>NC_052525.2:15250000-15875000 GCF_016746395.2 Drosophila simulans | reverse complement strand
CATGTATTATGGTAGTAAATATCTACCGCATCCTATGTACAATTATCCCACACTACCAGCAGAGGATTTCGAGTGAGCTGCTCCATCTCCGCTTCCAACTGCACACTCCAACTCCATTCCGATTCGATAATATGTTGTTCATTCACCTCGCCCAAACCAGCGTTTCCTTTATGGCCGCCATGTTTCCCAGTGCAATTGGATACAGGATACAAGGATTCCCATGTTCCGCGGACTGCACTTTAATGCGGCAACATTGGAAAACCATTTGGGTTTGGGTTTATCCACATTGTGGCGATATGCTACGCAATAAGGTGAGATTTTAGAAAGTCGCAAAAGGGCAGGAGTTATGTACATACATATACATAGTGTGTACATACATACATACATAGTGGTCACGGTGTACGTATGTATGTATACAATGCAGAAAGACTTGTGGCAGCTGCAGATGCGATTCCACCAGCTGCCGCCTTCGTTTTCTGCTGGCCACCAGGTGCAATAATCACCAGCCATGGAGCATGGACCATCCATCCAATCCATTCCACGCCATTCCCCGCCGCCTCAGCTCCTGCGTCGTGGAACAAGTTCTTTTCCTTTTTGTGTCCTTATTCGTTTCAAACCCATGCTGTTTATATCTATATGGATATCTCTATATATGTATATTCGTGTGTATGTGTGCCTGTGGGCAAGAGAAAGAGAGCATCCTGTCCTGTCCGTTCCACGCACAACAAGACGTAGAAATAACCAAAAAGTAACCCTCATATTTAGCAGACCGGAGATCTTGAGGGCAGCAACAAAGCAACAACAACAACAGCAACGCAGGAACAGGAGCAGGAGCAGGACGATGAGGAGTCGGGATTCGGAATCAGGGTTCATTTCGGGCATATTGAATTTCGTCGCAGGCAAAGGCAAACGACGACGCAAAACAAAATACAAATAAAAACGCAAGTGCAACAGGGTCCACCCTAGCGCGTCCGAACAGCTGTTATCGTTCATGCTAAGATCAATGCGAATGAGTTATCGATAAAGACGGCGGTCTCGAAACTTCAACGCCAAGGGAGGGGGGAGGGGCAGAGGTGTAAGAGGCGCAATAGCAAATAGAAATAAATTCGAGGAATTGAATATGCGATTTACAGTTACCAATTCTGGAAAGGCAAGATTTCATGACAGTGAACAGTATGATTTAAGAGGAATATTAAATATTTAATTCTATGAATATGTGAACTCATTTCCAAAGAAATCTGCATTGTATTTGGACAATCTTTTTGCTTTTTCCCTTTAATGCTTTTATATTTCGCAATGATTTTAACTCCTAATTACACAATTTTGCATAGTTTCCTCAAAATAATGTTTTCGTCTCATCGCGGATCATTGCGCCCTTCATCGCAAGCCAGTTTTCTCTTCTGGGCAACCAGGGCCACATCCTTGGCCGTTTGTGTATCCCTCAAGTGTGTATCCTTGATTCATCGTATCCCGGCTACCTATTCCAACCAGTCCAGCCAGCCCTCACCCGCCATCTTGGATGAGGCAATGGAAGGAAATGTGCGGATGCCTCGGCTGCTTCTGTGTGCCCTTGTTGGCTTCCCCTCGTATCCAATACCCCAAGCCCGCCGCTCCCCGCGGAATCCCTCTTTTATCGGCATGTCATCTCGTCACGTCGCTTCATCTTCATCGTCGTCGTCGTCGTCGCATTTTTTGGCCAAGGGGAGAAAGTTGGTCCACCTGGGGACCAAGAGCCACAAAATGGAGACGCCGCTCAACTGCCTGCCCGCTGCTTCAGTTTGTTGTTGCTTTTGTTGTTGGAAATTCGATGCGGGCCGCAGGAGGAGCTCATCCAGCCAGTTAAAGAAGCAGCAGAAGAAGGCATAAAGCACAAATATATGAACATCCCGCCAGGTAATCTGGTGTGCCCAAGGTGAAACCACTCGACGAAATTGTGTGCCCGGTTTTGGGTCTCCGCCGCTGACCGTTGTCCGTTTACCGCCAGCCAACCCCTGCTCTTTCTCCATAACCGTGCCCATATGCCCATGCCCTTACCCATGCTGAAGCCCAAGACCAAGCCCAAGTCCGAGCCCATACCCAAGTCCATGCCTATGCCCATACCCATTCCCATACCCATATACCCACTCCCGTTTCCCGGTCTCTTTTGCCAGTGTCTTTGTTTCGTGTGCCTGTGGTGCTGTGTGCGTGTGTATGCCATGGCGAGCATGTGGTCCGCCTCCAGATAACGAGAACGGAGCAAGAGCAAGAGCCAGCACAGCCAGAGCCAGTGCCAGTGCCAGTGGAAGAGGAAGAGCCAAGAGCAACAGCAAGAGAAGCAGTCGAGCTAGCGACGATGACGACGATGACGCCAACTTATATATGTACATATACACCACCTCTGTCGGAGCCAACTGGCGTGCCATGGTGTGCGTGTGTCCATGTGGCCATGTTCCCGTGTCTGTGTGAAGAGCAATTGCCATGAAATCGAATCGAAGCCCAGGGAAAAGAACAGAGAATCGCGGAGAAGCAACCGAGCACCATTGGACCCATCCATCCATCCAGCCATTGGGGGCACCAGCAGACCAGCAGACCAAGCTGGCGAAGCTGGCGAAGCGGATATGGAATATTGGGGATACACATACTGGATGGGATGCCGGGGGAAACCCAGCGGAAAAACCGGAAAAGCAAGCATGCAAGAGCCCGTAGAAAGAATCAATAAACGAAGCTAGCGAAGCCCCAGTCCAAGTCCGCCTCCTGTTCAGCCTGTTCCGTCTCCGCCACTTCAATTTCCTTGCAAGGATGCGCGCGCGCAAAGAGAGAGCGGCGGCGGAGCAGAGAGCAACTGCTGCCCTCCAAGCGAAATTCCTTGAAAAAGGTACGCAGCAGGCAGCACAGCGCAAAATTATATGTAATTGGCCTGGGTTTTTGGGTTTTCGGTTTTTCGGTTTTCTGGCCTGGAATCTCTGAATCTCTGTGTGTCCGCCGCACACACACCAACACAGCTACAGCCAGGGGCACACAGACGCAGCCAGGCACACTAATACCAAGGCAACAACGGCGGCGGCGGCGGCAACGACGGCGCGCTCATCGGGCTTTATGCTTTGTGCTGGTCATTCGCAGCTGCTCTCGCAATCGAGAAGTGGAGGATGAAAAGGAGAAGGAGGAAACGGATGAGCCGCTGGAGGAAGAAGAGGAGCAAGCGGAGCAGGCTGTAGATTTTTGGAAAGGAAGCAGGATCAGTCCTAACCTCAAAGCGGGAAGGCAATGGAAGGAATGGAATCGAAGGAGGAGGAGTAGCAAAAGTGTAGAGTTCAAGTTTGATTATGAGCTAAAGATTGTGGTCGTGATTGGATTTCAGCCAGAATGGGGAGCTCCAATTCTACTCCTCCGTCTCCTCTTTCTCCTACACCCATTCTCTTCCACTCCCACTGCATCGTGACTTGGCAGTGGAAACATTGGAAACCCAAAAGCTAGCCACACACCCATACCAAAGCAGATGAGGAGGAATAGGCGGAGTTTGGCTGGTTTTCGGTTCGTTCGGTTATTTTTTTTTTCTGTTTGCTTGGTTTTTCGTTTTTGGATGTGGCCATCATCTTTGGGTGCTTGCACAATCCCACTTCGATGGGTCTTGAACCCCGGGGCCCAATGCCCAATGCCCACTGCCCAATGGCTACTCGGCATCATCCGTAACCTCACTTTTCCATTCTGTCCAGCGAACGGGTGTGGCCACCGCCTCATCCTTCCACTGACCATTTGGGATCTGTGTGTATAACTGTTAATGGTGTCCAACCACCAGAGCACCGGAGTGCCAGAGCACCCAAGAGAGCGTTCAGTGAGAGCGGCGGACTCGGACTCGGAATCGGAGACCCGGGATGACGACACCGACGACAGCAATGGCGATGGCAACAGCCGGATTATGTATATACCCGCATCCGCATCCGCACCCGTGCCCGTGCCCATGCCCACACACCCATACCCATACCCATAGCCACTCACCTTGATGCCGACGCAGTTGAGGATCTTGGTGGACAGCGGCTCCTTGTCCGCCGCATAGCTATTGATGATCGAGATGCATTCGGTTTGTGGGGCGATGCACAGGCGACAGCAGTTTTGTCGCGCCGACCGTTCGCTGTTGCTGTGTTTCGCCGATGTTGCTATTGCTGCTGTTGGAATGGCCGCTTCAGGGGATGTGGTTCCCGCTGACGCAGTGGCTACCGCCGTCGTCGTCGTTGTCGTTCCAGGCTGTGTCGCTGTGGCCTCCAATGCTACCGATGCTGTTGTTGTTGCGACGGCTGCTGCTACTGCTGTTGTTGTTGTCGCTGTTGCCGCCGCAGCGTCGCACATTTTGTCGCTTTTGTATTGGTCGCCCTCTCGCTCTCTTCTTTGCCGCTTGCTTCTACTTCTCGGTTGAATTTGTTTTTGGGTTTGGTTTTTTGCACGTTTTCACTTTTGTTTCGGTCTGCGTCCGTTCGCAATCGTTCCACACCATCCACATCCACTACTACAATATACTACTATGTGCTATATTATCCGCTCTCCGACGGAAACGACCACGCCGCTCGCGTTACCCACTTTTCGCACATTGTTCGCACTGGTTCTTTTACTTATTTCGTTGCCTCCATTGATCCTTTGCTGATTCGCAATTTGGAGTTTCGCTCTTGGGCTTCCTTTATCTTCGCCTCCTTTTCCACTTCGCTTTTGTTTGGAGGAGTCGCACTGGAAAAAAATTGAACGCTACACTGGGACTGCGAATTGCCGTTGCGTATCTGCGACTGTAAACGGTAAAACGATTTCTGGCGAAAAGGTCGTTTTTGGCTAGAGATGGGCACGCCGGGCGAAGCCTGGACTTTACTATCGCTATCGCTTGTGGCGGACGCATGCGTGGTCACACTTACCACTGTATGGCGGTTTTTTTTAGCGGTCGCAGACCCGGTCACTCTGGGAAATAACCATCGAAGAAGCCATTTTAATTCGATAAGTCGATATTTTCGACTTTTTATATCGCGGCTATACAGAATTTCAAAATAAAAATATAAAAAACTCCACTTAAAGATTATACAAAGATTCTCTATAAGGTGCATCATATAATTTGCTGCATTTAACGTACTTTGGCTTACATTTCTGTTGACTTCTTATTGGGAAATTAAGCATGTTAAGAGATTTGAATTATACAACTATATAGATGAATTCTGAAATCTGATTTCTAAATTAAAGAAATTAATGTTATAATATTGCTGTTATTTCGCAGTTATATCGGGAACATGCGAAATTGTGAGTACACCGGCTACTCGATATCCACCGATATTCCGATTGGAAAGGGCACAGCTATCGACTAGAATCGAGTAGTCAGAGCAACAACAGGTAGTTGTCCCGCCCTGGCGGTAAGTCAGTTGATAAATTCACTTCGGCATTACAAAATATCCGCAGAGTGCCAACATCGCGTTTGCCGATACTTAAAGTAATTAAAAGCGTTATAATTATGTCGTTTTTTTATGGTGTATTTGTTTTCGCGCAACATGCGTGTTCTTATTGCTGTTAAACGCATTTACCTGGAGTGTAGACTTGTGAAATCTTTACTTTAAGACTCTGTGCCCAAATATTCTCCAATACAGACGTATTTGTGTGCCTGTGTGTGTATCTACCGAGAAGAAATACATATATCGTACGACTGGCGGCGGGGTAACCAGCGATAGAAACTTTCGTTTGGTATCTTAAGATACAAAGATACAATTGTATCTCGAAATGCAACTGCTCACACACACACGCACGCACGCACACCGGCACTGACACGTGTTGATGTGCTGCACTTGTCTGCGTTTTACCCATCTGTTGATTGCGACCTTGCTAGTAAATAATTACCATCTTATAAATTATGATACAATAGGAATAGATGCGCCCACCTAATGTATCTAATTATGTAGGGGCGTGCACATAAGGCCCATTTTTATGCCTAAATGCCAATCTTCTGACCTCTAGCTATCTCATGTGCGCTTTTAATAGGTTGTACTAAAATGAAAGCGATCGAACTCATACTTTTCCCGGAATCTGGACCATTGCAAAGCATTTCGAGATAAACGCACTTAAAACTCTAAGCGATTATTTTCTGTTTTTTAGAGTTATATGCTCAAAATTGTTCAAATTCAGGCTGCCAAAATCATAACAAAAGAAATTTATGAAATGTACAACACTAACTGCAAAATGAAGCATCAAAATTGTATTTCGCAAATGTTCGAGATATATTTTAGGTTCTATGCAAGTGTGAATCCAAAATTCAAAGGAATTTTACTTCTGATCCATTTGTAAAAGCATGACTCAATTAGTATACATATGTAGATACTTAGATACATAGATACTTATGTATGCGCACGGGTAGACTTTGTTGACGTGGGTTTGAGTGTAAGATGAATCATCTCGGAGTGAGCAAAAGCGTTCTGTTGCCTTGAAAACGGCCCTTTCCGATAATAATGGACCGCAGAAATCGGCGATGGAAATAAAGCCATTGTTCTGGTTATTTGCGCTGCGAGGTGCCATTGAAGACTTCGAATTACATTTTTAGGGTTTTTGTTTAAAAATGTACCAAATGTATTTATCAATTGAAAAGTTTTCAAGAAAGCCTTTGCAAATGACGAAACAATTGGGAAACAGGCCCACAAAAGCCTTTGTGCAAATAATTTAATATATTATATTCAGGCCTCACATTTGTTTCCATGCCCATAAAGTCAGGAGGCGTCCCTCTGTCTGAAGCAAAAAAATTACAAATTACAAGTAACACGCATGACCCGCAGCTATATTGCGCATATATAATATAAGTTAAGGGGAAAACCCCACGATTATATATGTAGATATGAGCTACTTTGTGGGCCACAAATGGGTATAGCATACATGTGGCGAAAGTCTACATTGGCGACATTTCAGTGGAACCACTTATAAGGTCTCTTGGGACGGTTGGTTATATCGCCGAATTTAATAATTATATTTAATTGCCATTCTATAGTATTTGCATATTTCACAGATGCATAATAAGGCCAAATTGATATCAGTCGATTTTTTTTTTAAAGTTTCCGCTCTGAGCAACACCGGATGCCTTTATCCCATAAATGACGCAAATTCATATCACTCTTAAGTGCTTAAATTAAAAGGCATACCCTGTAATAATGTTCTTATCTACTAGCGCAATTCCCACTCCCATTTGATTGGATTCCAAAGTTTACTCAAGTACGAGTTGAATATATTTCATAACTTAAAGTTTGGTTTGTTCATTAGCACGTTTTGTTGCGTAGTGTAGTCTAATGTCTCGGTTCAAAGCCGCTTGTACCTTCTATTTGAGCCCCAATCTTTACCATCTTGTTGTTAGATCATTGTTAGAATAAGTGTGTTGATCACAGCAGCTGATTAAACATTAAAACTATACATTGTACATGCGCATGTGTGTGAATATTTTCAATTTAACGAAACGCATAATTCCTATTTTGCTCTTTTCCAGTACTGAATCTCAATCACCGGAAATTATCCACAGAATCTCCATAGAACCTCCCTCAAAATGTATCCCTTCGTAAGTTTTGAATGCACATCCTGTAGATTTTAGTTGTAAAAGCATCAATCATTGCATAAATCAGTGCCTTGGTTCTTAAATATCATAACATACTCACAATATATTACTTTTTGGTTATAAAACTATAATAATTTATGCGGGTGAGTTCATTGAATACTTTTCGTTTAGTCTGATTCATTTTTCTAAGAGTTAGATGTCATTTGTGTGAGCCCTGTGTTTAATCCAGCTCCATGGAGTCAACTTGAATTGTACATTTTCTGACTTTTATAGGGTTCTGGAATGCCATCGCACCCCCCTACCTCCACTAACCACCACGAGCCGCCACGGGCGCCCTTTGGAGCTGGTTGGGTGCCACCGATGCAGCAGAACTCGCCATACCCACCACCCTCCCAGCCACACCCACACTCACAGCCATCGTCCCAAATGCATCCTCAGCAGCATCAGCAATATCCAGGCGGAGCTCCAGCTCCGTATCCACCTATGACGGCACCGTACCCGTCCGCCGCCCCATCCTATCCACCTTATCCCACATCGAATCCCTATCCGGCACAATACGCTCCTCCAGCGCACAATCATTATCAGCAGCCACATGTTTCGAACAGTCCCTATCCCGCGGATCGTGGATACACACCAGCCATGACAGCCGGATATGATGCGGGCTATGGCTACGGAAACGGACAAGGACATGGACAAGGACATGGACATGGACATGGACATGGACATGGGCACGGACATGGGCAAGGACATGATCATGGGCATGGATATGGGCAGGGCTATGGGCATGGACAGGGGCATGGGAATGGTCAGGGGCACGCGCATCGGTCACTCCCAGCTCACAGAGAGGTTGGTCATCAAATTTGGGGACTCACGTCCACACTAACCGCACTCCCCCATCCTCAGTCGAATTTGTTCCAGGGCGGGTCTAAAACAATATCATGTTCATCATGCCCATGAGATCTGATCTCGTTTTGAGTGACTGTTTTGAATGTTCTTTTCAGGGAACTCCCACTGTGGTGCCTGCCGCAAACTTCGATGCCGTCAAGGATGCCCACGACTTGCGCAAGGCCATGAAGGGCTTTGGAACAGATGAGGACGCTCTGATTAACATCATCTGCCGGCGATCCAACGAGCAGCGCCAGGAGATCCAGCGCCAGTTCAAGACGCACTTCGGCAAGGACCTCATCGAGGACATCAAGTCGGAGACGAGCGGCAACTTTGAAAAGCTCCTCGTCGGCCTGCTGCGTCCCATCGTGGACTACTACTGCGCCGAGCTAAACGATGCCATGGCTGGTCTGGGCACCGACGAGGAGGTCCTCATCGAGATCCTCTGCACGCTGTCCAACATGGAGATCAATACGATCAAAAACCAGTACTTACGATGTAGGTTCATCTATTTGGCTTAGCCATTTCTCTTTGTGCTTATGTGGATTTTGTGTATATAGTGTACGGCGCCCATTTGGAGTCTGAACTGAAGTCGGAGACGTCGGGCAACTTCAAGCGGCTGCTCACCTCCTTGTGCACGGCGGCGCGGGATGAGAGTGGTCGCGTGGATCCCGTGGCGGCCAAGAACGATGCCAGGGAGCTACTGAAAGCCGGCGAACTGCGCGTCGGCACCGATGAGAGCATGTTCAACATGATTCTCTGCCAGAGGAACTACCAGCAATTGAAACTGGTATGCTGCTTGATACTTGTAGTACTTGAGTGTATAATTGAAACCGCAACTTAATCCTACCCAACTGCAGATATTCCAAGAGTACGAGGGCATGACTGGCCACTCGCTGGAGAAGGCGATCAAGAAGGAGTTCTCCGGCGATGTGATGGAGGGCCTGATTGCCATCTACAGGTGCGTCACCAACAAGGCCGAATACTTCGCTTCGCGCCTGCACAAGGCGATGGCCGGAATCGGCACCAATGACACCCAGTTGATCCGTGTGATCATCACGCGCAGCGAGGTAAGTACATCTATATATAAAATCATTCAAGTTGGACACGAGCCTAAGATGTTGCCACGTTTTTTAGATTGATATGACGGACATTAAGGTGGCCTTCGAACGTCTGTACGGCAAGTCCCTCAAGAGCTGGATCAAGGTAAGATATATATATATCTAACTATATCTATAATCTATAATCATATATAATCTCTCTTGCAGGGCGATACTTCGGGCCACTACAAGCACGCCCTCTACGCCCTGGTGGGTGAACAGCGTTCCTCTTAAGAATCTCCGCATATATATGTATTATTCAAACCAAATCCGACGTGAAATCAATTATTCGAATATGTATTATCTCTTCTATATATTCGTTCATTTACATGCATACAACATACACGAACACGCCAACGAAGCCAGACAATTATGAACCACAACGTAGACTATAAGTGCTCACAAATAATACCTGAACGGGATCAGACATTTGATACCTCTTTCAAAGAAATGAACAAGTGTTGATGTTGTATTTTATTAAAAGACCTTTGTATTTAAACGCGTTCGTAAAGACACATACTATGGAAATCGCTTGTTAATTAGCTCGAAATGAAAGTTGCTTGTATCTTGGCAAGTGACCAGGGAAATGTTGCAATAAAAGCTATGCTTTCTAACTACCGACTTCGTCTCGACAGTGCCTCAATGTGACAATTGCCTCCTACTTCGAAAAAAAGCATTTAAAACTGCAATGACATACACTACAATATACGCATATTGAATCGTTGAATCGATTCGTACGCACTTATACACACTATATACACACGCTCGTGTTTGTAAGCGGGTTTTTAACTTCCAGTTCGCTCTCAATGGAATAAATTATGATATATGTACGTGGCAATCCTCAATTGGATTTTTTCTTTTTGGATCCCGGGCGGGTAGGTACATGGGTTTTATTTCAAAACTCGAACCTCGATGAACATGGAATCGTTGCGAAGATAGTTGCGACTGGTGATCACCTTGTGTGGTATATGAAAGTACTGGTTGCTCTGGATAAAATCATCGCTCTTCTTGCGCACAAAGATGGTCTTCACATAATCCTCGGCGTCTGCCGCATTCGTGCACTGATCCCGGATGATGATCTCGGCCTGGAGGCGGCAGGGCCAGGCCAGTAGGGGATCGTACTCCCCGGATAGAACGTTCAAGCAGGCGATCATGTTCCTGCCCTTCCAGGTGCCCTTGCCATTCAAGTATATATCCAGCTGGTAAAGGGATATATATATAAATGGCATATCCATCGGAGATGCGACCTCAACTCACCCGTAGAGCATAGCCAAAGGCTTTATTGGAGAACATGGCGCTGTGGAGAATGGTGTCGTACTGCTTGGACTCTTCCAGTTTTTTCGAGTAATCCTTGATGCGCCAAATCAAGTGTCCTGCACCGGGACCGGGCATTATATATCTAAGTAACTATATTAAACCAAAAACATACCCCTTATATTCTGGACACTGGCAATCCGCTGCTGCATGGCCATTTGCGTCTCCAAGTCCGATATATTCTGCATGGTCTGGTGAAGTGCTCGATCCAATTTATCGCAACGCTCCTCCGTTTCGCACACAATGTTCTTCACATTCTTCACCTCGTAGTCCAAGGTGGCCTGCTTCGACGTCACATAGTCACTGTTGCCCAGCTTCGTTTTGATATCCTCATTGATCTGCTGCAGGAACTCCTCGATCTGAAAGAACTTCTCCCTGTTGAGCCGCTCGTTCTCAAAGATCAGCTCCTCCAGCTTCAGGATATTGTCGTTCAGCTGATTCTGGTGATAGGTCACGTCCGCCGAGAGCTGGTTGACCAGCTTTTGGGCCTCATCCAGCCTGGACTCCACTTGCTCCTTCAAGGACTACGATGGAATGTATGCATAATAAAGATAGATGGTGGTTATATTCGAATAAAGTAGCATCAACTCACCTGTGTGATATCACAGCAGTACTGGACATCCAGCTGGTTCTGTTCGATGGCAAATGCCTTCCGATTGGTTTCCTCCTCCATCTGGCGGCGCAGATCGTCCATCGCCTTCTCCGTTTCACGGGTCCAATCCTCGACGACCTGGTTCTGCTTCCGTATGTTGCCCACATCGGTGATGAGATGCAAGCGCTGTCGTATCTCCTCGTTGAGAACGGACCGTATGGTGCCCACGTCCTGTTCGATGACCAGGAGACGCTGATCCGACTGCCTATCCAGGCGATCCATGCTGACACTCATGCGCTGCTGGCTGCTCAGATTGTGCTGGTTGCGTGGACACTCCTTCAGATGGGATCGCATCCGGATGCGTGGGATGAAGGCCTGACAGCCGTTGGGACACTCCTCCAGCACCTGGCCGCAGTGGATCAGGTGTTCCTGCAGTCGCATCCAAAGGGGAGTAATGTAATAGTAATCAAAGGTGGACTGAAAAGTTGGACGATTATAACCGTGAATGTCTGGGCATCGAACCATTCGTTGCAGAAGAGGCACGACGACTTCTCATACTTGACTATGGTCGTCGATTTGGGCTGACTGCCGTTCTGGTTCTGATTCTGATACCCTGGATTCTGCTGCTCGGTTAGATCCTTTCTCGACGACGACCTGGTCAGTGACATTATATTGAATGGGGAAAATCAAACTTTGGATCGGCAAATTCTCTGGCGCTGCGAGTACCGCCCTATGCACACTAAACTCAGCCAAAAATGATTAAGACTTTCCTTGGGCATAGTCATACGCGACGCACACCGACATGGTTTAGATATAGCTTTGCACATGTGTTGGCATTAGGGCGTCCATGGAATCTATACGACAACCTCGAACTGATAGCACTGCCATTTGGTGCGATTACCACTATTTCGAAATGCGAGAGCAACCACCACCGGAAACGTATTGACCACTAACTTGGCGAACCGCTCTGCGTCGACCAGGAGAACACAGCCACCGGAGTATCCACCAAAATCGTTACCGTTGTCACCAGATCTTCCAGCGACTATATGCCCATGTGTACCTGCAAAATGCTCGTATCTCATATCTCCGCTTGTGCAAACATATTCGGAATGCGAGGCAGATATCATTATCAATGAAAAAAACGAGCTCGCAATCAAAATTTTGTCCATTGCCTCGGCAATGCAAATGGTAACGACGCCACCAGCCAGATAACCATGTGGTGGGCGGGAGTGGTCGTGGGCGTGGCACTGGCAGTGGGTATGGCCGACCCAACAGGTGCCCTACGTATGTACATTTATTGACTCGCCCTACTTTATGGTATCAAAAGTGGGGCATTCTCGAAAAGCAACCATTTCTCCAAGTGTAGATGCACTTGCTCTCCATAACTCGCCGAGATTATGATAAAAATGTTATCAGCCTAAAATGTTGTACTCCCAGTTTGACTGCGTTTTCAAGGTTCTCTTTTGGCAAGTTGGAGATACTTTCCTGCCAGAAATCAAACAATAGCAAACGTTCAACAAAAATTTGTTTATCTAACAAAAAAAAAAAAGTGTATACATAGGGAAATAAATAAATTAGGGGTATAAAAACTATAGCCTAATCGACGATTACAAGTATGTGGACTCGAACTTTTCGCGCATCTTAAGTTTACGTTGTTTTCCGGGGAAAATGCTGAAACTCTTGATGTTGAGCGCCCTCTGGAGCATTCGGATGGTATAGTCGGGTACCAGGCAGGCCACACAGGTCAATATGATCCACAGCCAGACCGGCAGTGAGGCCAACAGATTGTTGTAGGCCCAGTAGATGTCGGTGTCGTAGTCCCTGCCAAAATACATATTATATTGGTTTAAACCTTAAATGGAATTAATCGAAGCGATGGACTCACAGATTGATAACGTTGTAGATAACCGTTGTGACTATAAAGCCCAAAATGGAAATGATAATGGTGAATATGTACCAGAAGGACAGATACATTGACTCCAGCCAGAGCTTAAGGTTCACGACCACCACCACCGTCCAGATGAGCAGGGTGCCGAAGCAGGAGAAGGCCACCGTCTGTCCGTAGTTCAGGATCACGTTGTTGTAGTGGAAGAGGCAGAAGGCGAAGTAGAAAATGATGACACTGTGGTAGATGGCAAAGAGGACCCACATCAGGAAGTACGGCCAGTGGAGCTGCTTGTTGTCCGTGTTCTTCTTGTAAAGCTGTGGCGTTCTGTTCAGGTTGCACTTTAAGTAACATCAATTATATAAACGATTGAACCCGTGTTACCTCATCAGCTTTTCCTCGGTGTATGGCTTCTCGGAGATAGCTATGAACAAAATGGGCAGCGAGGTGTATATCACATTGTACAAGGTGAGGAACAGCGAATCGTAGACGGAGGACGAGGAGAACAGCGTGTGGAACTGGAAGAGGAACATGATGCCCATGAAGACGATGTTCTTGTAGAAGAAGTACAGCACCAGCAGGGACAGTCGGACACTGTGATAGTGTCCATGGACGAGGAGCAGTCTCTTGAGCATGCAAAACTTGGCGAAGGCGAAGTCGGCGCATCGTGCCGCCTGCCTGCCCTCGCGTCCCATGATGCCAATGCCCACGTGAGCCTCCTGGATCATTGACACATCATTGGCGCCATCGCCAATGGAGGCCGTGTTGTAGTTCTCGTTGGATGACTTGATCAGTGACACCACTTCGCTTTTCTGCAGCGGACTGAGGCGGCAGCACAGAACCGCCGTACACTTGACAGCCACGTCCCGGAACTCCGAGCTGGCCTCTGCCAGGGCCACGCCCAAGCTCTTGCCGTCAATGAGAAGGGCGCACTCCTGGCCAATACCGAAGATGATCTCACGGTCAAGTGCGTTCAGGTGCAGCAGCATCTCCTCCCTATTCTTGCAGTCCATAATGAAGTACTTCTTGGCATCGGGTGGAATGTGTCCGCAGGACAGGGCTATATTCAGGGCTGTCTCCACCTTATCGCCCGTTAGCACCCAGATTTTAATGCCAGCCGCTTGCAGGGATACCAGCGTATCGGCCACGTCGTCCTGCAGGGCATCCTCCACAGCTGTCGCACCGAGCAAATCCAGATCTGTGCAGAGGACACAAATGTATAAGTTGGTTTCTAAAACTAAAAGACTTGGCGCCCAACGTGGGGCACAAAGGACTTGTGAGGAATGTCACTGGTACTCACTGCTTTCAATTTTGGCATAACACTCCTCGCTGAGCTGCTTTCGATTCTCGAGTGAGCTGTTCGCCTGTGCCAGCTCCACAAGGAAGTCCTGGTACTCCTCCTCGCTGATTAGCCTCCTGGCAATAGCCAATGTACGTAATCCTAGACGGGCGAAATCACTTATGTGGGCGTCCGTCTTGGTGACCAGCTCGGCTGAACTGTTGGCGCACAGTGGAAAGACATAGCTCTCGGCACCCTTGGTGTAGATCCACTTCTTGCCCTCCGTATCCCGGACAATCACGCTCATGCGCTTGCGATCCGACGTGAAC
The DNA here is from genome assembly GCF_016746395.2 of Drosophila simulans. NCBI lineage: Eukaryota > Metazoa > Arthropoda > Insecta > Diptera > Drosophilidae > Drosophila > Drosophila simulans. The sequence goes on along the minus strand of NC_052525.2, from coordinate 15,860,088 downwards.
TCCAGGACATGGAGACGCTGGAAGGTCTCCTCCCTGGGCTTGGCGAACGGTCGCTTGTAGTCCATGTGGGGCGGGACGATGCGCACGCGGAGCGTTTCGTCATCGTCTCCGGTGTAGACCATGCCCAAATTGGCACACGCCTCCACCAAGGCCTTCTCATCCGGACTGGAGGCCTGATAGTCCAAGGTGCTGTGGAAGGGGATATCAAATTGAGATGTTTCATCGAATTCTGGATTTTCTTTCATTCGCTTACAATATAAAGTCCCGGATTTCGTTCTTCCGGCGCTGTGATTCAGCCCGCACCAAAATGGTGGGCTGTCGGGTGAATGTGGGTGCGGCGTAGGATTCCCGAGAAGTGGTGCTCGGCGATCGAAAGAGCACACTGGCCGGCGGGGTGCTGGCCGAAACAGGGTTTGTGAGGTAGGCATTGGGCGCGCCATAGGAGTGGGCCCTTCGGTGACCCGGCGCCTGACCACTGGGCGCTTCCCACGACTGTTGCAGATCCTTCTCTGAGGTAGACCGTCGGAATTGCAGCGAAATGGGTCGAAAGTTGGGTGTGGGCTCCACTCCGTTCGCGGGCGCATTAAGGTCAGTCTGATTGATATTCAGATCGCTGGCGGCACCATTGTTCATCCGATTGGAGCGCGCAAAGTTGGGACTCCTCTTGACAACCACCGGACGCTTGCGACGCTCCACGCCATAGCCGTCGTCGGAGACCAACAGTGGATTGACATCGGATGATATGGTCGTTGAATTGACCCCATTGGGATGAGCCGACACCGAGTTGTCGATGGTGTGGCCCACATTTAGCTCGCTCTGCTGACTAGCATTGTGGCTCTCCTCGGTGATGTCTGAAATGGAGTACATCTCCGGCGGACCCGACTTAATCGCCGTCACCGGCTCCCGTTTGGCAGTGCCCGCATCCGCCTGTTCCAGAGATCCGGAGGCCACCTGAACGGTGTGGCATATGGACAAGGCCTGGAAGAAGACGCGCTGATTGGCCTGCAAGGACAAAGGACAGACATTTGGGATTGGCGTGCAAGCTAAAGCGTCGGCAAAGACTCACGGAAAACTTATTGATGTCCAGGAGCGCCTTGGTCTCCTCATCCTCCAGCCGCGTCTTCTTAAAGAGGAATTTGCTACCATTTATCGAGCACTGCTGGAAGTTCATCTCGTTCTTGGTCAGCGTGCCCGTCTTATCCGAGAACAGTATATTGATCTGGCCCAGTTCCTCGTTCAGATTGGAGGTGTTGACCACGCACGGCTGATCGGTCTCGTTCTCGTAAAGCTCAAGGTCCCACTCCATGAACCAGCTGCCGATGACGCGCTGCAGCTCGATGGTCACGTAGAGGGAGATGGGTATCAGGTAGTTGAAGAGGATCAGGAACGACAGGTAGTCCTGCAGGAACTGCTTCACACTGTAGCTATCCGTCGCATCCCCCAGATAGAACAGCTTGGGTATCACAAATAGTTCGTTGTACCTGCGGATCAAATACGAGTGGGTTGGATATTGACCCAATTTGAGAATATATATGTAGTCCAAGATTAGGCCCACCTCTTCAGGAAGTAGAGCAGGGTGACGATGGCGATCAGGGCGACCAGGATGACGATCAAAAAGCGATTGATGTACGTCTCGCTGGAGGCGTTCTTGTTCCGGGTGAGCCGGCTGTTCAGCTGCAGCTTGGAGATCATGCCCGTGTAGACGGCGCAGCCGATGACGCACTCCGTGTTCTTCACCCGCGATCCGCGCAGCAGGACATTCTCGGCGGACAGCGGTAGCACCCGACCCTCGCCGCCCTTCAGCTCGATCTTGCCATTGAAGCTGTACAGATCGGTGGTGGGGCTCTCGCACTCGATCATGCCCAGCTTGTGCATCTCCGGCAGGTCGACGGTGGGCAGGTCGCGCGGCACCATCAGCGTCTTCAGGTTGGACTCGCCGTCCAAGTTCGCCGTGGTGATGAAGCACTTGCCATGCGGATCGGTGGATCGCAGCAGCACCAGATCGCACGGCACATCGCAGTCCCGCTCCACGACGATCAGTTCGCCGGGAATCACATCCTGCGACTTGATTATCGCCTCCTTGCCATCGCGGATGACAGTAACTGAAGTTTTCAAATAAATACTCATTAATTGGTATCAATTAATTTTCCTCTGCTAAATTTCCACTCTTTTCATAAGAAACAAAGTTGGAAAGTGGACTTTCTTTCACCCACCTGGCGATGAATTGACCACATTATCGGTTCTATAACGCAGGATATCTTCATATCCTTGTTTAGCGGCGGTCACAGCAATTACAAATACCAGAGGTAAAAGTGAGGTCATTGGGGACACTGGACTATCTGCGAGTAGATAAAAGATATATATAATTATTTATTATGAAATTGTTGTTATATTTGTATATTTACCAATTAAAAGTGATATTATTGTCATCACCAGGAAGTAGAAATTCGCAATGCGGCGAAATTGCTCCAGAAGATTTTGTGGCAGGAATGTGATAAGCGTGTATTTGGTGGACTTGATGCGATTCTGGCCCTTTGGTCTTTTCTTTTTGACATCCTGGGGGCCACCGATTTGTATTTGCAGCCAATCATTTATTGTACTAACTCTGGAGCCCTGGAAGATAAAAAAATGACATACGGTTAACTGGAGGCCATCGTAAAACGTTGATTGAACAACAAATTGGTAGACATCTAGTGATAAGAGAACTCGAATTATCAGAGCATTCATGTGTGTTTGGCCAATGAATCAGCGTCCATTTTTGGCCACTGCCTGTGGGCATTGTTTGTTAAATTCCGCCAAATGTTTACTATTAAGATTAATTAACTTATTTCGACAGAAGAATGTCCATCAAGTTGTTTATATGACAAGTAATAGCTAAAATGATCAATGGAAAAGCGCATAACTAAGCAAATTTTGTATTAAATTGCAGTTGGAAAAGATTCACATAATATTCAGATAAAGCAATAATATAATAAATAAATATAATCATTATATGTATTAACTATACTTGGTTGGTGAGCAGCTTGCGCAATCGCTTTGCAACCTAAGTAAATATCACGCATACGCCACATAAGCCAGATGGAATCTTATACTCAAAATCGATAATTCCAACTGCTGACTTTCTTGAAATAGTGACCAATAGACACTACTGGAGTATTATTCCTTTACCAAAACCCAAGCCCAACCCACACACCTTGTGCCAATTCCATAGGAAGGCGTCTTTGAGATGAAAGGACTCCTGTTCTGCCCACGGCGTCTGGCGATGGGCGCCCAGTCGATCTATGCGTCGAAATCCGCTCAGATGGTCATGGCCAAAGAAATTCATTGTTCACCATTCCAGGATGGGCGCATTTGGTAGCGGTGTGACCACGGACGCGCCCGATCATCGCTCAAAAAGATTTTTCCGGACAATGGAAAGCAGTTTTCCTTTTCTTTTTATTTTATATTTTTATGTACGACAATTCTCGTGTTTTGGCGCAATCACATTTTCAAACACCTGCTTGTTTATGCGGTCACTCGTTATTTGGCTATTGTTAATTATTGTTTATTCATCGACATTCGGTCGCACATACATACATACATATGTACATAGGTCTTGTATGCACAATGGAGCGAACCTGTGTAAAACGCGTTTTTATGTTTGTTTATTTCAGTCGAACTAACTATTAACGTTAGAATGTTTGAAACGAAGTGCTAATGGAGTTTAATCACTTTTACAGCGCAGCCCATAACTTTAGGCACTCGAATAGGGTCCACCCTAATGCACACACAACCATTTGTATATTTATCGACTTTTTCTCAGCACACTTAAGTGTATAACCTTAAAACGATGTTAAGTGGGCAATTTTAACACTTCAATTGAACAGTTCTATGGTGCACGTCCACGACCAACGATTTTTTTTTTTTTTTATGGATTTTTTATAGATTTGTACTATATATCAGTGGGTATTTGCATACGAATTTACATATGTAGTTAATATCCAAATGTACTTCACACACCGCACTCGCTATCTATTCTATATCACATCATTCAATGTCCTTCCGAGATACATCTATGCGTAGATCTATCTATCTATCTAATGGATCGCGAGAGAGCCGCGTGATGTGCGCCAGTGCCAAGCCGTTCTCACACTGAGAATTCGATCTGCATTTCTATGGCTATTCGGATGGCATACCTATACCCGTACCCGTACCGTACCGATACCCGTATCCATACCCATTCCCATACCCATGCCCATTCCCATTCACAGCTTCAAAAATCGGTCGTACGGCCGCAGCTTCACATTCAGCTTCGGGCATCCAATAAAAAGCTCGAAAACTTATTGACGTCGCCAGTTCAAGTTTGCGATATACAACGACACATGAAGAAATTCAGAAACTCAGACATTCAGACATTCGGCAACTAATAGGTTCAAAGTGCATAGTTAATTTGGCGTATTGTCAATTCGATGACGTCCCACTCAAATCAAATCTCATCAAATTCAATTGCTTAAGATCTTGCACTGACTTTCTCATTAAATAGCTTTAACTCAAAATATGTTTTGCTGTAAAAGAAAGTTCAGTTTTGAAAAACATACGTTTGAAAGCAATTGTTTATCTGTCAAGCAAATAAAAAAGAATTCTATTGAAAAGTTAAATGAGGGTAGATTACAAATTCAGTAAATGAAGTACGTTAGTACTAATACATTGCTCGGAGCCACAATGAATTCTTAATTATATTTTAAAACGACAGCAATTTGAATTTAAAAACCTTTCACTTTTGCGTATGTTTATGCTTAACATAGTAGTTTTCTATAAAATATATCCAAAAAACTCTCATGGGCACTGAATATGTGCCTTTTCAGAGATTCTTATGTTAAAAACATAAGCTTTTCCATATATTGTTTAAAAACTATAACAACGCAAAGCCAACGCGTCGTATACGCAATTTCTGTACACTGAAGAATGACTCACACGATGTCACAAGTAAATGTGTCGATCAGTCAATTTAGAAGAAAAAAACCCAAATATTTTGAAAAACCAACCATTGGTGGAGATTAAAAACCAATTGGAAAGTCTCCGGATTTCCAACCCATCCAGTGAGTCGTGCGATGGAGTTCCAAGATTATAAAGTTGCAATCCACTTTATCTAAGCGACGCTATCTCTTTCGCACTCGCATATCGACAAACGACGTTGCTTATCTAATATATAGAAATTCACTGATGGATATGGAGACACACTCGCATACACACATACATAGCTGAAGAAAACCTTAACACTGTTCACTGTTTGGTTCCTGTCGCTATTACACAACACCGAACTTTCTGAACTCACCCTTTTCTGAAACAGTCTCTCGAAGAACTTGCCCATGATGATCCCTTGACTTAATCCACTGCGCTGGGGCTTCAATCCTCACGAGGTACATTAACAATTGTTGGCAGTTCTTGGGGACAATGTGGCACCGACGCGAAACAATAGCATAACTGACTAAAACTGACCGATTTCTGTATCTCTCTAAAATACTTCGTTACCACGAATTCGTCGTATTGCTTATCGGTAATAACAGTTTTTTTTTTTCGTTTTTACTTTTTTTTTTTTTTTTTTTTTTTGAAACCAATAGCCGACTAGCCAGGTAATCTCTTCGCTAGATTCCGATGAGTAAGGTATTTCCGATCAGTTTCGAATAGCCGAAGCTCGCACACTCTCGTCCAGGATAGACCAATCCTCTCCGAGGTGGGACAAAGTAGTGTTCCATCGAGTTACCATGATTGTTGCACTCGGTACGTCATTGTTATGATGGTATCAGTTAGTTGGGAGTGCAATGCATTCGAGTCTTTTGCTTTCAGTTCACAGCGAACAACGTGCACATGCTCATTGGAGCCACCGTCTGCCAAAACGTACTTGCCCAACTGATAAACTGATATCCGTGCAAGAGCACCGGGTCCATAATCCCATATCCTCACCCAGTATATTCTCTTCTTGGAGCAGCCAGTGCTGGAGCTCTCCGGAGCAGCGAGACCCACCCATATCTAACCGCCTATATGTAGACTGCCAAAAAACTGATAAGATTATGGGTATATCTAGGTGGCGGGCACCTCAGCTGACTAATCGACGGTGGCCGGGGTACATTTTGAGCGACATTTCGATGGCATGTTTCCCACTTGGGTTGGGTTCACTGTAGCGCAGAGCGAAAGATATATACATGTATATCCATCCAGCCGTTCGTCACCATGATCGAGGTAAATTTCTATCCAAACTCAACATCTTCTCGTCATTTTACGGTCCATAAATTTCGATAAGAGATACGGATATCGACGACATCCAGGGGGGAGTTCTTTTATCACAAAGCTTTATCACTTTAAAGGCCACATGCACTGGAGAACGATAGCTTTACACGACCACCTTGTATTTCACAATTTAATTAGCGTATTAGGTCTTAAGTCTTGGGTATTTGAGATAGTTTTGTAATGAAATAGTTGGTTTTCTAAATATTAAAACATAATCACACACACAGCTATCCAAATTTATTGCAGAATGTAAAAATATTCGAATGCCAGGATGTTTTCCTAGTTGAAATATCTGGGCGATGGGCAAACCTACCATTTTTCTGGCGACCAAATTGTGCTGAAGTGCTGAGTCGTTTTGCACCCGAGGTCCTCTGGCCAAACAAACGGGTAAACAAACAGCGAGCTTTGCGGGCGAAATCAAATATATGTACAAGACCGCTATGGATCACAGATATAATATATATAGACTTCTGTATATATACTGAACATATAGATTATTGTACACCGAATCGAAAGGAAAAAGAGACCTTCCACGCGCAAACTGATCTATCGGCAAACTGTCAAAGAATTGTTGATACCGATACCACTAACAAAGTCGCCATACACATGGGCTAGCCTGACGGACCTTTCCATGCATGTTCATGTATATTATATATATATATATGCATATATACGCAATTATTTATTCGCATAGCCAAACCCATACCGTACCCATATCGCACCCAGGTCGGGGTCTTACCAACTTTTAGATATCCCTAAATGCGTTCATAGCCAGTGCATTGCACTCTCCAATAGTTGGCAGTACCACGCTGGCCCATACGATCCTCAGAGCTACTCTCTTCGCTCATTTTTTCTTTATTTTGTAATATTTTTTTTTTTTTTGTTTGGTTAGAGTTCACATTGGGCTCTCGCGAGCGAATAAGCCCGCGGTTTTGCCATTAGTCGAAGAGATAATGTCGATAACAACAATCTTATCGCTCAGCATTGAACGGACTTCACATACGAACACATGAGGCTTACGGACAAGCCTATCTGAAATCGTGCAACTTCCACCTTGACTCACTCATCCCAAAAGCGAATGTTCCATGACCGATGAAACTCAACATGAGTCAAAGGTAAGCTATTCGCGAATGGGATTAACACTGTGTGATAAGAAATGAAAGGAACTTAAATATCACAATCCTTTCTATGTTTCATTTTGGTTTAAGCTTTCATTTCTGAGGAGATATTAAGTGAGTACTGTAAGTTTTGAATGACAAACGTATGATATGATAACCAATTACATGAACTTTGGAGCAATAGAAAGACTATCCAACAAGAGGCATTCGTGGAGAATCAAGATCTTAAGCATGAGCTAGCAATGTAGGATAAACCAACGTGGCGTATGAGTAATACTTGAAACATATCTAATGTTTCAAGCAACCTCCATATTTTCCCAATTAATTCCTATGGAGTCATAACTTACTAACAATGTGAGTTTTAAGTTATTTTTTAATAAACTGTTGATTTTCATAAGAATTCCAATAAAATGAAGAATGCAAATGGTTTATGTTTAAGCTTTGCCAGAGGTGGTAACCCATTTAAGCTTTAGCAAAAGCTTTATGGCGTTAGCTTTTAAGCTGATCGAGAATCACAACGACACTCATCTCCTCATTCTAAAAAGAATATATTATAAAAATTATAGATAATACCATTAGGTATTATTTACAATACATTTTCTCCACCCTGTGATACAATATTATGATGTACGGATTCTTCACTTAATAAATAGTAATTAAAAAAAAAAAACATTCATTTTCGGTTTTGAAATACTTACTTTTAGTTCTTTGTTGCCCACACATCTAATACACAATTAGTTATTAGAGGGTATCGCCTAGTCGGCTCTCTAGTTGATTAAGAATGCCCAGAAGCAGGGAGTCCATAGCTCAAAGACCTTCGTTTATTTTTGAAAACAGCCCCAAGTGCCACTGCTATAATCGAAGTGTTTAACTGATTAGACCAGTGATTAGGCTAGTATGTAAGCCGATATCACCTGGATTAGATATTCGAATTGAAGAAAGGCGATAGTACTAATCAGTTAAGGGAAAGCGCTGGCACATTTGGTGTGAAGTAATCTTTGAATGTTTACAGCAGTTCGGCATGGTTTGAAGAGGAATGGCACCCAAAAATATTAAAATTCAATTTCATTACTAATCTGACATGACATGAGTTCATCTAATCTAAGCTGCGAGCGTGCCTAGTAGCTACAACTTAGCTTGCACTAATCTGTCATCGGCAAAACGCCGGAAATAAGCATTGCTTCTTTTCGATGGGATACCCATTGTGACAGGGCCACTTGGAGGCCAAAATGGGTTTTATATAAGCGAGGAATGGAACATTATCTTTATCATATGCCAATTTATGTATGTGGCCAATTCAGGCTGTTCCATGGCTAACTTCAGTTCAGTCCAACGTCTGCTCCCAAAGGCACCACGCGTGCCCACCACCACCCAATGATCATCTGAATGAGCCATATAACACTCCAGATAGTTCATTAGATACGGCTACCAAATGGGAGCTGGCAAGAAGAAATCGGCGGATCCGCTGCGGATTCAGATTGGCGGCATCGAGAGTCGCCAGCAGAAGCCGCTCAACCGGGTGACGACCACCAAGTACACCTGGCTCACATTCCTGCCCCTCAACTTCTACGAACAGTTTAGGCGGGCCGTTTACTTTTACTTTCTGATCATCACAATTGTATCGTTTTTCGTAAGTAAGTACGCTTACTATTCCCAAATCGGGCAATACTCAATGGTCGATCCCTTGATCCTTGACTAGACGAAACGATATCGCCACTGGTTTCCCTGCTGCCGCTACTCTTTGTCATGATCATTACCGCCCTAAAGGAGGGATTGGAAGACTACTCGAGATCGAAAAGCGATAAGCTTGTGAATACAGCCAGAGGTAAGAAATGAATGCGACTTGTGGGTATGTTGGGTTCTCCATTTGAATCAGCATCGGCTCTCCATATCTAGTAACTGTCATAAGGAGCGGCAAGGAGGAGATCATAGACTCGCAGTTCATTGTGCCCGGCGATCTTGTGATGGTGCGAAACGATGGCGATGTGCCCTGTGACCTTGTACTGCTCCAATCATCTAGTGCGGATCGCAAATGCTTCGTGAACACAGCCAATTTGGATGGCGAGACCAATTTGAAGACCATATGCGTGCCAGCAAGCTACCAGCTATCCGGAGATCATGAACTGCAGGGCAAGGATTGCATTGTCTGCGAGCCTGCTAGCGCTGATCTCTACAGCTTTAATGGTCGCCTGGAGTTGAGGACGGGCAGCGATGCTGAAGGATCCAGCGGTGGTGACGCCCTGCCCCTGACCATTGATAATCTTCTACTGCGCGGTGTTCGAGTTAAGAGCACCGAACGGGTGGTTGGCTGTGCCATCTACACTGGAATGCACACCAAGTTGCAGCTGAATAGCCGCTACACCGGCAACAAGTCCGCATCCAGCGAGAAGTACATCAATCGATTTATGGTGGCCCTCATCGTGGGAATGATCGTGGTGGTGGTGGTTTTGTATCTCATCGAACGGTGGGTGTATATCTGGAATGAGATACAAACGTTTATAAAAGTTATCTATAAAAGATCATCTTTTCCAAATGTAGTCACAGGGAGGCGAAGATTGTGCCCACCATGCCCTACCTGGGTCCACCAACCAACTTCAATTCAGCGTGGCAAATCTTCGAGGACTTCCTCTCCTTTCTGCTGCTCTTCAATTACATGGTGCCCATTTCCGCCTATATGAACATCGAAGTGTATCGCATCTTCGGCATGCACTTCATGCACAACGATCTCCATTTGTACGATGAGGAAACCGATCAGCCATGTCGGGTCAACGCGTCCAATCTGAACGAGGAGCTGGGCCAGGTCAATATTCTGTTCTCCGACAAGACGGGCACACTCACCAAGAACCTCATGAAGTTCGTCAATTGCTATGTGCCAGATATTAATTATCAGCTCCAAAACACCCATCTCGTTTCCGAGGGCACCGGTGAAAAGTTTGAACTGGAGAAACTGGATGTGAGTACTACATTTCTTCCATCGAAGCATATAGATAGATAAATATATCGTTATACCCTGCCCAAGGCCGATGCAGCAGTCCTCTTCGAGGCACTGACCGTGTGCCATACGGTGGAAGTACTCCAGGAAGTGGGTGAGAAGTCGCTGGAGTCGTCGGAATCCGTATCGGAACAAAGTCGCTTGATGAGCAGGAACATTGTGGATCGCTATCAGGCGTCCAGTCCCGACGAGAAGGCTCTTCTCGAGGGCTGCGCCAGTCTGGGTCTAGTGTACGAGGGTCAGGAGAATGATGTCCTACGCATCTGCCGGTATCCAAGCGCCGAAAAGTTGCAGTTCAAGAGACTGCACGTTCTGGAGTTCAGTTCGGAGCGTCAGCGGATGAGCGTCATTGTCCGAGATCAGAGCGACACCATCTGGCTATATTGCAAAGGAGCGGAAAGTGCCATCTTTCCAAGATGCAAGGCGAGTCCTCTTGTGGAGCAGACTGACGCGCAGATCACGAAATATGCCCAAAATGGCCTTCGCACCATGGCCGTGGCGCGACGCACACTGACCGCTGATGAGTTGTTTCATTTCGAGGAGCTCTACCGGAAGGCCAACACCCAGTTGAGTAACAGGAACGAACTAATATCAAGCTGCTATGAAACAGTGGAGAATGGTAAGGAATGGTGACGATTGTGGCAAATATGGTCCTTCGAGCCGCATCCGCTCCAATTAAAACTAGTAACTTTTCACAGAACTCGACCTGCTCGGCGCCACTGCCTTGGAGGACGCACTGCAGGAGCACGTGGGCGATACCCTAGAGGCTCTGCAAGCGGCTGGTCTAAAGATCTGGGTGCTCACCGGCGACAAAGTGGAAACGGCCTACAACATTGGACTTGCTTGCCGCCACATTCCGCGTGGATCGAAGCAGCACTTCATCATCAACACGACTGAGCCAGCGGAGCTCCTTGCCCGACTGGAGATGATTGGCGATGATGAGCCGGAGGTGCTGATAGTAGATGGAACTACTATAGCCGCCCTGCTGGAGCACACACCGCGCCAGTTTGGCGACCTTGCACTGCGCTGCCGAGCGGTGCTTTGTTGCCGACTCAGTCCGCTGCAAAAGTCCGAGATTGTCACGCTGATCAAGCGGCGCAAGAAGCACATTACGGCTGCGATTGGCGACGGCGCCAACGATGTGTCCATGATCCAGGAGGCGCACATTGGCATTGGGATCACGGGTCGTGAGGGCAAACAAGCCGCCCGGTGTGCCGACTTTGCGATTGCCCGCTTCGAGATGCTGCGCCGTCTGCTCCTCGTCCACGGTCACTACAACTCGCAGCGGCTGGCCTTCCTGGTGCTCTTCTACTGCTACAAGAACATAATCATCACCGGGTGCATGGCCCTCTACCAGGTGTACGACCTATACTCCGCCACGAACGTCTACAATTCGATCTACCTGTGGCTCTTCGACATCGTCTACATCTCGTTCAGTTTCACGGTCCTGGCCATTTGCGATAAGGATTACAGCGAGGAGACGCTGCTCAGGTAAGGAAATAGGAATATAGAATCGCATCGTGTGAACCCTATCCACTTCCATTTCATTTTCAGTCATCCTGAGCTATACAAGCCACTAGCCCACAATAGACAAGCCTCGATGGGAGTATTCAGTCTGTGGATACTCAACGGATTTGTCCAGTGCTTCATCATCTTCTTCTTCACCTACGCCATGCTCAACGACGCGAATGTCCTCTTCAATGGCGGACAGACTGCCAGCTTCCAGACCTTTGGCACCATGCTCATCACCAATATCGTGATTGTGGGCAACCTGAAACTGCTGCTGGTGGCCCGCTACATGACCTATAGGAACTTTGCCATGATCCTCGCCTCCATTGCCGCCTTTATGCTGACCACGTACCTCTACAACCTGTACCCCAGTGGTGAGCTGTACGATGTCTACAACCAGTTCCTCAGCTCACTTCCCATCTGGCTGTTCACGATCATTTGCTCGGTGGCATGTCTGCTGCCCGACTTTGTCCTCAAGGTCGTTAATGATATGTACAGGAAAGTGCCACCCAAGAGCAAGTCAGTAGCCTAGGAACACTTACTGAAGATCTTAATAAAGTGGGCAATGATGATCACAATTCAATTCTCTGTGTGCTTTTAATTCGATGGGCAGCTTATGAATATGTTATTTAAATGTATGTTATAAAACAACTAACGAAGGTATATTTAACTAAATATGTGTTTTTGAACTTTTGTAACAGACTTAACTATAACTTATGTAACCAATAATTGTGCATATAATATGAATTCAATCTGAATTGTTTATACACATATATGTATAAAATCGAACAATCCGCAGACCTCGACTCAGTTAGATAACAACATTTACATACGTTCAAAGAAACGCTCCCCAGCCAATATACATGGACGCCAGGTTGTCCACCTTGGTGGCCTCGTTGATGAGGAAGTTCACCTGTCCTTCGGTCGAAAGCGGAATGCTGTTCGCCTGCTGGCGTTTAACCTGGAAGCAAGGTAAAGCATTCATTACATTTCAGATCCACAGATTCACATTCTCCACTCTACTTACGTGTCCTTGCAGGCGATCGGCGATGCGCTGCACATCCTTCGTTATTTTGGCCGTGGCGGCGCCTTTGCGCGTCTGTGCCCCCACATCGTAGACAAAGGGCCGCAGAATGGACATCAGGGTCTTGGACTCCTGCTTCAGCAGGCGCAGCGTAATCTCGCAGCACTTGCGATAGCTGCCCTCCACGCCCAGCGGGCCCATGGCAACGATCATGTTATGTGTGAGACGGAAGGGCACCACCTCCGGGTAGGGCAACAGCTCGCCCTGATTGAACAGGCAATTGAAGTCCACGTGGACAGCGTCGCCGTTGCCCTCGGCGAACAGGATGTTCTCGCCGTGGCGATCGCCCAGGCCAAGGATATATCCCACCATGGACATAACGGCCACGGTACGAATGTACGTATTTCTCGCCTCGTACCAACTGTGCGGAGTGGCGAAGCGTTGGCGCAGCCACTCCTGAAAGACCGGCGGATGGGCAGGCACCAGCTGCTTGGTGAAGACCTCTCGCTTGCGCTCCATGGACTCGTGCAGCGGCACAGCCAGACTCTGCAGCTGTCGGGTGGACATCACCAGCCTTCGCTGAGCATACAGATTCATACAGATACTTCGATACGACGCCAGATTGGGCAGCCACTCGACCAGGCCGCACTCCTCGTTGAACGGCAGCACGGCATATGTACGGATGTGAAGACGCCGCTGCCTGGCCGGGGCATCCTGGTGCAGATATCGCTTGACCAGGCCATTGAACTCCATCAGGCGAGCATCTCGACGCAAATCATCCTTGGGCTTCACCAGAACATCGTAGTCCTTGCCATCGCTGCAGCGAATGGTCAGCTTCTTGGGCTTCGCTGCCGAGCGCAGGATTAGCACAGACTCCTGGAAGCCACTGATGTAGATCTGCTGGTAGGGAAACCAGTTGGCGGTCGAATGGCTTGCCGGAAGATGCGATCCCGCACTTGAATTGGAGTCGGAATTCAATGGCAGCGTTGGCTGCATGTACTTCTCAAACGGCAGCAGTATTTGGGAAAATTCAGACTGTTTGCATAGCTTAGAGAGGCGCGTGTCCAGGTCACTCAACTTGTACGTGCGATCCAGTGTCACCTCCTTGTTGGTGAGATCCATGAGACGCTCTGTGAGCGAGTTAAAGTCTTGCAGCAGCTTCTGGAAAGTGGAATTCTGCAGGCGGCTGTCGGTGAGCACCAGCTTGCAGCGCTTGATCCTCTGCGCCTTGGCCGACTTAAAATGCGGCAAGAGCATCCACAGCGACTGTTGCGGATACGCCTCCACCAATTTGATTATCACATTACGGAGAACAGTGAACACATCGTTCACCGGGTGACAAAGGCGACTCAGCATCTGGGAGTACACCGTATAGAACACCGCCGTCGGCAGTGCGGTGCAGCAGTTTGTCAGCAAATCGTTCATCTTCTTCACCTGCTCGGTGTTTGTGGAGGTCTCGGTGGTGTCCAGCCAGAGGCTGATCAGTCGTGGCATCGACTGATAGACATGCTCGCTGCCATAGCGCAGGGACTTGGCATAGTTGACCATCACATTGATCAACATATCGTCTTGCTCGCCAGTTGTCTCCGACTTACCACCGCCCTGCCTGGCTTCCAGTATCTTCTCCAAAAACTGTGCCATCTGTACGTGGCAGCTCTCCGATTGGCGATGCACAGCGATGGCCTCTTGGAAGTACTTCAGTACTGCATCCGCGCACAGGTGCATGGACTCGGCGCTATATACCGCCTGCAAGTACTTTCCGCGAAAGAAGAGATGTCGTTGCTCCGGTGCCAGCTGCTTCACATTGCCCTGGCAACCCGATCGCATGATCGAGAGCTGCTCCTCCAGATAGTTCATGGCCATCACCTGATCGCCCTTTTGCCACAGCAGTTTAGCGCGCTCGATGAAGAGCCCTGAGGGCTGATATTCCGCCGCCTTGAGTATGTAAAGCTGAGCTCGCTGCAGTTGACCGGCGTTGCGATTGATTTGCGCACTATTAAGCCAGATTCTGGCCAGCTCCGTCTTGAGATGGGGCAGCAAATGGTTGCGATCTGTCAGGCGGCGTTGGAGCTCAGCCAGTATATTTCGCCGAAAGCTGTATATAGACTCCTGGACGCGGACTTGCGGTTGTACAATCTGCAGGCGATACTGCCAGTCGTCGAAGTAATTCTTCATTAGCTTCTCCTGATTGTCCTGATCGCGCTCCTGTTCGAGCTTCTCCACAAGCTCCTGGCTGCAGTGCAGTTCATGCACCAAGTGCAGTTTCAACACAGCATCGTATGCATTGGCATACGAGTGCTGCTGCACTGCCGAACAGCTACGCAGCTCCTCCAGCACCGACTCGCGCATCCCGTCCAGCAACGAGTCGAATTCGGTACGCGTGGTAAGTGGCCTACGTAGCTTCAGACAGCCTTGCGAACACTGAGCTGGCCAGTTAGACTGCAGCTCCTCCATCTCATCATAGCTGCCCAGGCGCCAGAGTAACTCTGACTTGCACTCGGCGAAACACTGATCGGAATACTGATCGGACAGGCGCTGCCAAAGACCGTCGGCGATTAGCTGGGCTGTCTTTGGGGTGTCCCTCAAATATGCATCGATCATGGCGCGCACGTGATCCGGCTGCATCTGGTCTGTGCTGGAGAGCAGCTGCTCGTAGGAGGTGATCATGTCCTGCTGCCGCTCCACAAGTCGATTGACGAGAATGTCCTGCGTCACACTCATGTCGTAACTGCGAACCTGCACGGCGCCCTCCACAGAATCGGGGTCTCTGAGTGAGCCGTACACTTCAACGAGGAATGTGAACTGCTCCAGCAACCTCTGCGATTTGTCCTCGCCCTCCTCCAAATAGCTCTCCAGGTAGCTAAGCGCACGAGCATATTCGCCGCAATTGTAGCTGGCTCGAGATACCAATAGCTTCGGTATCAGATTGAGAAACTCATGGATCTTTCGGTAGTTAGAATCTATTGTCTCTGGTGGCTTGCCGCCGGTGCTCCGGCCGTGAATTCTCTGCCACTCCCTTAGCCAGCGCTGCAGGAAGTCCAAGAGTTCGGCGCACAGCTTGCCAGCCAGGCGAGGAACACGGCTGGAATCTTCCTTGCGATCCGAAACCAAAGTGCTCGCCAGTGGCTTGATACCCGCGGCATACTTTCTAGACTCGAATTGCTTGAAGGCATTTTCCTTAATGGCTCCAAGCTCCTGGCGGCCCCTGACTGAGCTCGAGCTTTCCTCGTTGGCTTGCAGAACTGCCATGAACTCCTCCTGGATGTGATTCCTCTGCTCCGTCGTGCACTCAATCAGTGCGTGCAACAGAATGTACGGGTAGAATGTGCTGAGCATGTTACTATCCCGCTTGATGCACGGCTTGTAGGAGCTGAGCAGATGGCGCTTACCCGAGGATGGGATGTAGTCGATCAATCGACTTGCCCACAGAAAGGCCCATTCCTCATAATAGTTGTGAGAGTAGTGGCTCCCAAAGAGCGGCTGCTGCAGGCAGGTGCTGGGTCGATGGACACAGGTGTAACAGGAATGAAGCATCGGTTCCATCAGCTGACGCATTCGTGCTGGCAGCGATTGCCACAGCTGAACCTTCTTCTGCTCCTTGGGCGAGATGCCACAAATGGCTAGCGTCTCCTGAATGGCCAGCGAGAAGCTATCCACGTGCTTTGTATTCTGCTGGAACTGATAGCCACGGCACAGCGAAGTCAGCGCCAGAACCGCAAAATCATCTGATAAAATGTTGAGCGGCAACTGCTGTGGACTGGCAAAATTGTAGTTCGAGGGCAGGTAGCTGGCATCGATGGCTCCCAGTTCTCCGAGGCACTTGGCCGATGCCATTTGTAGTTGGCTGTCGTCGTGCTGGCAGCCAGCCATCAGGACATTCACAATCTGCTCCAGCATTGGCTCCAGAGGTAGTTCACTCAGTATCGTACTGTTTAGCTTGGGTCGTCGCCTGCCGAACAGATCGCCAAGATGTTGGAGGGCATAGACGCGTACCTGGAGACATTCATCGGTTATGTGCTTTTGCAGGAAACGCAACTGGTCCACCAATGGTGGCGATTGATCCTCCTCCTCCGCCAATCCCTTTAGGTCCAGATGGGCCGTATGCCTTCTGATACATTTCTGAATCGAGGGCGAAACATTCTCCATGCGATCTAGGAAGTACAGATCTGTTATAAAGGTGCCCAGCATGGAGGCATTGCGCAGAATTATGAATTCATACAGATCGTTGACCTGCTTCACGCTCTCGTTGTCCGCCAGCAGCGGCTGCAAGGTGGCCACGATTCTTCCCAGCGAGGGTCCCAGCTCCTGCACATTTACAACATGCAGGAATATGTGCCAGATCTTCAGGCAAATTCGCTGGAGACGAGGCTCCTGCAATGTGTGAACGAAACTCAGCATGGCAATGATTTTGAAGCGAAACTGGGTGACATGCTGAGAGCCCACGAATCGCATAATCTGGCCCAAGCTGTACAGAGTCTCCTCCTTCAATGGCTTCTCAAAAGACGGTTCACTCAGGCAGCTCTCGAAGTAGGTAATCACACCGAGGAAACGCTCAGCAATGAAATTCGCAAACTCAGCATTCGCCGTTTGACTGGACAACTCCTCCAGGGAACCGATTGATAACTGCAAGAGGCTTTGAAAGGATCGCATCACGAATGTGGGGTTTCGGTTGAAATAAATAAGCAACTCGGCCACCGTTTGCTACAAGGGATAACCAAATAAAATAAAATAAAAGAGAAATAATAAAATATAAATAAACTGCTGCCCACCTTGACATCTGCATTCATTAGCTGCTGCAGGCTGGACTGGGTGCAACTGACCACCAGCTCGATGCAACTGTTCGCCAGCTCCGGTTCCTCGGTCAGAAAGATATGCGTGTAGATCCGCAGAAACGAGATGGAGAACAAGGTGCCAATGTGTTTCTGCATTTGCTTGGCTATCAATACCAAAACTCCCTTGCAACGCGGGTTCACGACGCAATGCGGCAGGACCATAGCAGTCAGAAGGCGATGATACTTGCAGGTGAACTCCTGAACGCACGTGAATCCCAACATTTTCGTAAGCTGCAAACAGACCGGTCAAATTTGTGAAGTAAAGCAAAGTTCGTCCAATTACGCACCGCTCGGAGGGATCGGGTGAAGCGCACGCCATCAAAAAGATAGACGTTCAAAGCCAGGCGAACGGCGAGGTCGAGAGCATCTCGCTTGTACCAGTTCCACAGATGAATCGTCTGCAGACCCTGGCTGGCGCACATCTCGGTGGCCGCCAGCACAGCTTCTTGCGCCACCAGTGAGCGAGTGTGCACCAGGAAGAAGAACGTCATTTTGAACCAGTGAAAGAGCCAGATTTCATCGTCCTCCGTGTGAGCAATGGCGGTCAGTACGTTTAGCATACTCCTTTGCTGCAGCACATTTTGCTCTGTCAGCGGCTTTGCCAGCATTGCTTTTATAGCAGCTAGGACAAGATTGGCCAATTGCTCCAGGAATTCTGGCGAACGCACACGCATCGCAGCGACCAGCAGGCCGATAACCTTAACGTTAACCTTTTGCAGTGCCTCCGTTTCTCTAAGAAGGTCAAGAATCACATCGGGTTCAAAGCACAAAAGGTCCAGATGCTGGGCAATGCATGCAAAATCGGGATAAAACAATAAATCCTTTGCTATCATTTCGAGGGTGGTGCTTGAAAAGTCTGGACATGGCAGCTGCTGCTTGCATTTTCCGAGGTAAATACCTGGCAGCTTCTTTGGCAGTGGCCTGCATTTCGGACAGTACAGCTCAATGCGATCTTGGACTTTAAAGACACTTAATTTACCTGGCTGGGAGCAGAGCAATAGGCGCATAACTTGAGCGCGGCCACTACGATTGTTAATGGTGGGCAGAGCTTTCATCAGTTGCTCCGGCTTTATGAAACCCGAAATGTACAACTGTGGAAGGTTGCTGCAGAATATCTCCTGTGTCTCCTCGGATTTAAATAGCCTCATGTACTGCTGGGCATAAAAGCTTTGCATTTGGGTATGCACACTAGAAGGTGTCTCTAAGCGAATGGCGCAAAGGTGGGACAGCTTCAAATGTCGCTGCAAAATGGCCAGCAGCTGGTGTTGCGTTTGAGTCTTTAGAAAGTGTCGGATGGAGGTGATTTGCATCAAAAGGGAACAGATTTCCAAGTATATGTGTCTTTTGTCTGCGGGACACCTCGATTCCAGCTCAACCAGCTGCATTGAAAGGTTATTCCAATTGGTATCCGCAACCTTTATGACTTCACACTGCAGCCGTAACATGGCCAGAACTGAGGAATCGATGTGGCCTTCGTGCTCAGCTATTTTATGCTGACTCTGCGACAGAACGAGTTTCTCCAGCTGCTTGAAGCCACGTAAAATAGCAATCAGTTTATGCCAATCCTTCGCCGAGACTTCTTCCTTCTGCAAGATTTGAACGAGGCTTTGGCTAAGCACATGCACCACCTCTGAGCGCATCTCATCCTGTTTCAAGCCCATTAGCGCCAATATGGGCACCAAATGTGTGGGGTGGCAGTGCCAATGGCTTAGCAATAGCTGCTGAAAGTGCACCAGTTGCTCCAATGGTACAACCGAATGTTCTAGCTGGCCTTGAATATAGGAACTTAAGGTCTCCAGCAGTCCATCGTCCAATTCAATGGCAGTCGGCAAGCTAAGAATCTCGTTCAAAAGCAGGTAACCCAGATGGTGGGCTGGACGAGCACGCATATGCAGAACTTCTAGCAGTAGCTTGGTGGTTATATTGAGCCGTTTTAGCTCCTGGCGCGTCATGCAGCCCATGTCCAGCCACTTGGCTACCGCCGACCACATAATTGCCGTCGCCTCCAACGTTAAGTGCGCATAATGTCCAACATCTGGATTTGTTATCCAGCTGCTGGCCGACTGTGATCGTAGGACACTGTGGCAGTAATTCAAGCTGGCCAGCTTTGTGTCCATGTCGCACTCCTTGAGGATTAGCAGGGCCTGATGAAGGCTGCCCGAGAAGATGTCACCGTGCGTGGCGTATCCAATGTGATGGGCATGCTGGAGGATCTCCAGCAGGCTCTTGGCATACATGTCGGCTTGCTCAAGAGGCACCTTGATGTCCTCGATAGCGCAGTGCGGATCGAACTCCTGCAGGCATTCCACATCGCATCGGAATATTCTTACAGTTATGGCGGGTTTTTGCTCATTACTCAATTGGCCAAGGTCCAGGGAACTTAGCTGCAGGTGCGTCTCCTCGATGGCTTCCACATAGGCCAGTACAAGGCGTTCATAAAGCTTGGGGTGATTGGAACAGCAAGAGCTCAGTATTTTCCTTTGAAGATTGATGCACTCGCTGCAGCAGAAAAATGGTGTGTCATAAGTTTGGAGTCCAATGTTTGTGGCAAATCTTACCTGCTATTTGGAGACTCACTAAGGCACTTGGACAGCTTGTTGAGCAGCCAGAGGAGGAACGTGTCCTGGAATTTGTTGTGCAGCTCCCGCACCAACGAACAGCTTATCAGGCTCGGCTCCTGGCACAATATGTCTTCTATAACGCTGTACACGCCGGAAAAGTTGCTTACGTTGCGGTTTACGTGGTTGTAAAGCAACTTCCACATATCCTTCCGTTGTGTCGACATTTTGCCAAGTTTATTTAAAACTCGCACAAGCGCGACTTTTGTTTACGAAAACCGGCATTTGCCGCACTTGTGACTATCGATAGGTTTGGCGGCTGCTTCTTCTTCTTCTTCTTAAAGAACAGCCACATTCCAACTGCGCATTTTACATATATTCATTTAAAAAAAATTAATTCATATATTTCTGCGTTTTACACTTACTTACAATTTTGTTTTTCTCCTCAAATTTTAGATTTACATTGCATAATAATATATTAACAGAAGATTTTGCTATGTGTAAACGGCGCATAACCCGCGTAGGTGTGCGCGTCGTGGTTAACAATTTACAGTCACACTAAAAATGCAGAATTAATCAAAATAAGAAAAATATTTTTATGTTATTGTAAATAAGTTTTAGAGAAAAAAATGGAAGTGGAATATGACGACTCTGGTTGGCAGGGCCGCGCCAAAGGACAAACAAATCCGGAGGTAATTGAGTATAGAGCGTGTACGGCGTGGCAGGCAATCCCGGCACTTTGATGACGCTACTAGATAAACCATAAAAGATAGCAACTAAACATCATGTTATCCCATCCCAATCGAAGGAAACGCTTGAGGACAATCCGCAGAAGACGATACAGGAATGCCTGGAGAAGTTCCTCACACCGGACTACATCATGGAGCCGGGGATATTCACGCAGCTGAAGCGCTATTTCCAGTCGGGCGGATCTCCGGAGGAGGTTATATCGATGCTATCGGAGAACTACAAGGCGGTAGCCCAGATGGCCAACCTGCTAGCGGAGTGGCTCATCCTGGCGGGCGTCAAGGTTACCGAGGTCCAGGCCATGGTGGAGAATCATCTCAAGGAAATGATACTTAAGTCCTTCGATCCCAAGAAGGCGGACACCATATTCACGGAGGAGGGTGAGACGCCCGACTGGCTAACCGAGATGATCGACCACTATACGTGGCGCTCTCTAATCTACCGACTGGCCGAAGAATATCCCGACTGTCTAATGCTCAACTTTACAATCAAGTTGATCTCGGACGCGGGCTTCCAGAGCGAGATCACTTCCATTTCGACGGCGGCACAGCAGATTGAGGTCTTCTCGCGGGTGCTGAAGACCTCGATCGTCAAGTTTCTGAACAATCCGGATGATGTGCACGGCGCCATTCAGGAGTGCGCCCGAATGGTCTGCCATGGCCAGCACACTTACGTCTACTCCCAGGTGCTCATCCAGGTCCTCAGCCAGGAGCAGAAGGGTGGGTTCAACATGAAGCGGCTCTCTCAGGAAATTATTAAATACGCCCTGCAGAAGTATGAAAATAACTGACGATTCTATGCCCTTGTCCACATAGTCAGTCGTAACATAAATCCTTTCTTTTGCTTCTTTGTTTAGCAATCAAAATGTAACGCCGATTACAATGGCCCTGAATGGTTCGGCAGTCTATCCGCAGGCATGTCAAGCCCTAACTTCCATGCTCACCCGCAATACACTGAATCCCGCCGATATCACCGTGCTGTTTCGCAACTACTCTGGTACCGATCCGCCGCCCATCGACCTGATACGAAACCCTCAATTTCTTGAGCTCCTGGTGGACGCGCTCTTCCGTTCCGGCGTCAAGATCAATCCCGAGCACAAGCCGAAGTATATGTTTTTGTTAGCCTACGCGTCTGCGGTCATCGATCAGCCGGCCAAAAAGCGACCAATGACTGAGCGCATGCTAAACAAGGAGGAGCTAAAGAGCACCATCCAGGCTATCGAAAAGGCACACACCATTTGTAATGTGGACCAGGGTTCCACCGAGCTAATCGCCGAGTTGCAAACGCTCTACAATTGCATCAAGTAAGCCGACGGATATATATCCGAAAAAGGATTGGGTTCCTCTAACGTAAAGACCTCTTTTAATCGCAGATATCCTGTGGTGGGCGTTGGTGTCATTCGGTGGATCGAAAACGTGGTTATGGAGCCTTCGTATTTCAAGCTATCCACCGACAGCTGTCCCACGCATTTGGCGGTACTCGATGAAGTGGCCGCCGTTCATCCCACCCTGCAGCAGCAGATCCTCTTCCTGCTCATCCGCTTGTTTGAGTCTAAGCAGGATGAGCTGGAGATTCTCGTTCAACTGGAAATGAAGAAAATGATCCTGGACCGAATGGTTAACCTGTTGACGCGCGGCTGCGTTGTACCCGTTCTCAGATACATAAAGCAGTGCTGCGCCATCGAGGACACAGACATTTCGCTAATCCGATACTTCGTCACCGAGGTGCTGGAGACCATCACACATCCCTACTCGCCGGAGTTTGTGCAGCTGTTCCTGCCGATGGTGGAGAACGAGGAGATCACCGGCACAATGCGCGGCGAGGGCGACAACGATCCCGTCTCCGAGTTTATTGGTATGCAGCTATTCGTAGTCCACTTGTTGCCACGCCTCCTGCTCACCCATGTGCCTCATCTTTTTATCTTTTTCAGTTCACTGCAAGGCGCACTACACGACTGTATAGATTGTGACAATAGAACGTGCTTTACAGGCGACTTTCGTTCAAAGACGACCTCAATTAAGCCCAATTTTAATAACATTTAGTTTAAATAAACAATTTTTTAAATAGAATCTATTAAAGAAAAGTACCCAATTCTTCTTTTAGGCTAACAAAAAAAAATATGAAAAAATCTACAATGTATCTATCTAAATTTAATTATAAGCATCTTGGCCGCTAAAATTTCACTAGGCTTTGAAAAATGTTTAAGTTGTAAGTTTTTTATTATATTTTTTTTGTGTTAAAATTTCTAAAAACGCATTTAATTCAACATTTTGAACTAACTAATTAAGCTTTCAGAATTGTCAAGATTCTAAATGTATAAAAATATACTACTGATTGATACGTTATAACGAAATATATTGCAGAATAAATATTTGACAATAACGTAGGCATCATCATCATCATCAATCATTTGTCCCAAGGATCCAATACAAATCCAGATTACAACAATTGGCTCTGCCAGCAAATCCCAATTTGATGGACAAGTTACCAAAGAAACTCAAGCAAAATCGTAGTTTAATTTTATTGCAAACAATAAACATTCACACCTCATACAATTGCCATAAATTCAGCTTGAATGCGTGTTCACAATCTTGAAGCAATGATCTATATTATCATTCGGTTTTCGAATGGGTCTTCGGCACAAAAAAACTCTTAGAATGTATACAAAAAAAAAAAAAAAGTAATAGGGATGCAATGGAAACGACCTCAGTATTTTACATTTACACACATTTCCTTTCGTTGAGCACGCGCTTTTGCGGCAAAGGTCACAGGACTCGACGTGCTCCTGTCCAAAATCATGATTGGCTGTCGTCTTAGTTAAAGATAAACTGCAATGGGCCATGTTTAAAGCACTAAAGTATGGCATCTTAATAAGTCTGTGGTTTCTGCAGCTGCGCTTTTTTACAAAAACAAAAAAACGAAATCCTATCAAAACACAAATTAAAATTTTCGAGGGCTTACACTCGGCGTGAAGGAGTCGGAGTCGAGGAACAGCTGCTGCTGGCACACCCAACCAAGTGCTGATCCTCGAGAGCAAAAATGTTCACGCCTCGCAAATAATGTCTTTGGCTTGCGCTTCTCAATCGAATCACATGGGAAGATCTCGTTCGTTATGTATAAATTATAAATTGCTATTTATGTATAAATTGTGTGCGTTTTAGGCGTTAGCTTTGGCTGGCAGCGTTAAGTACTATTTGTCGGGGGTGGGGAAAGGGGGCGGGGGGCTGACTACAAATAGTTTAGTTGCTCTTCTTAACATCTTTGCTATCGCCGTCCTTGGCCTGCCCGCGGCCCAGGATCTTGGCCAGGCTGTCCCAAATGCCGCCGAAAAAGATGGCACAGCAGAGGTTCTCCAGCGGCAGGAAGGGATCGTGGATGCCCAGCAGAATGGAAGACAGCTTAAAGTAGACCAGGAATATGACGATGCCAAAGTAAACGAGCGCATGCGGTGCTGAGATCCAGTCGGTCTTCTTGTCCAGCACAAAGATGATCGAGGCCAGCAGGGAAGCCTTGGTGTAGCTGTTTTAGAGAAATCAAACATGGTCACAAATCCGGATACGGGAAGCACTCAAGTACTCACAAGCTGGGCTGCATGAATTCCATGGCCGTGGGAGTCCATGCTCCACGGATGAGACGCTCGATCAGCTTGGTGAATCCCGCTCCGTTGCCCTTCAGCGTGCCGATGATGATCATGATTATCCAGGCATTCGGATACAGCTTGGCCGCATGTCCCACACCATCGTACACCTTTTTTGCCCGGTAGATCTCCTTCATGGCACTGGCCACGATCTTTACGGGCAGGAACTTGGCCACCTTGTAACCGATGTCAAATGGCGTGTAGAAGACGACGTACCTGCGCGACATTTAATTGAGATTTCGAGCGGGCAATCAGCGAATGAACTTACCACACAGCTGTGCCCACGAGAAGCTGACCCGTGTTCTTGAGTGGGGCCAGTATCGGTTCGCCCAGCAGTCCGTTGGCCACCATACCGCCGGCGAAGATCACCAGCATGGTGGAGAGCCAGCAGGCGAGCGGATGCTTCCGCGAAAACGCCTGGGCATTGGCGCCCAAGTCCTCGCGCACGGCCAGCGCGGCAAGTAGACTGTGAGCGATGTCGAAGAACGGAAACATTTTCAGCTTGATGACCTGGTTGGCCACGTCCAAAAATGCTTCCGGGTCCATGATCACAGCCGATCTTGTGTCCTGCCTTCACGGATGATAATCTGGAAAAGGTAGTTTCATTTATTTTAAGACTCGTCAATCAAAATATGACAAAATATTGGAAAAACTTGAAAATATTCCAATAGATTTCTTTGCTAATTAATATAAATATTTTGTGCAATTAAATGCTGCTCCACAAAAAAAAAACGGAATAGAAAACTCGCACCAATGCTTCGTAAAAAGTTACATAACTGAAAAGTGGGAAACTCGTGTTTCAATATTTTCGAAAATTCTCTGTAATTCTGGGCAAAATAGACGCGAAATTCACACGGATTGGTGGCCATAACAGGTTCCCCAATCACCCAACTAGTGTTTCCTTACATTCCCAACAGTATCGACGTATTGGCGGGCTGTTTTTCAAATGCAATTCAAGCGATTTTTGAACTGCAGCAATCGGTGCACGGATGCTGCAGGGGATGTGTTGTAGAAGTTGTCAGATTATGTGTTCATGCAGACGAAACATAGAAAAAAAAAATTCGAATAAAAATTGCGCTGTTTTTGCCGCACCTCCAAAAATAAATTTCACCATGAGGGCTGTTAAAAGAAGCGCGCCGGGTCGGGCCTGACACATAAGTACATATATACATACGTACGATTGTTTATACCGACGATGGGGGCCAAGATAATAGCACCCCAAGGATCTAACATTGTGGCTCACTTAATTTGCTACCTAGCAATAACTCAAAAATAGAAATAATGAAACAAAAGATAATCTTTTCGAAGTGATTAGTAAAAGCCAGCATATCTAGTCTTCGTTTAGAAAACAAACTAAGTAATACCGACTAGTAGCATCTAATCTTATCTAATATTACTAAACTTAAAAGTAGTCCAACGACTAGTCAAGCGAATAATTGCAAAATCGCGGCGGCTAATGACCGAAGTTTCAATTTGAAATGTCTGGGGCACTTGGCAAATATTTATGTACACATGTACGGGATGAGTAGCGTTGGGTAAGTGCTAATATTTTAGCCACAGCTGTGTTTATTATGTACATATACTATATGTTGCCTGCCTCCTGGCTATTTTTGAGCGGCGTAAGTTGGAAGAGATTTGTCGGCGGCAGGCACATAATGTACATACTACAAGATGGTAAAAATCTATAGCCACATAGATTGCTGGGCTAAGGAGAGTGGAGTTGTCAGCCACTCTTACAAATCCGGGCACACACGCGGCGGGTGGCAAATGCAAATATTTGTAAGATTTAAACGAATTAAGCTGGAAATTACCTACGTCTAACACGCGAGCAAACGGATAATGGATAGCAGAGTGCAGCACGAACACTGGGAGACTGGGCCAGATATTATACTATATGGTATGGGGGCTGCTCTCGAGAACCTGATATATTATTAGAATGCTCGACTTTCTAGAGAACCGAAACTCTCGCGAGCAGAGCACCATTATCGCATTCTGACGGCTCTTTCAAAACCCAACGGAAATTGATTGCCCGCCCTATGTTGCACTTATTTTTCGACCGATTTACACGCTGAGTAAACATAAAATGAGATATACTCATGTGGCTTATGCTGATTAGTTGGTGTTATTATTGGGATACTACTATTTACACTCGTTGGCCGCTTACATAAATAATTGGATTGCGGCTAAACGTAAACAAACAGATAAAAGCTCCGCGAAGCTAAACAATTTGTGTCAGGTGTGACCGTTCGCGTTTCAAAATCCAACCAAAAGCCACTCAAAAATGCCTTCCATCCACCACTTATTTTGTGTTAGTAATTTAATATTGTTAATAGAATAATTTAAATGCTGTATTAGCTTTTACTTTGGTTTACAATATCCATGCCAAGACACTTAAATTGATTTTAAAATATGTTACTTATCCGCTTATGAATGCGATCGATGTGTAGGGTAGCTAAATAAATA
Organism: Drosophila simulans; assembly: GCF_016746395.2. Classification (NCBI taxonomy): domain Eukaryota; kingdom Metazoa; phylum Arthropoda; class Insecta; order Diptera; family Drosophilidae; genus Drosophila; species Drosophila simulans. The sequence continues at coordinate 15,832,941 of NC_052525.2, read as the reverse complement.
CAATTAATTATCCATAGCAGGGATAAAGGCAACAGGAATTTTTTATATGTGTAATTTAGTTTAATTGCCTTTGCTATTCCACTACTTAAAGTGATTGGGTTTGACAACAATATCGATATCTTACTACCTGCGGTGTGAATAACGCATTTTACGATTACCGATAGAAAAAGAGAAAGCTATGAAGGTGTGCACTGATTTTTCCAACACTGGCACTTCGGAGTTTTGTTTATTCGATATATACGTGAGCTCGGGTCCTTAAACAAATAAGTAATGTAACGGGAAGTTATTGATCCCCTTCCAATTGCGGTGATAAGTTCCCACGGTGTTAACAAAACAAAGACAACACTCAAAGAAATTCACTAACTTCGCTAACTGTGAATCTCAAACCATATCACGGCTTATATGTACATATATTGAAGTCCACATACGATAGTATATATACGTATGTATTTACTTGGCTTACAAAATTCTTTATTTGCACAAAACCTTGTGATATTGAGGTCAATATCTGAGAAGAAAAGGTGAGTGCATTCTAAGTTTTGTCTTAATCTTAGACCAATAGGCTAATTTCTGTTTAAACCACTAACATCAATTCGTATTCGTGCTTCTGCTACTTATTTGTCACCTAAAAATATGTATGTGTGGGCAAGTAGATATATGTGTGGATATATATGTTCATAGCGGAGTAAATGTGCGTGGTGTTGTGAATCTCGATTTTTGTACATATGTATGTATGTATGAATATATTTGGTAAACCGCTTTTTTCAATTTTATTCACGTCGCCGCGATTCGCATCATACATACATATGTATACATACGGACGCATAACGTAATCCCAAAAACCAAATCAAATTGGGAAAATACCTTTTCAGGCATTTTTGCGTACAATGTCTTCGTTCATAGCGCCAATTTGTCAATAAATTTAGGCAAACAGTAATTTCTTCTAAGTAGTAAGCAAACATCAGATTGTTTGCGATGATAAATATTTATTCATACCGTGCTTATGAATAGACATATCTTTGTGTTGTATGTATTTTATTCAATGCTTTCATTCCATTAGAATGCCATTGAGGATCTTTACGTTTAAAATAATACTATTTACCACGTTTAGCAAGAAATGTGTTCACATTTTTTTCACAACGATAAATTCCCTGCAATAGTAGGATTTCTTAATGCTGATTGGATGTATATACGTATGTATGTATGTACAGTATTTATGAACTCGATCTGATAAGAATCCCATTGCCGAATTGGAAAGTCTTGAACTTTAAGCAAATATAAAAAGAGGCAATTATATATTTTTTTAAATAAATTATTCGGGTAGATAAGGTTTCTTTTTCAAGCTTAGTTGGCCAAGCCAAAACTTCTGAGTTACACTTGACAAATAGTATGATAGCTCACATGAACACAATCAAACGACCGGTTTGTTTTTATAGTCTAATTTCTGAATTTAGTATACGATTTTCAGATGGCTTCCAACTCGACGAAAAAGAGTAAACCAAGCGGTATGCGCATATTGTGGATACCGGGCCGAAAGTCCCATTCCAAGGGTCGTTTTAATGCCACCAACAAGCATGTCTCGTACTCGGCACCACAGAAAAAGAGCGAAGTATGGTCCTTGGGCGGCAGCAAGGCTCAGGCCGAGCTGATTGACTTGTAAGTACGGTGGCGAGATTGTGATTAAGACACTCAAGTAGTTGTAGTTGTATTAACCAAACATGCGGCTTACCTATGCACAGTGACTAAGATATTTTCGTTTTAGTATAATCATAAGGAAGCTAATTATAAACTACCTTACAGTCCCTCCCCCGATTTGTCTGGCAACTCACCATCATCGTCGCTGAGCATTGTGGCCACCTGTTCGCTGGTCCAAGGATGCGCAAACAGCGATAGAGCATCCTCTGAGGACTTGGCCATCGTTTCGGAGACTGCCACACTGCCGACCACGCCTGTCAGCCCGAACTCACCCATCCCGTATAGTCCCACTTCCGAGACTGCAACCGCATCCACGCGAGCCATGACTTCGCCCAGCGTGATCACCACCGTCGTAATACAGGACTTGGTATGTTAGGCTATGTTCTATGTCCGCTCAATTCAATTGAATCCAACCATTATCCGCTTGCAGCACAACTTTTTGAGCCCCGAGGATTTGCCGAAGGTGCCAAATATGCCAGTAGCACAGGATACCGATGTGGTGCTAAATAGCTCGGCGGGAACCACAGCATCGATAGCAACCAACTCTTCGCCACTGGCCAATCATAAGCCGGGCTCGTCGCCGCCCGCCTCCCATTCCCAGCAAACAACGCCACAGAAAAATAGATATAAGAACCACAACAACAATCAGGTATAAATGATGTTCATGTACTTTGAACTATAATACTTATTTTTGCTGCACAAACAGGAGGATATCAATTCGATCGAGAGCATTTCCAGTTTAACCAGATTTCAGGGTAACGTCACAGACTTCGATTGGATCGACGAGATGGCGGCACAGCGAAACAGCAACGAAATGATGCACACGAATAAGCGCAAGATGCCCAAGAAGGTGGAGGCCCTGTCCGCCGATCAGTTGGATGCCAAGTCGTTTGGCTATGACAATGACAAGGCCAAATTGAATCGCAAGGAGTACGATGACAACGACGAGAAGGTCGTCAAATGCTTGTACTACTCACTGATGTGCTGCGACTGTACTATATCTTAAATGGATCGCGCATAATACGGATCCGCGTCCATGTAATATACCTCTCAGCCAACTATGTAAAAATATCTATATTCGATTTGTGGTGTACTTGGCGTACGCAGCTAAATAGGACAGAAGAAGACATAAGTATTAACGAATTTATAATGACTTACATGGAGCAACTAACATTGTGAAAATTCGGAAATTAAAAACTTCATGGCTACGACTATTTGGCTTGAATATTGAAATAAGTGAACGAAACACGTATATTTAGATATGTAGATATTTTCTATTTTTGTAAATAAAACATTTTCTACCGAAACCGAAACTCTGTATTTCACTGGGTTGGATGGATGCACTGCAACCTGAAAATATAAATATGCAATAAACAAAATAGAATGAAATAAAAAACCATAATAGTAATGCCTTCCCTTTCATTTGCGTGCAACGCAGAAATGCTTGAAAAATTACAACGATAAATAACAAACGAAGAAAAAGAATGGATTCGGATACTTAAAAATTGTTTACATTTATTAAAAAATTTATTAAACTAAAAACAATAAATCCTAAGACTAATTTTGTTGTATCGAAAGCGATATTTTCTCTTGTTCTCCGATGTTTGCCAATAAATCGATCAAAATTTATTTTGGTTTTTTTTTTCTCTTAACCATTTTCATCTTCCCTATTTGAATAGAAAAGATAATGGATAATGGCTGGGAACAATAAAAAAGGACACTGTCATCATTCAACTTGACATAACATTTTTCATAAAAATTTAATACAAACATTAAATTTACAAATATATATATAAAAACAATTCACAATCACATATAAATTTTTATCATTTTCAGATGTTAAATATTTCGATTCGCTATATTCCTTCAAAGCAAGGTTACAATTTACTAGTCCAGAGCAAGAAAGCCAAGATCAAAGTTCTTGATGGTTGGTTGGTTGGTTGGTTGGTACAATTACGTTCGCTGTCGCGTCGTCCATTGTTCAATCAATCAGCTACGGATGTTTGTACGGCTTGTGCTTGATGACGGATGATTTGTTCGGTTCGCATCCGTATGCCTATCGTAATGAAGCATGTCATCATCATTGCCTCCGTTCGCATTGCACCTTGGTGGTTGGGTCTCTGCTTTCTGGGCTCCGGCTCCATTGCAGTGAAACTCGATCGCATCAATATCATTTGTACTCTCAATGTAAAATTCGTGTCCATGATCATTGCCCTTGCGGTCGTAGACGATCCTGTTGCTTATATCTGTGCCCACGTTGCCGTCCAACTCGTCATCGGAATTATCACCATCTGTATCGTCGTCCTCGCCAATGTTAAAAATGAATCTTGCATCGCTGGCGGGCTTGGCGGACAAGTTCTTTCGCCTGCACGACGACGTGTTCGCTATTTTCCTATATCGCACTGAATTCCTGGATACATGGTTGCTATTGCGCTGCACAAAAAGAGTACGAAACTTGAACTTGAAGCTATATTCAATTACCTTTAGGTCAGTTTCTCACCTGTAAAACAGCAAAGATGATGGAGAATATTGTTATGATCAGCAGGCATATGGCCACAGCTATGGCTGTGATTGCCGTCAGCGGGGAGTCCAGTCGCAGGACGAACTCCCTGGCATTGCCGTCGTTCTCGAAGGATCCGTGCTTGGATTCGCTGCTTTTGTACGCACTACCGCTGCCCACAACCGTGCGCCGCTTGCCACCCGTCGAGGCAGCCTTGCATTCGCCTGAAATCAGTTGCCATTTCAATGATATTAGATCCTGCTGCTCGTATATAAACTGTTTGCCTACCGGTTTCGCCATCGCAATTGCAGCACGCCGCTGACGAAGTCTTTTCGGCCAACGTTTGATTCTGACAACAGGACACACACTGGCCGTTCAGCTGGTCCAGGTGGAGCGGCGGCACACAGCCCTTGCACGAGAACTGGCCGGGTCCGAAGCAGGAGCGGCACGAATCGTGGCACGTTTTGCATGTGGCCGACGTCGTATCGTAATATTGTGAGCTCAGGCACTCCATGCACAGACCGCCATCGAGCATCGAGTGTGGCGGACACGACGTGCAGGCCAATGGTCCAGCATCTGGGAAAGAAAAACGTTGGGGAAATACATTATGCTAGAAAATTGACAGCTAGATGAGAATACAACATACCATTGCACGTCTTGCAGTAATGGTGACACTTCTGGCATCCAAAGTCCGACTTGTAGAAGCCCTCGGGGCACTCGGGATGGCATTCGCCGGCGGCCAGTTGCCATCCGGCCGGGCACTGGACGCACTGGTTGCGCCTCGGTCCGCTGCAGGTGTGGCAGCTGAGATAGCACTTGGCGCAAATGCCACGATCGCTGTAGTAACTATAATGATACACGGCACACATTGAGAGTTGCGGCTCCGGGACACTGGTGGTACTTCAATCTTAACAGCTTACCCATCGGCACAGGTGGTGCGACATTCGCCATTCTGCAGCTCCAGACCCTTGGAGCAGTTGCTGCAGTTCGTCCGCGAGACGCACTGGCTGCACGTGTGCAGACATGGTGAGCATAGGGAGCCCGCTTCCATGAAGAAGCCCTCGCGACAGCCGCTAACACAGCGACTCTGTTCCAGCAGTCGATTCGGCGGGCAGGACGTGCAGCTGGTATCCGCTGGTCCGTTGCAGCTGCCGCAGGATGCGTGGCACGGGCGGCACTGTCCCTCATCCTGGCTGAAGAACTCAGCTGCAGGATGAAGAGCAATTCAGCAAATTATACATTAAATCAAGCAATTAAAAAAAAGGGTAGCAACTAAGATTCAATCTCATAGTTTTTCCTCCCTTAAAATTAAGTTTTTCTTCAGTGGGAAAGGCAAAGAGAATACCCTTTCCTAACTAATATAGATATAAACTGGATGCCTTTGGATAAGCTTACATTCACTGCAGCCTTCGCTGCCGCTCACGATGCACTTGTCCCGCTTGTTCAGCGTCCAGTTTTGAAGGCACTCGGAGCAAACTCCGTTGCTGGTGCAGGTCTTACATCCCTCCTGGCAGGGCATGCACTCCAGACGTTTTTTGTCGGCATAGAATCCGTCCGGACAGCTAATAAGGCATTTGTTTTGCCAGGCATATCGACTCGAGCGGCACGTGATGCAGTCCTGGTCCGTGGGGCCATTGCAGGTGGCGCAAGTCGAGTGGCAGAAGGCACATCTATTGAACGCGATGTGATTAACAAATTAAGCACTTATTGCGCTAACCAAATATATGTTTACTCACTTGTTATCCTCCGTTTCGTACGTATCCAAGGGACAGGCCGAGTAGCATTTGTGCTCATGCATGACCAAGTGGTGATCACAGCTAGTGCAGTACTCGGGATGGTCCTGGCATGAGGCACAGTTGGGCTCGCAGGGAACGCACGTTCTATTCCTGCTGTCTGTACAAAGAAATGATTGTTTAACAACAGCAAATGTTTGAAGAACAAAGCCAGATGATTATTACTTTCAAAATATCCGTCCGGGCAGAATTGCAGGCAGACGGCGAGATCGATGACGTGCAGGTGGGCCGGAGCACATGTGAGGCAGCTGTCGGGTCCGGCACCGGCGCACGTTTCGCAGGTGTCGTGGCAGGGCCAGCAGATTCCAACCTGGTTGGGAAAGGAACGCGGTGGGCAGCGACTTACACAAGTACTGTAAACATAAGACCATTAGCACCCGAGCTCCACAAATGCGCGCTGGTACCACTTACTTGTCCAAGCGGTAGTGACTGCAGGCAACGCACTGCGTGGGTCCACGGCCATAGCAGCCGGAGGAGTCGCACTCGGCATCGCAGGAGTGCAGGATCTTCTTGTCGCCGTCCCTCGTTTCGGGCGCCGCTACCAGTTGAGCAGCAGAGGCGGTAAATCCAAGCGATTCAGCGGACGAGCCGCCAGCAATCGCTGCGGTCACATTCTGACCGTCGAGTGTAGCTGTTGCCGGTTCCGGATCGGAGCCAGCGCTGCTAAAGATGTTCTGATAGTTGAGGTAACTGGCAAAGCTATCCGTATTGAAGTTCCCACCCTCGTTGGCAGGCTGGCCAATGTTCGAGGCCGATGGGAAGAGGAACGGATTGGAGCTGCTAGGGCTGCGCAGCTGGGGACTGCTGTTCAGCAGCTCGGACTTGAGCCGCATGGGCTGAGTGGAAGTGCCATAGAATATCAGCTGCCACTTGGACAGGATGCCCGGCTGATTGACGCGCCGGCGTCCGCCGTTGATCACCTGCAGGGTCCAGCGACCCTCCGCCTTCTCGCCCCAAAAGTGAACGCTCAGGAAGGGCCAGTCATCGAAGTTGGACTTGACGATGTCGCGCGGCCTCTCAAACAACAGGGTACTGGTGGTGCCCATCGGCGAGGTGAGCAGTATGCGCAGATTTCCTCGCGGGAAAAACCGTAGGGTAATGCGACATTGGACATGCTCTAGGTAACGCACTTCATTGATCGTGCCCGCACACCCATTGACATCCATATGCGTGGCCAAAGTGTTGCCGTATGCACCGTCTATCTTGCGATCCTCATTATTTTCCCGCGACTTGCAGATGTGCTGCGGCGGCACCGATGTCCACTGCTCCGCCAGCGACACCATTGCTCCAGCGTCCATTAAACCGTACCCAAACTTGTGGCTGTACTTTCGCTTCACACCGTTCAGCGTCCATCCGTTCTCCTTCTCCAGTGGCGCCGGCCTTGATGTGTACACCACCAAGTATTGCATGTCGCGCCAAGTCAATTCCGGATTGGCCTCTAGCGCCAGGGCGCAAATGCCGGCTGCCAGTGGTGCCGATGCCGAGGTGCCCGTATGTTCCACCGTACAGATATGATCGGGTCTCAGGCTGCCGTCCATGTCGACGGTGGCGACGCTCTTGTCATGTCCCGGCGTTCCGGAGCTGTAGGTGGTAGCCAGCGTGGAGGAGCACTCCTCCAGGTACCAGGGCTTGAAGCTGCAACAGCATTACTGAATCAGAATCCAAGTCTACATCCTGTCAACTTACCCGGCTTGAGTGGCACTCGAAATGGAAAGGGTGAAGATCGAATTGGTGTAGCCATCGCAGTTGCAGGAGTCAGTGTAGCGTCCACCGTTGCCAGAGGCCCAAACGAAAATCGAGCCCTTGCCCTGCCGACCGCTGGTCACTCCGTAGATGAAGGCTCGGCGGGCCAACGGACCAGGACCATCGACAGTGGAGCCATCATCCTCCGGTCCCCAGGAAGCGCTGTATATATCGATGTGCGACGGATTAAGACTCAATGCCTGGGCCTCAACCACATCGTTGACCTTTCCGTCCAGCATTCGTACTCCTAATAGCAAACAGCTTAGATGGTTTGCAGTTGATACACACCAACCATGATCACTTACCACCAATGCTGGCATTGTAGGCCACTCCCACTCCGCAGTAATTGTTGAAAGCCACCGCGGCCACTTCGCCGGCACATCTGGTTCCGTGCTTGTTGTCACCATTGTCCTGGGGCGTTGGATCCGAATCGTTGCCATTAATATCGAAAGAGGCCTCGGGATCCTGCGTTTAAATCGTATTTTTAACAATTGATCATAGGATTTTTTTGTTGGGATACTTACATAGTTTTGGGCCAAATCGGGATGGTTTGTCTGAATCCCATCGTCCAGAATGGACACGACCACGCCCTTGCCGGTGTAGCCCTTTTGCCAGGCGGGACCCACATTCATGTCCAAGCCATCCTTGGCGCCGCCATTCTACAAAGCGATTTTTGTGGGAATTTACAAATTGATTAACAAACGAAGAGATAAGCAAAAATAGGCAATCATTCCACAAAGAAATCCAAACATTTACAAATTAAGCATGTTAAAAGAAAAGAAAATATTTCGAAATCAACAAAATCAACACTAAACACGGTTAGTAGCAATCGATTGAACGTCTCAAAGGAAACTACGCTGAGCTAATGGACTATGGACTATAAAATATATATGGATTCATGAAGCATGCATTTAAATGAGAGATGATTACATACTTTACTCACCAGATACCACTGTTCCTTAAACAACGGATCCGGAAAGATGAAATGCGAGCTGACATCCCGGTACTCCATGCGCTGTGAGTGCGAGGCTAACGAAATCGATTCTGGGGAGAATGAAAGATGCGGATTCGGATCGACAACGTAGCCGCCGTGTTGGCGTAAAAGATTATACGGACTGTAGGTGGGTAAGTCCTGGTACGGGCCGTCCCTCTTTCGGCGCACCTTCTCGTGCTGTTGCTGCATCCATTTCACCTGCAAGGCAATCACGATTGAAATCTCTGCTCCCACTGGATACTTTTTAAAGAGTACGCACCTCGTTCTCTGATTTAAGGGCGCCCTGATGCTTGCGACTGGAGCGCAGCGAACGCTTTGATACATGGTGATGCTGAAACAGATAGTAGTTGTCCAGCGATCCAATCTATGAAAAAATTAAGTAAATTGTGTGAGCACCAATTCCATGGCAGCGTTGGACAAACATTCTTCTCACCTGTCCTCTATTGATAAATCCATGTTTGTTAGCTATAACATCTGCCATTTGCTTGCCAGCTGGAATGTTGACGGCGAACTCATTTGTGTATATCGCCTCCTCCGGAATGCTGAAGGCGCCAAACATATCGACCCCGTCGAAGTCGAGGCTATTTGACTGCCGTTCAAGCTGCTCAACAATTTCATCTTTCGCACTGGCATTTGTGTGAGTATTTTCATAGTTATAATCGTATTTGCCGCCGCTAATGGTCTCAGCTTGACCCGCTCTTTCACCTCCCAGGTCGACCTTGTGGAGCTCTCTATCATTACGATAATCAACATCATCATTGGCATTGGATGATGATGTTGGGGGATTTGTTCTTCTACTGCTGTGCGGTGACGACACATCGTATGTTGTCGACGCACTATCGTTGCTGAGTATTCCGGCATAATTCTGAGTCTCACCCGCACTACTCCGTAGAGCACAACTAGTATTTGGGCTTAGGATTACTAAAAATAATACAAAATATATACAGCTCTGTGCCATTCGGTTAAATGTACATAAATAGATTCTATTGAGTTTTGCCGTTGCCGTTTCATTTGCTCTTTGTGTTGCAGTCGTTCCAGGGTCATGGACTCGCATATGGAGCATCATCTTTCGCCGTCCGATCTTTCGGTACGTTGGCTCTGCGAGAGATTTGGGGCCTCCACAGCGGGAAGGTCGCTGCTTCTCCAAGCCGGACGACCATGGATCTGTGATCTGTGGCGCGGTTCCAATTCTACCGATGGTAACTCGGCTGGACCTCGTCGTATTTGACATATTTAACTAAGTTTAGCTAATGGTATTAAGGTAGTTTGATTCTCCCGAAGAGTCCTTTTGCGACGTTTCCCTTTCCTGTTGTCGTACTCATGAATCTATTTTTTTGATCTCGTATCTCACGATCTAGTATCTGCAAGAGAACACGAAAAAGCACTTCAATTGTAGATTGAATTTGTGTTGTGCGAGAGACCCAAATAAAAACCTTGGACCGGTTAAACGTGGGCTTTTTATAACCAGAGATGCCAAAATGATTCATATATCGTATATCACAGATATTTATGGCCGAAACGGTTTGTGCTTACTTATTAATGAAGTGCCTATTTGCGATGATCCATTGTTCGTCGGATGACACAACAGAATCACCTGGGGGGAACTACAGGTAAGTGTTAACAATGAGTAAGCCATATACACATATCTCTGTACATAGATATGTACGTATCTATGCACATGTCATTTGATTCTATTGTTTTCGGTCGGAAAGTCCCCCGAAGTGTAAGATGCAGTGGGTCTGCAATAGGGGAATTATGCAATAGCCCATTCTAATCATGTTTCTAATTAACATATTCACCACTACGGAACCCGAGCTTTTAAATTGAATTAACATTATTCTTTATTGAAATAGCATTATACTAAGCTCAATAGCAATTGAAAGTTATAAACAAATAACGGAAAACCGGGGATATCACTCCATCGAACCACGCTTGTTTATATGAAAACCCTATTAAAAAACAGAGAGTTACCGTACACCTGCGACCAAATGAAGAAATTTAATTTTATAATCAAACCAATTAGGCATTGCCAACGCGTTTCCAATTAGAAAATAATATATGTATGTATGTATGCACACGGCGCTGCGTGTAAATTTATATTATCAATGTTTAAATTTGCGCACGCTTCTTTCAATTTTTATGAGTACATGTATATGTATGTATGTATGCATATGTGTTAGTCAAGTGATATGTTTATCCCATATTTCGATATACATATGTACATAGGATATGCAGTTATGCATGCCCGATATTGCATAGCTAGACGCATATGCTACATGAAAAGGCTATTAAATTATGGCTATGGTATCATATCAACAGTATCATATGTACATACAACATCTATTCCGGTCTCTGTTTTACTGTGCCATTCGTTTAAAAAAACATACATATATGGCTGTGTTCGCTTGTAAGGAAATACTTTATAATACACTTTGCCGAGCATAATCCTACCAACGTATGCATATGTACGTGTGTATATATGTATATGTTTCTGGGCAAGTTCAGCTTGTACATCTCCCATTTTCCATCTCAGTCACTCTCGCTGTATTTCCCACATGCTTATTAAATCACACATCTCCACACTTAATCACACTAATTTCGCACTGTGTGCACACTATCAACAAAAAAACAACAACAACAATTAAGCCACCAAGCCAACTTATTTTTGTATGTATACATTTGCGTCCGATAATGTTTATGTGGCTGTGTGGGTCCGTGGGGCTTTACACATTTGCAATTTTTATGCGTAAGAGTTGCCATTTCGATGGTGCATACATACATACACCCACAGATGTATGAAATCACGTAATGCAAGCCATGCATTCGTATGCTCTTTGCGTACATACATACATCATTGTGCATCAGAAATGGCAATAGCGATTCATGTAATCCAAAGCATTATATGTACATACATATTTATGCACAAATTGGCTCAAAGCGGTCACATTTAGAAATAAATCACAGATACACTCTCTAAGCTTTATTTAGCTATTGTTAAATCAATGCAATGCTATGCAAAACGCAATCGAACAGACTGAAAACTGAAACTGAGACTTGAAAAGCGAAAGAGAACGCATGCTTACCATGCGTACATACAATATAGGAACTAGCCGAAAGCCGAAAGACCAAAAAGCCGACCGAACGAACAAGCGACGCAACCTCGACTGCGCTCCAGCTTAAACTGAACTTTATTTTGAAGTTAATACATATAGCCAACGTTGGTTGTTTCTTTCTCGCTGGATTTGTGCTAACCGCATACACAAACACACGCCAAGTATTAACGTACAAACGAACATACAAACGTACGTACATACAATCGTGCAATCAAACATTCGTACATTGGCAAGTGTATGTATGTTTTTACATAAAGCACAGCTTTCGGAGCTTTCAAAACAAAATGCAAAACATAACACGCAACCGTGCTGTAACAATAAAAAAAAAGAGAAATATCAACTATTACGTACGCACGCATACACCGACGTGCATTTCGTACCACAGCCGATGATAAATACACATTTAAGACGTGTTTCGATAGGAAACTGAAACTTTCGTGCAAGCCAAGTACATACATACACACAAACCGCTGGAAGCTTGTCCATCCATCCAGCCATACGTATGTTTGTACCGTACATACATACGTGCGAAGACGCTCTCTAAGCGCTGACATTCAAACAAGAGATAACATTTAGCGGTAGCGCAAGGTTTTCGTTGTTATTGGTTAGCCGAGATTAGCGTTTCCATTTTCCGCTTTTTTGTGACCCGAAAAACAAATGAATCCAGTCGCACAAAATCCCCCATAAATGTTTGGTTGTTTGTATGTACATATGTATTTAAGCCAAAGATTTTGGCAAATCCCAAATGTATGCACATACATATGCATCTTGAGCCCCGGTGTCGCTACACACACAAGCACGCAAATACAAACAGATGCGAAGGCAACGCGCTACTTTTTAATATCTGCTTCAACATTAAACAATTATTAGCGGTTAGGACAGGTTATGGTTGTTTCCAATGGGAAGTAATACACAAACCTTAAGCAGACGCAAATTGGAAGTGCACTGTAATAAAAAAAGCCTTGGAAGTAATATGAAATCTAAATTATTTATTTCAATTTGGCTTATCGGTGACTTATTTTATGTTGCCGGAAATACGAAAAAGCTTATCAAATCGAGCGGGTTTCGGCGTAAAAAAAATAGAAAAAATGAATGTTTCCAAAATAAATAAATAAATTGCCGCTTTATCAGCTATATTAAATTATTAGCTTCCTTTTTGATTGCTATTTATAGATTTAAGTGCCAGTTTGACTTGCGTAAAAATATTTTTTCAGATTGGATTTGCAGTGTTGCCAGATTGCTGATTGCCAGCTGTTGAATGATACCGTTAAATAAGACACGAGTTAGATCAAACAAATTAACTAAAATAATACGATAAAACGAAGCTATTAGAATGATTATAACGATCAAAAGAACATTTGTATACAACTTCTTTTATTTGAAAGGGTTTTCTGCTTATATGTTTTAATACTTTTTAAATCTTTCAAGCTTTTCATTTCAGCTCATCGCAATTTCATATCCCCGCATCAATTATAAAACAATTAACCAATTTAAGTTGCTTATGCATTTTTTAATAATATTTGATCGAGCATCAAGCTGTGTGCGTTTCTTAAAGCTGCCACAGTTCTGTACAATTTTCGTATAAAACACGTGATATGGGAACTTTTCCAATACGAATGCCACTATATATATATCCGAATCCAAATCTGGTGGGTTGAAGTTTGAAGTAATGTCGCTTATGGGACCGTCAAGGCGTTTGATCTCCTGCAAACACAAACTGGATTAGTTCAAAATTCTGGTAGGGAGTATTTCAATAATGCAGCGCGTGGTTAATGAAGTGCTGCATAATAAATAACAAAAAAAAAAACGGAAAATGGACAGCAAGCCCACGTTGCAGGATCTTAGTTAACCAAGCAACGTTGATCGAACAATGGTAACTTTACTTTAAGAAACACTTTATAGCTTAAAAGTGTTGGGGGTTCATTTTAACATATTGATTAGATTACCTGATTAACGTCAGCGCTTTGCTGCCAGTCGATTTGGACTTCATTTGCGAGCAAAGACGCCGTTTTGCGATCTTGAAAATATTTCATCTTCGGCCAAAGCTGAAGAGTTTCATCGAAATAAGAGCTTATTATCGCCGGTTCGAACCCAAAAATCCACACGCAAACATTTTCATCAAGAAAACAAACATTTTTCGTTATTTTTTGGTCACCACAAATTTGTAGATTTTCTATGTAGCCAAAAATTCTGAGGAAACCTTTTGAATCTAACACAGAAGATCAATTTTCAATTGAATACATACGTATGTATGTTTGATTGATCGTCGAACGAAATTAATTACTACACTAAATAACCAAAGTATATTTGCATCTTAATATGCAGTGCATATTATCAGACTAAATAAAATAGATTATAGATTATTATTATTGATTTGATAAAGGGTTTAAGCCAAATCAATCAGATCTTTTAGAATACAGTCATTCCGTATTGAACAAATTCAAAACGAAGAAAACCGACTGCCCAGCATTTATTATATAAAAAAAATTAACAACTAAAATGCCATTTTGGCCACATAAATCTCTTTTGATGGTCGAACCATTCATTATACATAACGATGGATTAAATATTCCATTTACTTTTCGAGACGAAAACATACAGTTTTGTATTTTTAAATCGTTGAAGCAGCACTGAATCATAGAATTCATTTTTAAAAAATTGGAATAGCCGCTACCAATTTGTACTTCAAATTATAAGATTCAGATTATAAGATTTATAAACCTCATAGATAACTTTTCATTTTCGCCCACTGATATAGCAATATTTTGCATAATTTACGCGTATGATAATGAACTTGACTGGGAGTTCCACACAATATTGCCTTTAAAACATATATTAAACATTCATTAATGCCGTTTTGCCAGAAGCAATAGCAATTTCATGACTTATAAACATATAGTATGTTGAAACCAGTCTGATTTTTATTAAATATATAAGATTGTGTTTTGAAATATTGAAAAAAAGAAGAAAAGAACAATCACGTATTCCCGAAGGACAAAAAAAAAAAGAAGTTTACACCCAAAAGGTAATATTTCAATTTGCACTAAATTACTGGCAGAAGAAATCAGTTTTGAACCCTATATCGTATCGATATCTGTGCCACATAAGAATCGTAAGCCCAAAAATCGTTGTTGAAATATTATTTTAGTTCACAATATTACACTAAGTGCAATAGAGCGATGTTCCATCTAAAGAGATTCCAATGTTATTTGTATATACATGCAATACGATGCAAGTCTTCGTACATTCATTAAATAAACCTGTAAAAGAACTTGAATATAAAAATAATTAAATTATTTCAGCTGTAAGGGGGTTAAAATAAATTTAAAATTTCACAAGGGCAGGCATTACCTTTTCCCATTCGCCATGGCATTGCATTGAAATATTCATCCTTCTCAGAGAGCATTTTTCATGGAAAATCGCAAGACGTTGCTTCTTCATAACACACCGCCCACTTTTCGCGCGCCCATCTTTGCCCAGAAACCACAAAAAACGAATTACCAAAATCGATTCTCTTGATTGCACTAAAAACCATCCTCCAAAATGATTTCCAGCAGATATATACCTTGATATATATATATTATCCAAATGAATATTACGATGCGGGAGCAAAATTTGGTAATTAATTAAATCACATTACTAAAATTCAGAATTTCCAAATTGACGAAAGCCAAAAGTTCATGTTTCCACATGTTTGCTAGCTTACAAATTTGTTTATTAGATTTGAGCTTCAAACTCTTTTACACTGTCTTGATAATTGCACAAAAAGTAAAAAATATTGTGCCCAAGCAAAGAAATAAATCCAATTTCAAGAGAAAGAACCCATCCGATAGTTTTATCTTTGGAAGTCCATATACACCTGTTACTACGCGGAGTAGAAGGGTATACTAGATTAGTTGATATGAATTTATATGATTTGATTTGATGTCCGCCTGCTTGTCCGTATGTCTGTCCGTATGTTGGACTTTGATATTTCTATATCTATACCAGCTTGAAATTGGGATTAAGCATGCAGATTCCAGACGCCGATGCAGCCCGGAAACTGTACCAGCTTGCATAGCAGAATACAGGGTATCTGTTAGTCGAGGTACTCGACAAACTTCCAAAATTTAACAAAATCGAACAAAAAAAACCGAATAAACTGTAGTCAAGTTAAATTTGCTACGGTGAGTTGCTGTTTAAGAATTCTTTCCATTGATGCGTTGCAACTTGTGACAAAAATACTTTCTGTAAGGGTATAAGAATATTAATATAATAAGTACAGATAAATCCCGAATATCATAAGTTGACATCTGCATTCCAGTATAACATGGTTATGTTCGCATTTGGAAGTCAATTTCCGTTTATTTCTCATTTGCGTCAAAATTGAAAAAAATTAAAGATATGCTATACACTTCGAATTGTTTATTAATTTACTAAAATTAATTTTCGGTGCCAACACCCAGAACTGATCAAAATGTAAATATTTGATGTTTGCTTTCAAAGTGCAATATTTGTTTGATTAAAGTTGTATTTTGAACATACTAATATATGTATTTATATAAGTATAATTAAATTATTAGCATGACAATTGATTACATCTACATTTAAATTTGTTGCTTTGTAGGTATATGCCAAATGTATATTTATGCAACATGAAAGGTATACGGGTATAAAACACAAACAACTGTTTGATTTCTCTATGTTAACACAAAGTATTATTCATCAAATTTTGGTCGAGGTCTGAGATTGTCGGTTTCATTGCAAGAAAACGGCGTAAACTATCAAGATCTAGCCTAAATAATATAGTACTTGAAGTAATATCCAAAATCGGTGAGAAATGTATATCCAAATACACAAGCGTTTGAATGGTTTTCCCTTGCATTTTCCCCAAAACAAATATCAGTTCCCAAAAATTCCATATTAGATAAGATATGCAGTTCTGTTAAATATTTCTATCAAATAAAAGAATATTTTAAAAAAAAGGGGCAAGAGACAAAATGTAAAAACAAAAATTAAACAAAATTTTACCGAAATTAATTGAATTCTTCCGATAAATACTTGAAATAAATACTAAAACATATGAAGAAAATAAAAACTTTATTTAGAATGAATAAAAAAAAATTGAGTTGCAATTCGACTACTGCCAGAAAAAAAGTTGTTAATCATTTAATTTGTTAATCATTAACAAAATAGTGGGAAAGCGTAGAATAGTTCTGCACAACAGAAGGATCCATTAGTGGACATCGAATGAGATGAGAGATCCAGACCAAGATCCAGATCCAGATCAAGTCCATGCGCTCATCCGGAATACTCACCAGATTTTCGAAGTGTTCTTAACTTTCTTTTTCTTTTTTTCTTTTCTTTTGAATTAATATTGCGTTTTTCATGTTCAAATAAATCGATTAGGAATATATCTTTATATATATTTAATTTGAATGGTGGACAAAAAAGAATTAAATTACTGGAGAATGTAGTTCGCCGCATACATAATCTTAAATTATCGCTATGATTAAGTATATGTACGCAATGATTTCGTTTTTCTTTTTGCTGCAGCATTGCACTTTCACTTTCGGATTCAGATTGTATACTATTTTGTAAGGTTCATCCTTTGCGTGTCCTTACTCTTAAAATTTAGGATCGATAGACGATCGATAATAAATTAAAACATATTTGGGTGCATGCGATTAGAGGGATCCTTTTAAGCAAGTTCATTCTGATCGCGCGCACAAGCGAGAGCCAAGTTAAAATGTGAAACGCATTCAAATATTTGAGAGTACGTCAAATCTCATCCTTATATGTATTGTATATTGTTCGATCGATCCAGTGTCTAAAAACGTCGACGTCCCCATGGGACATTATTTCCTCCGCCATTATTTCCACGTTGATTGCCGCCTTGGTTCATATTGTTAACCCCAAATTCAAAAGCGAAGGAGTCCTATTCAAGCAAGGAAATACAATTGTTCAATTGAGTGTTGCATTAGCCGTGAGGAACCCAGTTCAAAAAAGAGGTGAATTATGTTTAAATTTGTATCTGTGGCCACCCACCACACCCAATCTCCAAATATTGAATAGAATAACTAACCACATAGCCCCAAACTCGAATATATCGATTCAAATCTCGATTCCCAACTTCTGATTCGTTTGCACAAAGAATTGACTTCGTTTTTATGATTAAATATGTTAATCGTTACGCAAAATAAAGTACATAGCCCCCACTCATCGCAAGTCTTAAATGCATTCCAGATTTTATATAATTTATATTTTTTCACCCAGACCTGGCTGATGAAAGCAGCTACCAGAAAATATTAAAATCCTTTTTTTCTATTCAAGTAATTGGCATATTGTTTACTGGTTTATTGTTTTAACTACCAGCTTCGAGCAGATGGATGTTGTAACTGCTGTCTTACGAAACACTTGCAATGTTTTCGACAGCTAGCTACTCACAAAGTTTTGATCGTCTTTGTAGAAAATAACACACAAAAGTGTTCCTGTTCCGAGGTTTTATAAACCTCTAGTTCAAAATGAGAAGTGCCTACTACCCACAATCTTCAAACATGAAAGATAAACTTGCATTTAAGATTAAGATGGTAAATTATAATTCTTTTGACTTTGCGATGTCAGCAAATCAAAATAATCACATTGAACCGATCCATTTGGATGAACTGAGTACAAAATCAATCAATTTCATTGTCTAATAAAAAAGTAGTAGTTTTCTTTCTTTAGCCACTCAGTACATATTGAGTTCCAAAGAGCAGAGAGGTAAGCAAATCCCAAATGATTGTTAACGCTTAGCCTCAGCGTTTTAAAGGATAATCCTCTTGTTTGACATCGAATAAATTAGCTTTCCGCCCCATTTAATCAATTAAGTTCGTTAGAATCTCTTCATGTTCCCCAAAAAAAAACTGTTGTAACTTTTCGAAATAGACCTGATCTGATAAATTGCCAGCGGAGTATGTTAATAATTGATATTAACTTTAAGAAAAGTATATGCATTGGGTTATAGTTTCGTGAAGGGTATCATAGACAGTAGCTCTTGTAGCTCCACAGATCTGTTGGTTACTGAATATTTCGTTGAATAGTATTTAGGATGCGGACATACCTGTGTGTTGGGCGCAGCATTGTTTCCAATCATTGTGGAATTGTTATTGTTATTGCCTAAAATCGAGCATATTATTGTTGGATCATCGAAGATCGAAGTTTCGATCGCTTACCTCTAAAAACCTCGAATGGCGAATTGCTATTGCCAGCGAAGTTGTCAAAAGTGGTGTTGTTACCGCCGCCGCCACCAAATCCCTCCTGCTGATCCAGCAATGAATTGAGCTGCTGCGCCTTCATGAACAGTGTCTCCTGCTGCCGACGGAGCATGTCCTCCTCCTGGCGATTCATGTGGCTCTGCATCTCGGTCTGATGCCGCCGCATGGTCTCCTCCTCGCGCTTGCGCATCTCCTCGGCCTGCTTCTCGCGCATCTCCCACTCCAATTTCTTGCGCTCGTTGTCAACTTCGCGTTTTCGCAGCTCTGCAATGGAAGCGTATTTACTTAGTAGGGCACAAATTGATTTTAGATCGCCCAAATAATTATTTTAGGTGGCCATAAGTTAGCTCCATTATCCCAGAATACTGTGCACAGCAATTACAAGTGTGATTTGTGTGTCCAGAATCGAAAAAGTACGAAACGGACTGGCATAAATGAAATGTTTTTGGATTCTTTAACGAACGCTTTAAGATCCGCTCCCAAAGCAAAGATAAATCAAGAAAAGCCTATCCCAAAAAAATCATTGTCATACAGACAGAATGAATAGCAAATAAGCTATTAATTTTCTTGTTTTTAAAAGCACCGAAATTATCACTTCAATGCGAATCAAATACTTTGTGAATGCATAAAATAGCATTAGTTATTAAGAAATTGTTCGAGGAACACGCAAAGCGGAATGGATTCCTTTTGATTTGCGCAAAGGATCAATTTAAATATGTTACCCTAACCATTTTAACACTTCGATTTATCGGGCATCAAATATGCGAATTGTTAAAATGCTGTTGGCATTTGGAAAACCCGCCCAAATCGTGACATATACTGACCTTGACGCAACAGTTCCGTCTCTTGCTCATAGCGTGCGTACTCCATCTGAGCCTCCAGCTTGTCCTCCTCCATTTTCAGTTCGCGTTTGAGTGCGTCCTGCTTGGTTTTAAACAAGTTGTGCAGCTGCTTCCAGCGCGAACCGTACTCGTGCTCAAACGAATTGGGATCGGCGAAGCGCGGACCAATGCTGCGCTCCTGGTTGAAGTCGGGCATCTTTTTGTTGAACGCCTTCTCCGGCAGTCCGTCGGTGTCGTCGTTCACCTCCATCGGATCGACCAGACACGGTCGAAGGGATGCAGTGAGGAAGAAGCACTTCTCGTTGCACATCCGCAGGCAGGCGCTGGCCGATGACTTCTTGGCAAACTCAACTATGCCCTCGCCCATATGCTTGCCACGATCGTCGACGGTGATGCTGGCCCTCTCGATGGGACCAAAGATTTCGAAGGACTTGTACAGCAGCTCGTTGGAAACGAACGGCGTGAGATTGCTCACCCGCAAAATGGTGGCATTCGGTGCGAATCGTACACGCAACTGGCGACCCTTTCGCATCGATCCGTCCAGGGCGCGTTTAGCCTTCTCGGCATTGGGATGATAGTCGACCTTTAGGAATGTAAAGTTCTTATCCAGGTTCGAGAAGATCTCGCTAATCTCGCCGTATGGCTTGAACATCTCGCGCAGCTCATCGTCGGTGATGTCATTGGTCAGGTTGCCCACATAGAGACGATTTCGTCCAGAGAACTTCGTCTCCGTGGGCACTTCCACCGGTTCCAGTTCAAAGGTGGGCCCAGAGATGCTGCGCAACCGCTGGGAAATGAAGAAGTCTTCACCGCCGCGCGGACCGCCGCCTCCACCGCCACCACCACCACCCATATTGGTGCTGTTCATCGTGCCACCTGCACCTCCGCCAGGGCGTGGACCACTGCGGTTTCGGTTGTCACGCTGCTGGTTCTGCGGACCTCCGGAGAAACCGCCACCTTGATTGTTACCAGCATTGCGACCTCTGAATCCCTGACCATTTCCCTGATTTCCGGCTCCTCCTTGATTTCCTTGGCCTCCTTGATTGCCTGCTCCTCCTTGATTTCCTGGTCCTCCTTGATTTCCTTGACCATGGACTTGATTTTGATTTTGGTTTTGTCCTTGCCGTTGATTTTGGCCCTTGTTGGCGTTCTGATTCGCTTGATTTTGGCCAGCAGCTGCAGTTGCCGGTTCATTGTTCTTAGCAAGTGCATTAGGACCGTCCGCCTTTGATGTTTCGTTGTTGGGCTTTTGCTATATTTGTGTTATACATTTGAATAAGTACAATATGCAATATGTGAGCCGCATCTGCAGTGCCGTCATTCCAATCCAGTTACACCATTTGAATACAAACTGAACTGGAATTGAATCGGCTCTACAGGCGTGCCCCCCACTTAAACTTCCCCCATATAAATTGACAACCAGAAGTGAATTTAAATACGGTCTTTGTTCTAATGAGATACTCCTCCTTTTCATCCCTTCAAAGTTTATACAGAGCGGGTGAAATACTCAATATTAGTTGTTTGGAAAACGGGTTTGTCCTTGATACATTCACACAGCAAAGTACACTTAAGTTAAGTTTCTTCTAGCAGCAAAAGGATATAAGTCATTGGAATCTAGTTTCGGTTTTCCAAAACATCTGTAGTTTGTAGGCAATTCAAAAACCATATCTTGGATGTTATGACAACTATCTGGCACCAATCATCCGAAACATTTTGTACTATAAGTGCCAGGTTATTGACTAAGCTTAGCAATTTGCTTAATTTTAGTATTTGTAGTTCAAGCACGCGATACTTTGCAAACCCATTTTCATAATGCTTATAGCCATTCGTCATCAATGTAATCAATAAGCAAACCATTTAATTGATCCACTGAGCACTATAATTCAGCAGAATATATTGTAGGTAGTGACTAAATTCCTATAAAAACGTAATGTTTTCCTTTTCAAATAACTAATTTGCATTTCTATGCGGACTGTTCTCTAAACATATATTACAAAAAAGTACTTGGGAATCATAAAATTAGTGATAGTTCTACTGTTGAAAATGAACGTTTTGAAACATTAATTAATTAGCGGGAAAATACTGATGACTTATGCAGCATAAGGGTACAAATACATATTCGCCCAATGAATAATGTTAATTCATTTCATTTAGAAAAGTCAAGAATATTTACTCGTTCACACATATGTACATATTTTCTACTCGTGTATGTATGTACATGCCCCAGCACATTTGGCTACAAGTGTTCATTTTATAAGAATTCGATATGTACATACATACATATGCTTTCTTGGGCATTTGTACATAAAAATATTTGCAAAAATTATCAGTAACGGCAATTATATGCATGCATATGTTTGATTAAAGCTGTATGTGGTCAGTTACCCGAAAAATGTGAAGAATACCTAATATTTGTATACAATTAAGTGCCCGCGATAATCTAATCAACTATATCGAATTTAGATAACTTACATTTAAATTGTTGTTGCCTGGAAAAGTCCGGTTTTGGTTTCCAGCGCGATTGTTGTTGCGATTGCGGTTTCCAGCGAACCCACCCTTGTTGTTTCCAAAATTCTTATTTTGATTGGGGCCACCAACTGCACCACCACCGCCCGTTACACCACCATTTTGATTCTGGTTCTGGTTTTGATTCTGGGCATTTGGACCACCGAATCGTTGCTTCTTTTCAGCCGGACATCCATCCGCGGAATCATTTTGTTTTAGTGCATTATGCTTGCCGAGATTTTTGTTGGCCTGCTGGTTTCCCCGCTGCTGTCGCTGCGGCAACTGTTGCGTGGCGTTATTATCTTGTTTCCCCGCACTTTCCATTTTTTAATATTATTATTCCTTTCGCTTTACTAAAAAGTGCTTGCTACAAATCGTTGACAAGCGTCGTCAAAATTGAAAAACTGAATGTAATGGAACAAAGCAGATAAACGTATTATACGTACACAGCATAGGTGGTGACACAATGCCTACTTTGGTATGTGTGGAATGGAACAAACGTAATATCGGTATATAAAAAAAAACAGATGTCTAATATAACATGCTTTTAAAAATGAGAAATAAGTTTTAAAAAAAACGAGTAGCCAGAAAAATCAAACATTTGGAAGGGTTTAAAAATAATTGGTATAAGTTTTAGAATATTATGGACCTTGAACACTGATTGAAAATTGTTATCGATAATTAGATTCTCCCACGAACACAAATTTATCGAAACACAAAAACCACAATTTCTATTATTTTCTATTTTGTCTTGTATTAATAATAATAATAAAAATCATCAAATGAACAAATGAAGTTACAATAAATAAAATGTAAATGTACTTTTGAAACATCTCATGTTTACTTCTAAATATATTCTATATATGGCAAGGATTATAAAGTTGTAATTTTATACACTGTCACGTTGATTTTCTGCTGTTTGTGCATCAGGAAAGCCCTTTCGTGATGTGAAACATCTTTGATTTGAATACAATCTGCAAGTCAATAGAAAAATCATTATTTAAATATTATTTTATATTTTATTATTATTTATTTTTTTACAATTACCTATTTCATGACACCCTCTTAATAACCGCTTTATACAGACTTCAATCGGCAGATACATCAGTTTTCTTCGCAAAAAATCAAAGACACTTAGAGTGGCAAATGTGAGCGCCTTCAGCTATAAAGAAAGTTGTATTATTGTGAAATTCAACGATTTTATATTAAACTTACAGCAGCAAAAACTATATAGTAGACAAGGGTGGTGGGTAACAAAAACAGAATAGCCGAGAAAAATATGGTAGCTAGATATAATTGCCGATTCATATAGTTGTGGGACTCAGTGCGACCTGAAAAGTATAAGAGTTGGTAAAACTAAACTTCAGCAAAAATCTTAAAAATACATACCTTTTAAAATGTTGTAACGATTGCCTCGAACCACTTGCCATAGGACAGAAAGACCTCTTCTTTCCACATTGTAGAGGCTATGAAAATAATATTAATGTTTTAAAGCGGTCAATATATGTTGCAGAAACTTACACTTTGGTATAAATATAGAAGCAATGTGAATGTAAGCCAATAACGGATATTAAGTCCACTAGTAAGGCTATCTGGAATGTAAAGCCCAAGCATCCAATCATGCCAATGGCCAAGAAAACTTGTCGTACTAAAGGTTCAATGAAATCTGTAGTAAGGGAACAAAGTTATCAATCTTATCATGCACTTAAGTAGACCCAAAAGCTTACCCAAAAATGTTGACCACAGCTCAATATGATATTTGAAGCAGTCGAGAAAGAAATTATTTAAATGTATATTCAGCTTGAGGCCAATGGGACTGCCCTCTAATACTTTCAACAGGCCGTACAATTCGTCAATGACGTACTACAATAGATAAGCAAGTTAATGTCACATATTTAAAATCAAATTTGTATGGCGGACATACATGAGATATTTGTATTAGAAAATCACCAGGCTGTGTGGCAAGCGAAAATAGTATTAGCATCAGTATAATCCCCAGTATTCTATCAAGTACTATATTAGCCGGTCGAGATCTGCTTGATAGAAACTAAGTAATAGTTATAGTTATAATAATAGTAATAATAATAATACCGTTTATCACATGCAGTCTGCCATTCCTTGAAATGCTTATAAATAGTTGAGTGAACCATAACTCTGTTGATAAATACATTTTCTGCCATATATTCGAATATCTTAATTGGAGAATCGGCAATGAGTGTTAAGCCATGTTGTATACTCCTGTTGGCACTATTGTTTGGCTTGTTTTGGTTCTCAGCAGTGGGTTGATTCAGTCTAGAGAGCTCCAGAAAGTCGCAATCGGTGCTATCAAGATCATTGTATTCCAAGGATCGGCTTTTTCCAGATTCACCAGATACGAAAAGATTTCGTACCATTTGCTTGTCGTAGAGAATCACTTTAATGTGCTTCAGATATTCGGGCGTAATGCCTAGGTAAACCAGTGTTATATTCGCCTGACTGCTATTGTAGGTGAAGCACAATCGCATATTGAACTTAAGAAATTGGTTCTGGTCCGCATTGAAATCCTCGTTGAGAATAGAGCCCAGGAAACGCAGATTGCCCTTTTCATGATTTATGGCCTTGTCACTGAACTCCAAATCTGATGCTTCCAGCACGTAATACGATACGACATTATCTTCATTTATCTGCACTTGCCCGTACAAATTAGTTGGCTTTTTGATGTAATAATAGTTGAGCGGTAGATATATCTTAATGCTCATAATATAATCGATTAACTGACAAAAACACCGGTATTTCTTCTCTCAATCAAAACAAAACAAATGCAGCATGCTTGAGAAGGTGGTGTACAATTCAGTGTGACGTCACAGAGTTTTGATTAACAAAGTAGCGAGTATAGAATAGTTACATATTTGTATATGTCAGATGTCGCTTAAACGTATTTCCCTATTCCGATTTCTATGTATAATAATTTATACAAATATTTTGCAGTAATTCCACACCATACAATTGAAATATGCCGATAAATCTTTCAACGATACTTTGAAAATGACAGTGTCGCACTGCAAGCCCTCGGCTATCGGTGGCCCATTCCATTGTTTTTCAGTTTTCACGTGTTCTGTTTTAAGTCGTTTCTTTGATATTTGCGTTAATATACGCAATAGAGGGACACATTTTTCTTCGGCATTTTAATAAGTCAAAATTGTTTTCGTGTAAAAAAAATTTGTTTGATTTAGCAACAATAATGGGCTATGACGGTGAGTTCAATGAAGAGAGGAAGTAAAGGGCAGCACTGAATTTAATGTCCAAGTGTGCATAAATAGATGTTTATGTATTTATATGTATGTATGCATACATACAACTATAAATGTATAAATGCAAAGAAAGTGAAAAATGTGCAACTGAATTTGTTTATCGCGGCAACACAGCCTGTTCCTTGTTTCTTTTTTTTTAAATGTTAAAAAGGTGTGTTGCATTAGTTTTTGTTAATATTCGCATTCATTCTAGACCGGTTGTTTTTTTTTTATTTCGTTTCGTTCATTCATACATTCATACATACGTACATACGTTGAGTTTTGAGTCTATTTTTAATGGAATACAGTGCATTTCGGTATTAAAATGATGTTCGAAGATAAATATTTGCACATCGACAATGAAGGCGAGTGCTTATGACCATAAATGCTTCTAACCATACAACATACACCGAAATGTGTCCTTGTTCATGGCTTACATATGCGTGTGTATGCATGCACATGGCCAAATTTGTGTGCACTTCCTGGGCGAGGGGGGCCTGCCCCTCAAATTTGCGAAAGGCGCGATTCGAGAATCAACGTGTTTAATTCATACCGTTTTTGCAGACCGTGAACGTGATCGCGAGAGACGCCGACATCGTTCCCGCTCTCGGGACCGCCATCGCGAACGCTCCAGGGATCGACGCCATCACCGGAACTCGAGGCGCAAGCCCTCGCTTTATTGGGATGTACCGCCGCCGGGATTCGAGCACATCACCCCGATGCAGTACAAAGCCATGCAGGCGTCCGGACAGATCCCGGCAAGCGTTGTGCCGGATACACCGCAAACGGCAGTGCCCGTGGTCGGATCGACAATTACCCGACAGGCGCGTCGCCTGTACGTTGGCAACATTCCGTTTGGCGTCACCGAGGAGGAAATGATGGAGTTCTTCAACCAACAGATGCATTTAGTTGGGCTCGCCCAGGCGGCCGGCAGTCCCGTCTTGGCCTGCCAAATTAACTTGGACAAAAACTTTGCTTTCCTCGAGTTCCGATCGATTGACGAAACCACCCAGGCCATGGCATTCGATGGCATCAATTTGAAGGGGCAGAGCTTAAAGATTAGGCGTCCGCACGATTACCAGCCCATGCCGGGTATAACAGATACGCCGGCAATAAAGCCCGCTGTTGGTAAGTAACGAATATCCAACGAATTTCGTTGGCACACGGTCTAATCTAATAATCACCATTCCACCACAACAGTTTCCAGTGGAGTTATTTCGACAGTGGTCCCGGACTCGCCTCACAAAATCTTCATCGGTGGTCTACCAAACTATCTGAACGACGATCAGGTTGGTTAAACATTAAAGCGTTTCCATTCGAATTCTCATAGGCATTTTTATCTTCTCCTGCAGGTTAAGGAACTGCTTTTGTCGTTTGGCAAGCTACGAGCCTTCAATCTGGTTAAGGATGCTGCTACTGGGTTGAGCAAGGGGTATGCTTTCTGTGAATATGTCGATCTTAGCATCACAGATCAGGTACGAAACTATTTCAGAATTGCAAACAGACACAATGTTAACTCTCGCTCTCTTTCGATTCCCAATACAATTCGTAGTCGATTGCTGGCCTGAATGGAATGCAGCTGGGTGACAAGAAACTGATTGTCCAACGTGCCAGCGTGGGCGCCAAGAATGCGCAGAACGCGGCCAACACCACGCAGTCGGTAATGCTCCAAGTGCCGGGCCTGTCCAATGTGGTGACCTCTGGTCCGCCGACCGAGGTACTTTGCTTGCTCAACATGGTCACGCCCGATGAACTGCGGGACGAGGAGGAGTACGAGGACATCCTGGAGGACATCAAGGAGGAGTGCACGAAGTACGGCGTCGTGCGGAGCGTGGAAATTCCACGTCCCATCGAGGGCGTCGAAGTTCCGGGATGCGGCAAGGTCTTTGTCGAATTCAACTCGGTTCTCGACTGTCAGAAGGCGCAGCAAGCACTTACTGGACGCAAATTCAGCGACCGCGTTGTGGTCACATCATATTTCGATCCCGACAAATACCACAGACGCGAGTTTTAGATACAAGTAAATCATATATATATCTCACATTCACCACTTGTCCAATAAATATCAGAATAAAAGTAAAGTTTTGACTACGAAAAAACCATGAAAAAGAAAGGGATAGTCGCTTATTTCGCTGCGAGCGGGAGTTGCAAACCAAAACTCCAAGTGCTCCGAATGGGGTGAAACTGTACGCGAGTTTAAGGGTATATGTATGACTACTTCATTCGGAGGCGGCGATTCCAATGCTCAGAAATCCGACATAGAAACCACTTTGTATATATATAGACAGCTAACGCCGATAAACATTTATTTGGCATTAAATAATTATGAATGTATACGTATGTTGTGTTGTTTACTGAATATATAAGGCAATTACAAAAACAAGTTACAAATCACTTACAAAACGGAACGTACAAATGAAATACATTTTGGGTACATATACATATACTAAGCATGATCTGCTAATGTCCAAATTAGAACTATTGTGCGAATGGAAACAGCAGAATGTTTGTTAAATAATTAAATGCAAGTGCAAGATATTATCGATCGTTAGATATTTATCGTTAAATATTTATCGATCGTTTCAGTGGGCATTCGTATGGAATGCAATTAGTTTCAGATTCAAATCCTAAATGATTCGCATAGGTAGCTCACTTTTCCACTTCTTAACTATATATCTAAATATATAAATTATATAATGCATTTAGTAATAATACGTCTATTGAACTTAGGCTTTAGATATTTAGATTTCGTTTAGTAGAGAGCAGAAGGTAAGTTAAGTTGCATTTCACGATATGTTTTTAGAACTTTGAGTTTATAAAAATAGATATCTTTGAGCTATATTACTGTTTTCAATTATTTGTTGTTTAGCAACAGGTGTACTTCAATAGTTAACATTCAAACATTTCAAATTTCGATCATTTCGAATTTTTAGGCACTTTCATTTTGATTTAAGTGAATCACACACCTCACAATAATTACATTTCATTTTAATATTGTTTCCAAACTTTTAGTTTTTGTAACATTAGCTACAACAATAGACACAATTATGTGGTATATCGTAATTGTTAAACAACTGGAAGACTTATGTAATCAAAGAGGTTTGCCTTTTCATAAATTGTATTATTACTTTAAGCTTTAAAAGAGAAAATAAAAAGGTAAATGCTAAATGATTGAAATGCTGTTTGAGTATTTGTGCTAAAAGAAAGGTCTAAAATAGTTTTTCAGCTAATATTTGAAAGAACGGGTGCTCACAAATGATATTTTCTTTAGTTAAAAGATTGTAATACTTATAAAAAGCTGATCCTGAAACTGAATATCAAATGCCCATCAAATTGATTCCATTTTCCATTTCTACTTTTGGAATCAACTTAATGTACAACTTTTGATGGTGAAAGCAAATGAAAATAGCTCAAGTAGTTCCCTAAATCGAAATCAAATCATTCCGGTTTGCTTATGCTTATAATGAGGTGACGCATAGTTAAAACTTATTCGTAATATTCTGTTCTCCTGAATCAATCTCACGCACAAATACAACATATAGAGGACAACAGACTTGAACGCAGGGATTACATAAACTTGATTTCAGTTCCAGGAGTTCAGAATTCATGGTTACCATTTGAATACTCAGTTGTATAGTATGAACTAACCATAACTGCTGATGTGTATAGAAAGTAATCTAAATCTAAATCATACGTTTCAGATACTAAGACTATTACAAGTGGGAGAATCAGGTTCATAGTTCGATGAAATGCTCTTATATACAGTTGTTGATAAATTGATTTTGCCAATTAGCTTCGCAATTAGCTTTTCCCTTCGATTTAGAATCATCGTTTGATATTGATCCGGGCTAGCCCAACAATCCTCCTACGGAGTGGTGGCATTTGCAATCTTAATGTTGATCAGCAGGGACGAAAGTTCCAGCTCCTCGCTGAACTTATTGCGCAGGATGACGCTGCGATAGCCCTGGCGAATGCAGGTCAGCGGATAGCACGCCTGGGCGATGAAGTGCGTCTCGGCGAACATATCCTCGTCCTGCACTTCGAAGCGCAGGATCGCGAACTGTGGATTGCGCACGTTGAACTCGCACGATTCATTCCACACCGGATTGAAGCCATTCTCATTGACTTTGGTGCGGTACTTAACGCCCGTATCAAAGCTAGCGCCAACCAATTCGACCACGATCTGCGGATTGTTCGATTTGCCGCCCCGGAATAGATGACGTGCGGCTATTAGACGTATGCTAACCTTAACTTCGCTTAGGCCATCGCACAGCGGATTGTTCGGATTGAAGCTGTCCGATTTCATAAACGACGGCTTTAAGATATAGCCGCATTGTCCATTATTTCGGAATTTGGCCTGATTCAGCTGCATGGCCTTATCGCCTGTCTGATAGTTCAGTGCGATCATCTGGGATCCAACATTCCAGAATGGCATGGGGTTAAAGTTCGACGAGTCCAAGCGCTGACCCTTCGGGTACACTCGGCTAATCTGATTGCGATGGTAGGAGAGAAAGAGTTGTGCGTTCTGCTGGAAGAACTGCTTCTCGGCCTTCGTTTCGGGGAAACTCGACATTTCCTGAAATATCCACGAATGCTCGCGGAACGGCACGCTGCGGAAGTAGATAATCAGGTCGGACATCTCCTTGGCCACCCGGGCAGTGCGCTCCTTTTTCCGCCTCTGCGATGCCAGCTGGCTGGCGATGAGGGCCGCCTCCTGGATCGCCTTTATCCACTCGTACGCCGTCTCCTGGTTGTCGAAGCCAATCACAAACGGATTCTGCATCGTTGGCGTTTGTATCTGCAGCTTGAAGATGATCCCCGGATCGTTGGACTCAAAGAGCGAGGCAACCGCACCGAAAATCTCAATGGAATCGGTGCGTCCATCCGTGCCCTCTTCGTTCAGCGAGTTGTAGTCCTCGGTGGTTGAATCGATAACCTAGACATTGGAATTTGTCAAATATAATATGATTAATCAATATATGCATCTCACCTTTACGTAGTTAGCCGGCAGATGCTTCTTGATCATGCCACCGTAATCCCCAATCCACCACATCGAGTTGTCCCGCTGGACATTCGTTATGATGGCGTGCTTGGGAAAAGAGAGTTCGTCTGGCTTGTTCGCCTTATAGCTGTAGAGCGCCTTGCACGTGACATTCTCCTCCAGATTGGAGCCCATGTAGTTGGAGGCACCGTTGTCGTCGTGGCCGCCACTGTGATCACCCTGGGCCGCCTCTGCCAGCGCCTGACGCAACAGCTCCTGCGACACCGGATGGCTGAGCTTGACATTGCGATAGAGCGGGTTTCGCGTATAGTAGTTGATCAGCGAGACCAGAGACTCAAAGTTCATCGTATCGATGCCGTACAAACGACCCTCCTGCATAATGCGACAGTGCTTGATCTTTCGATTGATTGTGAACGAAATGACGAAGGCGTTGATGCTCTGCACCGATGGCCGCACCAGAAACGAACCAATTTCCAGCCGATATAGGCCCTGTTCGGCCTGCTCCTTGGTGGTGTTCGGGTGGAACCACTCCTGATCCTCGTGCTTTTTCGGCTGCGGAACTGGCTCCTTCAGTATAATCGAAAACTCGGAGCTGCGCAGCATATTCTTGCGATAGTAAACGATCAGTGAGTATAGTGAATCGAACACAAAATTCTCCACTAGATAGTACTTGATCGATCCGTTTTCATGCTTTAGCTTGATGCGGCAGTGATTCGGGCGATTTCGTCGCCAGAACGAAAGACTATAGTCGCCCACAAACGTGGCCGATTCCCGAACCAAAAACGTACCATCGCCAAAATGTTTATACTTCTTTAGTAGATCATCCGCCTCCTTTCTGCCGCCTAAAATGCAAATTGTTAACGAAATTCAAGGAATATACATATATGCAACCGATTGACGCACCTTCAAGTTTGCCATGGAACCAATTCTCGCCGAAGTGCAGCTCATCGTTGGCCGAGGTATCCTTTTGCTTCTGCTGCATGTTGCTATTCAGGGAGCACGACGAAGAGAGCCCAAAGTCGTCATCCTCGGAGTTTCCGTTGCGCGACTCGTTGATCTCGGAGGAGTAGATCAGCTCCTGATGGGTCAGAACGAACTGATACAGATTCCAGGACTTATCGACCGGATCCTTGAAGTAGAGCAGCCCCTCCTTGAACACCTTGCGCACATTCTCGCCATCGTTCTCCCCTGGAGCTCCGCCCAACGATGACCTATGGCCCAGTGAACCCGTGCTGGAAATCCCATTCGTGATGTCGTCAAACTGCGGCAACTTCTTGTGCTTCAGGATTATCTTGCGACGCAACTGGTATGGCGATGGCAAGTGCTGCTCGTTTCGATCACAAGGTTGCGTAAGCAGCATATCGCCGAAAACCTGTAAGATGGCATAAAAGACTTGTTTTAAAATACCAATTAAGTTCAAAGAGGGAATAAGCTAATTCTAAAGCATCTAGCTGAAGTGCTAATTGTTCTAGTATCAATTATCATCGCCTTGTAATTTAAGAAATTAAAAATATTATTCTGTTGCACTTATAATTAACTAACTATCGAAATTTACAAAACCCATTTCAATTATGTATATCAATCACATAGAAAGCCATAAAAGAACTCATTATTACAGCGAATGAATCAAAAAGCAATCATGCAGAGCTCCTGTTCGCATGGAATATATAAATTGTTGTTATAAATAGATGCGATTAGGTCAACTTACCTCGATCAAGGCCTGCGCCATATTCCGCTGCTGCTCCAGGGAGCAGTTCTGCTCGATGGACAATATTACCGGATACTCGGAGCTGGTGAACGCATGATCCTTGATCGTCTTGATCACATCCATGAACTTGATCTTCGAGGTAATGGTGTGGCCGTGAAATATGTAGGGCAGATTGTCCGGACCATTCCAGCAGTCCAGCTCGATGCAGCGGCAGCCCATGCGAAGGGCGCGGGCGTAGGCCTCGCAGGAGGATTCGCTGGAGAACTGATCGCCCGTCAGGTAGGTGTTGTGCGACGATGCGATCCAGTAGGAGGACAACGGCAGGTTCATGTCCATGAACACCTGGTCGTACTTGCTGTTCCACAGGTCGTTTTGCTTGGAGAACAGAAAGTCCACGAACTCCGGGAAGGTGAGATACGGCTCTTGGACGTCACGTTCCACGTCCTGAACAAAGTCCCGAATGAAGGTGGCAATGGCTGCGTTACTGATCTCACTGGCGCTAACATCGCGCTGTTCCGTCTCCAGGAACTGCTTCAGCTCCGCCGGTCGCACCACCTGTTGGTCCTCCGAATAGGGAAAGTTGGCTACTCCCGAACCGGACAAGACGCTGGCAAATCCGTTTGGCAGCAACAACTTCTGATATAGCCGCGAGAAATCGTCAAACTTGAGATCGTGCTTGCGCCGCACATCCTCGGTAAAGTGCTCCATGAACTTGCCGGTGGTCATCTTACAGCTAACTCCGGCCAAAAAGAGCTTAAAGTCCTTGATGGTCACCTGGGCTGGCGACTGTTCCGTGGCCTTGGCGGAATGCGTGTTGACATTCTCGATTTGGTAGTACTCGCGGCGCAGCCAGCGGTCAATTTGCAAGGGATATGGTGCTCCCAGAGTGTCCTTGACCATGTAACGTAAGCCCCGCACCCAATTATCGGCCTCGATCTCCGACAGAGCCACCACCGAGAAGCTTTTCAGCTTGAAGTGATTGCCGTGCAGTATGACAAAGCACTTGCTGGACTCGAAGCGCTGGCAGTCGTCGGCGAACAGGCGGAACTCCTTCGAGTGCTTGCCCACCCGTATCTCGCGAATCTCCCGCAGCTGTATGGCGCCCTCGTAGTCGGTGCGTGGCGTTTGGGTGGCCACCGTAGCCCAGAGCAGCTGTCGGGTCTCTCGTATGAGCATCAGGTGGCGGCGATCCGGACGACGCTGTTTCCCATACAACTTGGTGACGATGGTGCCGCGCTCCAGCATACCAATGGTCTGCTCCATCTCGCCCAGCAGCGGGGCACTCATCGCACTAAAGCAGCTCATCCTGTCCGGTCCAAACGTGTCGCTTCGTATCGAATCCAGGTTCTCATCCGCTGGCTGCCACAGGTTGTTTCTCGCCTCGCCAACCGATCGCCCGACTAAGTGCAATGCATGCAAACAATTGGTGCCAGCGCGTGGAACTATTCGCAGATCAACTGCTCCCTCTCTTCCAACTGGTCGATGCACAAATCACGGCCACTGGACTCAATAACCCGAGATTAACAATGCAATACCCGAAATGTACCCAAAAAATACCACAAAAGCAGATAAGATAAGCCAGCTGTTGAGGAAACTGCCAGTGTTGCCAGGCGACAGAAACTACTAAATCCACGCAAATAGGACGTTCACACTGCGGTATATTTAGGATTGTGAGCAAATAAAAAAATATAATAACTATTTCATTTACATAGTTCTCTAAAAAATTGCTCCATGGTTTATACTTACAAATATTTATCTGAATAAATATTCATTCTGAAATTTAATAGTGTGGCCAGTTATCTTTTGATTCGAAGTGGGATTCAAAAATTCGAAATGTAAATAGTATTCCTAGTTTTGAATTAAGTAAAATGAAGCATCGAGGAATCGAGTAAGCTTAAAACATTAATACTCACCTTATGTATATAGGAAAATAAATACAGACCTACAAAATTCCTAACTGCTCGAAACCATACGAACATAAGTTTTGTTGATATTGTATTTAAAATAGGTTTACAAATTAATAAGCTTAGGCAATTGACTGATTGTTGTCGACTTTTCTACGACTGATCCAAATATTAAATTAAATACCATATAGTTTTTAGCTCCTTCTTCTTTCCTAGATACAAGTGCAATATTCCAGTTTAAATTTCAGCAGAGAACTAGGTCTGTTCTTTCGAAAATCCCACATTTTGACCAGGAAGCTCAACGTGGCCCTGAAAAACCCAATTTTGGACGAAATCATCTTAACCAACTGGCAATAATGTGTATTTTGCAATATAATATGCCCCTGAAAACCATTTTGGCACACAGCAGTACGCAAAACAACTCATAAGAAATTTTCTCTGATTTGCCTTTACAAGCGTACATCTAGCTAAATTAAATTTATTTCAAACTATTTTTACAGTATTGTGTAAATTCTTAGGAAAAAAAAAACAAATACTTAGTGGCTACTATAGTATTGCTAATGTAATTCACACATTGTAAGTTTAGGAACTCGGTCGCGATTCCCACCGAGTGTTGTTGTGTCTATCAAATATAAAAGCTAAAGCTGTTCATTATTGGGATTTGTAACACAAAAGTTCTTCATCTATTACGTATGTACCAAGCGTAAATCAAAAACTAAAGATTTAAGACAAATGGTTTTGAAGAACACATCAATCATCATCATCATTCCATCTAAAAAAAAAAAAAGAATCTCATTTCTAAAAGTTTATTTCATAATAGTTTAGTTCTTATAACAAAGCGCACAGGGAACTGGAATTTTCATAGTAATTTATTAATATAGGGTATGGATTACCGTCGAATTGTTGAAAATTAGGATTTAAAGGTTTAACCTAGACACACTTCTATGAATATAATCTCGGTGGCGAGTTATTCTCTATCAAAATCATGCTAAAAAATATATATATGTATATGTTTATTTATATTTATATATATAAATATATATATAATTACATGCATATACATATCTCGCACTCATAACGTGGCGAGAGCGAAGTTAGGCGTACATCTAGAGGCGTCCTGGTTAGCTGACCATCGGACGCATCCATGGTTATAGTTTCAGCTCCCCTCCTATCACGTTATAATCTAACCACTACTACTCAGCTTATACAGGCGATCTAAAGGAAGACATGCTTCCAACCGTCGCAGCCATCTCCATATCCATCAAAGGCCGGAGGAACGTCTCCCTTTACATCTGCATAAGCACTTTCTGTTTCCGTTTCTGTTGCTGTTTCTGTGCCTGGAACATTTTTGGGAGAAACTAGTCTTCAAAAACTAGTCTATACTCAAGGTTTCTACGCAATTTACATTACTTTGCAGTCCCGCTGAAATCTACTCTAATATTAGGCTTCTATGTCGTTATTTGCTCTCGATTCTCGTTAATCTCTACGTAGTCTCATCTAAATAATACTTCAAATAGTATGTACATGGCCAGCCAAGTCAACAACAATTGTGTTGCAATGCCCGGCGACAGCGTTGCGGTTGCTCCTCATCCCGAAGTGCACCGAACCAACCAAGACTAACTTTCCGTATCTTATGATCGTGGCTATTATATAGTTGATGTGTGTATTTACAAATGAGGACGAACCCAATTATCTCCAAGGATCTGGATCTGGGGATTCACGAATCGCAAACTGAACTGGTAAATATGTTAATGAGTGGAGAGTGTGTTGAATGAAATGCATTTTTTTCTTGTGTGTGAGCGGCAAAAATAAATAGATCGAGATATCACCCGCCACTGAGTTAAGTATTTTTCACATTATCACGTTTCATTGAGTTTGTTTCGTGTGTGGGGAGGGAACATATAAACTCGAACGCATTAATTGTAGTTTCATTATGGTGAATCTAACTTTAATAAATGGGAAATATGTACCAATATTTATAAATGTAGTGGTAACCTTCATAGTTGCTGAGAACGAATGACATCATGATGGATTTCTTCAATTTATAAAATAATTCTGCTTATTACTTTAGGGAGAAACTTAGCACTGAAGCACAAATAAGGTTCGCAGACAGTTGAGTGTCATTTTAATCTAACCATACTTAATCGTATTCATCTTAACATAGAACTTATAAAAGGTTTCTTTGTGATTTATCTTCATAATTCATGGAAATTTGATTACTTATGTTAAAAAAAAAAATTATATATTATTTATATATATGCATTTACATATACATAATAGGTGATTTTCTTAGAGATTCCACTTCCAGGTAATCATCAAATTGTCACGAAGAAAATAAATGAATCAAAACAATTTATGCTTTGGTTTTTCCAATCACAGAAATCTTCTGCAGACATTTTTTGCCCACGGCTGGCATGAAAATCGCTCGAAAAAATCCTCAAATTTCACAGAATCTCCGCAAGATTTCGTTCTTCTTTCGAAATGCACTAGGAACAATGGTTTCACCTCTCTTCGGTTAACTATGAAAACCTCTACTGAAAGTTCAAGAGATTTCTGTGATAGTTGGATTTTTAGTTGGACATTGGTATACAAATATTTCTGATACAAAATATGCTAAATATGAATGCAAAAAAAAAAAAAAAGTAAGTAAGAGATTCACAAGAGCTCTATTATGCACTTCTCTTGGCTGCTTAAAAAGAATACTAAACAAAAAATAAAAAAAAGAATAACCATTCCACCATGATTTTTAAGTTCGATATTAGCTTTTCCAGACGATTCTGAACATATTGTGACGGGGTTCTGTTACCGGAAAGCGAAACCTCTAAAGCGGGCACACCCTTATATATATAAATTTATATTCAACACACATTGGCCAACCTGATAATAGATCAACCAACGCTATCATGTTTCTTTCCTCCATCGCGACAACGATCGTGTGTATAAATAGTGAAGAGTATTTACTGCTAAACCTATTGGTTCTCGTCATCATCTCCATCGCCGTCGTCGTCGTCGTGCTGCTCTTCCAGCTGCTGGTGCTGCTGCTGGGCAGCGGCGGCAAGTAACGCGGCTTTCTGTGCCTGCGCCTGCATCGACGCCTGCATCGACGGTGCGGACATGGCTATTTTCCCGCTCGTCTTGTACTCGGTCATCTCCTATTGAAGGCAAAGGTCCACATGTCAATCGGGTATACTTATATATAGTTATATATATATCTAAAACTTACGCGTTCATATCGAGCCTTGTCCCGCTCGGCCATCGACTCGTACTTCTGCTTGACCTCGGGATCCACATCGGACCACTTTCGTCCCAGCTCTTTGGCGATGTCGCCCACTCCGAACTCGGGATTAAGTGCCTTCACCTTATTTCTCTCGTCATTGCAGAACCAGAAGAACGCAGACCTAAACGCGGAGCGGCAGAATAGAGCATAGTAAGTCATCATTATTGATCTGTTTCGCTTCATTATCTCTTGCAGTCACATTGGTTATGTATGCACTATAGTTTATAATATGATAATTGACTTTGCTACGAACTCACAATGAACGTTTTGGAGCATTGGGGTCCTTGATCTGTTTCCTCTTCTTGCCGCGTCCCACGACCGCTCCCTTGGGCGGCACATAGTTCTGCATTTCCGCCTCATATCGCTGCTTGTCCTTCTCGGCCATTTCGTGGAAGCGCTTCTTCTCCTTGTCCACCATTGTCTAGACGAACGGGATAGATGGCAATCCACTTTAAAACAAGGAGTCCTTACGTTATTTGATCTACTCATTTACTTACCTTCCACCGTTCGGCGCACTTCCGCGAGAATTCGGCGAATATCACCGTCTCATCGGGATGCTTCTTTTTGTGCTCCTCTCTGCAAGTTTGTACAAAGTATGCGTAGGCGGTCATTCGGCCTCTGGGCTTGGCATCGGCCTTGCCTCTGATCATGGGGCTCTGTTGGATCGAATGAGATCGAGAACGGGAATGGGAATGGGATTGGGATTAGCTGCTGGCTAATGGAAGCAAGTGGCATATTCAACTTACCGCCGAATTGATGACATTCTGTTGCTGCTGCTGCTGTTGCATCTGTTGTTGCTGCTGGTGCTGTTGCTGCTGCTGTTGTTGTTGCTGCTGCTGTTGCTGCTGCTGGTGCTGCAGTTGCGCCGCTGTATTGGCATCGACCTGGCCCTGATTGGCGGCCGAGTACCACCACTGGGAGCCGGGCACGGCTGCTGCTGCGGCTGCCTGTGCCATATTTAGACGATAATCATAGCCCGTGGTGCCGGCTGCGTTCGATGTGGCCACCACTTGGGCCATCGTCGTGGCCGGATTCGGAAAACTGCTGGCCATTTTGTATGTGAACAGCTGTTGGGTGCCCACGCCGGCTGTGGTATTGGAGCTGTTCTGGTGCGCCTGCTGCTGATTTTGCTGGACGACCACCTGGTGTTGTTGCAACTGTTGCTGTTGTACTTGTTGTTGTTGCTGAGCAGCCAATTGCTGCTGATAGTGTTGAATTGTTTGCTGATCAATAGTTGGTTGATGGGTGTTCATTAGCATTATTAGTGCGATGCCAGTCGATTGGGCTACAACAATACACTACAATCATTTGGCTTGACTCCCGATGTCTGGCATCGCACTAACCACTAAGATAGTCCTTAATACTAACGAAAGTGAAAACTGTGCGTTTTTGTTGTGAGTAATGAGTGCCTGATGTTTTTGTTGATTACTTGCTTGCTCAAAAAATAAAAAAATGACTAAATACCGAATGCAGCGATTTTCTCTACATTCAGTTTACACTTTGCTGATTTGTTAAAATATTTAACAGTTTTTACACTGGTAAACTTAACTTTAGTGAACTAAGCTGGGATTCTTTAAATTATTTATTAAGTGTGAAAAATATTGTTGCCCAAAGCAAAAAGCTTAAACAGCATTCTAAAATCCTCCATTCATCATTAATAGATTCTAAAAGTATCTGTCGGAACTGGGGCGTTATCCTTTTTATTTACTTTCCATGTAAATAAATATGTAGATACTCGTTATCTACAGATACCGATAAATTGATGTCAATAACACACTATAATACTAAATCCTATCCACAGTGAATTCTCTTGTTTCCAATGTCAATAATCTAGCTTGTTTTGTTTACAAAGTAATAGTAATTATAGCGCCAGCTGTTAACCCATAGATAGAAAGCTTTTACATGAATCGGGCAAGAAAGTGGAACTATTGTTGGGGCAAGAAGAAGCAGAGCGAGTAGCACCGGTTCCGTTTTGTGAATCGGATTGGATTCTCTTCATTTCGATTCCGATTCCAGGGCTTAAAGTGCAAAACCAGGGCGCCACAGTTACAAAACATGAATGAACCCATTCTTTTTGCCGAAAATAGACCCTATCTGCTTGCCAATTGTGAAAAAGCTAAATACACTTACTACAACTGCCAAAAAAAAAATATAAAAATAAAATAATAAATGTTTATTAGAGAGCCGTTTTACGTGTGAATACATATGTAAGCACATAAATATACATGTGCGCATAAATATTTGCATAGCCATGTATTTGCACATACATTCATTTGTATTTTATGCACACATGGATAAAAATATAGCCAATTTCGGATTACGCAAGCCTGTGATTTGGGTCTTTTCATATACAGGTTTTTATATGTGTATGTATTTTTATTTTATGTACATCATATTCTCCTTATTTTTTTGCACATTGTATGTATGTATCAATAGGCATGCAAACAAACGTGCATCGCATTTTGGCAGCATATTTCATAAGAAACGAAAAGCAGTGCGGTTTACCGTTTACATCAAGGCATTCACGATTCTTGGTATAAATATACATATTTGTATATTTATACAAACTAATAAGAAAAATGGCGGACTTGGATGCGCACGCAAAATACAATTTTGATTGTACAGCGTCGCTTTTTTGTTTGTATGCATACTTGCACATACATAGGCGTACACTTTTTGCATTTAGTTACACGCCGATTTACTTAATAACTAAAAACAAAAGCGAGACGCAATGGATGTACAAGCGCATGCATGTACATACGTATGTAAGTATGTATGCAGCATATATATTCACAAAAAGTTTCCACTGCGGCTGAGAAAAGGCAATCAGGTGCCGAAATATCCAAATAAATAATAAATAAAGAGGTGCCTGGCTTTTTATTAATTATACATTGTCGTTTGGCGGGAAAATGATTAAAACGCGGCAACCTATACATAAACGCGCCCATGATTGTATGTGTGTTGTGCCATGAGTGTATATAAATGTGTGTATGTGTGTGCGTGCGTGTGTGTTTTAAATAAAACGCCGTATACCTGCACACAAGCTTACCTGTATTTGATGAAAGTGTTCCATAACTGTGAGATTTCGGATCTAGTCCGAATGTTTCAATCGTTGATTGGCTTTATACTGGGATTTCCGTTCTATATCTTTCACTTTTAGTCCTAAATGGTTAAAGCATATATATTTAGTTTTAGCACAAGTACGTATGTATGTAATACGCACACCAACGCAAATTGGAGTCGAGTCTTAAGCCAGTTTTTTGTCTGTTTTCTTTTTCTTAATACTGTTCTACGCAGTTTGTTGTACGTCGTATTGTATTGATTATTGCATGTATGTATGCATGTACGGACACAAATGCGAATGTATGATGCACGTTACCAGGAAAAAAAGGAACACGGCACAAGGCAAAACTTCGAAATGAAATTCGAAAATTTAAGAATTTCACAATGCACGTTGTTTTTTGTACTTCTTTTTTTTTTTTGTCTAGGCCTTTTTCGCTTATTTGTTGTTTGATTTTATTTGTTTTTTGGTTGGGAAAACGCGAAACGCGGGCGGCTTTGCGGATTTGTTTTGTCGTTTGTATTTAGCTTGTAAAAAATAAACAAACAGCGCTGCAT
The DNA here is from genome assembly GCF_016746395.2 of Drosophila simulans. Lineage (NCBI taxonomy): Eukaryota > Metazoa > Arthropoda > Insecta > Diptera > Drosophilidae > Drosophila > Drosophila simulans. Next base: position 15,791,743 of record NC_052525.2, on the reverse strand, counting down.
ACGCTGAGTTTATTGTATCGTATCGTATCGCTTGTGTTTTGTTGGTGTGGTATGGTATATATGCTATACAGTACACAGTACACAGCACACAGTATGGTATCGTATCAATGCGAATGCGGAAAATACAATATATGAGGTTGGTTCGCGCGCCGCTCGTACCAACAACGAATGAATTGAATTGAATTGCCGTCTCTGCCTTACCTTCTCACTGTGCTTCCAAATCCAAACGGGCGGATAAATGTGTATGCGTTGCGTTGCGTTGGACTGTGTGCGCAATTCTGTGCTGGTGTGCGTGTGTGCGGGAGAGCGAGAGCGCGAAGAGAGTCGTTGTTGGTAGAATTAGCGTTGCCGAGAGAGCGCTCAACATCATATACATACATATGTACATACACGTGGTGGAGGGAAAAGGCCTTATAAAACTTTTTGGCCTGTTACTTTCGTACAAACATACGATCACGGGTATGTACATAAACGCTGGCGTGCCAAACATACAAACTATGGAGTGTGTGGAGTGTGGGAAAAATACAGAACTGTATGTATGCATATGTACATTACACAGTTCTTAGGGCCGAAATTTATTTTAAACATACAAATCTTATTTTTAACTGCCAGCTACATTCGTTAATGCGACGAATTCTACAAAACCGATATGCATCAATGCAAACACATTGATACATAAGCAAGCATATATGTACAACTGTGTTCATGCTAATAGCAGTTCAGAAGACCGCCACTTTCTAAATAAATGGTTTCATATAAATGCTTTGTTCAATGTGTCATGTGGTTTTTCAGAATGGATAAGTTTATATGAAATACTGAAAACTATATGTTTTGTTAAAAAACAGTGCAGGTACTAAAAGCCATTTGTAACTGCATTGCTTGTTTTGCGACACAGAAGACGAAGCAAAGTATTCATTAACAAAATGGAATTCAGAATAAAATCGTTTGCTGCCTTTCAGTGCTATTTCCACGAACGCAGCTGTAAGTACATACGTGTGGAACACACAAACATATGTACATCGCAGCGACCCGCTACATACACATACACATTTTCATTTTGTGTGTTCCCGTCTGACTGTACTTTCAATTCGAATTCGAAAGAGAAAAAAATGTTCTCTTATGCTTTAAAACAAATTCTCTCTCAATTCTCTCTGTCTTACAGAGAGAGGGAGTAATGCATGTGTGTATGTTTGTAATGTATGAGGTCACAAAAACCCAAAAAAACAAAATTCTCAATTATATTGGCCATTAAAATTATTTATTTATTTTTCCATACTAAAGTTAATGTTTTTGCTTTAAAATTTATTTGTTTAAGACGATTATTTATATTTAATTTAATATTTATTAACTTCGAGTCTTTAAAATACCAGCCCTGTTCTGGCTTCCTAGAATTAAAACAATTTATTTATTTATTTTAAGTGGTTAAAAAAATGTCGTTCTAAAAATTCAGGTATAGTTATTCCTTAGAGAAATTAAGTATTATTTGCTGCTAGTTTTAATATGTTAAAAAAATATATAAACATATTGGTAGATTTGTAATGTTTGTAAAGGGTGTGAACCATACCGACTTGTAGTACATGTAATATAGTTATATTATAACAAATATATTAAAAAGAAAATTAAAAATAGTTGTTAATTCAAAAAAATAACGTTTTTCAATTTATGGCTTGTTTCAATTTCAGTGCGTTTCTTGAGGTTTTTCGTGTTGGAAGTCGTGATTGCCCTGAGAAAACTATCGCTTAAATAGTGTGAACGCGCGCACATCGTAAGCGTTGGTGTCATCTCCAATTGAATAATATAATTTGACTTGCTTGATATTGTTTTACTAACATTGCCCGGGACTAAGAGCGATATGTCGAACAAAATTCAAGTCTCGCTTCCGGAGGAGGAACTGGATTGGATACAATTGCGCCAGGACCTGGGCCCCGTTGCCGAGGTGGAAACGACCAAGGAGAAGCTGCAGCGCAAGATCAAGGAGAATCCGCTGGTTCCGTTGGGTGAGTGTGTTTGCCGGGTTATGTAAACAAAACAATGTACATATCTTTTCATTGCTTCAATTGTTTATTATTTATGCATTCAGGATGTTTGGCCACTACAGCGGCGCTCACAGCTGGCTTATACAACTTTCGCACTGGCAATCGCAAGATGTCGCAGCTGATGATGCGAAGTCGTATCGCGGCTCAGGGATTTACCGTTATGGCCCTAGTTGTTGGCGTCGTCATGACCTACACTGATAAAAAATAACCACAACGATATTATGAACCCAAATATATAGGCTGAATTTGCATTCAGTTGGATTCTGTTCTTTTTTTTTTTGAGTCCCATGTTACAAAAAGCTTATACTAAGGGCAAACTTGTATAAATGTTTAAATATACGCTAACCAATACTTAGATGGTATCTAAAAGATGCCTATAGATAATACTTTTATAATGTCTCAATTTATTGTAATGAAATGAGGAACATCTTAAGGGGCTACTATTAATGTGATAGTTTTAGCTGTGATTAAACAATAGGTTTGAATAAATAATGATCATGTACATTATAATGAGTTTTGCGGTTATTTTAGTTACTTATCTTGTCTTGGTTGATACAAAAGCATTTTACATTTTTATAGAAAATATAAGATTTGGCCAATAAATCTTAGAATTTTTCCAAATTAAACTGCATAAAGAGTTCACAATAGAATTTGGAGGAAATTTAAAATATGGGCTTCCTTTAATGCTATTAAGTGTTAAATTTTGTAATTAAATCTTTGAAAATAAATTAATTTAACATTATAGTCTGAAAAGAGTAAGAATCCTTAATATTTTGTGGCATTCAATTGTGTTGAACAGTAATGGTGCTAAACCAAAATATGTGTCCAACACTGAAAGGTCCTTAGTGTTTTGATAACCATGTAGCCATGCATATACAGGGGTATACCTGGGTGTGTCCAAAGGCACGGGGGTAACTGTCCCGGACTGAACGGTATCGCCAAGTTACTGGCTTTTCCCATTCGACGGCGGGGGAGATGCGCGCGCACCTCCGCCGGAGAGGAGAGCCAAGTATTTGGGATAGTTACTACCACTCAGTTCTGACTGGGATTTCCTTGACTCAAGTCAGGGCATTGTGTTGAAAGGTTCGATGGTGTTTTCAATCCCAAGTGCAAGCAATATTATTAATTACCAGTTAATGGGTTCCCAAAGGGTTCCTTACCATCTTGGTGTCTTATCAAAGTCCCCAAATCTCTGGGTCCAAAATAATATTCACAACACCCATGGGAATGCAAAGGAATTTTCTGCTAATGGCTTTGTTTGCACTTGTGTATACGAAACAAACAAGACTTTTAGTACATCCATTTACATAGTAGTACCTACTAGTAGTAGTACCTACTAGTGGGTCTCAAGTGTTAAAACTATTTCATTGCTTGGTGCGATTTGTCGATTTCTAGTTAGTTGTGGAAAACCAACCCCCAAAAACGATGTTGTGAATCCAAGAACACAACACAGATACACATGATTATGCGGTGGATTTGGATGGGGGGTACACTGGGACATGGGTATGCCCCATTGATACAATGGCAGTTACATGTGTGCTCTGTACCCTTTCAGCTTCATGATGAACATGCTCTTTGGAAATTGTGTGGGCAGCTGTGACCAGCTGGCCGGTCCACCGCCGGATTTTATACTATCGATGCCGCCGCCGCCGCTGCCGTCCTTCCTAATCTCGAAGCCGGCGACGGTGGACATCCTGGTGCCCTCCAATGAGTCGCAGCCGTGCTTTGCCGCCTTCATGTGTGGCCATGGGATGCAGCACAACGAGAGCGGGAACGCGCTGATGGAGCTGGTGCGGAGCGATTCCAAGAGTCTGGAGAGCGTCTGGCTGTTCGTCTCGTCCTGCATCGGGATCTTTGTGTTCGGCTGCTTCCTGGCCCTCATCGTGATGCGGTGCAGAGAGTAAGTCATGGATTTGACCGAGATTTGGTCGTATTTCCTACATCCGTTTTGCCATTGCAGCAGCTCCTTCTTCTCGTACCACGACGCCAATATCAAGCAGACGGCGATTAATGCCCTGGGCGAGGCCACCAAATCCAATGCTTTCACATCCGGCGGAATTCTGTATCCCTGCGCCACGGCCAATAGTAGGGATCTGCTCCAGAGCCAGCTGGTCAACGATAGCCGTCTCCTGTGGGCCACCCTAACGCCTCATGGCACCCGGCACTTCATCATCGAGAACTCGCAGGATGGGCACTACGAATCGGTGGACTATCGCGGCAAGTCGCACAGCCAGGTGTTCCGTGGCTACGAGAAGCACTCGCAGTCGTTTGTCAAGGTTGGTGAACTGATAGGGATGATGCTATAGCACTGGGCTAAGTCATCTTAAGGTGTCTTCAATCACTCATATTTCTGACCGTTTGCAGTCCTTCGACAACAATGGCTTCGTTGACTACGACTACGAGGATCCCACGCCATTGATGGACTCCTACCATGATGACATGGACTCGGGCTACCAGGAGCCGCACGAGGTGACTGGCTCCCTGAAGCGTTCGGCGATGCGAGCTGTGGAGTCACTGAACGACACCCCGACCAGCGGCGGTTCGAGCTCCAATTACCACGCCAGCGCCAATCAGATCGGCAATACCAAGTCCATCAGCCGCAAGACGACGCTGTCACGTCGCATCAGCGATGCCTCCTCCCAGAACGGAACCTCCATGTAAATGCGCTGTCAATTGGAATGGAGGCCATTGGGATTGGGATTGGGATTGGGATTCTCGGAGATAGAGATGAGAGATCCGATCCACAAGACAAACTGCAGAACGCAGTGCATACACGCTGATATTTTAGACTATTTTAAAAGAGTGAGGGACAAGTGCGGGCTGTTCTCGCGGATTAAGGGAGCAGTGCGTCCAGGATTACATCCGCTGGAGTCGTAGCCCGTTTTACCACTGAGAATCACGCACATGCGATCATCTTTTAAGCCCACTATGGATTCTATCCGCTGGTGTACCATGTATAATACTCGTGCACGAAATACTCGCTTGTAAAACACACCTACACACACGTCTTTTATAAATAATACCCGCAACTATAAAACTATATCAGATAATCCAACTAACGCTGATCGGAAAGGCCAACTATTGTATCTGCATATAGCTATTACCAATCAAACACTTGGAGTCCTTCGCGCCCGGATCGGGGTCAGGAATAAATAAGCATACATAGATTTTGAAAATACTCTGAAACACGTCTCGCCTTCAGCGCTCGTTTAATTGTTAGCCATAAGAACAATAAATAATAATAAAATTCTCAGTAGTACATTAAAGTCTGCAATCGCATTGGCCATTTCGCTCGATTCTATATATATGGATATAGATATGGATTTAAACCAAAGAGGGGATATAGCTATAGTTCCAGAAACTAGCGAGACGGGAAGTTAAAAAAACGAGTATATTGTTGAAGGTCTCGCTGGTTTAGAAAGTTATTCGAAACTAGGAAATCGTTCGAGCGAAACTGGCTTTTGATTGGCAGATCAGCATCATCAACATCATCGTCATCCTTAACCAGTATATAAATCTTAGGATTACAAAAAAAGAGAGTGTCGTTAGAAATTCAGTGGAGCGGATACCCAATCCCCGTGGATTAGCAGCTCAGTATGCTCTTGATCCAGTCGTGCAGATGCACCTCGATCACGTTCACCTGGCCGTAGTTCTTCAAATGGAACTGATTGAAGGCGGTGGTCAGATGGATGACGGCCGAAACGAAGTCGCTCAGCCGGAGCGTGCCATCCTTGCGGATGTACCGCTGGATCAGGCAGTTCATGATGTCCGTGCTCAGCTGGAAGCCGATGTCGCAGAGGGCGTCGCGCAGTCGCTCCGCGCGCAGAATGCCCGCCTTCTCCTTGGTGTACATCTTGAAGACGCCCTGCCAGGACTTCAGGTTGACCATGAAGGTCTTGAACTGTTGGAACGTGATACGGCCACTGCCGCTCCGGTCCTGCAGAGCGATCACCTGGCGACAGATGTCGATATTGGCGCACCCCTTGATGTAATCATTGGGCAGGCACGCCTCCAGGAGCTCGTGCAGCTCGAAGCAGTTAATGGTCTTGTTCTCATCCGCCAGTTGCATGTACACGGGCTCATATTGGCACACGCTCTTCACCTTCGGCCCGCCGCATCGTTCGGCATCCGTGGTCTTGAGTGCCGGAAATGGATCCAGCAGGATCATGGTCTGCGTCTCCAGACAGGAGAGGCGGAAGGATCCGGTGCCGAGGATGCGAACCGTGAAATGTGCCTCCTCCGCCGGCTCATAGGTGGTCGGTATGAGGACGTAGTGACCCGCCTCCAGGTGCGTATGATAGCTAACGTGCCGCGTGTTCCCGTAGTCCGAGTTCAGGTAGCTCACATGGTTCTTGAAGAAGTCCTTCTGCAGGCACTCGCTGAGCATGTACTCGCCATCCCATGTGTACATCGTAAAGCCAATGACCTTCGGCTCCACGGCCGTGTGCTGATTGAGTGCGATCACCAGATCCTGCTCATCCTGCACGGATATCAGTAGCTGGGGATTGATGTGGAACGACTCGTGATTGCGGCAACCACCGGCGGTGACGCCTCGCTTCCACTGGCCCTGGTGCATCTTCATCTTCCAGTGCAGCGGGCGACTCTTGAGCATCTCCTCGTCGTTGGACGTCTCCGTGTCCAGGTACACCACCTCCATCGTGCTAAAGATCTCCACAAAGTCGCAGAACGACAGCCAGAACTCGCCGGGACCCAGTTGCCGGATGAGACGCGCCCGCTCCACCTGCGACACACGCTCCCACGTCTTGGACATCGGTGACCAGTCGCCGAGGAAGTGCGTCTTCTCGCCGAACGGCTTGCTCGAGAACGTGTCCTTCAGGCACACCAGCTGCACCGAGTCACCCATCAGGGTCTTTACCTTGTCCAAGCTGGAGAGTCTGTAAGTTCCAAAGCAAACAGGTCGTTGTAGTGGGACAGACATTAGAAGGTAGTAGATAGATGGATTGTTCAGCTCATGCAACCTACCTGTAGTTAACGTTCACCAGGATCCCATTGGGCATGCGCTCGGCGAGATTCTTCTTGGCCACGGTGGCGCTCTTGTCGGCCAAGCAGGTGACGATGCAGGTGGTGGTGAGTAGCTCCTTCAGCGTCTGCGGCCTGATGGTGTCCGCCAGGATGGGCATTTGCCGGACCACGCCGCCCAGGAGATCGGTGAGTCCGTCGGAACGAGTGCCGTACTTGAGGGCCTCGTAGGAGCCGTGCAGCTTGGCAATGGCCTTCTCCAGCAGGGCGGCCCAGAAGCAATTGGATGCCTGCGGCTGCATGAACGCCAGCCGCCCATTGATGGTGGGCAGACGGTCGTCGACCAGTACCTCCACCCACTCGCCGCACCACCACAAACGGAAACGAAAGACGCCGTGGGCACTGGCCAGTGTCTGATCGGCGGGCACCACGCGGTAGAAGAGATTCCTCAGGGAACTCAACAGTCCTAGGCAGGAGACCAGCCAGCGATCGCCCATTTTGCCAGGCACCACATCGAACTCCGCCGTCTCGTTGAGGAACACTGGTGGCGAACTGTTGGCGGCCACCGTAGCGGAGCCACTATCCGCCAGATCCATGATGCGCTTCCATTGGAAGGTGAACGGCGGTGTCTGGTAGTAGAAGACCGAAGACTGGACCGCGGGGAAATCGGGGTCTTCCCACAGCACGTTCTTCGCCCTGCAATCGCTCAGTATGCGCTCGTATTTGGATGCCATCTTCTGGGCTTCGATATCCTTTGCATCACTCCCGCTTTCGAGTTGCTATCCTGATCCCTGCTAGTCCTAGTCCCACTGCGATTTGCCTTGGTCTCCGCCCCTCGTAGCCGAAGTGAAAGTTAACCAACTGCATGAAATATACAATGCCAACTAGCTTAGCCAACTCTAGCTGCGATCCCGAACCGGTTCCGGTCGGTTCATCTGCGGGAACCGTTTTAATTGCGCCCCAAACTCCATCGCAGCCAACTGGTTCCAGATACGTTCAGCCAGTTCAGATGCGCGACTCCACCATCTTGGCTCGTTGCGCATGCGCAGCTGGAATGATCGATTCAATTATGCATTTGCTGATCAATATTTGGGAAATAGTTGAACAGAAAGTCTTATTGCAGTTAAAAAACATTATTTAGTAAGCGTTTCAAATTAAGTAGACAAGATTAACCGATAAATATGACATCTACATCTTTTTAATGACACTGGAATACATGATCTATATATGTTAGATACTTACATAGTGTCACATTCAATTCATATAGTTCATATTTATATTATATAGCTATATATATCCATCAGTTCTTGTTCCACTACAAAGAAAAGTTCTAACTAAATTTAAAACCTTACTACCAGTAATCGATGGTCAAATATCGATAGAAAATCTAGAAATGAAATCAAATTTGCATATATGTATGTATATCGTCTAATAATAATGATAATATCGTCTTGGCAAACAAAATCGTAGACTTTTAAGCAATATATGTACATATTAGTTTGAAATAAATATTACTTAGCATCTCTGGAACCGACTTAAGACAACTGAAAATCAAAGGCGCATCAAAATTGGGCATAACAACGTTTATTGCAAGTATACAAAATGCTACTAATAATGCTATAATGCTAAAAATAAGTACGCACGGTATTTGGATGGCAGTACGCGTAATAGAATATTAACAAAACAATGCCGACAATATACAAGGCAATTATGGCTGTGGCAAGATACAGTGGAATGTACAACGCGCAGGCGATGATGTTTTGCAACAAACAGAATGTGAGATAAAAAGCGTACTTATATTTGGTTGGCGCATCCTTGACGGGCGTAAAGATAAATAGGTAAACAACTCCGAAGCACAGGCAGTACAGGTAGTTCATGATTCGGGATTCGGCGATCTTTGGCGAGTCCACAAAGAACACAATGGTGCCGCAAAAGCAAGCGAGCGTCGCGCAGATGATCAGCGTTTCGATGGGGAAAATACTGGCCACATACGCGATGCAAAGCGTTCTCGAAACTACAAAATATAATGGCGAATAACTAGAAGCATGCTACACACTCCAAACAATACAGCTAACTACTACTACTAACTACTAACCAGTGAGGCAGAGCAGGAAGAGAAATTGCAGAAAGCGTCCCTTCGCCGCGATGTCATGTTTGTCCAGTTGGGCCAGGCGATTGGAGTGGTTGTACGCCTGGATGCACCACGCTATGTTGCCGAAGTAGACGACCATGGCAATCCGTCGGTAGTCTGGGAAAAGAAAATTGAATGGGTAATTGCATACAACGACTTTCCACTCTGATTTTCACTTTCGTTGGCTACAATCAAAGAGTCAGTAGACTGACTTTGATTTGCGAAAGTGAACGTCAGAACTTGGAGCTTATAAACTTAAATTACTTATGCATGCGTTATCTTAATTAAGGCAGAGATAAATTGAAATATAGCACTTAATATTGAACACCCATGGCACTAATGTAGTATTCATTTCGTATTACATGTGAGCTCCTTTGTCGATCGCAAAATTATTGCCAGCTGAAGTATTTTCTGCGGAGCTGATTCCAGAAACGAATCGAATAGTCGAACGAAACTAACATTGCACTCCTCCGTCGTGAGTTTTTGGTAATATCTGTGAGATAAGAATTCAGAGATTCGTTACAAACATTCTAAGGTGCTCACTTATGATGAAAACAGAAGATAATCTAAACGGCATTATGCCCATTTAGGGCATTAAGCTACAATTAACTAGTACTAGTAACTAGTATACCCATATATGACTAGCTGACACATTTACTCACTCGATCTCCGCCTGCTTGTCATCGCGCTCCTTGGCCACCGAGTATTTTAACGCATAGTTTAAGACATAGACATCGCGGAAGAGATATGAGATCACAGCATTTGAGTACACCCCTCGCTCCAGAATGCGTTTTTCGCCCGCATGGGCCACCTTCAAGCTGAAATTCAAATACCAAGATATCGTTTAGCAGCAGATTTCGGGGGAAGTACACGCTATCGCGATATGCCACATACGTGTGTATGTATATGACCGATGTTACCGCCATGGGCACCAGAATGGAGCCAATGGTCCAGGCGCAGTATCCGTAGGACTCCTCCATCCAGTACGCGTACGCCAGGCTCCAGTTGATGCAGATCGAGACGAAGCGCCACAGAATGGACACCAGAGTGAGCAGCATGCTCAGTTTCGAGATCGGCTCCATCCTGAGGGCGTCCACTTCGGTTCTCTGCTCCGCGGAGGCCATGTCTCCTCCGCCTTGCCACTGTGTTATTGCACATGTGCCACCCTAGCCACACACAAATATCCAAGGCCTCGACCTCCAAGCCACTCTCGCTTTCAACTTGCTGAATTGAGGCTCGTTGTCGAATAAAAAAAAGAACACTGAAGATTAGAATAAATACTGATCTGTACGGGAACTTGTTCATTTGAACTAGAAATCGATCGCACGCTTTTATCGACGGCAAGCCGATAGGACCTGGTGCATCGATAGCGTCATCGCCGAAGTGCCATCTCTAGCCGACGGGTGGGATAAAATCTCCAATTGGGATTTCCATTCAGTGATTTCCTAATTAAATTAATTTTTTCCAATTGCCCCAAGGCATAGGCATATTTCGAACAAATTTCGAACAAGTTTGGAGCAAACGAACAAATATGATTGCTTGAAGCGCATAGAACCAACCACAAACAAAAGTGCAAAACTTGGAGCTTAAAAACTAAAGCAAAGGAGAATAACGGAAGAGGAGGGAAGCAAAAAGACAAAGAGGAGTGCGAAAAATACAGCCAACATCATGTACAGGATATATGTAAGCCATGCGATATGCGCCATTTGGTTGGTTATACTCTCCACTGCCGGCGTAATGGCCCAGCTAGACCTTGAGCAGATCCAGACTCAGCTGCCCGACCAGCTAACCAAGTCGAACTTTAGCGTGAATGACGCCAAGGAGCTATTTCGCAACAAATGCATCGAGGTGGCCGGCGAGGAGGCGGGCGGCGAGGCGTACGGTGAGATCGAGTCCGGATTCATGGTGCTAACCGAGTGCCTCAATGGCATTGTCAACTACACGGCAATGCAGCAGGAAATACAGGAGGCGTCGCCCAAGGGCGAACTGGATGTGGTTTTCAACAAGTACTGCAGCCGGCGTTCCAATGCCGTCGAGTGTGTGGATGCGTTCACGGCCAAACTGGTGCCCTGCCTGGTGCAGGAGGAGCGCGAGGGCCAGGATGTCATCAAGCAGATCATCCAGAGTCTGCTCAACTTTGTCTGCCACAAGGATGGCGATCAGATAGCCCTGTTCATTGCCGAAAAGGGACCCGAATGCATTGAGTCCCAGAAGGACAACATTCAGCAGTGCGTGAACAGCACGTTCTCCGAGTACCTGAACGTGTCGGATCTGCAGGACAACCGCATCAGGAGCATGCCCAAGCTGACGGTGGGTCAGAAGCAGTGCGACGAGATGCTGACTCTGCAGGCGTGTGTGGTCCGTAAACTGGAGAACTGCTCGGACATAACACCGGCGAATCTCGTCGAGTCCATGTTCAACTTCATCCGGAACCAAACCATGTGCCGAGACAATCAGAAATCCCCGCTAGTTGCGGCTGCGGCCAGCGGAGGCAGTCGGGCATTCCATCAAGTGTGGACCCATGTGGGCATCATTTTGCTTATCCTGCGATTCGCTCTACAAAAGTCTTCTTAGTTCTAAGTCTGGGCGTCCGCTATATATCTCGAATCCGAATCTGTAAAACGCCTTCTCAACGCATCGACTTTGGCAATCCAAAGCGATTAATCAAAGAGCACGATAATCACTGTTTTTAAGCTTTTGCTTCGCTTATATTAATATGCATGTAGCCGTGGAGCAGGTGTCCATAGTTCAACCGCTTTCGGGGATGCGCATGTCAAGGTGCTGCTGCTCCAGGCGGCCAGCTAGCCATATCGTTTTTGTTTGGTGCTTCTAATTTATGTAATTAATTGCCAGTTGATGTATGCGTGTATGTAGTATTTGTGAACATTTGCTTATACTTATACTTCTACTTGTGAATCTGATTTTCTTCTGAACTTTGTCATGCGTTCATCTAATGCTTTATTTCAATTTTATGAAAAGGTGGGGCTTGCGGTTCTGATTCGAGTTGGGTTTGTATTAAATCTCGTATTTCACTGAAGGCAGCAAATGGTAATCTCACTATTTTATAGTGGATCGGGTATGGGTTTGGGAAATGAAATGCTATATATGTGTAAACAATGAATGGATATGTTTTGTAAATGAATATACGTATCATTATTGTAGTAATAAAGTGATAAATTTGAAAACAAATACAAACAAACAAATTTGAAACATTTCAACTGGGAGTTAAAGGTCAATTAGGTGGTGAAAAGTAGTTGAGACCCTGCAGCTGCATTCATTACGTTTTCAGAAATGAATCACCAACTAGTTTTCACCTTGAACGGCATTTTCAAATTTCGCGGCAGAATAACCGCATCAAATGGCGCGGGAAAAAGCGGAAACAAATTTGAAAACGTTCCGATAATTGCTGATTATTTGTGAGTAATCATTTCAAATAATCGAAAAATAATTTTGAAACACGCTGTTGTATTATTACACGCTATTTTTTTAGATCAATTGTATTTTCATCTTGCCATTTAAACAAAAAAACAATGAGGTTTATTTTCATATTTAATTTGTTAACACTTTTCCATCGTTTCTCCAAATCACATACAAAAGTTTCTAAAACTTAATACTTTAAATGGCTTATAGTTGCAACGTCGCTCTTTTTTATTTACAATAATGTATAAAAACACTATTATTAGCTTTACAAAAGTTTTAAAATGACATAATAGAAAATGCGACACGCACAATTAAACTATCGCAAGGTAAATATTTAAAATAAGTAATTCAAAATAATGAATACATGTATAAAAATAATTAATACATATATTTCAAAAAAGCTATAGATCTAACTATATATAAAGAGAAAAAAATGCCTTAACAAATGCTGCTTAAAAAATCTTTATAATAATCGCGTGATTTCACCGTGATTTTTGGGTTTATAAAGTGGCCAAAGTGACCACTATTTTTCTATTATCTTAATTTTTTAATAGTTTTCTATCTTGAGTTTATTTCAATTTTAAGTTATATGTTTTAATAGCTCTTTATAAGCAAATAATATTTGATTTTTTATAATTGATCGCTGATTACGAGGCTGTGATTTTTTTGTAAGATATTAACTGAACGAAATCGAATGCGTGGTTTGGATTGGCAGTTTCAGAAGAGCCCAAGTAAATGTATATATTTATTATTACAATTATAAAAAGGCCGCATGAACGCGACCATTTAACCGTTTTGGTGGGGGAATGGGCAGCATAAAGTGCGTTTATGGGCGCCCTAAAGTGATGTAACAATTGCTGCGACCGCAGCAGCGGCGAAACGCGCGGAATGGAACGCACGGAACGATATCGTAGTATCGTACATGCGGTCGCACGCCATACACGATGGTCTCTTTTTGTGCAACTCTGATTCGACAGTTTCGGCACAGGTCGGCAGCGGCATTTCAGATTGCGGAGTCCGCCATTTTAGCTAAGAAATCTATAACCCTAGCTTCGTCAGCGTGCAGTGCGAATAGGGGTCAGTTGCAGTTTGGAATTCAGATTGTTCGCGAATATTCGAAAGCGTCAAAGATGAGTACTTTGCCTAGGGTGTTTTTTGATATGACCGCCGACAACGAGCCCCTCGGTCGGATCGTCATGGAGGTGAGTTATTTGCCCTTCTTTTTTTTTTTAATTATAAACTTAAGTTGAGGTTTTTTTTTGTGACATTTGACCATCAAGTGAAAAACACGTGATTTTCCATAAAGCCATTTCTTGCGCATTTAAGCCTAAGACTGTGTTTTATACTATTTGCCGCAGGTGATAAGTACATACAGTTTTTTTTTTCTTTTTTTTTACGGATTTAAAACTTGTACCAAATATACACACAGCGCAAACTCGCCCTGTAATTTACAAGCGACAAGTGCAATTATTTTCCATGAGTAATTGCATGACAATGCGCTATGGGTAAATTTTCAATTTTCCAACCCAATTGGACAGGCGCGTTTAATCGGAAAATCTCTATAATTATCTCTACATCGCTGAATTTTGAGCAAACAGGCAAGCAACAAACACCACCCCCCGCAAATCGGCCATTTGGTGGCATTATCTTTATAGAATGGAATTTTCCTTAATTTAATTGACGTGTCGGCAAACTTTGGCCGAAATGGTGTGCAATTTTTACCGGTATTTTATATGCATCTGTTCATGTGTGCTATATATGTACATTCCGGCGTGGTCTGCGTATGTGTGGCCCATACCCATACACACATGCAGATCAATACACGAACATAACCTCCAAGCGGTCACTCGCGTATCGCGTCTGTATGTTCTATTCGTGCATGCATATGTACATGTGTGCATGCGGGTAATGTACGCGCAGATGTACAGTGTACACACAGAGATATTCGGGTGTGAATGCGCGAGTTCTGTAAACCCGTTTGCAAACATGAACTCACTATTAATTCCGCCGATGATGTAATGTACACCTAATTTTTGAATAGAGAAAAAGAATAGGAAACGCAAATGCTTGTTGTATATTTTTAGTGGCCTGGGAATAAAGTCATTGCCCGCGAAGTAAACCAAAGCCACATGTCTAGGATTTGCCTTCCAATAGGACATATGTGTGTACACATGTACATACATACATGCAGTGCGCGAAAAAGTCTGCACTTCACGCCGAATTACTACACTAAACAATTGAAGATTTATAGGGAAGCGGCATTAGGAAAAGCATTTACTTGACTAATTTATACAATTGTCTCGATTACTGGGTGAATTGGAAAATTGCTCAAATTCTAGTGCATTTGCAAGTTCTGTGCATTATATACATATATATATTTATTTCCTTGGTATAGATATATGTACATACATATGTACATATGCATGCATTATCAAAGGGCTAAAAATGGCGAAAAAAAACGCGGCGTCAAAAAACAGCTGATCGTGTTCACTACCGCTCGACATGAATAAAACAGAAAATTGTCCAGTCTTCAAAAAAAAAAATAGTAGTCGCAAGGTCATCCGAATCGGCATAAACAAACCTTGAAGAACTCAATTGCCTGAAAGTCATACTTTGTTCGCTTATTTTTGTTAGTATTAATTTCTTGTTTACTAACGGAGTTCCTCCCCTTTTGTTTGTATTTTGCAGCTGCGCTCCGATGTCGTTCCCAAGACAGCCGAGAACTTCCGCGCCTTGTGCACCGGCGAGAAGGGATTCGGATACAAGGGCTCCATTTTCCACCGCGTCATCCCCAACTTCATGTGCCAGGGCGGCGACTTCACCAACCACAACGGCACTGGCGGCAAGTCCATCTACGGCAACAAGTTCCCCGATGAGAACTTCGAGCTGAAGCACACCGGCTCCGGCATCCTGTCCATGGCCAACGCTGGCGCCAATACGAACGGCTCCCAGTTCTTTATTTGCACCGTTAAGACAGCATGGCTGGACAACAAGCACGTCGTCTTCGGCGAGGTCGTCGAGGGACTGGATGTGGTCAAGAAGATCGAATCTTATGGATCGCAGTCCGGCAAGACCTCCAAGAAGATCATTGTCGCTAACTCTGGTTCCCTTTAAGAAGGTGCGATGCAAAAGCAACAGCAGCAACATTGCAAGAAGAAAAATCTGTTAAGACGAAAACCATTTGCATTTTCTCCAAAACATTTTTTTTTACCAATTACTGTACTGTAATATTACGAGAAAAATACATAACAAACCAACATATTTTCAATAGACATGTTTAACTATATTCCCATTGGGTTTCCTTTGGCCAATCAATTGTATGTGGGGGCCAAAATTGAATATAATTAGAGCCCACAGCGTTCAAATTGGCAATATAATATGCATTAAATCTGTAACTTTAACATTTCCATTCACCAAAAAAAAGAAGAATAACAATGAGACGACGAGAGTCGCGGGGCTTAGAAAAATGTTTGATCTTTTGATGTTGGCTTACTACTAATCATAGTAATAGTAATGCTGATTATCTAATTGCATATATATATATATATACCAACGTTCTACGCTATGTACCGGAATCGGAATTGTATTTTCGTCTTAATAAATCTAAATAAACGGCAACCAACTACTAAATTGTTGTCACTGCTGGCTGGGAGCTTTGGTTTTGGTAAATGGGCATCTTTTATTGGAAGAATATTTCGGAGCTACTCAAGGTGGCGTACAGTAGATTGTACTCATGCTCGTAGGCGTTCACATGTCGCTCGGTTATCGCCACCGTCTGGCAGAGCTTCTCGTCCAGCTGCTCCGGCGCCGTCCGCTGCTGGCCCGCCAAGATGTCGCGCACCTTGGAGCGCTCTGCGTTCAGGTGCTGCGTGATCGTCTGGCTCCAGCCGAGCGTATGGAACTCCGTCTGCTGGTTCAACATGCTGAGAATGTAGACCAGGCCGATGGCGAAGCCATCCTCGAACAGCGAGATCTTGGCCTGGTCCTTTTTGTAGATCTTCAGCTTCTGCTTGACCCGGTAGTCAATGTAGTTCATGATGAGCGCCGGTGTGATGAGGTAGAATGTTCGCAGGTGGTGGTTATGTGGATTGCACAGAAAGGGCTGGAAGCCTTGCAGTAGAAGCTGCAATATAAATCCATGAATTACGGTTACCCAACTTGTTAAGATCGTAGACTGCACCTTGAAGTAGTTTGTGCTATCGGAATAGCACTCCTTCATGTGACCGAGGCTCTTCTCGTACTCCCTGATGGAACCCTCCGTGGCGTCGTGCACTTTGGAGCCCCCGCAACTGAAGTTGCTGTCGAATCTGGTTTTATACGAGCGATTCCGGAAGTTGGCATTCTTGCTTCCCGCCTGCAGGAGGCGCACATAGCCCACAGCGTTGCCTAAAAGCAATATTTACGATTATATTTTAAGCATTTTGTTGAGTTATGGTCCTTAACCTACCGACTTGTGTGATAACCTTCCTGAACAGATCCATATACGTCTCGCCATTGTTGGAGCAGCCCAGCCTTCTGATCTTCTTAAGAAAACTCTCGGCGCGCTCATAGGGATACGACAGATAGGACTTGCTCTGCTTGTGCTCCGTGTGAAAGCGCAGCTCCTTGAGGAGCCGCGACTTGATCTGCTCGTCGTGGAGGAAGGTGGAGAAGGTGTAAAACTTCTGGCGCAGGAACTGGTATATAAAGTTGACGGTGGTGTTGATGATACCGGTGCCGTGCGTCTGCACCGAGTTGGCCACGTGCCGGGTGCCAATGATGTCCAGGTGCTTGCTCCTGCTGTGCGTCTCCACGAACACCTGCAGGTTCATGTTGTAGGCATACGAGGAGGCGAAGGTGTGTATATTCCGCATGATCTGCAGCACGTCTATGCCCTTGAAAGTATGTTTCGTTAATAGAAGAGATTGCTAATTGCTGATTCGATTGGTTACCTGGTCAATTATCTGGTTGGGCAAATGGTCATCGATGGGACGCAGCTGCAGCACCTTGTTGGCCAAATGACGCATCTTTTCATACGATTTCCAGTCGTGCGGAGCGATTGTCGTTAAGTTGTAGAACGTGGCAGTGAAGTAGTTCTCAAGATGATCTGAAATACGATAATGAATCTCACATGATCTCTCAGTTTAGTAACCAATGGCCAATATCTTACCTTTTATAATATCGTATTCACCATCGTTTTCAACTGCAACTGCATTGATGCAGAGACGATAGTCTAAGGCACTTTGCTGGAATGGTTGATCCTGGCTCTGGAAGAGATGCGAAAGGGCCTCCACGCGCAGAAAGAACTCCAGGTGGTTGCTCAAAAACTCAATGATCAAATCATTCGCTGATTGCTTGGGACACCTTGAACCCCTGAACATGGCCATGATCTTGTCCAGATGATGGCTCACCGACACGAGGTTCTGCAGATGACGGATGAATGGCATAAACATGAAGTTGCTTTGCTACAAATCGAGTAAGAAACCAACCTGCAATGAGTATGGATTGCGTTGGAGTTCGGTGTACTCCTTCAGCACCGAAGTGTCCAGAAACCAGTGATTATATACCAGACTCGAGGACTCCGACGCGTTCAGTTGTCCTCCAATATTCCGCATAATGTCGCTGATGCTATTAACACGGTGTAGGATCGATTTGATCAACTTTTGATTGTCGGCGGGCAGGAGGCGATTATCCAGAAATTCCCCGAGGGCTAGATTCACGAAAGTCAAACGTTGCTTGCTCGGAAATCCCATAATGGACTTCTCGGCCAGCTTTATTGTGGCCAAAAAGTTGATCTTGCGCTGCAGCAACTTGAGGACAACTATCTTCTTTTTCGTTGTGTGCAGCAGGTGAATGACCTTTTGCTTCTGCCACTGTATCAGTGAGCTGCTGAAGCGCACGAAATTGATTTGGTTTGACTCAAAGGTCTTCTGAATGACCTTCAGGTACTGCAGCAATCGAGAGACAACGATCCAATCGTTCCTGGTCATGGGCGTCATCAGAGCCACGTGGCGATTGATTAGCGCGACTGCCAGCAGGCTAACTTGATCCGCATAGGAGTGTCCATTGAGAATCAACTGCAGGAAAGTCTTGAGGTGTCCGAAGACGCCCACATCGAATACCCTCTGCATTTGGATGGACCACAGCGATATTTGGACGCCCAATTGGCGACAGGTCCTCTGATCGCTAAGCCTAAACTTCTCCAATACTGTGTTATGCACCTTTGGGCCTTGTCCATCTTGCGACCGGGCTGACGACTTCATCAGGGTTTTGGCATGTAGAGAGAGGAATCCGTATGGCGACCAGAAAACGCTTCGGTTGAGAGGCACCTGCTTATGCCTGGCCACCAAATCGACCACATTCTTGACCAGTTTTCCCTCCATCTGGATGCCCAGCTCATGGACCACCACCACGAAGGTGGTAAGGCGAATGATGTGCTTGGGATCCTCATAGTTCTTAAGTTCGTTACTCGGATTCGCATCGACGTCGAGAAGTTGCCTTCGAATATAGGCATTGGAATGCTGGGTGATGGGGCTAACACTATTCAGGGCAAATTGCTTCTTCAATTCCATCAAGCTGTCCAGTAGAATCTGTTTGGAAATATGCATGAAAGCGAGTACCATTCACGTTTTTCTTTTACTTACCCGAAAGAAATCCTTGGTGATCAGATTCTCTATATCCACTAGCGACGTACTGAGGCCATTCAGCTCCAAGTTCGCTGATTGGCTATTGGACAGGTTCAACAGCCACTTCTTGTACAGCGCCCACATGGTGGATATCTTCGATTGGTTCGCCAGTTCATTGAATACTACTATGTGTTCCAGTAACTCAGTCATTGCATCAAAGACAGCCTGCAAGTTTTGACTTCAATTGGTTACTACACTTCCTGCGAGTTCGATCTTTGACTTACGAATATGTGGACTTCATTGATGTCCATGGGGACGCTAACAGACGCTGCTATTTGTCTCCAAAGGTTTTGGAGTATCACAATCATGCGATTGAGCAGGAAGTAAACCTGGCAGAAGAAGTCCATGGAGCTGCTCATGCGGACCAAGGATCCCTCCAAGCCGGCGGAACCCTCGGATGTTGGGGTATGTGGCGGGAGCGTATCATCTAGTCGAAAGTCGCTGAAAAGGAATGCCAGCTGGAACCGTTTCGCCTTCCTGGACAGATTTCTGCACTGATTGCACAGATTCGCCAGAGTTGTCAGCGGTTTATTTGCCACCAGCTCCGATTCCTCAAAGCTCCTGTCCGGAGCCATGGAATCATTGCCCATAAAGTTTACCTCGACCACGGGCGTCATATATACACACTGTGCAGGCTCCGAAACTTCCCAATTTGGCACTTTATCTCGCAATAATTTCAATTTCCCATCGTGCTCCGATATGAAGGAGCCGTAATCCCGTAGAATATCCTCGGCAAACATAGCTGACATAGAAAATATATAGATAAGAATCGTACTACATAGCTGACATCGGCGCTTTCGTACACATAGAGCTTTGCTCTTCCTTCATGTTTACCAAATTTAAAAATATTATTGTTTTGGTTTGCTTATTAGAAATTTAGGGATGGGGCATTTCAAGTGGGTGGATGCCAATTCGATAACGCTAAGTTCTCGATATGTTTTGTTTAAACAAGAGTAGTTGAAACATAAAAACTGCGTAAGATCGGAAATCGCGATTAATTGAATGCAAATGTTGGTAGCATATAAATAATTTATTTATAAAATTTATTAGCAAATATAATCCTCATATTTCAAATTTATTTATATAAAATGCATTATATTATTTTAAATTCAAGAAAGAGCGGTAAAAATACGTAATAGTAATGACTATGAATATGTGCAATACCTAGTTTTTATTCTGATTTAACAACTTAAATCTATTTCTATAAGTTTGGTTATCGATTGTCAAGAATTAATATTGTACTTCTTGACACGTAACCTTGATGTCGCAATGTATTTTTAAAACAAAACTTTTATCCAAAGACAAATGTCATTTTGATATTTTACTTATGGACTTAAATGTTTTATAGAATAAGTTATTTCAGATATCATATCATAGTTATCGATAACAAAAGGCTTGCCGTGTATAAGGGCCCTAAACAGCGTGTATGCATGAGTGTATGCGTGCACCACAAGCGTTGCGGTTCCATTTCCATTCGTTCC
The DNA here is from genome assembly GCF_016746395.2 of Drosophila simulans. Taxonomy (NCBI): domain Eukaryota; kingdom Metazoa; phylum Arthropoda; class Insecta; order Diptera; family Drosophilidae; genus Drosophila; species Drosophila simulans. The sequence continues at coordinate 15,771,030 of NC_052525.2, read as the reverse complement.
ACTGGCCCTGACAAATGCCGAGCAATAAAATCGCGTCGTATTTTATAAGCCATTGCAGGAATCATTATTTTGAGCCTAAAGTCAGTTTGATCAACTGAGTAGGCAAATTTAGTTGTGCACTACAACAAATTTATTAGAGTAATTAGTGCGACATGGAAACGTCTGAAATAGGTTGATTACCAAATTGTTTCTTAAATGGAAATTCTTGTTTAACCATTTTATACTATTAATTTTCAGAAAAGGCCGGCGGCGACGAAGCCGATACCTTATCCGAGCCACTCGAGAAGACCACAACAGACGCGGCCGCAGAAGTGGAGCTAAAGGAAATTCAAGATACCAATCCCGACGCAACCAATTTGGAGCCAGTATTGCCAGAGAAGAGCAAGAGCAAGTCTCCTTCGCCGGCACCCAAGAATGGTGATGACAATGCCGAGGCCATCGCCGACCGCTCGCGTAGTCGCAGTCGCAGTGCTACCAGGAAGAGCGCATCCCGCTCGAGAAGCGGATCCCATAAGTCCCGCAGCGGATCGGTGCACTCGGCAGCCAGTGGCCGGCGTTCGCGCAGTGGCTCCAAGCAGTCCCTAAACGGTTCCCGTCGGTCGCGGAGCGGCTCCGCTCCGTCCCGCAGTGGCTCCCGTCATTCTGGCGCAGCACCGGGATCGCCTGCAGGGTCCAGACGTTCGCGCAGCGGCTCTAGACGATCCCGCAGTGGCTCTAGACGATCCCGCAGTGGCTCTAGACGATCACGCAGCGGCTCCAGGCGTTCCCGCAGTGGATCTAAGCGATCCCGCAGTGGATCACGTCGCTCCCGCAGTGGATCACGTCGCTCCCGCAGTGGCTCTAAGCAGTCACGTCGCTCCCGCAGTGGATCTAAGCGATCTCGCAGTAGGTCCGGCTCTAGACGCTCAAATATATCGCGGAGCGGTTCCCGACGTTCGAGAAGCGGCTCCGTATCTAGACGATCTCGTAGTGGATCTGGATCAAGGCGTTCTCGAAGTGGCTCCAGGCGCTCGCGCAGTGGTTCTAAACGCTCCCGAAGTGGCTCCATTCGCTCCCGAAGCGGATCCAGGCGTTCTAGGAGCGGATCCAGGCGCTCTAGGAGCGGATCCAGGCGCTCTCGCAGTGGATCGGCGCGGTCTCGCAGCGGATCTCGCCGTTCCCGCAGTGGTTCTAGACGCTCACGCAGTGGCTCCAGACGTTCTAGGAGCGGATCCAGTCGTTCGCGCAGTGGCTCGGGCTCCAGGCGATCGAGGAGTGGATCGAGACGATCCCGCAGCGGATCTAGTCGCTCGAGAAGTGGATCGAGTCGCTCGAGAAGTGGATCCAGGCGCTCCAGAAGTGGTTCTAGACGCTCTAGAAGCGGATCCAGGCGCTCTAGGAGTGGTTCCAGGCGCTCTAGAAGTGGATCCAGGCGCTCCAGGAGCGGATCGAGGCGTTCTAGAAGCGGTTCCCGCTCCCGCAGCCGATCCATTAGCGGTGGTTCGCGAAAGGGATCCCGGTCTCGGTCCGGTAGTGCCACATCCCAGACTGCTTCCAGGCGAAAAAGACTGGCCATCAGCGACTCTGATGGTAAATATTGGCTACAACTATTAAAGGCTCTTAATTAATGTATTATTTCAATGTAGACGACGGACCGAAGGTGACAAAGAAGCGTGTAAAAATCACGGACACAGACAATGAAGAGGATGAGCAGGACAATGGGATAGGCAAGGAGAAATCACAAGACAAAATCACAGAGAGCTCTGACGATGAGAACACACCAATTTCAAATGAACCAGAGTAAGACTTCGTTTCCTTCAGGCGAATATATTTTAACCCTACATTAAATGCCATTGCAGGAACAGTAACTTTATTTCCGACTTTGATGCTATGCTCATGAGGAAGAAGGAGGAGAAGCGAGTGCGTCGTCGCAAGCGCGATATTGATCTGATCAACGACAACGATGATCTGATCGATCAGCTTATCGTCAGCATGAAGAACGCCTCGGACGACGACCGTCAGCTGAACATGACAGGTCAGCCGGCCACGAAGAAGATTTCCATGCTGAAGCAAGTGATGTCACAGCTGATCAAGAAGCACTTGCAGCTGGCCTTCTTGGAGCACAACATACTCAATGTACTTACAGATTGGCTAGCGCCCCTGCCAAACAAAAGTCTGCCATGTCTTCAGATACGCGAGAGTATTCTTAAACTGTTATCAGATGTAAGTATATAGATTATTCTATATTATATCATGGCTTCTCATGCATGGGATCTCGTCCCTTAGTTTCCTACCATTGAAAAGGGACTGTTGAAACAGTCGGGCATTGGCAAGGCTGTGATGTACTTGTACAAACATCCCCAGGAGACCAAGTCGAATCGCGATCGCGCTGGTCGCCTGATTTCCGAATGGGCTCGGCCGATATTCAACGTTAGCTGCAACTTCTCAGCGATGAGCAAGGAGGAGCGTCAGGAGCGCGATTTGGCGCAGATGTCGCGTCATCGGCACAAGAGTCCGGATCCAGAGCCTTCCTCCAGCAGCAAAGCACCTACCTTAAATCAGACCCTCTCCAACGAGGACAAGCTGCTGCGTCCCGGAGATCCCGGCTGGGTGGCTCGCGCTCGTGTTCCCATGCCCTCCAACAAGGACTACGTCATCCGCCCTAAGTCAACCGTCGAGGGTGAAGTCTCCGCGGTTAGTAGTCCCAGCATTAAGACCTTTCGTCTTATTCATTTGATCTCATTGGTTCCCATTTCAGTCGACAAAACGCAAGCCAAACCGCTACGAGAAGCACATGAAACGTTTCCTGGACTCAAAGCGACTGAAGGAGAGCCGCAGGGCAGTTGAGATATCGATAGAGGGTCGAAAGATGGCACTATAAGCAGCATTCTAGCTAACTTTAAATTAAATCATAGAAGGAAATTAAAAAAAAAAAAACATGTATATTTTTGAATATGACTAAATGCGAGAAACGCCGGCCTTTTGAATTTTGCGGGTCCATTTGAGGAGGCATTGAATACGATGAGCTAGAATCCAAAGTCAAAAGGAAAGAGATGGGAGATCCATGCAGGCTGCTCTTATCACGAATGCTGCCATCTTATCAGTTGGTCACTGTTGTTAGTTGTAAATATGCACATGTGTAATTCACCGATTAGATATTACAGCTTTCAGCTGCACTTTGCTTTTGCAGAGCAAAGCACATTAAGCAAATAAAATAGTTAAGCAACAAAATAGCAATACAAATTTCACTTTTAATACACTAATCAGATTCTTTTCGTGTTCGTTTGAATACATTAACAACACTGGCTTACACAAAAAACGGGAAATAAGAAAGATGGAAAGTTAATCCTTTAAGAGTATAACTTTTGTATACCCTTTCAAAGGTTATTATATTTTTAGGCTGGTTGGTTTCATATTGTATGTGCACGTAAAACACGAAGAAACCGTATGATATATCGCAGATGAGAAAAGCAAGATCATGTTTTCCATTCTAATCTTAAGACGTCGCGTTTAATTTATTATGTGGAAAAAACCAAAGATTGGAGAAACTAAAAGTTAAATTTGTACCATTCTCGCGCAAGAAATTAAGTGATAAATATGTCAGTAGAGATTACAACTAAACAAACAAAATAGATCTTTGGATTTACAACTCACAATCATATTTAAGGAATAGTATATAGCCTATATTTTTAATTTTTAACAGGCAGAGCATTGAAAAACGTATAATTAAACTAGTTTTGAAACGAAACGCTCGAATCAGATTAATACTACTCTTGACGTAGTTATTGCCATTTGCTCTACAAATATATTTACAATATTTGATTGCCTTATATTTAAGACAGCGAAAGCTCAAAAAGCTTAGTAAACAATTCGCGGGGTTATTTTTGTGCCGGTAGCAAATACATAAGTGCACGGACAATCACAAAGATACCCCGCCGTAGTAGCTAAACTAACATTATAAAATGGCATTATTAATAAAAGTCAAATTAAGGGCATCTTGGCACAGTTTTGTCGTTGTGACAACACCCGCTAGGAAATGGACTATCTACCGCACCCCCCACCCTCCACCGCCCACCGAGTGGAAAATACCGGTTGCAAAGGTACAGGTACCAGTCCTGCGTACCTAGCCAAGGTAAAAGCTATCGAAATTAAGTGTACCAATGCTGGCATTTGTAAGTTTAATTAAGTGAGTTGCTTGAGGGGATTAATCAAATCAATTATGATTATAAATCAATTCATGGACAATCAGTTACTCCTTGGTTTATTTTAACAAAAAATGGGGCCTGCATTAAAAGCCAACGGTACTAAATGCCAGGTACGCGGCAGCTCAGTGATGTGTAAACAGCGCGGTGGGCGTGGCAGCATCGTCCAATTGCCCAACGGGGCGGCATTGTTATCGCACGGCCCACTATCTCCTCCGAAATCTCCAGCGACACCCATCAAGCGCGTCCGCAACACCCCACAAACACTTGGGCTCTCGGGTCTCGGGTCTCGTTCTCGTTTTTGGGTTCACCTCTGGCGTGGTTATCGCCGAATATTAAACCGGTTGCGCTGCCGTCTAATTGCTCAAACGCATGTACGCTGTGCCAAGTGGCGGTCGACAGCAATAGCTCCTCCATAGCTCCTCCTCAAATCCAACTCCATCGAAGTAATTCGGGATAAGTAAATAAACAAAGATGTCGACGAAGAACGAGAAAATTGGCATTGTTGGCAGGTGAGTGGGAGCAGGAGATGCTAGGATATCCAGGTGCTGACTGGCGTTGTTACCATTTTTAGCGGTCTGATTGGTCGCTCCTGGTCCATGCTGTTCGCCTCGGTGGGCTACCAGGTGGTGCTGTACGACATCCTGCCCGAGCAGGTGTCCACCGCGCTGACTGCCACGCAGAAGGAGCTGCAGGATCTGGAGGCCAAGGGCCTGCTGCGCGGCAAGCTGACCGCCGCCCAGCAATTCGCCTGCATCTCGGGCACCAACGACCTCAAGGAGCTGGTCAAGGGCGCCATCTTCGTCCAGGAGTGCATCCCCGAGCGTCTCGATCTGAAAAAGGCGCTCTACAAGCAGTTGGACGCCGTCGTCGGACCCAACACCATCCTCTCCAGCTCCACCAGCACCTTTCTGCCCTCCCTCTTCAGCGCGGATCTGAAAAACAAGGCCAATGTGAGTTGAATTCTTGAGATTAGTGGGCCAAGAGCTCATAGTATATCTGCACCTTGAGCTGATTACTTAGTAAGAGAATAGTTAGTTAATCGCAGTGCATACAATAGACACATTCTTCTTAGCTGCAATTGCTTTAATTTAAAGCTGCGCCGTCCTTGTGCCCAATTCGATTCGCATTTAGTTGGATTTCGATGAGAACGCCGCCATGACTAAGCCCAATTACGCTTGATTTCGTGAACAGGTTTTGGTCTCGCATCCCGTCAACCCACCGTACTACGTGCCTCTGGTCGAGATCGTGCCTGCGCCGTGGACGAAACCGGAATGGGTGAAGAAGACCCGTGCCCTGATGGAGGAGATTGGCCAGAAACCAGTTACGCTGTCGCGTGAGATCGAGGGCTTCGCCCTCAACCGCATCCAGTATGCCATCCTGAACGAGACATGGCGTTTGGTCGAGGCCGGCATCCTGAACGTCAAGGACATCGATAGCGTGATGAGCAATGGACTGGGACCGCGCTACGCCTTCCTGGGTCCCCTGGAGACGGCCCATCTGAATGCCGAGGGCATGGCGAACTATTTCGAGCGCTACTCGAAGACCATCTATGCGGTTAGCGAGACAATGGGACCGACACCGAAAATGGAGGGCCCCGTCGCCGTCGAGGTGGCCAAGCAGCTGGGCGAGATGGTGCCGCTGGATCAGTTGGCCCAACGCCGCAACTACCGCGACAACTGCCTCACCCAGTTGAGCATTCTCAAGAGCAAGCTCAACCAGTAACTCATTATTATCTTGCTGCTGCGTTTTTTTTTTTTTCATTGTTGTGATATGCTAGCGCCACATACATACGTTAAATATACGGAAATTGCTTAACTGATAATCTCATTTTATTGAATTATTCTTCGCTGGTCTTTCGAGCCAGCTGAGAAAAGCGAAATTAATAGGGCGTGTGCTTTGCAAGCGACTTATCTAGCTACATACTTCTAGGTATTAAATCAATGGACAAATCCTTAAAACGTAGGATACTTGTGGTCAAACGGCTTCACCTGCCTTAAATGCTATTTTTGTTCTCTTCTGATATGCTGGGCTTACTTTCAAATCTCTTCTTTAACAAACTCCACTTCAGTGGGATTTTAAAAACATAGGGAAGTTGGAAAGGGATTTCAAGAACATAGGGAAATTGGAAAGGGATTTCAAGCACTTGAGTAACTTAGTGGGTTAGTGAGATAACAAAGATAAATTAACTAATTAGTTCGTTCAGTTCGAGTGCAAAGTAAACACAAAGGACTGGCTACACCTGCTAATCCGTTTCGAAACGAAAACTAATTCGCTAAAGTTTAGTATGGAGTGCGCAGACTGCATATCAGTTCGCTTTATCTTGTGACGCCGGGCAAAACAAAAAAAAAGAGGAAAAACAAATTGAAGAAACAAAAATATGGGGGGAGATAGCCAAGCCGTTTTCACATTGTCGTTTTATCTGCAAGGTTAAAAACTTGACCTCAGACATCACATTCGAATTCACTTTCAGGCGACATTGCGCCACCGCCCACGGGCCAAGGAAGTGCTCCCCATGGCCCCATTCCTACGCTCTCTATCCTCTAGCCGGAACCGCTCTTCTTGCAGAAGCTCGGCCCCCTAATGCTGGGCGTCGAATAGGAGACATTGGACAGGGATCCCGATCCTGCGGTCATGGCCATTGGCTTCAGGGATCTGCGCTGCTGGGTGCGCATTTGTGGCAGTGGTGTGCTCGTGCAGGATATCTTTTGGGCGGGCTTGGTCCTCGATGAGATGGGCGTTTCGGGTACGCGCGGATGGAACGGATTCAGGTAGGTGGACTCGTTGCTTGCGGTCACTTTCATAATGGGAATCACCGGCTTGATGGGCTTCGTCGCCTTAACACTTCCGCTGGGTTTGGTCACCGATTCGTTTATGGCTGGGTTCCTCAAGCGGCTGCTCATTAGAGTGCGCCTGCTTTCGTAGGCCTTTGTGGACGGATTGCTGGGCGTGGAGAAGGAGTTGCTCCTCTGGCGAAAGGCAGCTGCTGCACCCATCGGCCCAACAGTGGCTGTGTTCTTGGTCTCCTTGGGCGGCGGCAGATTCTCCACCTGGCGATCGGACTTTAGGACTTCCCTGGGCAGCTTCGACTTGTCCTGAATGGAAAGCGACGACGATCGACGGCGCATTGAGCCCGCCGCATTGGTCTCACGTAGAGGCATTGGTTTAGTCTTGGCCACGTTGCTCGTGGTGTATGCCACCTGAGTGCTGCTGTAGTTGCTGGGGTTCACCAACAGTATGACTGTCCTGGGATCAACTCCCTGCTGTTGTTCGTGATCACTCATTCCCGTGTTTGCGAGTTTGTGCCGCTCCAGCAGCTCGTTAATCTGCTGAGCGAGTGTTTCGTCGACCAACTCCGTCATAAATGGCTCCTTTCTGGCAACTGAGACAGGCGGTATCGAAGGTATCGATGGAATTGATGGTATTGATGGTAGGGATGTAAGTAAGTCCTTATCAAATGCATCCAGTCGCGATTCGCCATCAAACGTGGCTGTTGAACAGACCATGGCATCGGGAAAGCTTTGAACGTTACTGCCTGGTACATCGATCTCCTCCTCCTGTATTTGGTTAGCATCCAGGGAACGCTTTGTCTTTGTGCCCTAAATTTTAGAAATACAAGAATTGTTAGTTATAAGACACTCAAGCGATATGATGATTGGCAGTGAAAATGAATAGGTAAACAAACATGCCTATTATTATTACTAAGGGCTACATTGCAATGTAAATACATACTTGAAGTTCGAGATCGAATGTTCCTTGGCGGGTGTATGAGTATGGCGATGGTATAGTAGATTCGGCTTTCTTAGCATCCAGACAAGAGCCACTGGGTCCGAAGATGACAGCGGCAATGGATTCAATTGCCGAGTCAAACAGATGCCACTTCGACCTCTCGACGTGTTCGTGTGCCAAAACTTTCAGCTGCTCGAGGAGTTGGCTCAAACTCTTGCCATTTGATTGGTTTTCGATTGGTGTCTGTGGTCTTTCCTGACCCTCCTGAGTCACTACATCAATTTTGTTTACGTTTCCGTGATTGTCTTCGGCTATTGCCTTGGGTTCTGCATTGTTTAGCGCGTCTAGGATGGGAATGCGTAACATTTTAAGGTCTTCCTCGAAATTGATACTGCTGGACATGACGTCGTCGTCCTCTATAAGCTTCAGTGGTGACTCTGCCGCCAGCATCTGCAGGTTTTCGTTCAGGATTGTTCTTTCAAACTCCGTTTTGGATCGACTATGTGGTGGGGTGTTGATCACGGATCGCGAGGCATTAAGTTTGAGGAGCTGCTTCTGGAATGAGCTGTTCGAGCGTTTCTTTTGGGTTGTTTCTCCTGATCCTGGTCCGGACGCATTCGCTGTGTCCGTCTGCATGCAAACCGGAGGACTCTCGCTCTCGAGATCCGGATACTGTCGTTCGGCACTGGACACCTTTTCCTCGATCTGCGACGTCAAGGTCATGCCCTGAAATTTGGCACCATTGAGTTTTTAGTGAGCTGTACGAATGAGTACCACTGGTAGACCCTTTTTGCAGCCAATTGGATATCCCAGTGGTATGCAACCTAACCTTACCTTGATGCAAGCCTCCTTCTCCATCAGATCGAAGGGATCGTAGGGCACCTCAAAGTTCGTGGCCACCACAGAGTCCTCCGGCTCTTCGTGCAACGTCTCCTTGCTGGGCTCATCCCATTCGGTCAGGTCAATTAGATTTCGGACATCACACATATTCGAAGGATCACAAATAACAACAATTTAAGGAATGAAACTAATTTAAAAAAAACCTTCGAAACAACGCCGTGTTTGGCGCTACTACGACTGTATGGGTAAAAAGTTATCGATATACATATGTTACCTGAGCCCAGGTTTACACCTGCAGCTTTTATAGTCAGTTCACACAGGTTCAGTATCGATAACGATAGCAAATTTTGTACGTGATTTAATTATTGCTATTGATAGTATTAACTGTTTCCTTAATTTTATATAAAAAATTCATTTTATATATTTTTAAGCTATGAAAATAAAACAACAGCATGAGGTACGAGGTACATACATTTTGTATCCATTGCCGGATAACTTAACTAATAGGAAAAAATACATTTATTACGCAAGATAAAGGAACATTTTTGAACACTTTTAAAAATAAATGTGTTTTAAAAGCAAATTTATAAAAGATTCAACGTATGACATTAAAAGTCGAATTATATTTTTTGTTTCTTTGCGTTAAACATTCGACTGACAGTTAAAAAAAAAAAAACATAAGCAACATTTAAAAAAGATTTTTTTCGGAATGTTAGGAAGACACACCTTTCACACTATTTAATTACATATTCAGTGCTTTTAATGATTTTGTTAACCCCTTTTTAGCTACACTTTATTTCGACCCATTTGAATAAACGAATTTGACTTTTGTTTAAAGATTGTATTTTAATTTACAATTGTTTCCATATATCCACATATATATTTCTAACAAAATTGTATAATTTCGTGTTCTATATAAACGCACAGATGAACTTTTCGCTATTATGGTGCTCACATATGCAATAAATATTTTTGAGTAATAATATGTACAAATTGATACAACAGAGGAGACTTAAATGAATTGGGAAAAGGAAAAGCGCTTAGGAATTCGCCGAAGACGTCTCATCGTCCTTCGCCTGGGATTCTGCAGGTACCGCAGCGTACTCCTGGACATTGGTTGTGACGCTCGTGTAGCAGGATCCACATAGCCTAACTGGGTTAAAAAGCTTTTCGTTTGGCAACGGCGCCCAAAACTCCGAGCAGTCAGCACAAAAAATTTCTCCACAAGATCTGTAATTACATTAAATAGTGTTCGCTTTATTAACTGCTCTAAAATGTCGTATGAAACAACTAGTTTATAAATAATATCAACTGACTGCGTTGATTTGCTGAAATAGTCTAGGCTACGATGGAAAAACTTAAAAGAATAAATGAATTATTTGACTTTTATATATTCTTGATTAGCATAGTTTACACTGTTAGTATAGTAGTCATGTATCCCAGTAAAGTAAGAAAATTATAACGCGCTTTCAACCCAAGTTGAATATGAGCATCAGAAAAAAAAATTGAATAGTCAAATTTAATCGTAATATTGCACAGTCATAAAAAAGGTACTCGAGTCTTAGTTACTGACATTAAGGTCTAGGAATTTTGTATCGCTAAAAATGGTAATATTCAACTCAAGCCGAAAATCATACATATTGCAAATTTTTTAAGAGTAAAACATTAAGGTTTCAAGTGTTGGATGCGCACCGACAATGATGTTTTCTTCGTCCAAGCCAGAACTCAGTTTGACAACTAGAGCAACGCGAAACAGCATGGTCTGGTACCCAGAGGACACTGGACGCTTTTTTCTCTTGGATCGAGGAAGGGGCATACGAGGCGGGACCGCTACGTTCTTCGACGGCCTCCCAGGAACATGTTGAAGCATTTTCAACGATATCCGATCCATTTTCCTAAAGAAGAGTTAAATAATTAGACGACTGACAGTTAATGCACATTGCTACTTATGTTTAGATTGCAGTATTGCCCTCGATTCAAACACCACCACTGTGGTGCTCTGGGGATTTGGGCATGGGACAAATCCTCATTTTATATAATATGCACTGTGAGATTCCAAAGACCAAGGTCCCTGTTTCAAGCATATTGGGCGCACACTTTGCACCGAGGGTCTATATCTAACATTAACCACGCTTTTCAAGAATATATGCACACATTTTGTATCTTAAACGATCATTATTTACATGTTCCATATTTGTCGAAACGATGCTGTTGCAGCTGGGGCAACCTTTTTCCAACAGAGCCAGTCGCATACCGTGTATTTCTCGCAGTAGCATTTCCTCACGTAGCTGAAATAGTGTATGTATGCAATTAAAATGACTATAAAGAAAACTGCTTTTGTACTGGAGCTCACCTTGTGTTCTTGTACGATTTGGTGGAGTCTTATGTTTTGTTCGCTGAGTCCGTGAGCCAGGCCATCTGGACAGGATATAGTGAACTGCGCCCTCTCCTGAAATGGTGTTGGGGGCAACGAAATGATCCCCGATGACGGGAATTGGTGTGCGCTGAAAGTAGAGTTTTTTGATTCAGTCCAATGAGTAGGTACACACAACTCACCTGCCATTTTCTGCTGTGAACTTCATGTCGCGACTGTAGCTCGATCCGAAGGTATTTCGTCGTATTCGTCCGCCCGCTGAGGGAGCATCGAATGGCGACTGGCCCACGAACCGCTGCAGGTCGGGTGATATAAAGAGACTTTCCTCGCCGTTGCAGCCATCGGATGTCAGCAGGGATCCGTTGGCATTGGCATTCGCATTCGCATCTTTGGCTAACTTTTCCGGCTTGCAACGGTCCGGATTTCCCGTCGTCTCCCTTGGCACTTGTAGGTCCAGGTGATGCGGAAAAGCGTCTACCCGCTGCGGGCATATCACGGCATTCGGTCTTATGTGTACCTTCGGCAAATTATTGTAGCTCTGACTGATTTTACTGGCTTGGACAGTGGTAGTCGTAGTCGACTCCAGCTTTCTATCACCACTGACCAGTTCCATTGTGGGCGGTGTTATGTGATCTCTACTGCTATTGTCGCTGTTCGGTTTTTGTACGGGCTCCGCAGGAATAAGGGTATCAGTGCTGGTTTCAATTGCGCCATGCCACAGGGCGCGACAAATATCACTTGTGTCTTCAGATTTTGAAGGAACTGGACTTTGATCTGAAAGCATTAAGATAGTTAATATAAAGTAAGTTTCAGTTGCTTCATTCTAACATCTCTTACCGTTTTCGGATGAACCAAAAATGAAGAAAGGTCGCCCAGATTCGGGGTTTAGTTTCTGTGAGGTCGCCAAGGATTCCTCAGATTCCGAAGGAACTGCATTTTTTTCTGAAACCATTAATGTAGTTAAAGTCAAGTTTCTTTTGCTTTATGCTAACATCTCTTACCGTTTTCGGATGAGCCAAAAACGAAGACAGGCCCAGGGATCAGCTGTGAGGACGACACCAAGGAACTTCGCCTTTGCGTTTGTGATTCCACTTCCAATATATCACGGTTAGAAGCTGTACTTTGGTCGTTATGGAAATCTGGAATGGGATTATTTGAACGGCCACATGGACCTACTTCAGTTGCATCCGTCACGTCCAGCTCTACTTCTTTGGAGTCTTTAACACTTTCTTGGACATTTTCGCTAACACTGTTGTTGGCCTCAGATCGTATGTCAAACATCGAGTTGCTATTGGCATTGAAACAATCTGTAACACTGAATCGCAGGGAAAAGAACAAAATTCATTTTGCTGCCGCATCAAATAATCTTCAGTTGACCTACATGGATTCAACGGTTAGGTTGGGATCACTGGACCTCCTGGAAATGGTGCTCTGTCCCAACTCATTCGTTGTTAAGTCTTCAGAAGATCGTGTCTTCGCCATCAGGCCTATTGTTTGTGACAGTAAAGAGTAAAAAGTGAGTCAATTTCAATTAGGAGTACTCCACTCAACTCACCATTGTGTCCGCTCTGTCTTTCATTACTTAGTAATGGAAGATCAGTTCCATTTTTGTTGCCTAAACTACCAAGGTATACATCAGACCAAAAATATAAAAACCGCACACTGTGCGCCGGCCAAAGAACCTAAAACAAAAAAACACAAAAATCATTAGCATTATCCTTTAGGCTGACAGCATATATCCAAATGATAACCACCTTTTCAGTCTCATGCTTATAGAGAGGATTTCTATACATAGTTTCCGCTAAAAATGGCCACACGGAAAACGTTCGGTCGAAAACTGAATTCTCGATGCGTTCTCTGAGCGAATTACATAGGAACGTGCCGAAGAGACAGGACAACGAATGTTGCGCCAGTTTGATCTGATCAAAAATATATAACAATCAGTTAAGGGGCACTACTGCGTGCGAAATTCCATTGCACCACTTACCAAATAGCTTATACTGAACTCAAAACTGCATGGATACTGCCTGTGTATTTGATGCACAAGATCAAGCCACTGCAGAAAAACTGGACATCGCTCGTTAACTTCATCGGAATTGGGACCATTTCCGGAGCGATCGGCGAATTTGTGTCCAAAGTTCAGCCATTCACGCTCGACAAGAACGCGGAACCCCTGCAAAAACAAGCAAGTAGGTAAAATATAAGACCATAGAACAAACAAATTCATGTATATCGACGTACCTCAACCGTTCTGTAGTAGGGATCCAAACATAATTGCGCCGTGGCCACGATCTGTGGAGTGCGATCCCAACCGTCTGAGCAGTGCACAAGGACGGGTCGTCCATTCTTCTCGATGGTGTGCACAACGGTCATGGTGGCTCCCAGCAGGCCGGACAGATGCTGCATCCACATGGTCTTCTCCAGTTGTCCGTACCAGCTGTAAGAATACGATACCATTTCATGTATGCATATCTTTAATAATCACCTAGCAAACTCACTTTGGATCATCGGGAGATGACGCGCAAAGCTGGCGGACAGCATGGAAACTCTTTCGAATGGCGTGGATGTTGCCCAAGTTCATAAACTCAATCTCGGCACAGGGATAGTACTCGATGCACTCACAGCCGCCGCCTCTGGCACGGTTTGTAACTGCGGAGGTGTAGCTGCGAGCATCCACAATGAGGATTTTCTGAAAGCAAATGCAATTGAAGAGCAATGATCAATTTATATCATTTTGTCATCTTTTTACTGCTACGTGTTAAGTAATTTATGAATTTATGGTAACTGAAACCTTTATTCTAAGAATACCCGGCTATTTTGTTAATAAACTTACCTTGATTTCATCCAGCGTGAGTTCCTCATGCGAAGAATCGTCCAGAGACGGTGAACTCTTGCCGGATAAGCCCGACTGGCCGTTGGTCTCCTTGGAGCCCTTTGTTGGTTGCGCCTTTGCATTGGCGCAGGTGGAATGCCTGGCGTGCTCGCCCCTGTCAAAGGCACAGGCATCGGCGAGTGCCTTGAGTAGCTGCTCGTCCCGTGTGTTGCGCCAGCCAAGCCAACCGACCTCCGGCTGGCTGCATCGGGCCAAGATGGCGCCCGACTTTTGGTGCCGCCAGACGACAGCCGGCAGCCTTCGCGATCCCCGGAAGTTGGCAACGTTGTGGAGCATCTCGTCGGTGATACAGCAGGGCACAAGCAATTTGGGTGGATACGAGGGACAGAGCTTGAAATCAGCATTGGCCGTGGAGATGCGCCACGATCCCTTCAGATCGAATCCCAAGCGGGCCACCTCGTTCTTAAAGTCGCTTTCATAGCGCACGGATCGTTGCAGGCGATTGCTCATGGCGGCTGAGATGGTCTCGCTGGCAGGATCGGGCAGAGGATTCGACGCTGTGACGTTGGCTGTGGGCTTCGCCGAGCCATTGTGTAGCGTTAGGCAACGATCCTTGGCAATCAGGCCGTTTCCGTTGGCCTGGGCGCTAACGATACCGCTGCCATTGCCACTTCCGAGCACATCGCAGGTCCAGGAGTAGAAGGGAAAGGCGAAGAGTGTCTCCAGTGACTCGGGAACCCCGATCATCAGATGGATCCGCCGCTGCCAGTCGGAGCACTGTTCCGCCGACGGAAAGGAGCAGCGCACAGTGCTGGCATCCTTACAATTGACAATCAGCTGGAACAAATCTCGCACCTGAACGGATTCGATTAAGCCCAGTGGAACGTAGGTCTCGTAGCCGGTTGACTGCTTGGAGAGGAATATCCGATAATTGGACAGGGCGAGGATACCATCATCCGTGCGCCCCAGGTACTTAATCGATTCGCCGGCCACTGGTGGGATATATACTATAGATTAGCAGGTGTTATGGATAACAGCATATGGTGGAGCACCTACACTCTTGAAACGGGACGAACAGCTGGGAGTCTTCCTTCTCCATTTGTGACTTTGGATACGATTCGGCGGCACGGATAAAGCAAATCGATGGAGGCGGTGATCCATCGGACATTGTGTGAATCGGCTAAAAGAATACTTAGCATGTAACGTATTCGAAATTACTTATTTGCTTATATTTAGGCATGTCGATTTGGGTGTCATTGGAAATCCGGTTATCGCTTATAGGTGCATATATCTCTTATATCCACCATCCGAATACATAATTACGCACAGCAGTGTGTGTGCGATGTTATTGGGACGATTCGATACGTATAGTATAGTGGCTCCCATAAATAAATAAATAATACTATGTACATGTGTGCATGTGCATTAAGCAGTGCACAAACAAAGCCAAATAAATGTCACTGGGATGATAATTTGGACACAATCAACACTTTTAGAACAAATCGAAGTTAATATTTGAGTTTTTGAGTGTCGTGGTGGCAATATAGATAATGCACTGCATATATATGCACGTATGGATGTACAATGTACAATGTACATACATTTATGTGAGCACACACAGTTGCAGTTCCACAAGGTGCGCAATATATAGTATGCACATATATATATGTCGCTGCATTACATACGCACGCACATATATACGAATAGACTAGATTATCACGATTTCATAGCCAATAGGCGAAAAATGGCCGATTATCGTACTCGACGTATTCTTATGGCCGTGTATGTTGTCATAAACAAAGTAATTAAACATTTACGCATGTGTATGTTTGCATAAACTCATACGTATATTTGTCTATGTAGGTATGTAAGTGTTTCGATATTTCGGGGAGCAACAATAACACATTACAATCGTACATATGTATGCACACACATTTGGTTTTTGGATTCCACAAACCGTTCGCTCAGCAGACTTTTCGGGGTATTTAGCTCAAAACGTATTGCCGAATTGAAAACGCGCTTGGCTTCTAGATTTTCTCGCTCTATTTACCACCATAAAATCCATAAGCGTCAGCTATTATAAACAAAGATTTGCAAATGTTGTTGCACATACATATGTATGCATATGTATTCATTTAGACACTTTTTGTTTCATTTCCATTGAAATTGCTATCGTTGTTTGCTGCTATCGCTGTTATCGCTGCTGTTAGCGATGGCAAAGTCATGTGACTGAGCTATCGTTACTCGATTGCCGATGAGGTGTGCATTCGAGACTAACCAACACTGGCCAGCCGATAAAATCAACCAAAAATTTGTAAAACTTATAAATTGTGCGTACGTTTGCATTCCATTCCAGCTGATGTGTAACTGAAATCAGAAAAAAAGAGAACCGATCGCTTGGACTCTCTGCCGGTGCACGCAATTCCACGCCCACTCCACACCAGCCGCATTCGCCATTCGGAAGCCGAACGAGAATGTTTGGAGCCAGAATCGGAATCGGAAAGCTTGGGCCGTGTGTGGCCCTAGTTGCGGTGAGTCGACGTGTT
Source organism: Drosophila simulans (assembly GCF_016746395.2). NCBI lineage: Eukaryota > Metazoa > Arthropoda > Insecta > Diptera > Drosophilidae > Drosophila > Drosophila simulans. The sequence goes on along the minus strand of NC_052525.2, from coordinate 15,754,527 downwards.
CCGTTCTGTCTGGTCATGTTGCTGGTCGCTGGTCACTGGAGTGGCTCACCCGCTCGATCAGCGGGCGGGGAAACCGCGGGGAGGGGCCGGCCAGACAGCCCCCGGCTTTTCTGGCTCCCCCTAACCAAATAACTAACTAACCAGAACTGACATCCTATGGAATTTACAGATTCTACAGCTACTCCAGCACACACAGCCGGCAGATGCCGCCGGAGCCGTGCCCATGACCAGTGATAATATCGATATGACCCTAGGTGAGACATGCCCATACCATAACCATCACAGTCATCCCGCTGCCAGCGTGAGCGGGAATCAATTAGCCGACTTGCCCCATTGACGTGTCACTAAACAAAATCACTGGCTCGTTCAATTCGGCACTGCCAACGTGGTAAAATAAGTTTTATGCGCTTTCGTAAAGGACAAGGTGTGCAAATTGGATAAAACTTAATTAGGGCGGTTTATTTTCCATGCTGCACTGGGATCCATTGGTCCGATAGTCCGCCAAAATGGGCACTAGCCATTGGTCAGCAGTTCGGGAATGTCCGAAGCTTGGGCTTTGCCTGAAAAGGTCCTTTATATAGGGTGTGTCCTGTACACATTTCTGCAGTAATACTATACTGTTTTTTTTTATTTTATTTGTTTTACTAATGTTAACTTTTGCAGTAAAGCCTGGCCGTAGGCTAATTTTAATATGTATATTCAGTGACAAATTTAAATATATTCCATAAAAATACATATGCATTTAAATTATAAATGCATAAACCCGTAATTCCATATTGATATAAATATATATAACAAAATATATGTTTTTCAAAGTTATTATCTTTAGTATCTGAACGCAGTTGTATTCTTTATACACATACAACAATTTTACACAATTTGGTGCTTACATTAAAAACACGCTTTGTTTTCTTGCAGCGTCTAATGAATTGGTTTTCCTTAATTTTTATGCGGAGTGGTGTCGGTTTAGTAATATTTTAGCACCTATATTCGCGGAAGCTGCAGATAAGGTGAGTCAAAAGCTTACAAACAATGCGATACATTCATATATATGTATATAGTCAATTTATATCGAATATAAATACGTGGCATTCAATGGGATTTCTCTTGCAGATTAAGGAGGAGTTTCCAGAGGCTGGAAAGGTGGTGCTAGGCAAGGTCGATTGCGACAAGGAGACGGCCATCGCGTCCCGTTTCCACATAAACAAGTATCCAACCTTGAAAATTGTCCGCAATGGGCAGCTCAGCAAGCGCGAATACCGAGGACAGCGTTCGGCCGAAGCGTTCCTCGAGTTCGTCAAGAAGCAGCTGGAGGATCCCATTCAGGAGTTCAAATCCCTGAAGGATCTGGAGAACCTGGACTCGAAGAAGCGCCTCATTCTGGGCTACTTCGATCGTAGGGACCAGCCAGAGTACGACATATTCCGCAAGGTGGCGACAAATCTGAAAGAGGACTGCCAGTTCCACGTGGGCTTCGGAGATGCCGCCCAGGCCATGCATCCACCAGGTAAGATCTATCGAGCGCACCAAGCCCTGCCAGCCAATACTGAATGTCGGCTTTTTTTTGTTGCTTTCAGGAACACCTATCATAGTATTTAGACCCGATGTAGCTCTGTCTCATGAGAACGATGAGACCTACACTGGCAGCCTACAAAATTTCGATGAGCTCAAAATTTGGGTCCAGGAGAAGTGTGTGCCCCTGGTGCGTGAAATCACCTTTGAGAATGCAGAGGAACTTACGGAGGAGGGTCTGCCGTTCCTAATTCTCTTCCACCATCCAACTGATCATAACTCCATCAAGGATTACAAGTCGATCATTGAGCGCCAATTGCTGGATGAGAAACGTAAGATGAATCATCGCGTTGATTACTTAGTATATGAGCATTTCGTTTGACCAATGTATTTTCGCAACTTTGCAGAGAACGTCAACTTTTTGACCGCCGATGGCAAGCGATTCGCGCATCCTCTGCACCATCTGGGTAAATCCGAGGATGACTTGCCCCTGATTGCCATCGACTCGTTCAAGCACATGTATCTGTTCCCCCACTTCAGCGACATGTACTCGCCGGGCAAGCTGAAGCAGTTCCTCCAGGATCTCTACAGTGGCAAGCTGCACAGGTAATTGTTACTCAGCCGCCTTTGCTAACACCATGGCTCAAATACTAAACGGTCTGCTGCTTTGCTTTCCAGGGAATTTCATTACGGGCCGGATCCCTCAAATGATATTGAACCTGATCCACACACTGGCAAGGGTACATCGCCGCCAGAGTCCAAATTCAAGGAACTTGGCCCATCCAAGCATCGCTACACCCTGCTAGAAAAAGATGAACTGTAATATAATAATAATAATGTATATTGAAAATAAAAGAAAATAATACAAAAATGTAATAGTGAGCAACCTTCCCCGAAAGCAGATGAGCAGGTATCCATCGACCATGCAAACAGCGGGCGCAGCCTCGATTCTCCTCAATACAATTCTAAAAATAAAAAGTCTGGATTTATCAACCTTTGTTATTGCAAAAAAGCAACAGTTGCTGAATTATCCAAGTGTTCCTCATTTGTTGTTAAAAATACGCTGGAGATTTCGGCGAGGCGAACTTGTTGAATTCTTTGGAATCCCCTTCTTAGTCAGCTTAGCTGGAAATGATGCCAACTCCCAAAATTTGAAGCAGTGATTCTGATTTTCTCTATATATATATATATATCTATACATATGTATGAGCTATATGTATATATATATATATATATGTTTATTCGTATGTATCATGTTACAGTTACAGTTGTTAAATTAGATTACATAATTATATAATATAATTCAGTCAAAACGAGCGATAACCGTGTGTGTGTGGATAGAAATCGGTTCAAATGAAGATGTGTGCTGGCAATTATCATTTAAAATTTGCTCTGACTGTTAATTTTAAAAGTACATTTAAAAGCGTACTCTCGCTACAATTAATAAGTAAAAGTGAAAAAAATAGGTGCCGCCGTCGGCTGTCTGCCATGCACTTAATATGGTCTCGAGCGCATGCCTCCGTCGTTTCTCATCGGTCCGCCACCATCGCGGCGATTGCCGCCACCACCTCCACGGCCACCGCGTCCTCCGCCATTGTTGTCATTGAAGCGCGAGTAGCCGCCACCACCGCCGCCGCCGCCGCCTCCCTGCGAGTTGCCTCCGCGATCTCTGTTGTGATATCCACCGCCGCCGGATCCGCGATCATTTCCGCGGTCGTAGCCTCCTCCTCCTCCGCCACCACCGCCGCCGTAGCCGCCGCCGCCTCCGCCACCGCCGCTCGAGCCCTCGTCGTCGCCCTTGGGAGTCTTGCATCTGCAAATGGAAGTGGTTATTACTATCGTAGCAAGCCAAAGATTGTTCAATTTGTGGTTCCCTAAAGATAAAGACTTATGGCAATTATGTGGCTTATCAGCTTAAATTGCTTGCTCTCAAACACTGATAAGTGATATTCACAGGCAATTGTGGATTTTTAGGAGTTATGATGGGAATGGAATGTTGATGGCAATTATATCTCATTTCTGCTCACCTATTGCATTCGTTGCGCCAGGCAAAGTTGGTGTTATTACAGCTGTTGCACTTCCAGTCACCATCACGCGGCTGCACGTTGCCACCGCCGCCGCCACCTCCACCGCCTCCTCCGCGATCGTAGCGTCCGCCGCCGCCGCCTCCATTACCGCCACCGCCTCCTCCGCGATCGAAGCGGCCTCCACCGCCGCCGCCACCTCCTCCGCCGCCGCCACCACCGCGACGTCCGCCAAATCCTCCGCGTCCACCACCACCGCCGCCGCCGCCACCGCCGCCCTTGTTCCAGTTGTTCTGGCGCTGGGCCAGCGACACCTTGATCGCATTCCCGTTGAAGTCGCGTCCATCGAACCATTCAATGGCGGACTGAGCAGCATTGGTGTCGTCGTAGGTGACAGTAGCCTCTCCCTTGGAGGCGCCGGTCTCCTTGTTCTTGTACAGCCAAATCTTGGGCTTCATTGTACGCTTGTCTTTCTGTTGTTGGGATTCCAAAGTTGCAAAGGGATACAAAGATACAATGGTTAAAACGTAGCTACAGAGACCTAAAATGCATTACTACTTGCCTTGATGATGCCAATGGCTCCAAAGTGAGTCTCAATGTCCTGCTCGGTGGTTGAGGGATCCATGCCGGAGACAAAGATGGTGTCCTCTTGGGTGATCATGTCGTTGCCACCGGACCCGCCGCCACCTCCTCCACCGCCGCCGCCGCCCGAGTATCCTCCGGGTCCTACAAAAGCGAATGGGAAATTAGGACGAGCTGGCAAGGCAGGGTATAGCTTATAATGGAACTGCTACTTTATTTAATTACTATTTTTTTTTTGTTTTTTTTTTTTTTTGTTTTAGAACTTCTCCCCTCACTGCAACCACCAAAGAATGCAACGAAGGTGAGGGCCAAAGTAGACGCCCGCATTTGGTACCGAATCCTATACTTGGCTGTTCCGTGACATTTTAACCAGGACACTTAGATGTGAAACCAGAATTTTGAGGTGTATTTCAAAAAAACCTTCAGTGGGTGGGACGACATGGGAACACTTTGAACGGGTTGCGGTCGGCTTTTGAGCTTTCAAAGCCAGACTGACTGGTACACAAGAACACAAACAGGTGACCCCAAATTGCCAGGAGTTTGCCCGACCAACCCTTGATTTAATTCGTGACAACGCTTTGACATGTATTACAACACTTTACAGAAATTAAATACTAAATACCCGTGGACTGACCGAGTCGGTCGTTAACCATTATATTGATCAAACAGAGATCAACGATTTGGAAAAGTACGCTAAAAATACACTTTATAGGTAACGATGCGTGGACTTTTCGACGAAATTTCAAATGGGCAAGGCCCCACAATGAAAGAATGCCGCCAGGAAAGGAAGATGTTTGTTTAATATGCATATTCAATTATTTACTCTTTTGGTTTAGACTCTGTTTTATGTTCTAATCGGTTTGGGTTTTTTTTGTTTTTAAATTTTATGTTCTACTTCGATTTTAGATTCAAGTTCAATATGTAGAAAAATATTGGTATACATTACTCGATATGTTTGCAATTATTTGCATTATTTTTACCTTTGTTGTAGCTGTCCTTGCTGGCGCCTCCATTTCTAAAAGAGGATATTGAATAACTTATTTAATGCTTTGATTTTGGTTTTAATGCAGTATGGTGAGGTATACGCCTAGGATCCCTTGTTAGAATACGTATTGCCTGTTCGATTTTCTGGCATCTAATGCCATCTATTGAGCACCCGGCGCAGTTCGGTCAGTGACGACGACGTTCAAACAGCGAATGTCCGTTTTGTTGCTTTCCATCTCTCAAAATTAGAGCCAAGTGCGGCGGCAGTCACTGATCAAACTGCCAAGGAGGACAACGTACATAATGTTTGCCCTACATATGTACACCTAACTCTTATACACATAATCTTAACGTTTGCATTAGTCTACTAACGGAAAAGCATTTGTTTGCCAAATTCACAGAAACGAGAGGGAAGGAAGGAGCTCGACCTAGTTAAATACACTAATGTAGGTAGTAAGTATCTCACAGCGAGATACCATCGTTATTAAACACAAAACACTACCTGTATACTCTTGCTTAACGACTATGAAAGAAGCTTAAGTGATAAATAATTAATCTTAAAAGTATTTTCACGTTTAGTAGGTGTTAAAATCACAAGACATTAAAGCTATATAAAATATATTGCTTAAAACTATCTTACATTTAGATTGTTAGAGGTAAGCTCTCTCTTAGACGCAAAATCACTGCTTTTTATGTGTATAAAAATATGTATATAGGTAATAAGTATAATAGGTAATAATTGAAATTGTTTAACGTTTTTTGTATACGTAAATACCTTAAGATGATTAGAGTCTCAGTACCATACCAATTCCTCCGAACTGTGCATTAATAATTGTTATATCGAATTTTTTTTTTGTTTATTGTTTTTGCCTCGAGCCACAATTTATTTATTTTGATGATTTCTGTTTGATATTCGATAATATGATAGTTTTTTATCACTTATGTCATGTTTGATCTGGTTTTCATTACCATCCCCTTGGGAACTCACACATTTTTTGAATGTTCATTTTGGAACATGTTTATGCTTGCATGGAATCGTTTTAAGTCAGGAATGGATGATTTACTGTATGATATATATAGTTTAAAACGATAATAAAATGTGCGCGATTCTCTATGCAAATATCAAGGAATTCACCATAGATTTCATTAGGCGACCATTATTATTCCGATTGCAACGGCTTATTACTTATTCAGTATTACCAGTATTATTTATGCATTGCAGATATTTGTTTCCCCAGGCCGTCATCTTTTTTTTTTCACCATTATACTCATTTGAGTCGTCAAAACCATTTTGAAATACCAGTCTTAAATATTTTTACACAGATTTTCGATGAAAAAAAACAAGCGTACATGAAATACAGTCATGCGGATAAATAATAAATAGCCAAATTGGGGGATACGGTTTTTTTTCCTTCTAATTTTATGTTTTCTGCGTTTTAAAGTAGTCGGAACAAGTCGTAATTGCAGGAATTGCTTCAAGCAGTTTCACACTTTGATGCAGCACAGTGCATCGCTTGCATTTCAATAAAATCTTTACATTACGCTTCATGTTCCCAGTAGTGGCTCGGTCTTTTTTCTCATTGGTTTGGCTGGATTGATTCGTAAATGTTTATATATGCATACACTTCTCTTATAACACTTAAGCAACCTCCGTGAAAGACTACGATACCCATGATCTAAATAGCCTCGCTGTAACTGAACAGCAGCAAAATACTAAAAGTGGATAACATACCCGTAGGAATTGCCTCCTCTGTCGTTCCATGAGCCGCCGCCGCCGCCGTTGCCGCCGCCACCAGAACCACGATGACCGGAACCGGAATCATAACCTTAAAAACATAAGTGTGTTAGTATTGGTGTGTTGCCCGCAACACGAAATTTGCATGCACGCCTTACCACCGCCTTGTTTGCCGTAGTTCGGAGGTGGCTCGTTGTAGTTACCCGTTTTATTTGGCATTTGCTGGTAGTTTGGTGGGGGGACAGCGAAATTATTATATCCCTGTCCCGAACCACCACCATAACCGCCACCTAGAGTGCACATATTTCAGCGTTTTCAATGTATTCACGTTGCGACTTTTGCGCGAGGTAAAACTATACTTACGTTCCATGACTATTAAACGTCGCGTGCAGTCTCTTTTTAATCAATAGAATTGCAGGAGTTTTAATAACTCGCTGCGTACAAATTGGCCGAATTGAAAAAAGCGTCAGATCGTCACAAATTCTATTGTAAAATGGCGTGTGAAAATTAGTTAGGGATGTGCGTCGAAGGGGGCTGGTATGTGTGGATATCGTAGCGCCTATCGAAATATATATCTATGCTTTGGAATGTGTGGGAATGGAACACAATTATGACAAATATTATATTTTTGGGAAAATACGTATTAAATGTTAGAAATAATTTTTATTTAATACATTTCATTATTTCTTTGCATCCAAATTGACTGAGTCCAAGAGGTTTTTCAATAATTAATCAGCAGTTTGAATGCTTTACAACACTGAAGCGGTTGCATCCCTGCAAACATTGTTTACAGTCGTTAGCACTTAACTTTGAATGAAAGTCGAAATCAGCTGTTTGTGCTTTGAAATTGAATTGGTGTTTACGTGGATTTAATTTTTCTGAAATCAAATTAAAGCAGAGCCAAACACAAAATGATTGAAATATCAGATCTGCAGAGTAAGTAGCCATTGATATGCGACAGCCATCAGCGCAACTAAACCGCCTATTGAAATCTTCCCGCAGAAATTGGCATCGGCTTGGCTGGTTTTGGCGTTTTCTTTCTGTTTCTCGGCATGCTGCTGCTGTTCGATAAAGGCCTGCTCGCCATTGGCAATGTACGTTACCCACATGCACCTGCACCATATGCCCCATATAGCACACCCTGCGAGCTCTATAATAATAGCAATCGCCTCTTTCCCGCAGATTCTATTCATATCGGGCCTGGCCTGCGTCATTGGCGTGGAGCGCACCCTGCGCTTTTTCTTCCAACGGCACAAAGTCAAAGGCACAACGGCCTTCTTCGGGGGAATCGTTATCGTCCTGCTGGGATTCCCCATCATCGGCATGATTATTGAATCCTATGGATTTTTCGCACTCTTCAGGTTCGTAGCACCCTGGCCAAGTCCCAGTCGGATTCGTTTGAGACCATTTGAGCGGGGCTAGCCGGACGCACTCCACATGGTCTTCTCGCTTTCCCGCTCTTAATACACCATTTGCAAGTGAGGGCTAAGCAGTCAAATTTGCTGTCAGATGACTTCCTTTAGAATTTTTTAATATTTTAATTGAAAAACTGCAAGTCATGTGGATGGGACAATTCGACCCCGTGGCATTAATAGCAACTACAAAGTATAATTCTTCAGATTCGCTTACAACATAAGCTCGATCAGTTGCTATAGCTGCTGATCAGAGTTACAGAAAGCAACAAAGTATGTCCTTCATTCAAATTATTCGCTGTTTCTACGGTTTTTTTATACATTTTTTCCTATCTGTATCTCTCTCTTTTTACCTATTCAATGTCATGCTTCTTCATAAGCTACGACCAAAGGTGCAAGTTAACAATTACCCTAATATAAGTAGGTCTATTCATTAATTAAAATATCTTCTAACGAAAGTTAAAAGGTCTGCTTCATATATATCCAAATAATTTATTTAAAGTATGGCAAATATTCAGTGAATATAAAACCTTTAACTTAACTTCGAAACGTGCAAGATGGCAATACAAGTGGAAGTAACTCCTCTTAGTGATTGATCGTTTACTTTTTAGCTCTGACACTTCTCTTTTTATTTTCAGCGGCTTCTTCCCCGTGGCCATTAATTTCCTAGGCCGAGTGCCTGTTTTAGGATCGCTGTTTAATTTACCAATTATGCAAAAGGTAAGGTAGCATGGAGAGCCTAACAAAAAATAAAAATTTAACATAGCAAATAGCCCATACTCATGATCATTTAACGCGCTCATCTCGCCTTGACGCGAAAGCCCATTGAATAAACTGAAGGGTCCACATTCCCAAACGACCACGCAGACTCGATTTCATAGCCAATTTTGGTATTTATCTAAGCTATGTATTTCAACATTTACAAGTCCAAAGTAGAGGGATTTAGTGGCGCGTTTAGTGGATCTTTTCCCAGTCCTCACGCTCCTCGCGCTCCTTCACGACCTCCTTGAGGTAGGGTTCCAGATACTTGACGTCCTCCTCGTACTTGGTCCACTGCTCCTTGGGCAGAATGGTCTTGGTCATGGACAGGTGGAGGGCCCTCATGATGCGGTAGTTGCGCTCATCGTACAGCTTCCTGGGCAATCGACGGACGGCCTCCTTCACATCCTCGTTCTCATACAGACAATCATCGCGATGCAGACCTGCAAAAATCGATGGCATAAAGCTCAGCTGTTAGGAGTCACTAGGTTATATAGTAGTCCTACCGTATTGGTTGAATCCGGAGAGATTGTAGGCCCATCTGCCCAGATTTGCTGTGGGGAAAAATTCGCATTACATATTTACGTAATCATAATATTCCGGCGTTCTGCGCTACGGGATTTGTTGCATGCAACGTGTGTCCGATTGTTGCCCGTTCGTAATACTTACAGAGAACTGCGGGTCCCTTTCTGGCAATATAGTTCGACATGGTTTACGTAAAATTAGAAGTCGGGAAAGAAATATTCCTCCAGCCTTTTTATTTTAGGTATGAGTACGTTGGAGATGGGCCTCTCGATAGCTATCGCACCCCGTTATCGATCAACGATTGCACTACAGTTGCGTTTGCACAAATCGATTTTCGAAATATACTATAGACACACTGCAGTTATCGATATATCGCACTCAAAAACATTCGTTACAAATGTATTTTTTTTAGAGCTATTAAAAATAATAATAATATATTAACGTTTTACCCTCTTGTATTTGTATTTAGATTGTCCAAAAACTTGGAGGAGACGGCAACCGAACTACAGTATAATTACATCTCCAAAGTTGACCATTTTGCAAAGACTTTTTGTATAAAGTAAATAAAATCAATTCAAATTCTTGTAAACCCATATAAGTCCATGTAAAAAACCGCCTTCATAAACAAAATACTTGTAGTTTATCAAACCGAATGATTGTGCCTTTCTCCTTTTGTAATTTGTTATGGGAAACTATCCGAAAAGGTTGTTTAATTTGGGCTTTGATATAATTTATTTTAACCAATAACCTTGATTAAATTTATTAAAAAATTATGTCTGAAGACATACAACTTTCACTTAACTTGTAAACGGGTATTGTATATAAAACAGTAAGCCCAAAACCTAAAGATTGATTACAAAAAAGGAAAAAATGTTGGTAATTAGCGGAGTGCTTCGACAAGCGGAAATCCCTACTTCTTATTTAAATATTATTTCGCCAATTTTTTGCGATAAGCTCCCGCCAACGGTAAACCCTTCATTAAAATGATTGATAGCGTTTTTATTTTAAAGTACATACCTTCGCTTTATTATGACTACAAAATATCAATTTATACAAATTAAAGAACATATACAAATTCTTTATATATACAGTGCCCTCCCTTAAGAGTGAACACTCGAATATGTGAACTTTTAGTAAAAGTGAACGATTAATTTATGACATTTTAGAAACTTTCGCTTAACTTAGTAAAAAAAATCAAATTTTTTCAAACGTGGTGTTTTTGAAAAGTATATTAAATTGTTTATTTTTTCTGTGATTCGTTATAGTGAACAAATTCGATTCAGTGCACACCCTTGGTTCTCAATAGTCCACTGTTTCGAGTGAGCACTGTACATACACTAAGGCTGGCACGAACACGACACTAATTTAAGTTTGTTTCGGCTTTGTTTCTGATTTCTGAACACACGTTATATATATACATATGTATAACATTGAGACCCGTTCCAGCCTTAGTTTATACATATATCACTGGGCACATAATTTAGTAACTCCCAATGCGCTGAGTGGCCGGGAGAGAGAAATCACTTATTGTTCTTAGCTGCAGTCAATGACAAAAACTCCACCTTTCGAGCCAAGTACTCATTATAACGAAGAAATGCATAGCTAAAAGTGGGGCGAATAAAAAATTGGTCATTAGTATCGATTGGTTGTAAGGGTCGTAATTGGGGGAAAAAAGGAATTGCAGGGTGCACAATAATATAATAAATCCATTACAATGGCTGTCTAATAGATGTTGATTGCTCTCATCAAGCAAAACTGATATATACATCTATATTTCTAAAGGATATATCATTTAATTGCATCGTGCATTCCCAATTCGAAGTTACAGTGCATATACTATGCAACACGCACCCTACGTAGTCGAAATCGATAGTGGAATGCTCGGCTTGCAACAGGGACCACACCGTCCAAAAGATATGCGATGCCAGCGCAAACTGATTGACCTGGACATAGAGCAGTTCGACTTCGTCGTTCTGAATGTGGCTGCGCTGTAGGTACTCCTCGAGGTAGACCCTCAGCCACTGCAGCTGGAACTCGCGCTTCGGATAGCGCGAGTAGTCAACCTCATCCACGCCGCACATCTCCGCAAAGTGGTTGCCAATGTCGAAGGCCTGGAAATTGTAATCGGCATACTCGTAGTCGATGAAGTTCACCGTGTTCAGGCTCTGCGTATAGATCACATTTCCCAGCAGAAGATCGTTGTGGGAGAAGACAATCGGACTGTCCAGAGCCTCGAGGTATTCATATAGCTTGTTGAACTCCTCGCGCAGGCGGCCGATAGGTAGAAACGTTTCTTTCACTCTGCAATTGCAAATCAAACACAATGAGCGAATGAACAATGAGGGCTAAGGATCTGGTGTCCGTACCTTTTGTGTTTTTCAGCATCACTAAAACGTTCAGGTACTAAATCAAGAAAGCTCTGCGTCTTCTTCCAAATCATCGGCATGGGTTTGGTCGCCGAACTATCCCCGTGCTTCCTCACCTTGCGATGCATCTCGGCCATGCGACGGGCGACCAAGGGCCAAATCTCTGGACAGAGCACACTGTCCGTATTCAGGGTGGTTCCAGGTACGTATTCGTAGACGAGGCCGTTCTTGAACGTGGCATACAGCGATGGCGCTAGCCCATACGTATGCAGTAGAAGAAAGTTTTGCGTCTCCGCCTTGCGATCTATCAGTAGGTCCGTTTTGTTACCGTATATCCTGACCAGCACTACGTTATCGGAGTACTGTACAGGTGAGCCGTCGTCCGTTGCCCGATCGTCTGTGTACTGATCATCGTCCTCCTTCTCGATGATGACTGGATCCTCGGACTGAACCGGCGACAGGCCCTGCGTCTTGATAGGTATATACGATCCGCCGTTCTCATCGCTCAGTTTGGAGATCTCCTTATGAAAACATCCGACCAGTTTGTTTGTGATGCCATCGGTGAAACTCTAGAATAAGCATAAGAGAACAGCACCATTAAATCGTGCTCATCTATGTGGATCCAGTGAATGGGTTAGGATGGATTAATTACTAGTCAGCTAGAGTTGAGTAGCTACGTGATTTGTGTGCTTTGTTTATTGTACGTGAAGTTATTGCATCATCACCTAATACCAATTGCCATACGGAAAGGTTCATTAGTAGCATTCAATGGAACGTTTTCGGGAATTCGCCTTTTAAGCCGCAGCTCAAGAGCTACGTTAAAGGGCTTATGGCCACTTCCTTATCGACTCCACATGCATGTACATATGTACATATGTATAGAAAAGAGTGAAGCACATGGGTGATAAACTTTGTGACACCAGCTATTTGCGTGCTAAGCGTCTCAGAAAGACCACCTTCGTCTTGAATACGCATATGGTGCTTTTTTTAATGAAAACACAGAAACAGATAAGATAATGAATTGCTAAACAATTTAAATTCATAATATTCAAAGCGCAAAAAGCCCAGAGTGTGTGAAAAAAAGTAGCAAAATAGTAATTAGTTCATTTCAATCACTTCAATCTAAGACCCCTGCTGGTTTTATTCATTTCTTGGAAACGTTTATTTATTGCAGGTATAATCAATATTTCTCAGTTATTTTCCCTTTGCTCCGTGTTCAATGCACTCAAGATTAAAGTAGTAGTTTGTTCAGCAAACACGTGTGTTTCAGATCGCTGGCGATATAGTAAATTTTCCACTTCATATATATATGGACATATTGAACGACGTCTCTGGCAGCTATAAAAATGTCAATAGTTAACCCATTACTCCCATGACAGTTGTGTGGCATAAATAACCGTGGAACTTGAAGTAAAACTTAAACATTTGGTTTATGGTTGAGCAACGGTGCCTATGACGCCATGGTCCATGAATCAACTCGGATTTTTGCTCTCGGCAACAAGTATTCATATTGTAGCTTTTATTATCACCATTTCGTCTGAATGGCGCCAAAGATTTGTGCCTCCCCATAAGGATGCCCCCCATCCACTTGAATCCTTTGCAAGCGACAAAAAGCGGCTACCAATGTGTCTATAGCTTTGAAAACGGACATGACATGATTTAGACTGTGTACCCATGTACCCATGTACTATGAACCAGTCGCTGATCAAGGGATGAACCACGTTTTATGGCCCACCAGCGATTTGGCAAGACTCAGCACTTGGCAATTCCGACTGGAGGAGCTGCCATAAAGCTGATAAGTGAGTTACGGACAAGCTGTGTACACCAATTAGACGTCATGCCTATGGTGCGGCGTACACAGATAGCGAGGTCAAGGCGTACAAGTGGCTTCCGATAAGGCAAGAACGCCCCATTTCGAAACAAAACCGGAGTGATTAAAGGCAGCCTCATACATACATCATACTACTCTAACTCGACAGCGTGCCATTATCAAATCGGGACAAACGAAATCAAGCCCCTAAAAAGCGAGGGAAAAATACGGCTTTTTTTTCGGATCATCCGTAAATTACGGACGGACGGCCGGACGGTAATGGTTATCTGTAAAAACACTCGAGTCAATGCACCTGCCTGCTTTCAACACCTTCCATGCCAGGCATATAAAGTATTGTGGCAATTGGAGAACGTGCGATTTCATTAGAACTAAGGCGACTAATTGGCACGAAGGCCTATTTCTTGGCTCGCACCCGTTGCCACCCCGCTCCGTGTGTTAGGAGGGGGCACTTATTATTTTCCCCCCGGAGTCGAGGGCTTGATTAGCCGCAAACTGGTTTCTACTGCGACGCGGGGTCTGAAGTCTCCGTAGTTCAATTCTCGCTGTCCTAACACACCAACACCAACACCAGCGTAGTGAATAATGTTAATTTCGAATAACAATCCTATGCGTCTCTCTCTCTTCATTGATATAACAAAGTCTATTTACAATTATCATGGCGGCAGCAGCGAATATATATATGTATATTATATAATTACTATTGGACGGTTGGCTGTTGTTGTGCAATAACCCTGTTTCAAACAATGTTAGCAACTACTACGACTCTATATCTCTCTATATATATGTGCTTATGTATGTATATAGTAAAGTATATAGCCCACGTTCCGCACACCAGTTAGTGATCGTAATAAATGATAAGGAAACATACAGCGTCGTCATCACCATCGCATTTTGGGCCGGATAACGATCTTCGATCTGCGGAACTACCCTGATCTGATGGAGAATGTAGAGAATATGACATTGATGGTTTCGTTTTTGCATTGTATATAGTGTGTTGTTTGTCTTGTGATTCAAGTTGTTTGTGATTTAATTGTTGGGATTATGCTATTGTAGATTGCAGGGGGCGTTATAATTTTGAATGTTTGATGAGGTTTACGTTACCTTAAACTCGACGTGGCTGAGGTCCCAGGTCGGTCGAATAACCTTCAACAGTTCCTTGGCCCCTTGAATCACGTCGGCCTCCTCAACAAATATGGGCACAAAGGGTACGATTGCCTCTTTTCTGGATTTATCCTCCTGTTTGGCTCGAATATCGCGCGGATTTGGTTCGTGTTCGTTTTTATTTTCGCTCCCGCTTGGATTCGGATACGAATTTGAATTTGAATGTGAATTCAATTGGTTCTGGACCTGGTTCGATTGCGATAGCGATAGCGTTTGCTGATTGACCGT
This sequence comes from Drosophila simulans, assembly GCF_016746395.2. Taxonomy (NCBI): domain Eukaryota; kingdom Metazoa; phylum Arthropoda; class Insecta; order Diptera; family Drosophilidae; genus Drosophila; species Drosophila simulans. The sequence goes on along the minus strand of NC_052525.2, from coordinate 15,739,408 downwards.
CTGACGAACTAAGGATAAAGAATCTTTCATCACTTTGGGGTTGCCGCCACTTGTTGAAATCTGTCCTGTGTAACTGTTGCTCTTGGTTTCTGTGCCCATTCTATTGTATTATATATGTGAGATACGAAAGTGTCAGGTCGGGTCATACACATAGAACGACAATAACAACAGCATGTAAAATGAGTAGGTAGGTAGCGTTAGTTAAAGGCTAATCATCCGAATGCAAAACCAACCGAGAACCCAACCAAACCAGCAAAGATATCCCCCCCAACGAGCCGCAGCCAGATGAGAAATTAAAACAACCCAGTAAGTATACTACGTCCATGTCCTCTCACTCATGCGCACCGAAACCAGAGTTTTGGATGGAGATGACCGCACCCAGTTAGTAGGATCTGCGTACCATGTGGGAAGTCAACCAAACACACCCACTTCACCACTTGAGTAAAACTAGCCTTCTTTGGGTTGAATCATATTTGTATCGCTCATACTAAATTTAATCTCAGTAAAGGTGTATTTAGTAATTTAAGATTTATTTATTATATAGCAGATATAGAAGATTGTACCGAAGTTAGGCAAAATCTACCTCCTAAACAAAAACTAATCTACATAATGATCAACACTCTTAGAGTCCCAAATGTGCAATTAACAATTATACGAGAAAATGTTCGCTAATTTGCCAAGCAAATAATATATATGTACGTATATTCCATAAAAAATGGTTACGGAAAATAAACCTTGAAATTGTGATAGTCAATTCGTTAACTGGTTTTCGCTTCGTACAGGAAGTTTCTAATTTCAGCAACAGATAAACATGCTATTTTACCCTCATTAAACACCAAAATTCGCAATATAGATTAAAGCTGCCTAAATGATACTTATTAATCATTAATAATGATGTAATGAATGATACGATTTGCAAACTAACAACTTGTTAATAGTTAATTATAATACATAATGCAGTTCTAGCTACACAAATTCATGCAAGTGTGTGTATGTATGATGGGACGCTTTTTGATTACCATTCTTCTTAGACCTTATCGTTGGACATTATCTACTGACTAGATCCATCATCTTGTCATCATTTTCGACTATATCACGAAAAGCTGATTCAAAAATAAACTTTTTATTCGTTTATGATAAGCAAACATCTCGAATATGATAGAATCAAACGGCAACAATAACTAACTGTTTACACTAATGGTGCTATTGTGCTACCCCGTGCTGTAGCATGTCTTCGAATTCGGCACAGCCGGGCGGAAAGTACACGTAGCCGTGTGTACTCGAAATATACGAAGGTGCGTACGGCTGTGACTATAAATCGGAGAAGGTAACGAGACAACATACGTATGTGTATATGCATGGGATAAGGTAAGGGGGTCAAAATAAGTCAATAAGATCGCCGTGTTAAGCCAATGTCTTAAAATGCAGGGGCGTAACGAGGGGGTGGCTAAGTTTTTAATTCGATCAAAGGCATTTTTAAATCGAAATTAGCCTGTATGCACTTAATTTGATTACAATTGGAACTATTTGGGGGGCGACGCCCCGAAATGACCCCGCTGACTCCGCTCCTGGAGCCAGGGAATGCACCCACACTCGCGCACAAATAAATAGGGCGTAAAATGCTAATCTTGTGAATACGGGAATGTACATACATGTGTATGTACATACTCCACGCAAATCATGTGTTGAGCAATGCAAGTGTACATTATGTACATGCGAAAGTATGTAAGATCGGAAATCAGGTGAAAAGCCCGGGGTCCAATAAGACAGGTGGGGGCGGGCGCTTTAGCACGGGACATTTGCCTTAATATTAACATGTTTTCCGTTTCGCACTTTCTTCATTTTTTCATCTTTATTTTGGTTTTTTAGCCAGGCCAAAAGTTTACGCATACAGTGGCAATGTATGTACGTGCAAGGGTACAACTGCATATGTGTGCATAGTAGGTGGGATTAGGGCCCATCTGCACGGGCTAAGTTTCCCTTATATCCTGTAATACTACGCGAATTCTGTTAACTTAAATGTTGTGAATGAAACTAAAATATATATAAGCTACATTACTTTGCCAGTCACATTGAAGGCCTCTTTTAAGCCTCAAAAGCGGCGATTCCATGCGGAATTTAGGTCGTGCGAAGGGGCCTTAAGCGCGTTCTGGGTTAAGAACCCCCCGCCCACGACCCCCTCACCGTGACGACCCCTCCCACAATCCGAGCATCCTTTTTCCTGAACCCGGTGCGATATTTGTTGGTTGATTCGAAGGATTCCCATACCAGGTTTTGATTCCGATTCGGTGGTTCTGAATTCAGATAGTGATTCGATTCGATTCGATTTGATTCGACTGGATTTGATTCGTGTTTCGCATGCAATTTGAGTTTTGAAAACGACAAACAAGGTAAAATAATAATAAAATGTGTACCAATATGTCAAGCGTCAACGAATGCAAACGCACACTGAGGTGAATTGTTAGTTGTCTACACACGTTACCTTCGGGTATTGATTGTTTTTTAAAAGAAAACACAAAAAAAAAGCCGCGAAAATCACACAACCAGATTATCGATTTTGGCCCCCGCTGAAATTGGCGCACACAACACACAAATTTGACTGGGGAACGAACAGCGGGCGATGCAAACGATTCGGTTCCGACTTGGAATATATAGCTGCCGAACTATCGGTGCAACAATCGGTTCGCTCAACCGGTCGCACCATCTGCCGGTAATACCAAAACGCCTCGGTTAAGTGGCGCGCGGATGAAGGTACTTGCGCTTAGCCACCAGCTGGGCACACTGCACCGGCCTGCATAGAGTTTTTAACGAAATTATCGCATTTTAGGGGTTTTTCGACTAGAATTGGAATAAGTGGATACTCTTAAATTTCTCACAAGTTGATTATTAATGCAAAACTTTTCGCAGACAACTTTTCGACAAGAGCAGTGCTGCCAGACTGTTAGACCGGCACGTTACTGGCGTGTTTTCTATCATACTTTTCCTGAATTTTCCAAGCTGGTGAAATATGCTAAAGCTTTCTATCTGCACACTCTTTTTATATAGGCGTTCCCAGAAAATCGACTTAGCATGAAGAACCCAGCTAATACGGCGTTGCCAGACTGTAATTGCATTTCTTGTTGCTCCTTGTAAGAGCCCGCCAAACTGAAATTTAATTTGAATACAATTTATTTCTTTCTTTCCCTGTTCTTCTGCTTTTATTATATCCCAACTGGATTATATCCCAACATTTCCATTACTAAACATGTAAAATATATAGCTTTAAGGTCCAGTAAAATCGTGGTATTTTTACAATTACTTTTTGTCTCTGATAAGGGTGCCATTAAAATGCATTGTCATACCACTAATGTAAGGTTTTTAACCCTTTATACCCTATAGCTAGCCCATAATCATGAACCCCAGATGCAAGAACAAAGCTCGAATATCCAACAGGAGCTCCGTCTAATGTATGATGACGCATGTATTTTATACAGATCAAATATTTTCATACCGTTTTACAGGGTTCCGAGGAATAGAAAGTGACAATTAAAAAAAGTATGCATTCGGTTCACCGAATTCAATTTGAATCGTTTTCCAAGTCAAATCAGGTTGGCCACAATGAGCAGACAGAATGTGGGCGGCGACACACGATAGTGTCGCCGAATGCATTTGGAAAACGATTCAATGCAAAGGCCTTCTATCGAAGAAGTGTCCCAGCTGCTGGGTGTTACTTTTTCTGTTTCTTCTTCTCGAGCTCCTCCTCCTTCTCCTTCTCGATGATCTTAACATATTCGGTAATGACATCGGTGTCCAGCATTTTCAGTGGCTTGCCGTTCTCCATGATGGCCACCTCCAGATTGTTCTGGCCCGACTGTGCCACCTCCAGCAGCGCACGAATGGCCAGTTTGACGGCTCCGTGCTCGTTGGCCACCTCCTCCTCGCGGTAGGACTTCTCGAAGAACTCGCGCACAACCTTTGCCGAACGCCCGGTGGCGTTAGCCTTGTACTCGTAGAAAATGCCCGATGGCTCAGTCTGGAACAGATGCGCAGAGCCATCTGCATCGAAGCCGCCAATAAGACAGGAAATGCCGAAGGGACGGCGGCCATTGCTCTGCGTGTATTTTTGCTTCAGCTGGGCAATGAATCTAAAATGAAAGGCCCAAAACCATATAGAAGCTAATTTACTGCGACAATTTCACAAACCCTTACCTGGTTATGTACTCGAGGGTCACAGGATCCTCGACATTGAGGCGATGGCTCTGGCACTCCACCTGGGCACGGTTGATCATGATGCGAGCGTCGGCCGTGAGACCGGCAAAAGCCATTACAACGTGGTTGTCGAGCATGCAAATCTTGCGCACCTTTCGATCCTCCTGCAGTTTGGCCACCGACTTCTTCTCCACGCCAAGCACAACGCAGTTGGCGCCGCGAACTCCGACCTGCGAGGCGAAAAAGTGGAAAAGTCCAGGTTTGTTTCGGTTTGGCGGCACTGCGAATGGTACTAAATTGCACTTACCGCAGTCGAACCCTTGCGAACGGCCTCCTGGGCGTACTCCACCTGCAGGAGGTGACCGTCGGGCGAGAATATGGTTACAGCACGATCGTAGCGTGAAGACATCTTGTTGCTTTATTCAATAGCTGAGGTACTTGCAGAATATTAACTTATAGCTTTTTCCTTCTCGAGTTCGCCAGGCAATGATGATGCTTTTTTGAGGAAATGCCGCAGTGTGACCGCAGCAGTGGTTCGATGAAAATTACTAAAATAATACCGTTTCGCAGTGAACGATATATCGTTTCCGATATAATGTATCAGAAACAATACAATTCTTTTTATTTCAGTCTATCTTTAGTATTCTATTCTATTCCAGATTGAAGTCTATTTAAATGCTATAATGCCTTTTTAAGCCGTTTTACAGCTTCAAGGTTGAAAATAATTAGGTAAAATTTCAATTAATTTTTTTTTTTACATTGTATGTTATTATTGTTATAAAATAATCAAAATTTATTTATTTTAAAATTATATATATTTATATATAATAATTATTATAACAAACAAATGTTACATTAAATGCACACAAAATGCACTCGCTATCCCGGCCCTGGTAATCGGTGTTCATCGACGGCTTGCTGCAGCCCTCGACGTCGCTGTAATTACAATGTGATGTGCATTTGTTTTTGTTAATAAGAATTGCCCGATTAAACATTAAGACTATCTGTTTTTAAACAATGCGATCGCGGTGATATTGGCTCGTAAAGGTTTTACACACCGTGTGATTTTGTTTCAGTGCGTTTATTTGTTCGTTTCGTAAATAAGTGGTCTTCATTTTGCCCAAGAAAGACGGGAGCCCAGACAGCTGATCACAGACTTTGGCTCACACCTGCTACAAAAAGATAATATTTATTCGAAAACCTGGCATTCGGAGCGAATTTAGCAGCTGCCAGCGTATTTATATAACAACAATTTGATTGATTATGGCGCTGCCCAGAAAACTGATATCCAAGATCTGTAAGTAAACCGAATGTTCGAAAGTACCGTTGTATATTCCGACACACGCACAAGCACGTACAAATACGACTGCGTGTATATGTGTGTGTGTGCGTGGTTGAAATACTATTGTAAATTCTAGTGTTGCATGCAACTTCAGTAACTTTTAAAACAATACCATGCGTTCTTATAAACAATGCAGATACCCAATAGGAAAATCCCCAGATGTACATATGTATGTATGTAGTTATGTACATTGAGTGCAGCTGCAGCTGAATTGTTCGTTTTAAAATAATAAATATCTTGCTTTACAACGCAATATCAATATCAAATAAACAGCATACTGCTTCTCCAGACTTTAAAATAATATTTGTATATGGCCTTTAGAAGACTTCAATTGAATATTCAGAACTGTAGAAGTTCAAAAAGGCTTAAATCTGCGAACAAGTTTTCAATTTCTTTGAAATGCGTACATTAACGTATGTACATACATACTGTACATATGTACATATGTATGTACATCGATTTCATAGCTTAATCTTATCTGTTTTGTTTCTCAAATAAAACCTAGTAATCTTTGTCATTCATAAATGTGGATAACGTAAACGATACTTAATTATTTATATCGACAGTTTCCTTTGAAAAGATTCAAAAATCATTTTAAAATTTATTTTTTTAGTATATACTATAACGGAAAAAACATATTTTTATTATTATTGTATATTTGTTGTAAGTTTTCGCTTTGATCTTGAAAATCCGTTGTTTAACCTATGGCTTTAGCTGTACATACTAACCATATCATCATATCATGAAAACTTGGCAAAAAGGACTAACCAATTCTCATCCTTTGCAGACGATATAAAGGCACATGATAGCAGGGTCACGAGCCTTGATCTTGGCGAAACTGGACGAGTGCTGGTCACCGGAGGAGAGGATCGCAATGTGAACCTCTGGGCGATTGGTCAAAATGAGTGCTTTATGGTGAGTTTAACCTGCTAATACTAATACTAACTACTTCCTACATTTATGTACGTACTAATCGGTGACGCTTTCCTTTCAGTCTCTGACGGGCCACAATCGCTCCATCGATTGCGTGCGTTTTGCTTATAAGGATAACTTTGTCTACTCCGCCGACGATATCGGAATAATCCGAAGATGGGATCTGAATTCACAGAAAATCTACTCCACGCTAAATGGCCACATGAAGAGTGTTCGCACTCTGGACTTTAACCCGTCTGGAGAATATGTGGTATCCGGGAGCAATGATACCACCGTCAGGTGAGTTAAGGACCGATATATAAATAGTCAGAGTCACCCCATGAGTCAGTCGGAAGCTCTAGTTTCCTTATCAACTGGCAGATTTAAAGTGTATTCGTAGATTGAAAAGGGATGGCGATATTCTCCCTCCCTCTTTTAGCTGTGCTTAATCCTAAAGAATACGCGTATTTTGGTTTTATAATCTACACAAAAGAAAGATCTTAAATCTTATTTTGGATTAATGCATATGTGTACATATTGGATGCCATCTATTAATATAGTCTTTTCTTCGATATCACTTGACCTACATAAGTATAAAACTAAGATAATATGACTCACTACATTGCACAAAAGGGGACAGATTGACAAAGATAATATCACTTTGTGTTGTCTAGCTAAAGTTTATATTCTTTGTGGGATCTCAGTTATCTTATCTCTCAGATCTTTTATATCCATGATCTTAAACAACATTGCTTTGTCAGTTAGGTGATGTTTTATTGGGAGTTTTATAAAAGTGTTACAAAAAAATACTTCTACCACCACGGGCGTTTCAACAATTGCATATGTATAGGCATATTTGTTATATTGTATGTACAGAGTAAACGGACGCGAAACGAATTATAAAGTCAATGATGATCCATCGCGACTAAGGCAGACTATGTGTCTCTAAGTGATCAGCTTACAGCTTCGCCTGTGAGCTCTTCAGGTCGACGTAGGCACCGGATATGACCTCCTTGCCGGTCTCCACGACCACGGTGCGGAAGTTGATGCGTGTGCCCTGCTTCCACATGTCCACGCGCAAACTCTGGCCCGGAATCACGGGTCCGGAGAAGCGCACTTTGACTGCCTTGAACAGAGCCGGGTTGTTGTCCGCAAACTGAGCGAGCACGGCGCGCACCGAGAAGCCCAGTGTGCAGAGTCCATGGAGGATGGGTGTCTTGAAGCCGGCCAGCAGGGCCATCTGGGGATCGATATGCAGGGGGTTCTTGTCGCCGGACAGACGGTACAGCGCTGCCTGGTCCTCGCTGGTCGCGTACTGGACGGTTGCGTCCGGCTGGCGATTGGGCGCCGGCTGCAGCGGAACTACACCGGCGATGGGTTCCTTCTTGCCGCCGAATTTGCCAGCGCCGACAACGAAAGTGCTGCTCTGGTTGCGCACCAACAGGCGGCCATTTTCGTCGAACGACTCGCAATTGGTGACGACCACGGCGCCGGATCCCTTGTCCATAACATCGAAGACCTTGCCGCTGGTCAGCAAAGTGCCACTGGTGGGCAGATCGTCGACGATCTCCAGGTACTGTTCGCCGTGCAGAATGTTGGTGAAGTCCACCTGGCTGTTGGGCAAAGCCTTGCTGACCAGCTTATCGGTGGACATTTGCAGCAGGAGGCCGGGCAGAACGAAGAAAGATGGAATGGCGGCGAAATCGGCATCGTTTTCGTACAGGAAGCGCATGTCCTTCGCGTTTTTGATGGATGCCCCAATGCCCAGGGCGTAGGTGATAAGCTCTTTGCTATTGAACTCGAAGGTATCCTCGACGGCGTCGCCGCCGCCTTCCTTGAGCTTCTCAAGCACTTCCAGCAGGGTGCCGGAGGCCTCTCCGATGGCGCCCAAGTGCTTTGCCCTGGACATGTCGGTCACATTCGACCACACATCCTTGACGTACTCAATGGTCACGGGGTCGTCCAGCGAAGGACGCAGCACAGCGCCCTGGCCGCGAACAATGTGCACCTTGGTGGCCCAACCGGCGGCACTCTCGATATAGCTACCTGTGGATCCGGAGAAGAGGAGAATGCGATTAATAAACCCCATATATACACACATGTACATATATTCCTGATAAACGGGCTAAGTTTAAACGCTATCAGTATGAATTTCCCTAATCAGGCAGATTATGTTGACCATTTGGATTGGACTACTGGACATATTATAGATGCCTTAGCATTGGTTGGCCAAAAATTGCATAATTTTGTGATTCTCAAAGGGTTAAATTGATACAACTTCATATGATAACCATTTCTGGGATAATGCAACTCTCGCATAACTTCGGATCCCACTTACCATTATCCTCGCAGGACTCGTGGCACAAGTAGGCCACCACGGGAGCAATCAGCTTGGGCTTCAGCTCGTTGAAGAGGATGTCGGGCAGGATGCCCTCGGTCATTCGACTGGCTGCAGTGGGCACGATGACGTTGCAAAGTACGTTGTTGCGGGCGCCCTCGATGGCCACCGTGTTGGCCAATCCGATGAGGCCCATCTTGGCGGCCGAGTAGTTGGCCTGCCCGAAATTACCATAGATGCCCGAGTTGGACGAGGTCATGATGATGCGGCCATAGTTCTGCTTCTTCATGTACGGAAATGCCGCCTGGGTGCACTTGAAGCTGCCCTTCAGATGGACATCGTTGACCAGATTCCAGTCCTGTTCGCTGGTCTTCACCAGACTCCTGTCGCGCAGAATGCCGGCATTGTTGACCAGTATATCGACGCGTCCGAAAGCATTGATGGCCGTCTCGATGACCTTTGCCCCATCGATCACCGAGTTGTAGTCGGCCACCGCCTCGCCGCCGGCCTTACGGATCTCATCCACCACAATGTCGGCGGCTCGCTGCGAGGCGCCCTCGCCGGAGTGGGTGCCACCCAGATCGTTGACCACCACCTTGGCACCACGCTCCGCGAAGAGCAGTGCGTACTCGCGGCCCAAACCGGCGCCAGCTCCCGTCACCACCGCCACACGGCCGTCGTAACGAAGTTTTCCATCGGAAGAGGACATGGTCTGTCTGTTGGTCAATCGCAATCGCAATTTCTGGTTTCGCTGCACAAATCCGGTCTCTGCGGCAACGCTCTCGGCTGCAAAATACGAATGAAACGATGAAAATAAACTGGTTGGCTAATAATCAAAAACGAAAGGAGAGGAGCACTTCTTTTCAATCGGGCTTAATCTCAAGCGATAATGCTATCGGCCCTCGCATATGTGAGTGTAACTTTGGGCTCTTCGACTGAAGAACGTTACCCAGGCGATATGGTCCAAGTCCAGGGGTTCATGGTTCACAGCCAAGTGCTTCGGATGGCACCGAAAGCAACGAAGTCCGAGATACAAGATACATTGGCACAGTGACGACAGCACAGTTATTCGAAGTGCGTGAAATGGACCACACACACATTAACCACGGTTCACTTACAATTCTCGAAGATTAGTCGTGCGATGGTGTGATGGTGTGGTATGCCCGAATGCACAGATTAACCCAGTATCGCTGGTACAAAGTGCATTACTATCCGCTGTCGAGATAATTTTGCAATCGTTCAATCGGTTCACCCCACGAAAATGCACTAAAATATACTCCCTGCGTTCGTACGTTTGTGAGCACTAGAAAGTAGTGCCGTCAAAATGCTGGAAAGCAGTACATCGGTTCGGAACTCCGCTAAGCCGTAGCAAGGTCTCCAACCCATTTCCATTTTCCAGGCGTTTAAATTTAAAAATGCATAATTATGGAAACTACACTTATCGTCAACATTTCAATTTCAATAGTCTCTTTATTTAACATAGACAACAATAAATTGAGTTATTAACTAGTAAATTACATATATTGCACCTTTATGAATTACATATTGTTTCCTTCCTTACATAACTAACTATTAACTTTCATATCTCTGCATTTCAGGCTATGGGACGTGCAGAACGAAAACAACTGCATTAAGGTATGTCGCGGCCACATGTCCCACGTGAATTCCGTAAAATTCTCGCCGGATGGACTTTGGATCGCCTCTGCTGGTTTGGAGGGTTCCATACTCATCTGGGACATACGGAAGAGCAAACAGATAATGGAGTTCATAGCCGATCCGCCGGTTACGGCCATCACATGCGTGCAATTCCATCCGTTCGAGTTCCTGCTGGCCGCCGGTCGCGTCGATGGCACAGTGTCCATTTACGATTTGGAGCACCAGCAGCTCGTCTCGCAGACCACGCACTTCTATGGCCAGGCGATCAGGTGTATAACCTTTAGGTGAGTCCTGCAAAGAAGAATGCGTAATCGTGATATATATTTAAATATATAGTAATTGTGCCAAATAGTGCATAAATTCTAATAATCTGCATGTTCAACTTCATTTATTTCAGTGACAATGGCGAGTGCCTTTTTGTCGGCAGTTCTTCGGGCATTTCGGTAATTGGATGGGAACCGGATCGTGAGCTAGACCATATTAAAAGCACCTGGTCCTCCTTGGCGGACATGAAAGTGGTTAACAATAAGTTGGTAAGTTAAAGCACTCACTTTTCAAGCAAAGTACCCTTCGAAATCTCGTTATCTTGATTTTTTGAAAAAAAAAAAATCAGTATTTTGGTCAGAATATTCTAAATAATGGTCCAAATATGGAATGTCATACCTCGTTGGGTTTGTTTTTTAAATCCCAATCGATTTGCATTCAAGTTTGGGAATTCTAGGATTTTTCAATTTTTCGCAAATTTTGATGATGGTACCCCTTACAAAAAATGCGAAAATTTGGCCAAAAATTAATTTTACAAAATTCGTTTAAGAGTGACAGAAGTTGTTAGTATTGGTTGTAAGGAGTATAAAATGGTACTTATTTTTGCCGTGTGAGAATTTTTAGTCAAGTTATAGCCAAAAAAGTCAACTTGAAAATTGAGTTTTTTGCCAAAAATAATTTTTCTGATTTTTGGCGAAAAAATAATCGGTATTTTGATCAAAACATTGGAAATAATGACCCAAATATGGAATGTCAACACAGTTTTTATTTTAGCAAACATTGCATCCGACAAATTTTCTTCAGCTGTTTGATCGTTTTGATTAAGGAATCACCTTAAATGTAAAATGTCTACAACTGGAATATCCATTAAAATCCATTGCCCTTCTTTTTGCAGATCTGTGGCTGTCATGAGATCGACACCGTTTCAATCAACACCATCAGTCTGGATCGAGTGATACCGTTCTATCAGCCGCCAAACTCTCTACCCAACTTTAAGCACAACTCGACGAACCGAAAGAGCTTCACACGTGGCAACCAGAAGTTCAGGCTGTCAGTGGGTGGTGCCAAGCCGGCACAGGTGCAGGAGGAGCACGAGGGCGACAAGAGTGGATTGTCCTCGCCCAACTATAGTCTGGAGGTTGTGAATGAGGCGGTGCTGGAGTCGGCGGAGACTTCTCCAATGTCCTCGTTGCCACCTGTCCACTTGGCTACGATGGCCGGATCGTCGGCGGACCTGGCGCCGCATCATGTCGTATATGGCGGAGCAATCGATTCCTCCCTGAGGCAGGGTAAGTACTCCAGAGTGCCTGATAATATGGCCAGCTATGGTAGTAGTTACGGGGCCATCGATACCCGCCTGATGTCCTTGAACGAACCCAGTTCGCTGCACAAGCCGGACATTTACAATCAATATTCGCTGGACAAGAACGAGGAGGCGGATGTGCAGCAGTTGGAGTTCAATCTGAACGATAGCAATCCGCCAATACTCAACAACTATGATAACTACGAAATGGCCGAGGACTTTCCGGTCAATCAGAACCTGAACTACATTACCAATAACTATAAGCCAGTGCCCGCCACCTCCACGATCAACGCCTCGTCCAAGTCGATCAAGAAGACCACTACCACCACCCTGCACAAGAGGACAACGAGCAACATGGCCGGCGCAAAGCAGACGTCCACGGGCATCTTTGGTGGCAGCAAGCTAAGCCAGGTCTCCTCGGTCAGCTCCATGGAACTGCACAAGCTGGACGACAATATGGTATTGAAAAAGTCCTCCTCCTCGAATGTCGTCAACAAGAACAAACGGCCAATGGGCTCGGCCCAGAGTCAGTTCAGCAAGGAGAACAATCAACAGAAAAATATCAATGTGGAAATCATCACAAAGCCACCGATGCGATCCCGCACCACCCTCGATATGCGTACGTCTCACCAGGCTAAAACTCAGGAAAAGCAAATTCACGTGAGTGTTTGAAACCTTCGCTTGGTGCCCTTCATTTAATCAACGTCATATTATTCCAGCAGCAGCCAATGAACAATCGCATTATAATGGATGACCACGACTTCGATATGCTCTCGAGATCACATGAGGCTGTGCTGCAGGAGCTGAGCAATCGCCAGTCTAGCCTGGATTTGCTGCGGCACGCAACAAGGTAAGTATTGGTTGCACGTTATATTTGAAGCATATCAATCAATTGATGCATACATTGGTAATCATGTAGGTCTCACGATGTGCTGGGCGCATTAAGGCAGGCAAGAAGTTGTGGCAAATCCATTTTCATAGATCTACTCGGAGCCATACTGGAGAAACCGTAAGCATGATATTGTAAATATTAAAGCGATAGCGATAGCAATAGGAGTTTAATACCATTACAGGTCCTCGTGGAACTTGGACTTCTGCATGTTTGTGCTGCCAGAGATTTACGAACTCTTGCAAAGCCAACACAAGTTGTAAGTACAGATAAACATACACGAAGTGGTAGCCCAAGTAATTACAATCTGTATTTCAGCCACTTTACGAGAGCCTGTGATACCCTGCGCATTATACTGTCGAACTTCTTGCCAACTATACAGGAGAACCTCGATTCCTGGGCCGCCAATGGCCTGGGCGTCGATGTGACACGCGAGGATCGACAGAGGAAGTGCGCCGAGTGCCAGCGGTGGTTGTTGCAAATCAAGAACCTGCCCGAGAGCACACACTTTGGGTCCACGCTGTCACAATTGCAAAACATAATTATTTTCTAAGGGCAACGCATTTCCAGCTGTAGATGCTCCTCGGCGTTCAAATCAGCCCATGAACGGTACAAAGATCGTCAACAAAAGAAAACCACCAGCTTCCCAAAACCTGATTACGAAATCCAGTGTCGTGGGGAGTGGCCTCATTTGTCGCTCTAAGCTGCCAAACTAAGGAATTTTAAACAATCGTTTCCGGAACAGCAGCTCCAAGACGAGCTCTTCCGAACGCTGTTTATCCAACATTAACATTAACCCTTCGGCCTTCTATTCATCAGCATGTTGCGATGAGGTCAACTTGTGAACTGAGAAAGTTACGTATGATTTCCTTCGTCACAAGCCAATTTCAGCCGACCGCGATGATTAGAAAATGGGCCTTAGTTATTTAATGATTTGTAATATTAATTTGTTATGCAAACTAATTTATATCATAATTATTTACCTATACCTAAGTCCCAAAAGTTAAAAATATATAAAAGAAAACATACGTGGATTCTATTTACTATTTGCGATCAAATATTCTTTGAGGTAAGTACACTTTTCAGAGTTTACAACTAATCTAAAAAAGTTCATGGCGATCTAAAGCACATGTGTGTGTATGGCAAAGGTATGTTGGTGAAAGAAAGAAATGAATAAAATTAGTTTGTTAAAAGCTGGCTGATTTATCTGTTTTTGTCGGATTGCAACTAAAGTAGTGTCTTTACATGTATTTAGCACACAGACTAGTGCAATGGGAGAAGTTCTATGGGTGGGTGGGTTGTTTATATTATTATGCTTATTTTTGTGCAGGCGGTGAAATCGGGGAATGTACTACGAGTAGTGCGGTTCACTGCTCCAATAGAATGACCAACAAAGCAGCCAGAACAAACGGCTTTGAAGTTCAACTTACCATGTCGCCGAATCATTGTAGCGTTTAATGCCCAACCTTTCAATAGAGTTTTGCAGCGATTAGTGGAGCACTTCGACCTGGCACTCCGAGCGCATCGGCTGTACTTCTGCACGATGTCCGAGAATAGAGTCATCCATATGTGGATGCGCTGTCTGCTGCCACTGCTGTTGGCCAGCTGCATTGCGGCGAATCCCAGTTTCGAGGACCCTGGCCGTAGTCCGGATATGGAGGCGAAGGACAGCAGCGTAGTGGATACTATGGGCATGGGCGTCCTGGATCCCACGCAGCCAAAGCAAATGAATTACCAGAAGCCGCCCTTGGGATACAAGGACTACGATTACTATCTGGGGCCTCGGCGAATGGCGGATCCCTATGGGGCCGATAATGATCTGAGTGCCTCCTCAGCCATTAAGATTCATGGCGAGGGCAATTTGGCTTCGCTGAACAGGCCGGTCAGTGGAGTTGCCCACAAGCCACTGCCCTGGTACGGCGATTACTCCGGCAAACTGCTGGCCAGTGCTCCACCGATGTATCCATCCAGGTCCTACGATCCCTATATTCGCCGCTACGACAGGTGAGTGTGTGTTCCAGTAAATCGAAGCTATCGCAAAAAGATAGTTAATCTGTAATGGAAGGTTTTTTTCTCAGAATCTGATATAAGTAGTTCAACCAAAAATTAATATCAGAAAAATTATGCTAATGAAATGCATTCATGGAACATGAACCTAATTATTATTTGATTACTATTATTAAACTATTTATTTTTGCAGATATGATGAGCAGTACCATAGGAATTATCCACAGTATTTTGAGGACATGTACATGCACCGTCAACGCTTCGATCCGTATGATAGCTATAGTCCCCGGATACCGCAGTATCCGGAACCCTACGTTATGTATCCCGACCGATACCCGGATGCCCCACCATTGAGGGATTATCCGAAAATGCGGCGCGGATACATTGGTGACCCAATGGCGCCCATCGATTCCTACAGCAGCAGCAAGTACGTCTCATCGAAGCAGTCTGATCTGAATTTTCCGGTTCGTAACGAACGCATCGTATACTACGCCCACCTGCCGGAGATCGTACGGACACCGTATGATAGTGGATCCCCGGAGGATCGGAACTCGGCGCCTTACAAGCCGAACAAGAAGAAAATCAAAAACATTCAGCGGCCTTTAGCGAATAATTCTACCACCTATAAAATGACGTTGTAGATGGGCTTTTAGAATGTAAGATATATTTTTTTTTTATTATTCATTATTCGAATGCATTTGTAGTTGTCACCCATGGAAATTAGCACCAAGTTCAGTGTACCAGCACATTGATTAAAAATATTGAGGTAAGCTTAAGCTTATTAGCAATTTTGATGATTTTGCATATATATTTGCATTTAAATTGTTTCACTCACTTCTCATATTTCATAAGGCTTTTTTTTTGTCGATTTATAGGATCAATATAAGCGCATAAACTATATCATATTTGAATAATATATTTCTTTAAAAGATAATCGAACAAAAAACGATAAATTAACTTTTCATAGCGTACATTAATTCTAAATCCAAAGAAATTATAAAAAAAAAATACAATTATGCTCCAAAAGTTGCCCCACCTAAATTGAATTAAGTTATTCTCCTCCACTCAAACGTGTAAAAAACTTTCAAAGCAAATAAAGCCCATTCACAACTTGCCAGGTTTAGTTTCTTTTGACCAAGTTTCATTTACGGATATGGATTTATTGAAGACCCGGCAAAATTACGTCCATCGGTTCGAGATCCCCAGAGTCTCGTTAATTACGCAACGCCATTACTTTGACTTTTGTTTCGAACTAGCGGGGGATGGATGGATATTAAAGTTTGCGATTTGTGTAATTTAACTTTTTCGCTGTCTCTGCAAGCAAACAAGAAGCATCCGTAATTATTTACAAGCATGCATATGTATATCTATGGTATATATGGTATACCCGCACACATGGTAGAAGGTCATAAGGGCCATTCATCCTGGAGCTTTATGTGTGCTTGGGTCTTCTTCTCCTTTTTCCTTGTCGTTTTGACACAAGAGGAGCAAAAGAGCTATTATGGTGCCCAATACCAGCGACAACAAATACTTGTGTAATGCATGAACACGTACGGCTAATTAATGTCCTTTTTTTTTGGAGCTAAGCTTTTCGGTTGCCAATGGTGTAGGACGATTTGTCAAGAGGTTTGATTTCATCAATCGAAACTCATATTGGTCATGTCACAAATTAATTAAAGGTTAATAATTAAAACAAGCAATACAAGCTGAATATCCATGCTTTTTTGCCAATCTCCGTTTAAGCTCTTCTTTAAGCCAAGTAGGTTTTATGAACTTAATGATCTTCAGAGTATGTGTGCCCTACTTCCAGCAAGTTAACTATTTTCGTAGCCCAAAATAAATATACCAAATCCAAGCATAAATTGGCGTTTCTTGTTAAAGGCAGGGTATTCCCGTGTCTACTACATGATTAAGAAAGCCACGCGTCTGTCTGTCCTGCGTTTGTCCATTTTACGAGCTGTGCTTCGCTGTCCTTTTCCTTCGGCATTTCCGTGTTATTACTCACAACTTGACACGGACATTTTCACAGGTCACAGCCACGCACACATGAACTCACACACACACCCATGAATCCGGTAGCGCAGGACAATTGCCGTCCTTGTGGGACATTTTGCATGACGATGCGAAGCGAAGGACTCGCGCTGGAATTGGAAATGGAAGTGAGAGTGAGGGGTGGCCACCTAATGAGCGCACACCACCCATCGAATGAAATGTAACAGGCGAGGATGGATTCCCACAGCACAGGTCAACAAAATAGATGTAGATACATAGATAGTACCACAAATGGAATGCAACATGATAGTGTTATATTTTCTGCAATAAGTTACTTTAACGTGTAAAATGTAAAGCAAACATTAAATTATATTAATTTACTAATTAATTTAATTGACTTTTCTTTTAGAGCCCAACCCATGTGCACCTAGCTTCTTGCCCGCTGCTGTGCGTGTACCCACATATATCCAAAGAACAAGGCAATTCGGCTGCTTTGTGGATCTCGGGCTTGGCAAGAAAAACAATAACAATGATGCACGCGATACTTAACAAACTTTTGCGCCGGGCGGCTCCATAATTAGAATCATTGAAATAGCCATTCAACGTTCATTTGCTCTGACAGGGAAGTCGGCATTTTCTGGCCAGGACCTGGAGCAGAAGCTGGATGCTTTACCTTTGGGGGAACACGGGCTAACTGGCTGCCTGGCTGGCTGGCTGGAGGGCCTCGATGGCCAAATGGCACGACATATGCCCCATGATTTTTGGGGGCGTATTTGGAGGTGTTGTGGCAAATGAGAAAACAATGCCCGAATAACGACTCTCCGATGTGCATTAAAAGATTTATTTCCCTCCGAATAAATGAAGTTTTTCTTTATGGCCCCGGTCTCGCCAGTACTTTCCACATGGCTGCCACTGCCGCAGCCACTTCCGCCAACAGGATGCTACTGATTTTGGACCGTCATGGGGAGCCATCTTGACCACCTTATGGAGTAGGCGTACTTTGATGGGACATAAAGTACGCTTGGAGCCATTCATTCTCCACTCCGTGCGGACTGTTCCCACTGTAATCGGCGAATAGTTAAATTCGCTCTAGTTACTTATTGCGTAGAGAGTAGAGAGTGGAGAGTAATGCCTGCCTTTCCGCATCCGCATGTCAACAAATCACCGAAAATTTATTTGTCTACCCCGGGTAGACTTGCACGTAATTAGGCAACCAAGGTACAAACGACATAAAGAAACCTATAAAAATTCCACTTCCCTATTAGAGTGTCAACGCCGGAGTGTGCCCAAGTTGAATGCCCTTAATTGATGGAGTGGCGCCCAACGATGGATGGGGATGTGCTCAAGGAAGCTAATCATCGCTGGAGTAACTCGCAGTTTCATGTTCACGAAATAACTTTAAAGAACTCTTGGGAGATTTTTGATAAAAATAAAGTTTGTTTTACTGAACTCGACTTGAGTTAAGGACTAGGTTTTTGTAAGATTTTGTAAGACAATTGGTAAATAAAAACAAGAGAGAAACTTGGCTTTTAGCTTTCATAGTTGCTGAGATCTCGACGTTCATACGGACGGACATGGTCAGATCGGCACAGCTTATGATCCGAACAGGAATATATAAATTGTATATCGTCTTATAACTCTTACATAATATTCAACGAATTAATCTAGTATAACATTTTACAAAAATCTCATTAGGACAGCTATAGACGTTGCTTTAATACTTAAACTCTATTTGTACAAATGCTTTATATTTAAGCTATAATTAAAAGAATACAGCAGTTATACAGCATTTAATTTGGTTTAAACATATTTTTCCTTTTTATAACTTAAAGTTCCTGTATTTGATTCGCTACAGTTGAAGTACAATGACTGACGCGCCAAAAACCTTCTTCCTGATTAAATCAAGTAAAAGTGGACTGAGTTGAAATAAAAGTGAAATTAAATATGTATTATTTCGCCGGAAGAGCGAAGTGGGATCGTATTATAACACCTATGATTGACCTTCTGCATTCTGGCCAGCTCATTAATAATACTGCTCATTTGATAGATACAATTCGGTGGGATAAACAGTTTGTTTGGCCCTTGCCTTTGTATCTTTGTATCTTTCGGATACATCCACGTTGAATAACTGCTCACTTATTCTTGTTTGTAATTACCAGTTGGCCAGTCTGTCCCAAAGCGGTGTCCCATCTGGATGGGTGGTGCAAATATGGCAGATATATCCTTCGTCCTTTGGATTTCGTGTGAGTGTGGGTGCGTGGACGGTGGGGAACTTGCGAGGGTGGGGCGAGCATAATTGTGGAAGGAGTGGTGCGTGCGGCCGGGCAAATGCAAAACCTATAAATCTTTATCCAGTCCGCATTATTGATTGGCACTGTGACCAGGACGCAGGACACGCAAATGGACATATGCTGGGCAATATTACGAATATTCATGCACAGGGAACGGTCGGTCAGTAATGTCAAATTTGCGGGGCGTGGAACTCTCGAATATCGAACTCCGGAACTCTGAGACTCCACCCTACTGATACGATGGCAGCGAAGAGATTACCACCCTCCAGGAAGCAAGCGAAACTTGTTCGACGTCCCAATAATAGGATAAATAAATAATTCAAATAAATAACGCCGAAATAAAATCAAATGCAATGACGAGTTATGATGCTATGTTTCTTGTACGAGTATGTTCTCCGTTGTTGGTTGTCTACGGTATCTTCTTGTTTGGCTATGTGTCCCGAATGATTGGGGAGCTCGTAAATCACCGGCAAGGGGCAGATCGCATCCCCTGGTCCTTGATTAGAGAGGCAAACGGAGGCATGGACGATAGGATGCCCCTGGCCACTCGAGTGTCAAGTGCCATGGGCATTCCGAGTGAACGAAACAAGCGTGTATGTTGTATCTTGTAGCTAGCTTTTGTTTGTCATAAATATTCCGTCGTCTGTGCTGTGCGAAAAAATTTATCATTTGAGTCGGAGTTTGTTAATTATTTATGTCGACCATGCCTCATATTTTGCTCTCTTGCGATCTGATTTATGTGGCCGCTGGAGAAACTGTGCCGCTTCGCTTTGCCTGGGGACTTGCGTGACATGTGACATTGTATGACAAGTGCTGCATAGCAAAGCAGCGGCATTAATTTAGATAAACAAACTGATTTATTGTCCGGCCATTTCTCTCGTCCACATCCAAAGCATTCGCTGCGCCAGAATGGCGAGTCGTTAGTCAGATTCGATTCGGTTTTCGGGGTTCGATCTCGTCGGCGAGTGAAGTGCAATAAAGTCGAATTTAATTGCCCGTTTGAAATGAGCAAACTTAATGGACAATGACTCATTAACACTGACACGTCAAACAATAATGGCGTGTCTGGGATGTTTGACCGAAAAAGGAGGGAAGGCGGCCAACGGCAAGGCGGAAATTGAAATAACGTTCTTCCTGCGAAAATGCTACGCACTATGCTATACTATACTATATATATATGAGACACGTTCAGGTCCATGACAAAAGCCCGCCTTCTCCACATTGGCACATCAAAAGGACTCGCACATCGCACAAAAAAAGCAATTAAGCGTTGAAAGCAATCTTAAGCGCCGCTGACGGTGACAGTAAAGACAAAAGGGAGGGTGTGCCCGAGCCACTGCCTCCATGTCCTCCGTGTCCTCCATATCCTCCATGTCGTCCTCATGTGAACTCCGATGTCTGCCGCGTGGTGCGAGTGAGTGGAAGCCCTTAAGGATGTGACATGAAATGCTTATCAGCAGGCACAGGCATAGCACACATGCACTGCCAGAAAAATCCTGCCACTATTTAACTAGCTTTTTTAAACAGCTTTTATTCCTTAGTGACGAAGGACACCGATAGGAGCAGGAGTTCTAGCCATTCATATAAGAGAATGATCTATTGGTGTAGAGCGAAATAATAAGTAAGTAAGAACTCTTCCGTCACAAATTTGATATCAAACGGCATGGACGTGCGTTCGTTACTAGTTTATAGTCTTGTTAGGAGGTGTTTTTGTTTGCAGCGAATTTCTTTTAATGCTGATCTGATTAAATTATATATCAATTGCTTTGAAAATGCCATTGTTTATATTATTGCGCATTCCAGATAGCTATACATTTTTTCTCTAAATGTAAACACCCAGTTTTTCGCGTAGAAAACGAAACTCGCCCCACACGCACAGCGAAGACAGTACGCCTAGGAAATTAGTTTTCCCACAGATAAAACTCTGTGTGTGTGTCAATTAAGCAGGCAATGGACAATGGACAAGGGCCAACCCATCCGCATCGAATGAGTTCGATCAAAATGTAGCTGGCGTAGAGCTCTTTAAATGTTTTTTTCCTCCAGCTCACTCCTTCGATTCTGTGAGCTCTACATATGTATTTGCCCCGTTTGTTTGTCCACAAAATTATTCGGCAGCCGAACTAGGCGACTAATGAATAATGCCTGATTTCGCCTTCATTGCCTGAGGGAATCTGCCGCTGTCCATACAAATGAGGACTACCAAGTGGCAAGTGGCATGTGGCAAGTGGCAATGTGAAAAGTGCCAGAATTGGCCAAGACAAGTGGCTGGGATTTTGCCATTCCGGTGACCTTTTTGCGCATTTCATCGCCGATATTTGCTCTCAAGCATACGGGCCACGTTTAATTGCAGTGCCATAAAAACCAACGAGCAATTATCAGTTTCATACCAACTAAATGAACCATCGCGATTTATGATTGTACCGAAAATTGTTTAGGATTCTGTCCGTCCGTATGTCCGTATGTCCTTGTGTCCGTATGTCCAGATATGTAAAGCAGTAGATACTGTCACATCATTAGCGTACTTACACAGGTGATTTTAAACTACTTAAACCATAAAATCACTCAGATATTAGGGGAAAGCATTTAATTACAGGTGATGCGGCTAATGTTCTACACGCTGACCGATCCAAAAAAAAAAAATAAAAACAACGGAAATCTGTGTAGAAAGAGCGCCAAAAACAGAAGATATATTTCACAGCACATGCCCTGGTCACATCTGTCCCAAAATAAGGCCAAAATTACGTTACAAAATTAGAGGAACGAAGGCGGAAAATGGAAACATGCGGGGTGAGTTGCATATTTCAAGGAGCCGGGCAATAATTTCCCGTTTTCGAAGTGAAAGTGGGGGGCGATTTTGGGTGTGGTTAGCCGCCCCACTCCCCCTCCCGCAAAATATAGCTTTAAAAGGCCTTGTCCCAAGCTGTTAGAAGAAGGTAATTGCTATAAAATTGCTTTGTAATTGCTTACTAGAAACAAATAGCCGTCACATTAATAAAAAGCAACAAAAGCAGCAAAAAATGGGCTGCTGTTGTTGCTCAAAAGCAGGGCACAGTGACGTGGGTCCCACGAGCCGGATCTATTTAGTACCGGGCGTTGAACCGCTTTATTTAATTAGACGCTCACAAACCAATTAATCAATTTGCGCCCCAGCTTCTCCCCTCCCCCCCACAGCTACTGTTCCATTTTAAAGTACTTTCAGGATTTTCAGGACTTCCAGGACCTTCGAACAACAAAAACACCACCCGCGCACTTGTTGTTGTTGTCCCCGTGTATTGTCAATGTCAAATTATGTACACTTTTATGCCAAAATAAAGTGATGCTGGGATGGCATTTTGCTCCTCTTGTTGAAACGACAAGCCGGCCAAAAATGTAATGAAGAGTAACTTGGCCGCATAGCACAGCGGAAAATAAATAGAATCCTGTTAAGACCATTTATCACTCGACAATTTGTACACGCTCGCAAAAAATATTTGGTCGGTCTCGTTTTCGGCTTCGATGCAAAGTGAAATTATTTACAGAGGACTGATTTCACCCTCTTTACAATTGTTAACCGCATTTTGCGTAATTCCCTCCGCCACGTTGTTCTACAGCAAAAATATTTATTCAGTCCTTTCGGTTGGACGGCTCGGCCATCAAAAAGTAACATTAAGAAATCCTGCCACTGATTTATTCTCCTCAAGGAGTCAGCCTGGGTTTTGGGGCAACCTTTTGGGGAACCCTAAGGAATGCCAAGGAGTGACGAAATATCAAGTGTCTCAACTGTCACAAGTCCTTCCATCAGCTACTGCAAATACCTATTTCTAATTACTTGGAGTTGTGCTTCAAGTGTTGGCAGGTGATATTGTAAAGTATATATAAAATATCAAAACAATTGTTCCAATCGAATTAAAGGTTTCCAATCTGGGCTCAAATTGCAGATATGCTTGTGAGAAATCCTTTGCGTTGTTTAAATAAGATGCATAATAAAACAATACAATATCTTAGCATAATTTCTTTGTATTTCGAGTTGGCATTATGCAAATTTGAAATGAAATGTATGCTTTAAAAAACCATGTTAATATTTTGCCTTAGTTATTTAAGCTAAATTTTCTCCATTGAGATTAACTCGAAATTTCCAAAACGCCATTAGGGCAATAAAAATGTTTTTGAGCACTCACTTCGTTTTATTTCACTTTATTTCTCACGGAGTGATTGCATGGCATAAAGAAAGCAGATCTGCTTAAAATTCAGTGTCATGGGGCGACACCTTTAAAAAATGTACCAAAATTAATTCCAGAGGCACATTACGACAGTCCCAATCCCCCGGAAAGACTGAAGGTGGCAGACGCAGCTCTTAACAATCGTCTGAAGGTCGGATCTGGGTCTCATACTCATCCTCAGCTTTGGTCTCCGTCTCATCCGGATTTCACATCTCCCCCAGGAGCACCGACGCCGTACAGTCACAGCCATAAGCATACGCCTTAATGCGTAACTGGCCATTTGTGTGCAATAATGCCGTGTAGGTACAACACAAAATATGGAAATAAAATATGCAGCACAAGTGTAAATGAAATGCCAAAGGTGATAGGCGAATGGTGGGTGGTGGTGAGCCCTTAAACAAAATTTGCATATTACAAATTTGGCACATGCACTTATATCGAAGGGGGGCAATAAACGCGTGTAGTCGATGCTAATGTGCCCATTACCATCGCCCGGTATTCATGATCCAATGCAAATCCAGCCAAACCACATGCCGCACACATCCGGCCGATAAAATTCACAACTTTGGTGACAAGCGGCATCCTCGTCCTGCCATCTCCACTTCTCCATTGCCATTTCCATATCGTTTTTTTCCCTTTTTCGGCCGGAACTGAACAGCGGAAACGGAAACGGATGGCGTTGGCGTTTAATCGCAGCCAGTGCCATTGGCAACGGCTGCCCCAATGAAGAAGGTGTCATAAAAATCCTATTATGCGCATTACAATATCAAAAGAACCGGGGCCCGATGCCCCGGAATCCCAGAGGAAATTCGTAATATGCGGGCCACGCAGGGACGCAATGTTGCCATTGTTGCTTTGTTGCTTTGTTGCTGCCAGCCAACAGTAAGCGGAACCAGACACACACATTGCTGCACTGAGAGAAATGGCTGGTATTTTGCACACATCATGCACAAAAATTGACTAGAAATGTATAGAAATGGGCTATTTTAAGGTAAAGTGCATTTTAAAGTGCATTTATGGCTCAGTGTACAAGCAAATATGCACTAAAAGCTTAGCAAATGTATAAACTATAACGATTCTAGATTTTAGAAGATTTTAGAAGATTTAAGTTAGCATTAAACTGACTTTCTTTTACTGTGAGCTTTGTCTGCAAGTAAGTATTTATTTACATAGCAAGTATAAAAATTCCAGCCATGTTTCAAGTGCGAATTCGTCGACTTAACGCATTTCTTCTGGCTACGCACTTGCAACGCACTTTTGACAGATCTGCCGCAATAAAATGTATCTGGCGTTGGAATTTTAATAAATTTGCAAGCACATCAACCGCTGATGTGCCGCGAAGGTGTTTCGATGCTGCTGGTTCCGGTGCCTCTGGCTCAAAATAAAAAACCAAAAAAAAAAAAAAAAACGCCGGAAACTGAGGAGATGCAGAGCATCGGCGTGGCATCGGAAGAGCTCCACACCCAGAGCGACATAAATTATGACTAAATATGAACCGCCGATGGGACGGGGTCATGACCACAGGGCACAGCTTCACTTCCACCCTCGCAATTGCGATTGGCATTGGCATTGGGTTAGGGTTAGGGTCACGACCCGCAAGGAAGGGAAGCTGAGCAAGCTGAGGAAGTGGGTGCCCACCAGGAGCAGGCGAGAGGGTGCGTACTTTATGTCCTGGCTGGCGGTCGGTCTTGGGTGCCAGCAAATGTGGCGAAACATAAAAGTGAGCAGCATCGAGCGCATAATAAGCGAATTATAGAACGTTTAGAAGGGTCACATAGCAGCTTCCTGGCTTTTCTTCTTTCTGCTTTTTTTTTTGTGGCCCCATGGATCCGAGTAGATACCATCCATATTTTCCAAGGCAAATGCCTGGCCAATGCAAATTTACATTAATTTAGACAGGGTGCGAGAGCTCCGTGTGGCTCAGCATTCAATAAATGAGTGCTATTACGGCAATGAAGCGGTAAAAATGAAATTTTATAGCCCAACCCAATTTACAAATGACTTGTCCTCCCCGAAATGGCCAAATCGGCTTGCCAATTGGATTAGGGCTAAGGCGGTTGGCAGGATAACATCAAAGATGCCCCTTTGATTAGCAGTCGCCGGGGAGTTGAGCTTAAAAAACAATTTTCGCCTTTATAGTTTTGACGATTGGCAGCAGAATATTTACAATATTTGTTGGACAAAAAGCAAGGTTGTAAAATAAAACAAGAGGGAATGCTAAGTCGAGTTCCCCGACTATCAGATACCCGTTACTCAGCTAGTGTGAATGCCAACGCAAAATTTAATCATTTTTCTGGGATATCGATAGATATTGGGAAATGAAATGAGAAAAATCTTAAAAGTTGTTCAAAGGTGTGGGCGTGGCTGAAAGTTTTTTGACAAATCAATAGAAATTTTTAAGGCTAATAATATTATAAAATAATATCAAAAAAATGTTCAATTATGTCGGCGTGGCAGTTTTGGGCGATTTCATCCTACAATTCGAATTTTCATATAGCAGGGCGAGTTTGTTTTTACCGTCAAACGTCCCAATAAAGAGGTTGTAAAGAAAGCAATAATTCTTCACTAATGTTAATATTAAATATTTATTATTCAGTTGGGCCGAAATCCCGGCGGTACTGCAATACCGGGCCAACCCGTGACAGAGGTGGAGCAAGCCCCTAGCACTCTGTCTGATTCCAAAAATCAGTTTAACATTTGTTGTCCTCCAATGGAGGAACTATCAGATGTTAAGCTGATAAGAACAGATACTACACTTTGATCTTAGCCATAAGGCCGAGAAGCGATAACTACACTTTCCCAGGATAGAGGACTTCATGCGACTGCAGCCAAGACCAGTTGGGAATTACTATATTTGCAGGCTTCAGAATCGAATATCATTATTGCATATTTCAGGGGGGTTTTTCCTCACATCACAAAGGTCATTGTCATATGGTAAGATAACATTCAGGTATCAATTTAAACATGTCAGTAGGTATAGTATCTATGTAGGTAGCTAAAGCAGATGTCTTGAAGTGAGTTTTCAATCCTACCCAACACTACCCACACTTAAAATTCCCAAGTCCTTCTGGCCAATACTGATCCTAGAGGCATTATGTTTGCTGGTGTAAAGTCACTCTGGTTTCTCTTCAATTGTCGAATAAATCTTTCGCCTTTTACTAAAGATTTCCGTGGAGAGGAACACTCTAATGAGTCTAAACTAAATTTTTGTTAAGGCCTGATAACTTATGTTATAGGGCCAATTATTTATATATTTTAAACATTTTAGTTACATTTTATTGAAGAACTTGTAACTGTTTAGCACAACACTTGGTGCCAATTAAATGAAAATCAAAAATGCCAAACTGAGTGAGTTTGTAGAATGTTAATTCACCCATATAATTAGCTTGTGTTATTGGCATAAATAAACTTTGAATTTCGGTTAAAATAAGGAAAGCAACGTTATCATACCCGTTAATTGTGGAGTAAAGGGATTCGTTAAAGATTCGTTAAAAAGTACATTACATTGCTATAAAACACTACTGAAATATAAGATGATTTTGGTGTATTAAAAATAACAAATCCTCGAGCTTAAATCATTTTTTGTAGACTTTTTATTCTAGCAGAATACAGAATTGTAAAGTCCAAAATTTAAAGAAACTGCCTCGTTTATTTTATTTTCTTTTTCCTAGCCATATCCATAATCTATTTATCGCATTTTGGCGCGTGTGACTTGCATACTAAGCATTCTTAGCCAGTGATTCAGATGCAGGATTTATACAAACTGAAAATGGCATTTCGAAGACCCTCGATGAGAGGATATCGGTATTGGGATCCTGGGTATCCTGGATATCCTGTGTGGTGGTGGACAGGGGTAGATGTCGCAAACTGACCAACACCAATTTCCCAGGGGTGTCGTAATTTTCGAGATATGAATGTGAAATAATTCTTGCGCCTCGAAACTGTCGAATGTGGGTAGATTTATAATTTGTTACCCTCTCTCGATAAATTTCGAACGAAATCAATATTGAACACTGAGCGGAAAATGGAAAATGTCTAATAAAAGTGGAAATTTTCAGAGATTATTTCCTAATATGTAAGGCAAATATTAAGTAGAAAGATTAAATTGAAAAATGTGTGAAAACATTTATAAAAAACAAGACTAAGATTATGACTCAAAATCTTGCTTGTTTGTTTTCTTACCCTAATCAATTTGCATCCCTTCGCTTTCATTTGTAACCTCCAGCGAATGAATCAAATGAAAATCAATTATCAACGAACGAGGCTCAACAAATTCCACAGCAGACACGTGACCCAAAAATCACAATAAATCCGTTAAAACTTGAAGGAAATACTTTTGGACCTAAGGCTTTTCCGGACGCAACAAAATTTCAATATGCAGAATGCGGGGGGCAAAAAAAAAATGAAAAAAAAAAAAAAACAACAGGCGTGCCAGAATTTATTTGATGCCGTGGGTGAAGATACGAAAAGCGGAGCAATCTACATAGCAACCCTGGGTTTTGCCAGGCTTGCCGCTGAACTTCCGTACTACCGCACTTCCGTGTCCATCCTTAAAGGACGACAAAGGCGCCTGGACTGACACATTATTAACTTGTCATACAAAGATAAAAATGTATCAGCAAATGGGTGCGCAGCGTTGTTATTTCGCCGCACGAGATCAACATAAATGTTGGCGGCGGCTTTTTCGGCTTTATAGCGCCGTGTAACCCTCACACCCAGCCCAGGCCCACCCACATGACTCCTTCCACCGGACCAGAACCAGCGAACTAAGGGAAAACAAATGAAAAAAAAAAAGCGAACTGAAAGTGGAAAAACTGAATCTCAAACGTGGCGATGTGAGGTATTTTTTGGAAGCGGTTGGGGCTGGCAGGCCGACAAAGATGAAAAATTACTATAAAACGTTTTGTGGCATTTTAATGTCCACAGAACTCGTCGCTCTGCTCCTTTTATGAAAAATGCAAAAGAAAAACAAAAGTTGGAAATGGAAATATGCGGGAATGAGTTGCGTTTGCCATTGTGTCCTTTGTGGATTTCATTATCCCCAGCATCGTATTTAAATTAGGGTTTGCAGCATTTGTCACACTAATCGAATTGAATCACTTAAATATTTAATATGTTAAATATTATTAAATGATAAAATCAGTTTCAATCGACTACTTTCAATTTGATTCGAATGAATAGATAAATGGATGGTAATCAAAACAAGTTGATGGAGATAAAATCTGAATACACTGCAGTCGGGCACAAATATTTTCTTTTCAAAAATTCTGGGCATTCCTTTGAAGTGTGTCGCGCTTTCCATTCAACTTGAGTCCTTGTTTGCGTAACCTACCGAAAGCGTTTCAACCGAATTACTGGCCTGCCCCCAAGCAATACTTTAATTTTGCTTTGACTTTCGACCAAACGGAAGGAAGGACGGAAGGCACGAAGTTACGAGGGACCAAAAGCAGCGAAGACGGAGAGGCGGAAGTAACTGCGGACAGGAAGTTTTCAAAAAATTTACCGATAATGCGTAAAATTCCATTAAATCGGGTGTAATTAAATGACATTTACTTTGGCCACATTAAAAAGGGCATAAATCAGCGACTTCAGTGGCAAAGCATATTTCGACGACCCCAGGCGTTCGGCGATACCCGTAGGATTCTTTTTTTCTTGCTCCATGCTATGGTTAGGGGGTTTCCGAGGGGAGTTGGGGGATGACAAGATGACAGGACGAGGTGGAAGGAAGTTACCTCCTCGTTTGCGTACAAAAAGCCAGAAAACAAATATGGGGTGAATTGCTTGGCTTGACTTGGCTTTTGGGCAATGGAAAAGTGGACCCACGAATGTAAATGGATGGACAGAGCGGAGGAGGAGCTATGGCTGGCATGGTACTGCATTAAGGTGTGGGGCAAACGGCGCGGAATCTGCTGAGAAACCTAATTTATTGAAAAATTGTTTCGCTGGGGTGTGTGGGTTTGACTTGAGTTGGCTCCTTTGTACCGGGGGGCAAGGCATGCTGTGACCTTTTCGCCGGCGCTTCTTGTGCTTGTGTTCACAGTGTTATAAAGACAACATTCTACTACTTAATGTCCGTCGTCGCACCATCTAGAACTCCAACTCCCGCCAGGTTATCGCCCATTCCACAACACACACAGCTGCTGTGTGCCGCGAGTTCCTTTGTAGAACTCAAAAAAACAAAGGAAAAAACTTAAAATACAAAAAAAAGTGCGCATCAAAGAACAAGTTTTGCCCATTCACAACCACCATTTGAGATGTTTACCCCGCCCGCCGCAGACTATAAAAAGTTGGGCTTGCCTCCACCTGACAGCCGCTAAAAGCCACAAAATTGTACATTAAAAAAATAAGCAAAATATTACTTTCGGGATGACCGCATTTCCTTACCTACGATTTAACTTTGCTGTTTTCATTAGACGACGCGGTAAATCACTGGCATTTTTTCCCCAAAAATATATAGATATATATGTGTATATATCCGCATGGCGGGAGCAGAATGCTCTTCAGATGCTAGTGAAAATCAATAGTGGAGACACTACTGCGAAAATAACTGGAGGCCAACCCTTTCAATCAGTCCCGAATATCCGTATTCCACTCGCGTAACTGGACATTATCGGCCGCAGGACTCTAAGGACACTAAGTGCTGAAGTTGCCGTCCAATCGTGTAGTTTTTCTTCGATAAACATTAAAGTTAAGGTCTTAGATTGCTGAAGTTGAATAGTAGTTGTACGAAAGCCCCTTTACTACCAAGGATCAACTTCTCTTCTAGCAAAACTAGCACTACTTTTAGTTAACCAAGACATACTGATTCATTTAATGCTTTAATTTCTGGCATTTCAGAATGTATATTTATTCTAATTAAATATTTTAGCTGTCAAACGACAAAGGCGGAATATTTACAAGTTACAGAAAATGACAATCCATCTCCCGTGTTTGTAAAATCAATGAAATTTGACTGGCATTCTGTATCCATAATGCCGATGGCAGTGTAGTAGTTAACCTGATTGCCGTAGTTTCGTATTGTTGGATTGGAAAGACATGTCCACACAAGACATACATGTATCCATCCACATGGAAGTGTGGGAGTGTCCGCGGAGGAAGTTTGAGTAGCACTGGGAGTAGGAAGTGCAACGGATTCCGTGTTAAATCCGGTCCCATTCGGGGATGTACGTTCCCATTTCGAGGCCACAAACACGCAATAGATGAGACGAAAATATGAAAACAGGAGGAGCAGCAGTGGCAGGATGGGAAACACACCTCAAAGATTGATGACTGTCGTGGCCATTTGGCGTTAGGACTTTTCAATTATTGGTTCGACATGGCAGTGGTTTGCGTGATTTGCATTGTTTTTACTCCTGTTTCGATCCTGTTTGCTTTTCCTTTGCCACATCATCGTGTCGCGGACACTCTGTCATTTCGTTGGACGGTCGTTAGTCCTCGGTCCTTGGTCCTTGCTCCTGTGGCCGTAAGTCCTGCAAATTCAGTCGCTAAGTGTTCGCAAACAATCAGTGTGTTGGGGAAATGTGAGGGGTCTGTCTCAATATGCAATATGGATCCCTGTTCTCGCATAATGATTTGTCAAAACTCTGATTCTGCACAACGCACAGTGGCGAATGGTCAACAAATTGGTCAAAAGAGAACATTCTAGCTAGTGACTGAACACATGAAATATAAGTTGGATTTAAGGTAGCTGGATTTAGAAACATTCATCTTTCTAAGAAATATTTCCAGTGCGAAAAAGAAACTTAACTACTTAACAGAAAAATAAATTCTAAACTACTTATTTTTCTAATAGTTAGCATGAAGTGTATAATTATTATTAAAATACTAGTATAAAGCTATGTTGATTTTGCCAATTTATGTGACCATATTTTCGACCACTTTTTGTCATAGTCTCAAACCACTGTGCACTGGGCAATGGACGCAGTAGCACAAGTCACTCTCATTAATTAAACCAGGAAGCACCAGACTCAGTTGATTTAAGGTTGAACCTCAGCTCCATCGATGCAATTTCGCCATCTCATGTCTGCGCTACTTACCAAATTTATTATTATTTATTTCATGTGTTAAAATTTATATTATTACTACATACGACTCGATTTGTCTGGCTAATGTTTTAATAAAGATTTTCGGTAGAAAATTGTATGTAAATACCCAGGGGGCTAAGTCTGCTGACCGAAAAACCAATAGAATACCCAGACGTAGTTGAAAAGTCACTTCGATCGCTTTTATCCTTCAGATGCTACACTTTTGCGAACATTCGTTTGATTTGTTTTACGATGCCATCCACTCGACTCCCTGGCTTCTAATTGAAAAGAGGTTGAGCAAATAAACACAAATTGTAATAAAAGTTTACTTGCAATAAATATTTTTTGGATACAGGCCAGTTGCCTTTTGCTTTTCGCTTTTTGCCTCGACAGCAGCCATGTACACTTGCTTCTTTGGCTTTTGAATTTTTTATTCGAAAAATAAAATTGAAAATTCAATTTCGCAATCATTTTGGCACCCCAGACACACACACACCCACACACCCACCCAGAGGTAGCTGCTACCTACCCTTACCAGAATGAAGAGCCACCCCCAACTCCGACCAAAAACCGCGCTGGAGATTAAAAACGACAATCTCCTGACGGCAGCAGAGCAAACTTGTCCAACAACCAGACCAAAAACCAGTCCAGGACCATACCAGGACCAGACCAGGACCAGACCAGACCAGACAATATTTGCACCAAGACAAGGACTCCAAAAGGACTTGGCTTCGAATGTGAATTTCGGATGGCCGGAAACGGGAGGCTTCATTAAGAGCGGGATAGTAAGTAAACGCTGGCGACTCGAAACTTTGCCCTCGAGAACTCGGATTTGGGTAACCCGTTCGGTGGACTCCGCATATTACTTACTTACACCCAGGGGGAAGGATTCTGAAAGTCCTCGCGCGCCTTATTGGACATTCTCGTCATAATAATTAAAATATAAAAAAGGATGAGCAACTAGGTGGCGGGGGTGGCTGCCGCCACCCAACAACAAAAAATGAAGGGCTGCGACTTAAAGACGGCATAAGCCTATCTTTAAAGACTGGCTATTTGTCGAATGGATCTCCGAATAAGTACATGCCGTGTTTTAAGGCTGGAAATTATTAATTAACCCGTTGTTAGCCCACAGCGGCCTCATTTGCTTCGCCTTTTTTTTGTAAATTATGCACCTATTAATGTTTAAAATGCAAATGCCGGGACGGCACAGGACGACGACTAAATGGCACAGGACGAGACCGGGACAAGACGGCCAGGGAACGGGTGAAAAGAGAAAGGAGCTCCATCCTGAAACCGGCCGAAGCTATAAAGTTTTATGTGAATAATGCAAACCGTTGTCAAGGAATTATGGTCTAGCTGAAAATGTTCGCTTGGGGTCACTTCTATGGAATGTCCATTCGTTTATAGCCTTTTACCATTTACACACAGAGAAATACATATGCTCAAAATAGAAACTCAATATATGAAATGAATAAAATATCGTTTATCATTCCAACCTTCTAAGCAATACTTAGCACCCCATTCACTTTTGTAAAATTAATTTTTTGGCCAAATTTTCGCATTTTTTCATCAAAATTTGCGAAAAATTGAAAAATCCTAGAATTCCCAAACTTGAATGCAAATCGATTGGGATTTAAAAAACAAACCCAACGAGGTATGACATTCCATATTTGGGTCATTATTTCCAATGTTTTGATCAAAACACCGATTATTTTTTTCGCCAAAAATCAGAAAAATTATTTTTGGCAAAAAACTCAATTTTCAAGTTGACTTTTTTGGCTATAACTTGACTAAAAATTCTCACACGGCAAAAATAAGTACCATTTTAAACTCCTTACAACCAATACTAACAACTTCTGTCACTTTTAAACTAATTTTGTAAAATTTATTTTTGGCCAAATTTTCGCATTTTTTGTAAGGGGTACCATCATCAAAATTTAAAAAAAATGTCAAAAATATAGAATTTCCAAATTTGAATGCAAATCGATTGGAAATTCAAATACAAGCGCAACGAGGTATGTCATTCAATATCTGGACCATTATTTGCATTGTTTTGGCTAAAATACTGATTACTTTTCAATAATAGTCTAAAACTCGTCATATAATATTTACAACCGGTTGATGGTAATATGCACATTGGCCGAAGTGAAAGGTGAACCAAGTAAAGATTGCTATAGTTATACTTTACCCACTCAACCATTAAGGGTTTATGTCCTCTTAAAACTACCATTTCCGTGACCTACACTCATGAACATACCCACACGACTCGTTTTATTCGTACAATGAGTGTTTTATAAAGCTAATCACTGCAAACACTGGCTCAAAAGTGTGGAGCATTCAACCGCAAACACGGTCGCCGAAGCCATTTAACGAAATGTTTTCAATTAAGCCGAAATACCTCAAGGTAAGGTTGAAATCACTTAAAGAAATTATAATCACTTTGTACACATACGCTTAGCTCCTCGGGGCTGCTCACTTTCCTCGCTTTCCTCGACTTCCAGCTCGAATTTTCCGACGCTTTTCCCGCCCCCCTGCATTACCCTTCGTTTTCGTTTTCGTTAGTGGAGAGTTGAGAACTCAGCAGTTGAGTTGAGTTCAGTTGAGTTCAGTTCAGTTGTTTTTGTAGTGGATTAACCCGAGCAAAATAAATAATTTCACCTGCAGATGCTGGCGAGTGCCTTATCGAGTGCCTTGCGACTCCACTTGTACCAGCTCACCCCCGAAGAGCCCGACATATGTCTGGTATTTTTGTTGGGTCTTGGGGTTCATAAGCCCTCGCCGTAAGGAAAAGGTAATTTAGTAAATAATAGGGTCAAAGACAAATATTGTTGTGGGCTTTTGCCAATGAGGGAACGCTTTCGGCGTCTTTTGTGCGTGAAAAGCGTGTGTAAGTTGCTTTTAGAGGCAATTGAGGACGATTAACGGTTAGAAAGCAACAAGGCCAATACAATAGCCCCCCGCTTTTAGCCGCCAGTCGTGCAGAGCGCAAATAACCTGCAGACAGATATATTGGCCAGTTTTTCTCATTTTTAGCGAAAGCTAATTTAGGAATTTAGGAACGTACATTGGCTCAAAGTTCGTATTTGAACACACCTATAAAGGTGTCTTAAAGAATGCAGTAATATAGTTTCAGCACTGAAGTGAAGTAGAAGGACTATTCCTTTTAGTTAAATTTGATTAAATTCAATATTATACTATTTTACAAATTTGTAAGCTTTCATAGTTCCCGAAATCATACGGACAGACGGACATACGGACAGACGGACATACGGACATGACCAGATCAACACTTCTTTATATCTGTTACATACTTTTCAACGAATCTAGTATACCCTATGACTCTGCGAGTGAGTAATGGCTATAAGCATTAAGAATTCCGCAAAGTCTCGAGCTTTAATGGATTTCCGGATTAAAAAAGCATTACAGCATTACTTGACTTTTCAGTTCGATTCTAATAGCTTACAGATTTAAGACACAAATTTTTCATTAGAAGAAAGTTTCCCACTTCGGCTGCCGCACAAATTATTTAAGGCAACAGGCAGTGGAGCAACTTTTGTGGCCGGAGTAACCTATTGCGATAGAAAAATGTTATGCCAGGCACTTTTTCACATGAGCGACATCAAAGCGATTGTGGCCCATCTAAGTAAAATGTATACATATTTGCGACAGCGGAATATCGAAATAAAAACTGTTCCGTGCGCAATCAATTGAAATTAATTTGCATAAAGGAATGTCCGTGCAAGCACTCCGGCCACACCACTGACCCCTGACCCCTGACCTCTGACCCCTGCGATTTTCGATAAAACTGGTCTTTGGCACTGGTTGTGAGGAATTTCTGATTGCTTATCGCTCTGGGATTTAGCGACTGATTCAACTGCAGCAGTTTGTTTAATTAGATTTTCATTTGCGCATTATGAAAAGTGGATGCGTGGGTGGGTGTGGGAGTTGGGTGCTCAGTGACAAAAGTTTTCACTCGCAAATTGTATGTTAAACAATTTCCACACGGCATCCTGGTCCGGATGGGACTCACTTCCATGCGTTACGGAAATGTGTGCACTGCCCAGGGGCATTCCAGCTGGGACTCGGTAGCTGGGGCAGCGGAAAACTCTGTTGGCACAGCTGAATTTAGGGTTTGAAATTAATTAAGCGGAAGTAACCTAGAACGTTTGATTGTTTTAGACAGATCCTGTGTGTGATGGTTTTTTGTGTGTTTTTTTTTTGTTTTCGCATTTGTTTGGGCACATGGAAATGGTCACCTTAAACAGAAAAATATGATTAGCTTTAATTTGTTTCATTTAGTCGCTGGCGGAAATTAATTTTCCAGATGATCTCATATGACAATTAATGATTGATCAAAGTTCCATTGTCAAAACATAGGTGGCGATCTGCTCATGCTCAACCACGGTCGTTGTTCGCTTATCTGTACATAGATGGCGCCACGAGATGGTATGTGGTTCTTATTCTGAATTGCCTACTTTCAGGCCGTGACAATATCCAACAAAATTTATAAACTTTGTATTATATTTAGAATGAGTTACTTAAACTTAGTAAATATTTAATATTTACCAGATAATGTGTCTTCTTTTGCTCATGTTAAAGTATTAATTATTGATCTAGAATAAGATATGTTTGTTGATATGTTTATGAAACAATTATAAACTTCTTTGTATTGCTTAAAACAAGCGTTAATGAAATTTATAATGGATAGATGAAACTTCTAGATTTTTTCAATATCTCTGTCTTGAAACAACTTTCTTTGTCTAAAATGTGTGAATAATTTACTATGACTGGCGCCACTAGTAATACACAATTCGAAGTTTATGGAAAAAGGCATCTTAAGATACTGAGCCTTGTGTTTTGCCTGACTTTTAATCAAATGAGAATACTCTACCCAATTGAAATACAAACGCTTGGTGATTTTGGTGAACACATAGTTATTTCCGGCAAATTTGCTGGCAAATGAATAATCTAACTAGAGAAAAGAATGGCCCATATGTAGGTTCTTTGAACTCGACGGGTCTATGTAAACATTCTCGACGATTATTGGGAAGGGGCTGGCTGAATCAAAATCTGTGTGCTACACACACCCCAATGGAATTACTCAAATGTAAATGGCTCTTAAAAATCATTGTATGCATACGATGGACGTGGACGTGGATGTAGATTCGAATTTGAATGCCAGTGCGAGTGCGTCGACAGTGATTTCGTTAATGAAATTTTTCGTTGACTTGCCCAGTGCAAAGGGATGAGGACACTGGCCACACCCCTCAATTTAATTGCGTATTATTCGCTCCGTACGTTGAATACCCTCCTCCATTCAAAATTCGTGGTTCAGGGCGAAGGGTTCGAATCTAATTATTTTAAAATGCATGTTTGTATGGCGCCAATGGCCGGTAAATGGGGTAAAAACTCATTCCTCTATAGCCTGTTGCCCTTTTTTTTCTGTAATTCAGTATGAAAACATCAATACTATATGTATTTAGATAAATGTTGAAATCATTTGTATTGCAATTCATTTTTGCCCGGAGTGTTGAAATAATTTGTATAATCATATAAGGTTAGTCAATAATTATGCAAAGCTATCAAGTTTTATTCTATTGATGGTTAGGAAAATGAGTATCAAACATTTCTAAAAATATATCAAATATATCAAATGTAAAACGATAACTAATTAGCGGAAATATGTAATCGATAAGATACAAATACAGCAAAAGGTTCCTTATAGAAACTTTACTTTCAGTTATTAGATTCCGAAATCGGATCATCACGAAAAGCCTGATCGTGAAAAGAGCTTGGTCATATCCTCGTTGATTAGTGGGCAAAACTGAATAAGGGCATGGGTTTTGTAATTAATCTCATGCTGCGACACTTCCCACTTTTTTCAAATATATATATATCTTTTTTTGGCTTGCAACTGGATCGTATGAGACGGGATTGATCGAAAGTGCTGGCTCACGTGGAATAGATTAGTTAGGTTCGAGAGCCCAAAAACGTATTTCATTATGTTGATTGACGATGAATAATTTGGAAATGTAATTATGATTTATACGGTTTCCCTTTGAGCTCGCCAGCGATCCACTCCGATCGCCGAAAAAAGAGGCATACATATACCATATACATATAACTTAAATTTTACGGTAATGTTGCAATGAATGCCGCCGTGTTGAGCGGACAGATTGGATGGATAGTTCGAATAGATGGATGGATGGGTGTATTGACTGTCATTGATTAATGCTCCTTGGCGCCGAAAACTTGGGAAAAAAGTGCAACTAGACACGCGTACTATGCACCGTACTTGGAAAATAATGTGCAGCAGGAAACAAAGCAAAGCCGCCGAGCTGCAACGCCCTTGCGATGGTTAAAAACAGGATGGGAGTAAATATAATTAACTGCTTATCGACGGGGTGCGAACAAACCGTCGATTCATCTTGGGAGTACCAGGTCACCTCGGCACTTTGTCTTTAGAATTCCGTATGCGGAGGATAGGTAAGTATTTGGTTTTTTTTTGATTTTCCACATTTCTCCTCTCGATATTGCGATATTGGACACGGCTGGAGCTCGACTTCTCGAAACAGGTACTTGATGAGCAATGTATGCATGATTGATTGATTGATGATCATCACGACCATATGCCGCTTGGATCATCCAAGGACGAGTGTCATCCAAGTGTCTCCGCTGTGCGCAAAACGTACAAGTAGAGGGCACAAGCGTTTACAGCTTACCAGATAAAATCGGTAATTGGTAATTGGCTTCTCGGGTCGTCCAGGAGCAGCGATCGCAGCAGTGGGAGTAGGAGCAATTGGGCCAGCGGCAGGAACACAGGAGTGAAAGGATCTGGCAGGATTAGAGCTGCACGATAGCTGCGCGGTTGACAAGTGCGGATCGGGGTCCTTTTAGCCGTGCTGCTGACCAGGATGCTGACCAGGATGCAGACTGAGTAATTACACGCACACGGACGGACGAGGTGAATAGGATAATTAGTTGTATTTGCCCCTTTGTGTCCTTTGTCCTGCCGCTGCTACCGTGTCCTTTTGCTCATTTTTTGCTCTCTCTTCTCTCTCTCTCTAGCTGTCTTTTGCCATTTGGCTGCTCGAAACGTACGTATTTAACGCTTTGCCGCATTGTTTTGCCTGCTGCGTTTGTTCGCCTTGCGTCCTTTTGTCTTTGGCAGTTAAACCCCTACGGATAAGGCATGGCATGTTGGCCCAGAGGTGTAGGTATGCACGTCCATAGCATGGACCGGCATGGGATAACCAGCCGGGATAGCCGGGATAACCAACCTGTTTCGGTGCGCTTAGCCTTAGCGCATGGCGCTACCATCTCAGAGGGCCTCGAACAGGATCAGCAAGGATATCGGCATTGTTGCCCTTTGTTCAGCCCGCTTGACCTATTATTTTAATTATTCATTCGCAACACTGTGCCATTGTTGTCAGCAGAAATCGATGGCATTGTATGGAAGAACGTCGGTTCGCATGGCTTTTCTTTTGCTATTCTTCGATCTGTTGTGTTAACCGAACGATTTTAGCATTTCCCCGCATCTCAACTTTTCCCGGTTAATCCCACCTGCATTCGCTCAGATCTTGGCATTGTTTTTCCGCTCCTCGCTGCCCGAGCTTAGCAAAATTATAATTGTCTTAATTTAGGAAAACACATAGATTACCAGCCAGGTACAATGGGCACTACTCCAAATATGTGGATGACTTAAAAGCAAAACCGTATGCTAGACAAAAAAAAAAGTTGTAATAATAAATATGTACAATTTTGAACAATGTATAGGATATATATACAATATTATACATTTTTGGAAGTTAAATTTAAAACATAAATAAATGGAAATTGTTTTAATATCCTAACTAAGCATTTAAACTATTGTTAGGAAAACAATCAAAATAGCAATCATTTTTCATCTGGGACAAAGGCAGTTATACACTTTAAGCAAACTATTAATATGCGACTTAGAAGTTAGGTCCAATTAAATTAATTAATAAAATATAAGGTGGACTCTTCCTAGTTCGAAACGCATCGCAACCCTTTTGTAAGGTTGGACCTCCGGTTGAAACTTGATTTGAACCGAATTTTTCGATTTGGAATGGGTCGGGGGCGAAAAGTGTACATCTATACGGAAATCAAACCCTCGCACAGGGTCGCACATAAGGGCAAGCAATATATGGTGCACGGATGGATGGGTGTATGGAAATTTTCCCCGGCTTATGTACTTAAACAGCCCCGTCCATGCCCCGCAATAATAATAATAATAATGGCTGCCCTGATTCGGTCTTGTGGTTGGTGGCGTTTTGTAAATGATGACGCAGCTCGATGGCGTTATAATTAAGGTTCACATCAATGGGTAGCGGCAGCAGGCTGCAGATGAGGAGATGAGTGCCACCTGGCCATCAGACATTAGGTAAAAAGCATTGCCCAGCAACCGGAGAAACCGCCGCCGTTCTCAAATTAATCACGATCCAAAGACCGCCTCAAAAAATGTATGAGAAAATCTAGGAAATCGTTGCCAAATCACTGCTACATGAATGAAATATATCAGGGATTGAACGCCCACACATAGATTACCATTCGTAATGGTAAATATCGTTTAATTAAATTTCAACTTTAATACTTATACGAGTATGTGCCATCATCGAGAATCTTTTCCTTTTGTCAATACATTTTCCAACTTTATAACTTATAACTGAGAAATCCAAGTACACAGAAAGTTGTTGTAGTTTAATTGAATTAAAATCTGTGCCGCGAGAGGTCAACAGATTTAAGCCCCTCTGAGCTGTCATTATTAATGGGAACCAGATCAATTAGGGCTTGCATTCATTCCCCCCCATGAACCGAAAGCTCCATCCAAACTGAAACGACGACAATGAGACTCGTGTCATTTTGAAGAGTTTGAAGAACATCTGAGGCGCTTAATTACAGGTCACGCCAAACCCGGACGGGATGTGTTCTATAACTAGTCTTTGTCTTCGGACCGACCCTAGATATTATATGTTATGAGTCAAGATCGCCCCGAAAGGCCATCGCAGACCATCACAGATGATCCGCAATTAAAGTTGACCAACTTTGTGGTCACATATCAAATTATACCCCTTTAAAAAAACGCGTGACTTCCTTTTCAATGGTCAAAGAATGCACTCCACGCATTAAGATGGTTTTTTAGATTTTGTCCCGGGTTTTCCAAGATGTTTAACTGGAAACAGAAATATGTGGATGCTGGGTAAAGTGCACCCACTTTAAGGTTTGCATGTACTGTTTCTACTTTATTGAAGTATCAGCTAAACTAGCTAACTAGCAAGTTTTATATATTACTACTAAAAAATCATAAAAAACTTTCAAAATTTATTGATTTATCTACAGATTCTCATTTATTCGTTAGTCTTTAATCGATTGCTCTTTGTTTCATTAATTTTAGACTTTATAAATTCATTTGTTCGCCGCTTTAAAAACAATTTAAATGGAAGATGCACCCCAACCACCATGCCATTCGAGAGCCCCAATGAAAGAAGCTGACAAAATTGCATCCAAAGGTAAACAGGAGAATGCAAATATTAGCAAACACTGCAAATCATACACATAATTGGAATTCATGTGCATTGCCGAGTGGGTTGAGGGTGTGTCCATGTGTCCTTAGAAAGAGCAGGGCTCCAGGACTCCCGGAATTGCAGGACTCTGGGGCTCAGGCTGCGTGTTTGCCTGTTTGGGTGTGTGTGTGTGTGTGTTGGCCATTGTGCAGGACGACGGACTGATGTGCATTGAGCTATAAAAAACAATGGCATTCGCTTTAGAACACAAGAGCACAGACCATGTTCCAGGACCATGACCAGGACGACCAGATCCACTCCACTCCATTCATGGCAGTCCCAGTCCACCGCTGTATACGTCCAAACATTTTCGTATATGAGTATTTAATTAATCCGTAGTTGACTCAGGGCAGCCTTTTCTTTGCCAGCGCCCATCCCTTGGGTGGGCTTCCAGAAAAAGTGGAAACGAGTGGCGATTCGAGAGTAGCCTCACCTTAAATCTACATTTGAAGGTCGCCTATAACATACCCTGGATATTTGCAAAAGCAAAAGAAAAGTTAAGGCAATTTGCACACTCATCACTTCTAATTATTAAAAACGAGCTTAAAGTCTGTGTAAAATGTTTAGTATATAATATAAATATATCTGTTATATACCTATTACTTTAGTTTGACGAATTCGGATTCGTATTCGATTCAGTCATAATTGTGCCCATAAATCAAAAATCCAAAAAAAAGGGGGTGCCAAGTTCAGTTTGCATGCTATATATCTAGCTATATACCTCTTTAAGCGCGTTATGTCGTTCTGCCTGCCAACTGGGACGAGTCCTTCTTGTTCGAAAAGGGAATGCAATCAAATATATGTACGAATGCAGGGACTTATGTGAATTGAATCAACAAAACATCGGGTGGTTGGCCGTTGGAGTTTTCGAGGGGAAGGGGCTATTCAAAATGAGGAAGCATCCTTCATGGGAGACATTTTGTGTGCCAAGCTGCCGAGCTGCGATATTGAGCCACTCGAAATCAGAGCAAGGGTGAACGAACAGTTTTATAATCTCTCGAGGATCCTCATCGCCCTAGCTGTCATCCTGCCGCGCTGTCGTCGGCGTCGTCCTTATATGGGAATAATATGGAGTGATATAGAAATCGGCCATTGCCAATCTCAGTGCCGCGAAAAAAAAAAGAAAAATATGAAAAAATGAAAACACACCCCGCACTGCTTAAATAAACATTAGCTTGAGCTAAAAAATAAATGTTGAGGATGCTGCGATGATGATTACGATGATTGCGATGATGATGAGCTGCGAAAGAGATTTGTTTCTTTGCTCTATTCAACAAGCACGCCGCCGCTGATCACAATTGCTTTGGTCCTTATACAGAGTCCTTATGTACGAAAGGCACTTATGTGAAACATTTTCCAAACTGATTCCCATATTATGATCCCGCGCTCATTGCGGGGGTTAAATTCGCATCGGTCCTTTGGCCACTCAACTCGACGTCATCTGTCCCGAACAGCTCGAAAATGGCCAGGAAACAAATCCTCCATCAATTACACACATACGTACTCTTTAAGTACAGTCTGTGTCTTGCCGACTTTTTTGTGAATGAAACAGGATAGTAGCTCTCGAGATCAGCTTTGGGTTACTCTGGCTTTGAGCAAATTGATCGGTAGAAAATGAAGGATGAGTAGTAGTTCATTTTATATTCATTTTAAGATCGCATATCTTAGCTTAATCATTAGATTTCAGTCAGAAAAATCGTTATACTCCATATAAAATCAATGTTGTTTGTTGAAAGTAATTATATAACTATAATATATGTATATCAAACATTAGTCTGGGTAATCAGTCTTTCTTACTCCAAAATGCTTTGATACATTTTAAACATTTAATTTAATTTCACAAACATTTAACATACTTTTTCTACCCATTAACAAATCCGTTTTTAACTGGCAAATTAAAGACCAACTAACAGCAGCATATATATATGGTGTCCCCCCCACGAGCTGCGTTTTCATCGAAATGTCGTTGCCATTATCCTTGACCGATGGCAAAGGGGCCTTTGGGGTTCAGCGGGCAAAGGACATTGTGCGAGAGTGTGGCAGGACACGCTTCGAATGTGGCCCCCAGTGGTCCATGCACACATGTTTCCTTTATTTTCTTTTTTTTTCTAGTGCCACAAAACCAGCAGACGGGGAGCACAACGCAACGCAACACAACACAATTAAGTACCGCTTATAATGGATGTTCTCGTGTCAAAAGCCCATTTTTTGCGGACTGTTAACAGGTCGGATATACAGAGATGTCGGCTCAAATGTATATATACACATATATAAGCCTAATAAATGCGTATTTGTCAGTGTTACAACGCAGGTGGAAAATGTTATCTTTATTTTCGTGTGCCATTATCAGCGTGGGAGTATTTTGGCCAGATATTTACTATTTAAATGAAGCGCTTAATGCGGAATAATTACACCATTAATTGCACACGACGATTCTGCTTTGTCTTCTCTTTTTTTTTGTATTCGAAAATATATCAAAATTGTTTATAAAATAAAGACTATTTTGGGATTAAAGATAAAATAAAAGGAGTGTTATGAAAGCGAATTCAATTTGGTTAATAAGGTGGTAACATTTTCAATAACGAGTTAGTCATAATAAAAATTTACTTGAAGTATAATATAATAAACAATTTTTAACATAATGATCACAAATCGATTCCTTCTCATTTAATTCTTAAATTATTACTATTATTTATTAGATACAGTTGATATTCTTAATAGATAAAATGTATATTGTCAATAAGATAGAACTGATATATTCAAGTATTTAATTGCTATTGATAGAATCAAGCTCGTAATATGGGACATATATGTAGATATTAGATACAATTGATATTCTTAATAAATACATTTAATATTCCCAACTAGCTAAAAGTAGATAGAGAAACTGAATGTTATCAAGAACATAAAACTCATATAATCACTAATTGAAGTGCTTTTTTTTATGTATAAGTTTAGTCTTCATCTAGCTACAATTTATATGTATATTCAAGTATAAAATAACTATCGGTAGAAT
Organism: Drosophila simulans; assembly: GCF_016746395.2. Classification (NCBI taxonomy): domain Eukaryota; kingdom Metazoa; phylum Arthropoda; class Insecta; order Diptera; family Drosophilidae; genus Drosophila; species Drosophila simulans. The sequence goes on along the minus strand of NC_052525.2, from coordinate 15,695,403 downwards.
CAAGTTCATAATAGTGTGCATGTAGATTTTTCTAATAGATACATTTAATATTCTATTCAAGTCTTTGATAGATTATGATAGAAACACGTCTGTAATAGGGGACCTATAGGGGCAGTATCCGATTTCTAACCCTGCCCCTGGCTCTCTCTCTCTCTGACTTCCGATTGGTTTTCGGGATTGTCGTGCGACTCCTTTCTCAAAAAAAAAAGGGGTTAATTGCACACACATACATCACAGCCATGCGATCCATTTGTAGTCCTATATGCAGGATATTTCGAATTCGATGGGCGCAGGACTCTTAGTTCATCGAGGTCGGAGGATGTGGAAATGGAGATTTGCTTGGCCAGATCAGCAGCGGGCACCTTTTGTTGTACAGGTGCTTTTGTCCTTTTCGCAGCGGGAAATCCTCTCGCTCTCGTCCTTTTCGTCCTTCCGCAGTCATTTAGTCAGTCAACTGCTCTACTGTTCAGCTCTGCGGTATTATTTGCTGTTACTTTTGTTGCCACAGCTCGTTGTTAACAGATTGCGATGCGATTGTTTTCAAAAATGAATAAAGATGGTGTTTGGGCGATAGCCACCGCTTGCCGCCGCCTGGTGACGGAAATGACGTGAATCCAGGTTTCTGGCAGTCCGGATTCCAACATCCAGAGACCAAAGAGCAAGCCCCCCCATCTGGGCATCTGGGCATCCCATCCAAAAGCCGTAAAAATTGCGGATTACAATCGCGGATTTCCATCGCACAATTGTTTATTATTGCTGGCCCATTTTTGTGTTTTTTTTTTTTGTTTTTAGCTCGCCCCTCATTTTCGGTGGGCTTTTCAATGGCCTTTTTATTTCTCCGCTTGCCTTTTGAGGCACTTGGACTGCTACTGGAAAATTCAACCGCCCCCATAGAGCTTTTCCCCCACAATGACAGCCAAAATGACAAGGACAAAGACGTCGTCGGCGGTTCAATTCTCACTGGTGTTTCTGTCGGTTGGTTGGCTGTGTATTTTCTTTTTTTTTTCTTTTTTTTTTCTTTTTATTTCCCATTTTTTATGTCTGTTCCACACGAGAAAACATTTGTATTTGTGTGTGCAAAGTGGACGGGAAGTCCTTGCAAAAGGAATTCAGTCCGTTTGCGCTTTATTTGGTCTTGTTTGTTTGGCTTTTTTCAACACCACCACCACCACCGCCAATCCCCCCCCCCCCCCTGACGAAAAGAATCTTAAATTTGCTAATTTGTGAACTTTTGTGTTCGCATTAAAATTCGCTCCGCTCTGTGTTTTGTGCTTTGTTTGGCATTGGGAATTGCAATTGGATCCGCGTGTCCTTTGCCCCATCATCTCGAATCCCCCCTTTTTGGTTACATGGGCGTCTGCGCTTTTTGCTGCCCTTTTCTTTATTTTTTTTTTTTTTTTTTGGCCTTTGTTTGCTCCCTTCGAGTAAATTAAGCGGCTCATTTTTTGTTCTTGGGGGGTCCCCGCACACCAAGCACATTTCAATTTAAGTCGATAACATCTTAATTTGTATTAATAAATACTTGTTGGACTGTTATGTAAGTTAGACGGTTGTTTCGGGTTGATTTCGCAATCTTATAATTACCGATTCATTTTATCTTGGTTTCACAATAGATAACTGCATTTCTGCTAGATAATTAGCCAACTTAAGGAGTATATAATAGTTTAATTGTAAGAAACTAGGATTATATAAAAATAAATACAACGGAAATAAGTTATATTTACAATATATGCCTAAAATACAAGACAACCACAGAAATATAAAATTTGGTATCTTAAGTAGCATTGAATGAGGTCTCCAGCTTTAATAATTATAACTTTTTTTTTTGGGAAAAATCACTGAAATTGTCTCTGCAGGATATCCATAGATATCTGCCCCACCGCGATTTCGACTTTATTTTATTTATTTCTTTTTTTTTGCAGCCCATAACGCGGCAACGAGGCTGGGACGCGCAGAAGTGTGCATTAATTAAAATGTGAAACCTAATAAATTTAAATTACAACTTTCAATAAAAACTTTTTAACGCCCACCTTTCTGTGCCGCATAGTCGACCCCATTCAGAAAGATGCTTCTATGATACTTCTGATTCTGGTCCTCTGAACAGCGCGGATGGATATCCAGATGGTGGGTGGGGGGTTTGCTACTTCGGGGCCAAGGAGGAACTTTCATGAGTAGAAATTATTTAATGAGCATGAAAATTGCGGGGCAGCGAAAACGACGCCAGCAACGCAACCATTTTATAATTTCATATTTTCGTTAATTTTTTTCTTTTTCCACTTTTCCCCCTTTTAGGCATTTTCCACCATCTCGGCGCGGTTCAACCCCAAAAAAAGGGCTGAACGCAGAACATAGCGCGACAAATAGATAACCTCAGGTAAAAATTAATAAACATCCTGCCGTCCGTGGGTCCATTCCAGTTACTCCTGCGTCCTGCGTCCTGCATCCTTTGCGTTGTGAAATTGCCGCGGGAGGCAAAGACAATATCTCCCCGCCTCTCTTTGGAATGGAATCGCCTCGAATGGAATGGGGTGCAAAACCGAAGCAAAACAAAAGGAGCCCGAGCCCGAGCCCCGGAACCCGGAACCCAAAACCCCAGATGGTTGCCCCTTGTTTTTCTTGTAATCAAAAGCGTTTTCATTGTTTAACAATTAAATTGCTGGAAAAGGCATCATTAGCAGTCGTAAGTCGCGAACTGCCAAAGGAGCAAACAGCGGAGCAGCAGAAAGGAGCATCAGCGACACATCTCCAGCATCGAGTAACCACATCCACAACGAGGTTCGCGTCCACAGCCAAGACATCTTGCCAAAAGGAGGTCTCCGGCGAAGAACAAAGGAAAGGAGTTCGACGAGGACACAGGCCCAGTAAATGAAAACACCGCTCGAATACCCCACGGTAATGGGTCGCAATCGCAATCGCAGCCAACCCATTAATACAGCGAAACAAAATAAATATATCATTTTTGGCGATATTCAACCACACACACGTAGCCACAAGCGTTTAATTAATAAACTTTAGACAAACTTGGGCGTAAGTGGGTTATAATAGTTGCAAACCACATGCATATGTATTTTATTTGCGAAATATGTTTATTTCGGATATCAACCGAAATAGAAATAGAAATAGAAATATCATAGGAAATGCAATCAAAAATCAAATCCATTTTCATATTTGGTTAATGCAACATTAATTGCCCATTCAATATAAAAACTATAAAGTATAAACCAATAAATTAGATCCGTTAAGCAATTTACATAGGTAAAAAATAATGAAAATACATACATTTATAATTTAAACCAATTTAAACAGATTTGAATCCTTTTGTTTTTAAAAAAGGCAAGTCAATTTTTATATGATTTTCCCATTAGATTTCCTATCAATGTAACACCCAGTTAGTTGTTTCATTTAAGACATGATCTAAATATTCTTTTATGTTTTGTACAAGTGCATCGCCTTTTCTGCCAGTGTTAAGTAAGCAAAAGTAAGGCCAAAAGCAAAGTTCACTTTCTGGCAGACAGAAGCTAAAGTTGAATCACCAGACAGTAAAATGGGGTGGTGGTCTAAGCTCCAGCCACTGGATGAGGATGGGAATGAGGATGGGAATGGGAATGGGGATGGGTTGTCTCTACGCATTACGTAGAATCAATTTGGGGGCTTTTTGGGCTGGAGTGGGAGGTGGGAAATTATGAGGAGGCTGCGTTACCGTTAACGTTACCGTTACGACTGCCGGCAGCGACGACCTTCTAGGCTAAACTTTTGTGCAAACAGTTGTTTAAATATCCAGCAAACACGAAAGGGTTAAATTCATAATATGGCCAAATTAGATACAGGCGGTAGGAAACAGCCGTAGAATAATATAATAGAATAGCGCAACCCTTTCTGTCGTCTCCGTGTCTCAGAAACCAGAAAAAAAAACCCCAACCCCTGTTTATATATATATATATATATAGAGTATATATTCTGAATATTTTGCTTATGAATTCCCAAAAGGAAATTTCGCCCGAGTTCGGTTACAAAATTGTTATAATTTTTCCCGTCGACTAAGAAAAGCGGAAGTGAGCGGTTGCCGGAAAAGCGGAAAAGCGTCTGTTCGCTCATTTAAATTAGCCTTGTCCCCATCTTAGGTGAAATTGTCGTGTGCCAGGAGTTCCACTTCCGACTATTAGACTATTATGAAATCCCCCCGCCACTTCCCTGAGCGGAATCTAATTTCATTACGCCCCCCCTGGCCCCACGGCCATTTCCCTGCTACTTACTATGTATCTGTATCTGAAGATTGGGAGATCTGGAAGTTCGGAATGAGGTTGGCCTGTCGACAAGTTAGTTGTTTTGGATTCTTGTGTTTTGGACAAAGAGAAACTTAATATGCATATGCAGAAGTAAGTCAATGTGTTGAGGAAAATGTATTAAAGCCGCCACATTTAAAACTGCAATCGAAACTGAAGGTGTGCTCTTTTATAGTTCAAAATTTATTTATTTTTGTTTCCAAAAAAATATAACTTATGGCTACAAAATAGAGCAGATTTATTGAAAATTAGCTTACATTACGTGATGTTAATATTTGCAGAAAAGAATCTTAATACGAAGTGAACAAGTTGTGACCTTTCATACTTGTAATCCTATTTTCCTACGAAAGCTCAAAGAATCCATATTCTTCAAGTTTTCAAAATTTCTTCAAAAATATGAACATACAGCTGTGTTCAAAAAAATAGCAGTGCGATGGAAACTAAGAAACACAAATGTATTTCTCCATGTCCCTTTTTGGAATCCACTTTTTTTTCCACTTATATTTGTAAAATGGAATGTATAGATATAGAAAAAAAGAAAATCCCGTCAGTTTTTCATGTTATCCTTTTTTTATTTACATTCTTGAGCAAATTCACCACTTTTAGGCTGTTCATAAGAATAGCAGTCTCTGGTTTTGTCCATCGTAAAGTCTCGAAATGATCAATATTTTCTAAAAAGTGAGTTTGGTTAAGTTAATTCGTATATTTTAAAGGGCAATAAATTAAAAAAAAATTTTAAAAATTTTATTTTAGTGGGTAGAGGACACCACTGCTCCCAGGAGAAAAGAATGTTAATTTTTAAGCTTAGAAAGGAAGGAAAAACATATAAGGACATTCAAAAAAACCTTGAATGTTCTGCCAAAATGGTATCCAATGCCATTAAATATGAATGGAAGCCCGAAAACCGTGGTACCATACGTAAAACCACAGATATAGAGGATCGGCGCATAGTTCGTTACAGCAAAGTCTATCCTTTTGCATCCTTTGGGGACATAAAGTCTGAGCTGAACTTGGGAATAAGCAACGTTACTATTCAGAGATGACTACTAAATCATAATTTATGTGAGAGGAGTCCACAAAAGGATCCCCTACTTAGCCCTCGGCATATTAAGGCAAGGTTAAGCTTCCCTAAAACCTACCTAATCTGGCCAGTCTCCAAATGGCATAATATCCTTTGGATTGACGGGTCAAAAATAGTGCTATTTGGTGGAACTGGTTCACTACAGTATATCTGATGACCTCCAAACACGGAGTACCACCCAAAACACCCACTGATGACTTTCAATCATGGTGGACCTAAAATCCTGGTATGGGCTTGTTTTTTCTACAATGGTATGAGTCCATACCATATGATTTATGGTATTAGAGACCAAAACGCATATACAAATATTCTTAGTGATGTCTTACTGTCATATTCTGAATATAATATGCCCTTAAAATAGACATTTCAACAGGATAATGATACGAAACGCAGAAGCAAATCGGCTAAGAATAGGTTCACCCAAAATAGAATAGATGTAATGCCGTGGCCAGCATCATCTTCCGATTTAAACCCGATTGAAAACCTGTGGGGGGACATTAAACAATATGTGTCGAAGAAATCCCCGACGTCTAAGGCTCAGATTTGGCAAGTTGTGCAGGATGCATGGTCAAAAATACCCCCCAAACGTTGCCAGGACCTGGTGTACTCCATGTCGCGTGGTTGTAAGGCTGTGCTGGCTAACAAAGGCTATCCAACAAAGTATTAGGCCCTAATTAACACATTAAAAAGAAAAACTAAGTTCGTTCTAAGTCAAGTTGATTTTTTTTACTATTTTTTCATAGCACTGCTATTTTAGTGAACACCTGAATTTCTGCCTATTATGTTGTTTTAATCTATATTTTCGAAACTATTAAAGAAATAAAAGTAAAACATTTGCTAAATTGTTTGAAATTAAATACTTAACGATATTATAAAAAAAATTTGACCATTAAAATTGTAAATCATAGGAATTTTTTAACTTAAACTCGCAGGTCCCAAGCACTGCTATTTTTTTGAACACAGCTGTATATATTTAAAAAAATTTGTTAACCCAATTGATGGCATGTCAAAATTGTTACATATTTTTGTGCAAATTCAAAAACCCCCTAGTTGAAGCACTGATTTTCGAAGTAAACTGCCCCTTTCAATCCATTTGTGTCCTTTACATTGTACAGATATCCCCCAATTGTCCCACTCTCCCAGGACATCGCACACAATGGCGAGTCCTGTGACTGGGCAGCAAACCAAAATGGGCAGGGAGTGATTTGGATGATGCATTCCATTTGTGTTCCACGCCACTTCAGTTCACTCCCCTGAATTTTTCGTTGAACTTGCGGTCTGGGGATCCCTGGCCATTATAATACCACTGCATCCGCATGTCGCGGTGCATAATTAAAAACTGTAAACCACACAAATAATCCCCAGATAGTCGAGTCGAGTGGACGCGTGCGTCCCCAGCAGATCCCGGATCCCGTATACCATATACCGCATCTGGGGTGGCTGTTCCCATTTCGTTGGTAGAACGCTAGCTGGGAATGGTATCTCATCTGGGTTCCATCATTAGGGCTTGGTGCAAACTTGTTCCCGAATCACTGAATCACTTTGTGTGCTTCGTACATACATAATACATTGATGTGCCCGCGAGGGTGCAACCTCTAATGTCCTTTAATAGTTTGTACCGACCTACGAGCAGCAATTACTAAACATATCCTCAAAACTCACACACACACACACAGAAACACACACACACACAGATACACGGTAGCAGGGAATAGAAAATCTGCGGAAAACCTACCCCAAAAAATGCATAATTATTGCTCGATGTGAGGTCTCTCCTGGATATTTACTGAGTATGGGTGTGGCTTGTCGGCATCTGTGTGAGTGGAAAATGTATTAAGCCCCTGCCTCGAAATGAATTCCAGATATCAAATATACCCCGAAAGGATTCAAGCTGTTGAGATTTTTGGAAAGGCTCGATTTCAATAAGGAACAAACAAATTTATTCAAAATGGCAACTGGACAGCTTTCGTTGATTTCTGCAAAGTAAGGTTTGCAGTAAAAATACTTCGAATAATAAGAATATATATATAAGAATATATATATATATATAAGAATATATATATATATATAAGAATATATATATAATATATACTACTGTATTGTTTAAATTTAATTTTTCATTAAATTATTAGGTATTACACACGCTTTTTTACTATATTTAATTCATATGCTATTTGCACTTTATTGCATGTTATTCTTCTTTTAACTTAAATTGGATTAACCATCTCATTGCTATAATATTTGAAACTCAATATACTATGTACTTCATTAGATCTTGGGTCACGATTAGTTTTAATTTCACTTTTCACATCATTTTGCTTGTAAATAATATTTATTAATTACGAAAAGAACACCAGTAATTCCATAATAAAGCGGGTTCAAATCAGGAATATCGATGACCTAAACATATTTTACTAGTCGGGTCATCTAGAACTGCTTTTCTCAGCCAGCAGGATTCGGGATTTGAGTCCTTCAGATGTGGGTGGGCCAGGATCGATTGCTAATCCCATGGCCATGCCATTGTTTGTATGTGAATGCATTGTATAATAGCGGAAATACGATCGAGCAGCCATTTTTATCAACGGATAATCTCCGTCAAACATCTGCAGAAAATATGGGAAATCATAATATTCCACCAAGTCAAACAACAGATGAGATTCGATCCCGTATCTCTCTATATATTCCTTGTTCTGCACAATGGATGGCCAAAAATCACCGAGTATTACCCAAGGAACCTTCTTTTGTGCCTGTTTTCATTGTTCTAGAGCATATCTGTGCTTGCGTATCTGTTGTAATTATGGCGTAATTGCTGGGCATTGGCAGATACATATCATCTCATCTCGGCCAGATAGTTGGAATCATTTGTGGTCAGATATAGACCAAAATCGTATGCACCATCTCATATTAGGCTACAATTCTAATTATATTTATAATTATAATAAAAATTGTTGTTTCTTAATTAAAATTAATGAAAAATTAAAACACAATTTATGGCAGCTACGTATTCATTAAGTCTTCAAAAGAATTCTCGACTGATTCAAAAATTCCCTTAGGTTTATGAACACAATATTCTCGTGCCTGCGAAGGTCCTTTTTATTATGCCAGCTCATTATGGACTCGTGGGTGACCGGAGCTGTGCCGTTCAATTATTTACTTATTCATTCGCGAGCTTACTGAACGACCTTCCCATCGCTGGCGGCACTCCCATTCAACAAAGTCCTCGTCCTGATTGTCCTGCACATCCTGGCATTCGTACCTGAAATGGTCGGCAGGATTTTTATGATCGGCCATTATGAAATATTTTGCCGACATGTTGGAAGCAAAAACGCAACGCAACGCAACGAAATGAAACCCCTTTCCAAACTGAACCGAGTTTTATCACCCGGTTAGCAGAGTTCTCATGAAGGCATTGTAACCCTTTCACTTAATTATTGGGCACATAATGTACCATATTCATGGCAACCGCCGCGCCGGCAAAAGGGAGTTTATTGAGTGCTCACAATGGAAACTACTAGCCCGCCCGACCCGTGTCCTTTATGAATTCCCCGTATCACAGTTCACAGTTCCCATTTCCAAGTTCCCAGCCTACCTGGATTTGCAATTGTGCAATATCCAAGGGCCCGAGGAGAGACACCGCCACCGATTCACCATCAACCAACAACCATCTACCATTTACCATCTACCATCTACCATTATTATTATGTCTCATGTGCGGACCATCCTGCGCGGATTTCACGCATTCATTGAGGAATTGTCGAAGGATTGTGCGATAATTGCACCACCTCACCTTCAACTTCGCCGTCGCCTCACTTCAATATGCATTAATGAATCGCACTGCCTGCGTATTTTGCATGCGGGTTGAACCAGAAAGGACTAATTCACACAGTCGTCGGAAGAAATCGCAACAGAACTTACCTTTTACGACCGATTATAGTCGACTTTATAGTACTGAAAATCTATCAAAGGTTGTGAACACTAAGCTCTCATTTAGTGATTTAAGTTATAAATCTAAAAAGAAAATCATAGAAAAGTCACCAGATTCAGAACGTTCGGAAATTGTTGAAAACATCAATAATATATTTTAATTTTCCATAAAATCATTATTGGCTTATTCAGAAAACAATTTTAATTTGTTAAATCAGTTAAAGGTAGGTCAAGCATCTATTTAGATAAAAAGTTACTTTGTACATAGATATTTTAAAAATATTTACATATTGTATATGCTTTCAAGCAGAATAAAGAGCATTTCATTTATAACATATTTATATTTAAAAAATGTTAGATAGTTACGATCATGCAATTTCACATTGTTTTTCTTTCAAAAAGTAAGAGGTGCAATTAATTTAAAATGAAACAAACCCACAATTTACAGATGAGCTCTATATGTATTAACAACCATTATTTATAATGCCCCTACTTTTTCGGTTACCAAGGATAATTATATTAAGTGTGCAAGGTTGATTCGTTTCGAAAATCCTTTACTCGACAAACAACCATTTGGTGATCTAACTTTCTTACCACATACAAAACTGATGAACAGTTGCTTGAGTTTTCCCGGATAAATCGCCCAAAACTAATGAGCTGTCCTGTCTTTTCTTGATTTTTTCGTATTTTTGGTGGGGAGCTTGGGGGCGTGGAGGCAAACTGATCTGGAAAAAATGTAATTAAATGTGAGATGTTGTGACGCCTTTGTTTGAACTGAAGAGAGCAAAGCCAGCGAACTGGATAACTTCCCATGGCCTTTTGCAGTTCCATATGAGTATCAATACTCAGGTTGATATTTAGCTGGGGTTTCTGGTTCGGGCTCAGGGCGTTATTTTTGTTTTGTTTTTTGTGTGGGTAAAAAGAGTATAGCTGGGTATCGGAATCGAAATCGATGCAGGGTCAAAAATTATTAATGGATTTTTAATATCATTTGTGTCAGCGTAAATCGTATTTAAAGAAATCAGAGGAAAGAGAACCGAAACAAAAAATCTGAAACGATTTATTGACCCGAAGTCAAGTACGGCGAGAAAGAGATGAGATATATATATATATACATATAGTCGTTGGATCTTTGTAATCCACAGGGCCTCCACTTGATGGTTCGATCTGGATGGTATGGGAATGGGAATGGGAATGAGGATAGAGGATAGAGGACGGAGAATGGTAATGGTAATCGTAATGGCAATGGGACGGAGAATGAGAACCTGGACGACAAAGTGTGAAAAATGATTGATCGATTTCGTCTCGGCTCTCGGACCTCGATTACGTTTCGATTTCGGTGTTCGTGCACAAAGGGTGCCGTGCTATCCCAGTGTTAATAAAGAACTTTGTGCCCGATTCCGATTCAGCAGTATCTCGATCTTGACTTTAGCCCGGTGACAGTGGATCTGTGGGACCATGAGGTCCCTGAATTTTGATTCCAGCGGCGACAGCAACGACAATCGACATAATAAGATAGCAATTATTTATCAAATCTGGCAGGGGGCCGAAATAAATCGAAAGAAACGAGCATTTATTTCTCCAAATTTTTGATTAATGAAACCATTTCGCTACACAATAGAAGAGAAAGGAAAAACGAAAGTGTTGACTAGCACTGTCCAACACGAAAAAAAAGGGGGGGCGACATCGAGATGACCCCAGAGAAGATATTTCCATTCGTTCCATACAATATTGAAAAAAAAAACCTTCGAGGATTGACTTTTCACCTTCGAACTCACATCAATCAATTCACAAAGGCCAGTTGGCGGCGCCGAATTGAAAAGTGACACTCAGCACTGGGGAATCGATTATAAAGCCACTCCACACATTAATATTATCAGATATTATTCTCAAATCAAGCAATTTGAGGACACCTTGTTGAATAGAATCGAGGCAACACAAAGGTTGCTGCACTTGTCACTTAAATTGATGGTAAAAACTTCTTTGAAATGATTTTAATAACACATCTAACTATAAGCCGCCTGATTCATTTTCACATCACATTTTAACATTTAAAGTGGATTTATTGTGCTTTTAAGTTTGAGATAAATTTGTTTATCCGAAAAAAATATAGTTTGGTTTGGAAGGATTTATTCCCACCTTCAGATGAAAAATTAAAGTAAACATAGTATTTTGCAAAATAACAATGAATAAATTATGTTATTTATATATTTAGAACAATTGATGTTTCTGCACATGTACTTGCGATTACGAAAGATAAATAAGAAACAACTTATTGAATGAATGATGCATTTTATTAAAGAAAGCTTAAAGCCTTTAAGTTTACAAGAAAATGATTTAAACCTATAAAGCTAAAGAAGTGATTTAAAATGGGTCTGAATGGTTGCGAAAACCCAAAAGGTTTCATTTTAAAAGTAGTAACTAAATTTACTTGAATAAATTTTCGTTAGAACCTTATGTACCATTTAAACGTATGGTATTTTGTAATACTTAAAGATTTTCAATGTTAAGAGAGTGCTTTCTATTATACATAAAAGTCCTGACCATTTTCCTGGAACTCCAACATTGATGCTAACGTCTTGTAACGTAAGCAACAAAATAATGCGGTCCTTATTGTTCTTTTTTTTTTTTTGTTTTTTGGTGATTAATGCAAATAGGAATTGTTGCCCAAGCTTTTGTTTCGCTTTAAGAACTTTTCTCGGACACTTGTGTGGATAAATTGAAGAACAAATGTGGCCAAATATGTATGTGTGCGTTTGTATCCTTATGTGGGACATTCCAGCGTCTAGCAAATACATACATACATATAATGCGTGGGAGTGTGGGTGAGAATTATTTTAATTCGGCAATGAAAAGGACAATGAAACGACAAGGAGCTGTGTATATGCACGTGTGTAGGTGCTGCTATCACATAAGGCACTTACACACCGAAGCTGTGCGATTTACATAAGTTATACATGCATACATATGTACATATATATACATAGTGGTGGTGGGGGCGGTCATGGTGATAGAGTCGTTGAGGGTCTGTGGTAGGGGTGGGGGTGGGGGAAAGAGGAAGCAGCAGCGTCGCTTCTTTGTCACCAGTGCTCGAATTCCATTGGTGCTGTGTGGCGACAGGGAAAAAAAAACGAAGCGAATCGCCCCCATTGCCAAAGTGTCACCCATACACAGATACACCTATACAGCGACATTCGCACCCACACACACACCCATACAGATGCATAGCGCAATCGCAAAACAAAGAGAGCCGCTCAACGCGGCCATTCGTGCGGGTGCGATAGGGACGGCGAGAGGGCACAGCACCGAGTGGACAAGACATCAAATGACAAAAATTTCAAAAGAACCTTCGTGAAGAGAAGCAGAGAGGAGAAACCCAAGACAAAAAGTGACGTCGCAGCAGCGACAAATTACGTACTGTGTACTGTATACTGTGGCCATTGCCATTTCACTCTCGTTGCTCTCTCCCTCTTGCGCTCCTGTGCTCCGGCTCCCTCTCTCTCGCTCTGTCACACTATAGTGCCCGGCCATGTACTCACACCATCGAATCCAAGGCACCCATACCAGCAAGCGGCGAGAGCGAGCGCTGCGTTCTCTTTGGCTGGCGGCAGTGCGTGTGAATGTGTGTGCCGCACTGACCACACACACACACGTCGCATGTCGCATGTGTCAACCCAACGAAACGGTTTCGTCCACTCAGACGACAGTGTGCGAGCGGGCGCGAGATAGCCGCACGAGCGTGCCAAACCGCTCGCACGCACGGCACGGCGCTCTTTCGCGGCAGGAGTAAGAGAGTGGTGGCTACTCTTGCCGCGCACTGCTTTGCCGACTGGGCGAGCGGGATGGACTCAAGTGCGGGCGGATCTCTCGCTCGCACCCGGGCGAGTGCCTAATGACCCATCGACGACAATGTGACGAAGGCCAATTCCAATAGCGCGCTCTCTCACACTCTTCCAGGTGCAAGAGCGAAAGAGTGAAAGAGAGAGGGCGCGAGAGCGAGCGGGAGAGCGAGCGAGAGAGAGCCAAATGTCACCCACCCCGCGTGTGCGTGTGTGTGTCTGCTTGTGTGTGTGTGTGTGTCAGTCAGTCGGTGTGTCGGTGTCGGTGTCGCCGCATTTGTCGCTCGCTCTCTGCCCGCTGCGCTGCCGGCGTCGCAGTCGCCGCACAAATTCGTTGGTGAAACGACAAATCGACAATCAGTGTCACCCACGACATTCGAAGAAGTGGATCTCTGCTGTCCCTGCTCTCCGCACATCCGCATCTTCGTCGCTACTTCGTTGGCCACTTTGCCACTCCGCATATTCACATATTCGCATCCGCATATCCGCGCCCAGTCCACTCTTCTCTCTGCCGCGCGCCCCAGTGCATAAGTGTGCGTGCGTACGAGCGCGTGTGTGTGTGTGTCATCGTCAACTGTGAACGACCAACTTTTTTAATATCTCAGCAAAATGCAACAAAAATAAATGCACCACGGGCATGAAAACAACAACAGCACACAGCTCCAACAGTGAATTCTACCATCTGAATTTATCAACTTTTTACGCAACAAAATATCAAAACAAAACGAAGCGAAAGAAACCCTTTTTTTAAATTTCAAACCTGTGACAAAGTGAGAAAATCGAAAACAAAAACAGCAATAAACCAAAATACAATAAAATATCAACAACTCGCTGCTAAATTAGCAAAAGGTATGTATAGTTCGAGTAAAGTTGATTTGCCGTCGGCTCTTCAAGCGAAGAATTTAAATCAAAGTGAAGACATAGTGAATATTTTTCGAGATCAGTGGAGTATTTTCTAAAAAGAAAAAAGGATAACTCATTAGAGAAATATGCAATGAAATAGGCATAAAAGGAGCGAAACAATAGGATTCTTTTCATGGTAATAGATGATCTTGTTAGGATCACATAGGCTAGTGGCATCAAGTGACTTTCAGTATAAATTTGAAATGGTATTACCATTATCATTATTATCTAGTGATGTTTTGCCATCTAATACCTCTTGTTTATAGATTTTCTTATAATATCCCGACTTTGCTAAATTGTTAGCAGCTTGTTAATCCAATATTTGTAATCCCATTTTTGTCTATTTGCTGCGTAAGCTTCGACGACAAAATAGTGATGTCTTCGGGGAAACGCCAAATGTCAAAGTTGTAATTAAGATTTTTGTCTGCGGTTTTCGAGCTCTGTTTTTCTCGTTGAGCTCCGGACCATCGGGGTTGTCATCTTCGGACCATCGCCAGCCCCTTGCACGCCCCTTGTGCCCATCGACTCCTGCTTATTATAATGTACTACTATTAACAGCAACTACAACAGCAATTATAGCCGCCGGATTGCTCACATCTCGGCATCTTCCATCCCCACCAACTGCCCCACACCGTACTCCACCGATCCACCGATCTTGGATCTACCATCTAAAGCGTCTCCCAACTCTCGGAATTCTTCAATCTTGTCGTTTCTTGTCTTGGGGACTTTCAACATTTTGCTGCCACTGTCGATAATCAAAAAACGTTTCGCCCGAGAGCCATCAAAAGTTGTGATTGGTTTTTCCCCTGCCCCATACCCCTACCCCTCCCCCCCTCAAGCTGCCCAACATCACCCCCCTTTCACCTTCGGTGGCTTAAGACATTTTAAGCGTTTGACAAAAATAATTACCCATGTACATGCATACTCACCTCGATCTGTCGACCGCGTGCACTGAGAGAAAATAGAGCGGTTTTTATTGTTTTTTTGTGCGCATTATTGTGCTACGCAAGATTCTAATGATGCCTAGATCTTGGGTTGTGTTATATTCTTTCACTTTGAAATGTTAAAAGATCTATATTTTTTGAATTGAATCTCTTTTTTTTGAAGATTCTTGGATTCCAACTCATATGATATAGTTACCTTATAATGATCTAGAAAATGATTGCAATAGCTTTAGGTCATTCTCTATTTCCTGAATAGTAACGAATATGGTAACAATATTTTCGGCACCTAGTCACAAACTGATTACTTCCAAGTACTTGACAATTAAGTTTTTTTCCCCTTTTCGCTCT
This sequence comes from Drosophila simulans, assembly GCF_016746395.2. Taxonomy (NCBI): domain Eukaryota; kingdom Metazoa; phylum Arthropoda; class Insecta; order Diptera; family Drosophilidae; genus Drosophila; species Drosophila simulans. The sequence goes on along the minus strand of NC_052525.2, from coordinate 15,680,081 downwards.
TCTTTTCTGTTTTTTTTTTTTTTTTTTGCGTTTTCGCATTTTTGCCGTGTGTACATACACTCATTTTAATGCTATTGTTGTCATCGTTACTAATGAGCCCCATAAAAAGCGACCATCTCCTGGCTTTCTGCAACTGTGTGCGTGTACGTGTGCCCATATGTGTGAGCCATAGTCGTATGTGGTTTTCGGCTTAACTTTTTAGCTGGGCATTGGGCAAGCGAATGCGAATGTGTGTTCGACTTTTGAGATCGAATCCAGATAGCCAGCCACGACATCGCACACACGATCATCACCATCGTCATCCGCATCTCACCGCAATTGTCCCCAGTTTTGTGACGCCCCTGGGTTCGGTTCACTTCTTTTTTTTTTTCTTATCCCTGATTTGTTTCTGTTTTTAACGTCAAGTCGACTGCTCACAATTACGGTAGCGAACGGAGTCCACAATAAAAAAAAAGAGCTAGCTGCGGCTTTAGCTTGGCTTTTGGTTTTGGCTTTAACTCCGACCGATCCGATCCAAAGTCGAAGTCCGACACTGATCGCCGCATGTTGTCGTCGCCGTCGACGTTGTCAGAGGCGATTTTAATGGCCAGAAGAACCGAAAAAGCTGTAAAAGATTTCGCTCAAGTAAATGAGGCAATGGGCACTTACACAAGTAATGCGCCAGTGTGAGTGTACAGTGGGCCCTGGCTACGTCAGAATTTGGGAGATCCAAACAAGACTATTTGCATAGGAACCAAAATGATAAATAATAAATCAAATGGTGTAGGGTCAGTCGATGGATGCTCCTTTTATCTATTTCAAAATTCAAAGCCATAGGTTAATTCAAGATGTTCTACTGTACGATCGGTTCGACATGAAAGATATGCCGCCATCGGTGTCGCCGATATAAATGTTCGCTTGTCTGGGTTATTGCAAGCAGTGTGTGTCTTACCAATAAATCTAGCTGGATTTGCACAAAGTTGGCTAAGCTCCTTGGGAGCTTTCACTTGGGAATTTCGGTAATACACTTGAGATATGGGTTTAGAGCGCTTTCCAATGCTATAGATTAGTACATACATACATTCGCCTCAGATATTAATCTATATCTTAAGAATATCGAATATAAATATTCTATTGACACAGAACTTCATGAAAAATCCATTTGATCATCAATGGGGTTTTTCTTTGCAGCACACACAGCTGGCATCTTTAAAGACTTTCGTTTAAATCTGGATTTCGGAATGTATCTTATACATGTAGCAATGACCAACTAATCGCTGTAATCCACTGATTAATTGAGCCCCCCCAAAATATACTTTGCCATCCCTTGACTTTCGCGACCGTCTTGACTTTTCGCACTCTAATTGCGCATCAATGACCACTGCCCAATGTCCCAGGTCCAGGAGTCAATGTCCATGTCCCCGGCACCACAGACCATTCAACAATTTGCCCTGCTGACTCTCGGCGATAAGGTTGATTCCGATTCCCAGCTGTAGTTGCGCAATCGGATTTGCCCCGCAACCCTGGCAATAGTTTTCGATTAGGACTGACCGATTCAGTGACTTCCTGATTGACACTCCCTGATTGACACTCCTAACGATTCGTTTCTGTTTCTTGTTTGTTTTCCAGGCACCACCAGTCATCGCCACCGCCATCGCCAGTGCGACCATAGAAACAAAATCCACCACAGACGACATGGAGCACATAATGAATCCGTTCATGTCACCGGCTTATCTGCTGGGCCATGGCCCACATTCCCACCAGCATGTGCACTCCCATCTACCGACACACCCGCAGCCAAATGCCGCCTCTCCGGCCAGCTCACCCGGCGGATCCAGTGGCTCTGGATCGGGATCCGCAGCGGGATCGGGCACTGGATCAGGCACCGGATCGGGTTCGTCCTTAAAGCCACGTCGCTGGGGCTCACCGCCCATTAATCTGGCCGGCCAGTTCATTAATCCGGCCACGGGAAAGAAACGTGTGCAGTGCTCCATCTGCTTCAAGACCTTCTGCGACAAGGGCGCCCTCAAGATTCACTTTTCGGCCGTGCATCTTCGCGAGATGCACAAGTGCACGGTGGAGGGCTGCAATATGGTGTTCAGTTCGAGGCGTTCGAGGAATCGCCATAGCGCCAATCCGAATCCCAAGCTCCATTCGCCGCACATCCGGCGCAAGATCTCGCCCCACGATGGCCGCACTGCCCAGCAGTTTCCGGTTTTCTCGCCCGGAACAGCCGCCGCAGCGGCCGCTGTCGCCGGACGACTTCCGGTTGCGTTTCCCGGACTTCTGCCACCGCCGCCGCCGCATCATGGTCACCATCCGTACGTCATGTTCGGCGGACAGGCGGGTCTCCATGGCTTGGGCCTGCTTTCCACCGGCTGTCAGGATCCCGATTCCGGATCGGTGGACAATGAGCAGGATGCTGATCCCGAGGATGACAACGACTTTGTGTACGTGGACATGCAGGCCAATAGCTCTAGTCCGGCGGCCTCCAGCGAGGATCAGGAGGATCACGAACGGGATAATGAGCAGGATGAGGAGATGCACTGCAGCTTGAGCCTGGCCAGCAGTAGTAGCATCGCCGCCGATGAGGAGCGAGCAGCTGATCAGCCATTGGATTTCAGCCTTCACAAGCGTCGCAAGTCGGAGCAGGATCGGGAACAGGAGCAAGAGCAGGAGCGGCGGGAGCAGGAGGCGGAAAAGGAGCAGGAACAGGATGTCGAATCCGACAAGGAGCATGAACCCGAACAGGAGCATGAGCTGGAGCGTGAGAAGCGCTCGCCCAGCGATGCCTTCTCCATGGATCAGTTGCTGGGCAAGCGGAAGCGTCACGACAGCACCGCCTCCAGCTCCGCCTGTTCCACGGCAGCCGCCTCCTCCGCCTCCAGCTCCTCCGCCAGCGCTAGCGCCAATCCACCACAGACGAGCATCAAAATGGAACTGGACCCGGACAGCGACAGTGCCTACATGACCAGCCGGCGGCAAATGCTCCCACTGCCCGTTCTGGACCTCGAGGAGCATCATCATCTGCGCCTGCTGCAGACCCAGATGTTTGCCGCCGCAGCGGCTGCCGCTGCCACCAGTCAGGCACCGCCCACCGCCTTCCTGCCGGCAGGATCCCCCGTGGATCTGGCCAAGGACTCGCCGCCCATGTGGAGCCTCCTTTCCGAAATGTACCGCTCCATGCTGCTGAAGACACAGCACCAGCAATACAACCATCATCATCAGCTGCAGCAGCAGCACCAGCAGGAGCAGCATCATCATCTGACCCTGAGCCACCATCATCAGGAGCAGCACCATCATCTGGGTCACCACATGGGTCACCACCACCACCATCACCATCAGCACCACCAGCAGCAGCCGCAACAGCAATCGCCGGCGGCCACGAATGCGCCGATTTCCGTCTAATCTGCAGACTGCTGATCCATGGCGATGATTTCTAGATGATTTCCTTAGTCAAATTTGTTTTTCTTTTTTTTTTTGTGAATCGTATTTTAAGAAGAATACATTTGGTGGCGTGCTGCATTACAAGAAGGTGGAGCTTCAGGTGGCGGGGCTGTGCCACAGCTTGACCATTAAATGGCTGGCACTCCTCCTCAGGCGCGACCCCGCAACACCCACCTATGTGTGCCCACCAACACCCAATGCCACTGAGCACACCACCCACCCCCCTCTGAAAACTGGAATTGCTCCGAAACTAAGCTTTTTCTGCTCGTACATGTGTTATATGGATTTTTTTTTGAAAACCTATGTATAATGTATAATGTATACTGTAGTGCGACATCTAAGTGTATAGTATTCAATCCGTTCCTCAGTGTGTATGTGCAGATGTATGAATGTGTGTGTGTGTGAGAGAGAGTGTGTGTGTGTGTGTGGGATCCCAGGATCGGATCCAAAAAAAAAAACATAAAGTCTGTCATCTGAAAAGCGGGCTGGGCAGTGCAGAAGCGGGGATTTTGGAACGGGTTCCGTTTCCCTGCCCCCTCTATCGGTGTACAACGAAGTATTGATATTTATAACGAAATATATATTATGAATGCATATATTAAATAGTTTTAAGACAATTTTTTTCGTAGCCAATAAAACTATATTGTATTGTATAACTTGGATGTACTAACACAGCAAGCAAATTCTATTGAAACATATCCCCCGTGTGTTAAAAAAAATGAAAAACAGAAGATTCACCCAATCCCTAAAAAAAAACACAAAAAACAAAATTATAAAATCGCAAAGGTTGATAGATCGTAGGTGAACGAAAATGTTATTGCTATCGCAAACGAGAATTCCTCCCGACGATTGTGTACTGTATTACAACAAGATTTTAAGTTTTTTATTAACAAATAAACAACGGCAAAATTGAAGAAACATGTAATCAAAACTGCTTTTTTTATTGGTTCTCTGGGCGGATACATAATTTTCACGTTTTCACTAGATCAAGTGCTAAGAAAATAGAGCATGTACTTTATGTGAATAATATATATATGAGTCATCGGTTTTATGCGGATTTTGTTTTTCCATTCGAAAGATATAAAATCCAATGGAAAATATGTACAAAATTGCTATTTTCGTTAAATGCCATTTAATTCAGATATGTTACTACTGCCCATCCTAAATCATTTAGTAATGTTTTGGCTAATGCTATTTTACGTAAATAGCAGCCTGATGTGCGTAGCTCATTTGGATCACAATCACAAGTCAAGCTAGCTGGCTCTACTCCTCCCCTGCGAAAAGCACACGTATTTGCTTGTCCCAACGAATCCAGATTCAAATGTATATAGTATTGGTCTGATGAGATCTATAATGGGCAACGCCCTCGAACTGCTCTGTCCCTCCCGTTGGCGCAAATGAGTATCCGAAATGCCGACGGACTCTCACAAGAAGGCGTGACATGCGGCATAAATTGGTTTTCGGCTCCGCAACTATAGCATAGCATACCGAAACCATACTTTACGGTTCCGAATCATACCATACTATAACATACCATACCATACCATAACATACCATACCATACCATAGCATACCATATTCCTATACTCCATCCCATACTTGTACATATCGTACTCCCCCCGCGAATCGTCGTGATGAATGACCAACTATTGGTCGCAGCGGCAACCACATCATCATCATCATTATGGATAAGCATTTGAGGCCACTTATGGACGGATTACACACTCAGGCGCACGCATACCATCACAGATACAAATATGTATATGCAGATACGGATACAGATACATAGTCTGTAGCGTAAGTGGCCAAATAGAAAGACCCTAAGTAGACGGCTGTAGGAACCTCACATTCTCGTCCGCCTCTCGCACATATTTACGATTCTATGAAACACGCAACGATATTAACACCGCTTCCACAATATTCTCTCTGCTTTATTTTCCCAATCACTTCGGACACGGCTTACTTTAAAGCGACTAATTACGACTGGTCAAAATGCGGTCGAGTGTAGCTCTATAATGGCCAAAATCCAAGAACACATACATATGTACGGCTTGTTTCATCAATATTGTCCCATTCGATTTTTTACATACCAAATAAATCTGAATGCAATCGTAAAAATTGTATTTCAATCATTCGCGTTCATTATGCAAAAAACTCCACGATAGTTTATGTTTTACGACTCCGACTCTAAGTTGTACCATTATTCACCAACTATTATTCAGAACGCTTAAGATATCATTGCTGTGCCACAAAATCCGAGCCCAAAATTCCACATTCATGTGGAGAATGGAGCATGGAGCCAGTAGTGCCCGTGCCCACACACTCGCATCCACATGGATGTGTATGAAACCGAAACCGAAACCGCAAAATTGACATGGATGCCAGACTGTGAAAATGTCAAGTGGTTTGAAGCGAAGGATATGAGTCGAGAGTTCGTTCCGTGCGCAGCGTTCTGAATGCAGAACGAGCACAGCTCGCAGCTAAGAACTCGAGAATTTGGATCCCTGAGTTTTCAGAGACCGAAAAACATGAGCTGAGCTGAGCTGAGCTAAGCCAATCCCCAATCCCCAATCTCCATTCCCATTCCCATACCAATACCCAGTCCTATACCCACATAACCATACCATACCATACCATACCCATACCCATTTCCATTCCCATTCTGATGGAGAGTGATGGTGCAGGGGTGGATGAAGCTAAACGCTTGCCACATTATGAGATGATCCTTGGCAACGATGTCACTTGAGACAAACAGAACAGTCAAGCAAAGACAACGGAACGCAATGGCAATTGGAAAGGAATGGAATGGTGCGGTCTCATCTCTTGGGATCTATTTACTTTTAAGTTTTTCAATTGGATGATGTCACGAGGCAGCCTTTGGAGATGGCTTCACCAGACGGAAGGGAGGGGCTGTTGAGGTGATGTACGTTATGGGGTTTGGGGGGGTGTGTGTGTGTAACTTTTTTCAAGTACTCTGCGTTATGTGAAGAAGACAGAACGGAAATGGCAAACAAAAAAGGTTTGCTCATGCCTGTCAACCTTTGAGATACCCTATCACGTATTCATGGGATGCGCAGAGCAAATCTTTGCCACAAATAACGTATGCATAGCCACAAATATGATATGTTTATGCCACATGAAACTTTTAACTAGCTTTTCAAGCTAACACATTCCAAACCTAATAAGAAAGTGCATTACATATTCGCTGTGATGGCAAGAAAATCTTTTGGTTTTTATGAAATATTAGAAAAATTCACAATGCGTTAAAAATTAACATTTAAAATGGGATTGGGATAGACTCAAGTGTGCGTGTGTTTGTGTGTGTGTGTAAGGGATGCAAATAGGTTTATTCCTGGAGACAATTGAAAACCACTCGAGGGTTATTGAGATGTGACAGTCAAGTAGTTGGAGTCGAGCAGTCGAGCTGCTCGAGCCGAGTAACTTGACGTTTGAAATAGGACCGACGTTGGCCACACTGGCGCGAATCCAAAAGTGGCCCAAAATCGCAACGTCCAATGCTCGTCACGCGAAACGGATCCATATGACATCCGAGTGACACATGCGACTCTGCCACATCAAAAATTATGGAAAGGGGGCTGGATTGGGTGCACCACCCTTCTAAAGGAAGTGCTTAAAGGATTGGCAGCGTGGGTATTAGCCTAATGCGTTTGTAATTCACAATTTGACAGTTCATAAATACGGCGCTTAAGTTTGAGTTCTTAAAGCTGATTCCACTTTCTTCTGGAATTGAATTCTTTGCCTTCTTCTAAGAACATTTATTATTCTAAGAATATATTTAAAAGAAGTGTGTGTCACCTTTAATGAACCTGATCGGATAAAAAGTACCCTAATTTCCATCAAAGTGCTCATTATAGTTTATATTCCGGTTGACAACGAAGTAATTGGATTTGTGTTACGATTTTGGGGACTTTACCATTCATGTGCTTCTGTTTGGGTTTATTTTGGATGCGCCAGCAATCGGTAAATAGATCGTTTTGTCAGTGGAATTACTGGGAGCCTGGGAGCACCATAAAATTTGTTTCGATTTTCGGTGATTGTGGACATACCACCACAGGCAGACGAAGGAGAAATAACAACAATCTTGTGATCAGCAGCAGACGACAGCAGTCGGGTTTAACTTTGATTCCAAGTAAGTAAATCTACTTAATTTTAATGACAAGAAACCGCTGCTTAAGTGGCCGCTGATTGAATCTCGTTAGTTCCTTGGTTCTTACTCACTTGGCCAGTCGCTTGGCAAGAACAACAACTCACAACAACGACCTCAGTACTTGGGCAATAACTTCGACATTTTAATTTACAATTCATGGAAACATGATGGGTTGTCTTCGCAGCACACAACCACATTTGCATTCACATTCACATAAGAACACGAAGTTGCCGCCGCCGGAGGCAGTAACCCAATCAACTGGGAACAACTATTCCATGTTGTCACATGGACTGCCACTGGGGTACACGGGACCTCCGGGAAAACATGGGTTCTAGGACCACCACTTATTTAGCCTGGTTAATTACCCATTTAATAGTTTTTTGGAGGGCCAAACAACATCGATTTGTACTCGTTAAAACCCCTTTTTTTTAGTGGCTTTAAATGCTATGCAAATATATGGTAGTTGGTCTAAAGGAACTCATATATTTAATAAATAAAACTTAAGCTTAGCTCATAAAAAATATATTTTCTTTAGAAGAAATTATCCTTTCTTGGTCCAAAATCAGTCAAAAGCTATATTAAAGTGTTACTCAAGTTTCCATTTGAAATCTTACCCAAAGTGCCTACAAATTGCGAATATTCGGTTAATAAATGGTTAAATACCACCCACATTCGGTGCACAAACAGTTGGAGTTGGAATCGAAGCCCATGGGCGATTTTGACACCTGTCGTGGGGCAAACAACATGGAGTTCTGGGCGATTGTTTGCTCGCACACGCACACGAATGGGGCATTATCTGGTTAAACAATTGATTAAGTTTTAATAAATTTGAAAAATCAATATTAAAAATTAAGTGCTGTAATTACTTAAATGGCTATTTGCGTTCGCCTCGCCGGCAAGGCAGAGCAATGCAAATATTTTGCGAACAACAATTTAAACACGCCGGCAACTGGCGCGTAATACCCGCGGGCATGTGTGTGCATTTGCACGGATGAATGTATGTTGGCATACAGTACACGCATGTTCTTCGATATATATGTTAAATATATATATATATATATATACATATATTTTACCTGCTGCAATATATAAATATTTACGTAATACACACACACACACACGCAGGAGCAGAGAGTGAGTCACGTAAAGTGCGTAACGCCCGTTGTCAACAACATAATCAACAACAGCGCCAGCGCCACGAGCAGCCAATGGCGCCCCATCCCTGAATCCCCCGAATGCACAGCTCCAACTGCACCACCACCGCACCACTGCACCACAGCACCACTGCACCCATCATCCGCGCACCACCGAACCATTATTGAGCCCGGCCAGAGTGGCCAGTTGGGGCAGCCAAAGGTGTTGGCCGTCTCCAGTTCCACAGCTCCACGGCTCCACCACACTCACTGCCTCCCTTTGTGCGTATGCTGCCATGTATGAGGGGCATCGTTTGGTGGGTTTGGTGCGGCGTGGCGTGGCGTGGTTTAATATGGCACGGTACCAGTGTGTGTGCGGAAAGCGATTTGCATATTTCGTTGGCTTCTTTTTTTTTTTGTCATTAATTAAATTACATTGCGCAAATTGCAGCTACCACACACTCTGTGCAGCGGCATCATCAACGGTTGCCCGACGCACTGTGTGTGCATCCTCATCCGCAAGGAGCAGGAGCAGGAGCAGGAGCAGGAGCAACATCAAAAACAATAACATATACCTCCAACAACAGTGGTCCAGTGCAGCAGTGGGTCCACCCTAGCCGTATCAGGAGTTACGTGCACTGAGAAAAACACAGGATGCACACATAACTAAGCTACAAATCAATATATCATATAAACCAAAAGTATCTGTATATATGTCAGAAAAAATAGTTGCAAAATATTGAAATTATTCAAACATTAATAACAATTTATACTTGATTCTAATACATAATTCTTTCCCATTATAATATTATATTATGTAAGAATTGAGGGAATAGAGAGACTAAAGTCTATGCCAATCCACTTAGATAATAACACCTTGTCATAATCGCCATCAAGGACTTTTCATCAAGCCATTAGACATTTTAGCTGCCCTCCCCGTTCTCCGTGTGCATTCATCCCCTTCGTTTTGGGGCAAGGCGGTTTGCCTGTCATACGCATCATCGGATGGTTAAATACGATGTGTGTTGTGTTTGTTGTTCGAGGGAAGGTGAGATGATCTACCAGCCACAAGATAACAAGACACGCCGTTCGGAGTCCGGAGTGCGGAGTTTGTAGGATTGGGAAAATATCAATTTAGACACGAGTGAAGGAGAAGGAGAGCGATGGAGGAGGAAGCGGCCCACCGCGATTCCTTCAAAGTCCCACATACTCGTATATCGAACGTCTGTTGCTGGATGCTAATTAGCAGAACCATAAAAACGCAATGCACACATACTAGTTAAGACTTGGCCAACTGCTGTGCCTCTGATCTTTCCGGAACCAATGCTCAATACTCAGAACGGCTACTGAAGAAATGCCCGTCGGTAGCCGAACTTCACGTCAAACAAACGGCGAGGGATAAAAGTGTGAGGAGCGGCTCTACAAACAAACCGGGCTCGAAATAAAAGGGATGTGTTTACGATCCCCATGGTTCAGTCGGTCAGACTGTCTAACCAAAACTGATAAGGGCTACTTGTAGAACGATAGAGCCCTTAAACTTGATACTGATAAGAAATTTGTTAAAACAAAAACAAAAGAAAAACGCCTCTTAACGGATTAAATCACAATACAAGTGGTGTGATTTCCATATTTGTGACAAAAAATGATTTGAATGCGCGGTCGTCACATGTTCAATTTATTTTTTCCCCATTTTTTTATGTGTTTGGTTTACTTATTAATTGGTTGCTTGCTATGATCAAACCGCTGTAGACTCTCATTTCTTCATGTCTTAAATAGGTTATCTTTGCACACCCTCATGGCTCGCTTCGTCACTACGTGGAAATTCAAATTGCAAAATAAAATGCTAATCCCATTGATGATATGATATGAAATATATGACATTTTAGCAGCAATCCGTTTGAAGCCAAGCCAAAAAGGCCAACTTGAAAAATTAAACTAGTAACGAACTCACGCATTTCAAAGTGAAATCTCAAGTATAGTTTGATCATATAGTTTGATCACCCCAAGATCAGTCTGCATTCGAGTGACATATATTCATTAAGGAATACTTGTCAGGTATGTAAACACATGTGATCGTAGACATGCACGAATTTATTAATTTGTGCATCCGAACCGTGCCAACAAACGATGCATTTCCATTTTCAATTCCATCTCAATATCAAATTCAATTTCCATCACCATTTCGATTTCCACACGCGGCCGACTTTGGGACGGGAAAAAGAACAACAACAAAATACTGTGGAATAGTCAAAAGATAAATAGAAAAACCGTGAAAGGGTAAATTGGGCGACATGTTGTGAAAACATGCTACCGAATTTCAGTTTACAATAGTGCGACAAAACGACCCAAAGACCCACGACCTACGACCTACGACCTACGACCTACGACGACCCAATATTGTGTGTCGGTGTTTTTTCCTTTTGGGTTACTGTTTGTGTTTGCCAAGATTCGAGGTTCGTCCAAGGTCTCTACTGTGCTGTGTGGCGGCAGTGCCGTTTTATCTGCTGCACATCATCTGGCCAAAGGGACAAATGGCGGAGAGGCCAAAAGGATCACTTTTCAGGAAAAACACTGCCAAGTGCAATTAACACATTCGGCGGAGTAGAAATGTGTTAGGATCCCGTTCTCGACTGATAACGATAGATAATGTGATCTGTGCGCATTGTGGATGTCATGTCTTTCGGATGTGTCGCTAAAGGATCTCTGTGTGTTATATCAACAAACTCAAATACATACATATACATACATATAGCTAGGCTGATGGGTACACGGTGCCTTTGATTCCTGCCCGAAAATGTAGTGGGTAAGTGCTAATTGGCTTTGCCAGAAACCGATACCAAGCCAAACCGAATCCATATCCATTCGGAATTCGAAAGGGCTGCATTCAGCTGCGTTCATAAGTTGTTGTTTTTTTTGGGGACTGGGGATAGCTAATGCTGTAATAGATCCTAATTCCATCCAACATCAATGTCACTTCTGTCCGGGCATCCGTTTCAATAATACATCCATCGCCACATGCTGGCGGGCCAAAAATGGTATGGGCGTGCTTCCTATTGTATTTCATTAAACAAACTTGCATTGAAAGTATCGAAAAACATACAACACACATGGTTGGCTAAAATCGGAATATTTTTATATTCCATATCAACTACAAATCGATCGAATATTTTTGAACTTCTAAACGAGTCAGTTAGCTAAACCAGTAATTTATTTTGTAGCTTATAAGGTTTGTATATTTCTTAAAGCAAAAAGTTATTGTTTTAAACCATTATCGATTATTGCGATTACTTAACTCTGTGCTTCACATTAAATCAACTACAAATCGATCGAATGTTTTTGAACTTGTAAACGAGTCAGTTAGCTAAACTATACCAGCAATGTATTTTTTAGCTTATAAGGTTTGTTTACTTCTTAAAGCAAAAAGTTATTGTTTTAAACCATTATCGATTGAATCAATTGCCGCGATAACTTTGCGATTACTTAACTCTGTGCTTCACATTAAATCCTGATTAGGAATCAAAAAAATCATCTCGTTGACGCAATGGCCGTATCAAATGCTATTTTAACCCGCTCATAACTCATCGCTTTGAATCAACCAGTTGGAACTGGCGCTGGGATCTGGGATCTGGAATGGAAGCTGCATGGTGTTGGTCCTCGGGAAGCCTCCTTCATTTGGCCAGACGAGTGAGTGAGCCTAAGTTGTGTTTTTCCATTTTTTCCAGCTGCCAGGCGGGGTACTTCATGCACTTTGACCGCTGCGGGCCTTTTCGCTTGACCAGAGTTCAGTAAAAATAAGTTTTGCTTTTTTTGTTTGGCTTGTGTGTGTGTGTGAAATGTTTTTGAGCGATTCAATTCAAATTGAATGCCATGAATATCGGAGCAAACCGAGTGCAAGCGCGTTGCTTCTTTTTCTGCCGTTTTTAACAAACATAAAATCAATTACACAAGCTTCATTAAGCTTGCCGGCCAGGTGAGTGTGAGTATGAGTGTGAGTATGAGTGTGGGTGTGGGTGTGAGTGTGAATGCAAGTGCGAGTGTGAGTGGAAGTGCGGTTGAAAGGTTGGTAACGTTGGTAAGGTCGCCTTGTATTTGGTTTACCTGAAAATGCCGGAAGCCGCAGGGAAATGGACCGAAAGTGGGTGGTGGAAATGGGTGTGGGGGAGTGGCAAGCAAACCACCGCATACGCGACCTCAAGACCCACGACATGCGAAGGATATGACTCCATTTAGCTTGATCTCCACACAGCATAATCCGGAAAAGCGACAACTAATATGGGATTAAGTTCAGAGATGATATATAGGTAACATGAAAATTGTAGTATCTCTCTCGATTTGATAAGAAAATCAGTATTTTAATTGAGTTTTATTCATAGAGTATTCACAAGTTTTGCTTTACATTCTAATTAGTAAATATAAATATCATAACTAAAAGCCCAAAAGGCAATATGTTTCATTCAATGATTGCTGTAATGCGAAAAACACATAATCCGAAAAAGTTCTTACTAATATCAGATTGCATTCCGTATGTTTTGTATTAATGGCAATGTAAAAACATGCGAATATATATTTTGTTACATTGAAATTAATTAATAGAAAATTGCCAGCGGGCTATTTCTTTCGGAATGAGTGGGCCACTCTAAAATAGTTATCAATGGCAACTTACTTTCGCACTACATTTCACTGGCTATAAAAGCGGCAGGATAATAAAGTTAGTTACATTTTAAGTATCCTTTTGATCAAGCTGCAAATAATGACTTTAATCAGTCATATTCACGACGACTTTCTACTTGGCCACCAGGCACCAGGCGGCTCTGGCCAAATTCATTTGGAGCATTTCGAAGAGGAGTGTTGTACACAAAATCGTAAAATAATCGAGACCATCTGCGTTGTTGGAACAAGGGGGCGTGGGCATCCGTTTAGGAAAATTAGCTGACGGTACAAAGGAAAATGCTTAAGCCACAAATATTTGACTGCCGACCGCATCAACAATGTTTCTCTTGGCAGAAGTTTGGTTTTTTTTAGTTTTTGCGGCTCCCGAACTCGAGCTTTTGCCCAATGCCAGTCCCAGGCCAATCTGAACTCTGAACTCCGAACTGCGAACTGCGAACTGTCCTCGCCGAACCCTGTCCTTCAATGCCCGAATCCGTGTGTTTACCCATTAACTTTAGCCTTTATTGACAACGACTTTGGTGATGAAACGTAAGTAAGTAAGGAAGATCAAAGCCAAATGCTTGCCTTGTCCTTAAACCCCCACCAACTCCGCCCACTTTGGTTTATTTGTTTGTTTGTTTGTTGGATGCTGGGATGTTGGGTTGTTGTTACTGGGGGATTCGTAATGTTTGCACAGCCACCGGCCACTCAAAAAATGTTGCAGAAGGTACGGCGGGGGCAGTGGGCATTATCCATGGATGGATACGGATTCGCATTATAAAAATCAATGAATTAACATTTACATGCAAAAGTATTTGACCACAAAAAAGAAACAAATGTACAACGACGCCGGCGACCTATGCCTATTTGTATATTGTGGCGTTAACCACCCTATTACCCCAAGCCTGCAAAGAGGATTGCCGGAAATCCTGGGGCATCCTGCCCGGCATCCCATCATCCATGTCCTTCGCTATGTACACACGTGATTACTGGTGTTTTTGCCCGGCGTTGTATTTGCTTTTTATGCGAAATGTTTTCCCTTTTTATTTCCTGCCTTTCGTCTTCCCCTTTTTACATTTTTTCCCTATTTTTTCCTTTTTTTTTTGTAACATTAAAGTGGAGAAGCCACTCGGTTTATTCATCTTTGAATGGTTTTTCGCCAAAGGGGGCGTGGCATTCGCTTGCTTTTGCCAGACGACAAAGAAAACGAGCCTGACCGAAATCAATTCTATCACAAATTTAATCATCCTAAACAGTTTCCCCCACCCGGCAATTGATTCATGTCAGTGGCCTTCAATTGGCTTTTAACCGATTAGTAGCGAGTTTAACCCCTTCGTGGCTACTTAAACCACATCATTAGCATAAAACGGCAATATTTGGCAGGTCGGTCCATATGTCGTTATGGTTGCCAGCCCAAGTAGAAGTTTTCCATTTGAGAATTGGCACCAAAGCTAGGCAGCAATTTCACTTTGATGGTGCCAACTATTCGCTGATGGAAAATGTGCTAAATGGAGTTCAAATCCCTTACCAGCAAAGTGTTTAGGGTTAAGGGTTAAGGGTTAAGTAATGTCATTTCGATAAGATTTGATTCTGTTAACAATTGGTTGTAAAAGCTTCTTAAAGTATAACAACCAGACCCATAGGCAATTGCAATTCAATAGAAGTAATGGGGTAGTTCAGTTCTTACTTAATGAAACTATAAATAATATGTTCTTACTAATCCATAAACAGTACTTTGCACTCATTAACTAATGCACGTAGTTCAATCCACATGAACACTTCTTTCCCAGTGACTTGACATCTCATATTTCACGAAAACCGAGTCCTAGAAGACCATTACGCAGATTGTATGACACATGGTGTCCGTTGGGGCATCATCGGCATCGCTAGTTTACGATCGTGTACTATCCCAGGAACCATGGAACCGCACCAAACCCCACCGAACCGAACCGATAAAGAGAGATCAAGCCGGCGTGGCCGCAATTTGCAGATTAGATCGACGCGGAGCGACAATGGAACGTGCTGTGTTTTTTTCTCCAGTTACTTTTTACATTTTACTTTTTTTTTTTTTTTTTGCCGCTGATAAGAGAGGACTGGATTCGCACCTCCACTTGGCAGGGAATCCGGGGATCGGAAAGCCAAGACCTGGGTGCTGTCAAAGACAAAGTGTCTGGCATAATGCTCATGGGCAGTTTATTTTTTTTTTCGCCTTTTTCTTTTTTTTTTTTTCTTTTATTTTATTTTTAAAAGCCGAAACGAGTCGCGGCGGCAGCAGCGTTTCCTGCTTGTAATCCAAAAGCCAAGTTGCTCCAGCTGGCCCCCGTTAATCTGGACTCGATTCGACGACTGGAGGTTTCTTATTTGTATTTTTTTTTTTTTTTGGTTTCGGCACGTATCCGACGAGGAATATATATCGCAAAGTGCTGGTGGCGGTCCTTGTCCTGCGGCAGTAGTAGTAGTTTTACATACAATGCCATGCTGAGAGATGCTAAGATGCTGCTACCGATGATGCCACTCCGTACGGTGGGCACTCACCACAGAGCGACCGAGGCGGCAGGCCGCTGATCTCGCATGCGATTGCGATCGGCGCGGTAACAAAGCGATAATGCGAAAATCGTGTAATCCATTAGCGTAACTTTTTAAAAATTTGTGACAATGACAATATTTAGATAACACACACATGCAGCTAACAATAACAACAGCAACAACAACAATTTGCAGTGCCTTCGGTTCCACTCTGTCTCCCCATCCAGAAGTTCCCTTTCGTTCGACTCGGACTTCGATTTTGGTTACGGTTTCGGTTTCCGATTCAGATTGAGTTTCTGCATCGCCCTCTGCCAAATTAATTTGTCGTCAGTGGAGTTGAGCTGAGCTGAGCTCCACTGATCCCATCTGCAGAGGCACGAGAAGAATCGCTGGCGAGGAATCGGGTTCGGTGGTCCGACCCACAACACTCTGTGGCAATGTATTGCGTTGCAGCAAAGCGCAGCCGCAGATTAATTTCCAACTTCGGATCCAACTAAAAAAGATCCCAGCTTCGATGGCTTTAATTGAAGATGCGTGCGCGCATACTTAAATCGCGCAAACAGCACTTTGATCTTAAAAAAAGTGACGTTTAGTGGTAGTTCTCTGGTGATAATGATCTCTCAGATGGGACAGTGATGCCATTTATTATGCATCGATTATCTGGGCATAGGAAGGGCGGGCGCAGGATTACGAGTCCATGGCGCCCGACTTTTTGCCACTTGCGTTTCTGGACAAACACAATATTATATATATTATATATTATACAATATATTCTACCATACCCAAAGAAATGGGCTTCTAGAGAGTATGGATATAATAACCTTTGATTCCATTTTATTTGCACATGCTTCCCTTTATTTTTCTCTGTGCACTCACAGCTCACAGTTTTAGCACCGACGACATCCACAAAAACAACGTCAACAATGTGACTTTTAGATATACGAATATTTGTTTTCTCATATTGGGCCGTGTGTTTACACCACGAACGACAAAAGTTTACGTTTGCTGTCATTTAAAAATGAACGAAAGTGACAAACAACCGATGGGCAACTAAACACAGCTCGTTTTCCCCGCACAGCAATAAAGAATGGAAAGGACATTGACTTCTAATGAAATGATTGCCATTGATTTATGCTAATAAATAGGGTTTTTAAGTCGAAAGAAAAAACAAGAATTTACTCAATCAAAATGTGGGGATACCACAAGTTGATTTGTCTTTTTTGGAGAATTCTTTTGCATATTTATTGGCCTGGCCAAGTAATTAGCTGCATAACATTAACGAATGTCAAGTAAATAATATTGACATGATCCTGACACTCGATACGCCCCCCAAATTCTTGCAGTGCGGCCCGCAAAGATGAACGGGTGAGCCAGCGGAGTAAATCGAATCGCACGAAGCGTCGACCATCTGGACTGCAACGACTCCCAACTCCCATCAAATAACAGTTTATTGCACTGCACGTTCGCCACAACGCACGGCCGGCCGGATCGGGGATCCTCCAGCTCCAATACCATCTCCCACTGCAACTCCAAATCCAAATCCAAATCCTAACCCTCCTCCTGCCAGCGATGTCATACATTTCCGCGCACACCACATTTGCCTGCGTCGTTCTACACTTGGCGAAATCAGGGGTTAGCTTTGCTAGATTTTCAGGGAACTGAATTTAGGCTTTTTAACATTAAATACATTAAATAACAATATATAATATCGAAGTAGATAACAGAGAGTTGTGAACAGCAACTTCTTTTGTATCAGTAACTTTAGAAGTTAATAAGTATAAATATATGTGTTATATTTAAAAAAGACTTAGTACTTGGAAAAAGAAAAATATAAACGAAGTATTATAAAAATCATAGAAGACATGCTAATTTAAAAGTACCTAATATGCTAGTTTAAATAGTTTAAATTTTCTTTGAATAAAGCAACTAGGTTTCATATTTAAGATAAGCAAACTTCAAACTAATTGGAAAACACAAGTTTGTAATATACTTTCTAAAACTAGTACTTAACTAGTAGTAACTAGTACTTAATTAAAATGCAGCTATTTCTAGCACTTATTTCTTTCAGTGCTGCAGCACGAGGCACAAGAGCCGTCTACGTCGAAGATGCTGCAAGTTGCCACCACCGTCCCCCCATCCCATGAGTGCCACCAAACTAGTGCCTCCAAACTACCAAACTACCGAGCTCCAGCGAACACCACCCACTCCATTTTAGCCATCATCGATTACTCGCAGCATACACATCTATCGTATTTTTAGCTGGTGTTGATGTGTTCAATTAAAGAACCGTGGATGCTGCCTACAACAATTAGATTGCGGTGCGTTTAGTTAGTGCGAGTGCGATGCGATGTCAGACTGAAAATGGGTGGTTTGGGTTCATCTATTCCATTCTATACCCTTCCTTTTGTTTGGTTTGGTTTTGTGGGCGGTTGGGGGCTTATTTTCGGGTGGATTTTGGGTGGCGGTAGCGGGGAAAACGTTTCTGCAAGGTGTCGACACCTCGAGAAATTAGTTGTCAAATGCTTTTCACCGATTTCGTGGTGACAGACGGCTTTTACCAAAGTGTCGCCACGTCTCGGGAAATTGGGGCTCCCACCCCCCCATTTCCATTTTGGCCATGAATCACCATAACATCGAACGCGACTTTCAATTTGTCTGTGTGTTAATAGCTTATGAATTTATGATTTGACGCAGTGTGTTGGGAAAACATTCCCTGCCATCTTGTCAATATAATCAATTTAATATCGAATTTTTTCCATTAGTCACAGTCGCCGATTTTAGACGTGTCGTCGCATTCATATATCCACATCGGACATACATATTGTTGTTCCGTTCAAATCGACATGTGTGCGTTTCGGACCACGAGTATATGATGTACTCGAACTTTGAAAATATTCCAACTAGATGCCATGGGATGTGTGGCATCGGAAACGGTATCAGAATCAGAATCGGATTCGGATTCGGAATATCGGGACCACCAATTGCGAAGTTTGCCGTCGAGCGGCTGAATAAATACATAAACCGGTCAATCCAAACTGCGTGCGGTTTCTTTCGACTTTATGACCCCTGGACTACGTACGTACATATATACGGATGGATTCCCCCTACAAGTTCCATTCCATACCCCTTCTTGGTGGTCTGTTTCAGCTATGCGGCGCGATCCATGCGATACAATACGTTTCGATTCGATCCGATCCGATCCGATTATTATTGAGCCAGATATATTCGCAAACGGATCGACTGGACATTATTTCCAGCGAATCCGAATCGGTCGGCTACTCCAGACCGTGACTCTTTGGACACATGGATGTAGAATCAATCGACGGCCCCTCTGATATATTTCAGTTTTTAGTCACGAACAGATGTATTTTTGGATACCATCTTGCGACCCCAACGGAAAAAATCCTGCCGCCTGCAGTTCGCATGCAATTGTGTAATGCAATCGGTGCATTCAATTATGTTACAAAGCGCGAGTTTCCCTCGCAAAATATTTCTACGATCTCTGGTTTCGATTTCAGTGCAATGGCAAAATACGACCCTGTTCCCCAATTACTATTTCAAATTAAAAAAAAATGCACTTGGCTTGTTTTAATTGAAATGCACCTGTTATGTGAGAAAAATACTATATGAGTAAATGGAAAATAAGTGTGTAAATGATTCTTTTCCGAAAAGAATCTCATCTGAACAATAATGTATCTCGATAAAGTCAAATGTAATATATCTATTGGATGCTTTTCTGTATGCTTATAAACATGAAATACGTTTTATTGAATTTAACACCCAACATTTGATAGAATTAGCCAAAATTTAGTATGGATTACATCTAGATTCTATTTAGTTATTATACTACTATGAAAGATATTCACTGTGGCAAAATATCCCTGACCCGATTCAAGACACATTTAAGGACTCTCAGTCAGAAAACGACACTTTCGCAAATTGATACAATGCCATTTGCATTTGCCAAACGGATACCCCTTTGCGGAAAGTGTTTTTCCGGACGGGGGAGCTGGGAAAAATGGGAAAATGTGCTGTTGATACTTGTCGGTTGTATTGTGTTGGAAATTGATTCTTAAACGCTGTGAAGAATGATGCGAGATTGACTCGGTCCCCGGTCTCCGGTCCTCTGTACTCTGTACCCTGCTGCCAACCCCTAACCCAAAGACCAGGAAGATGAACGGATGCTGCCGGAAAGCAATATTTTCCTGGGGGATGGTGTAACCAGTGGGTGGCTTGTGGGTAGGGGAATGTTACTACTACTCATGCTGCTCGAAGCCCATTAAACGGCATCAAAAAAATTTAAATGCCAGTGTAAAAATGTGTTGGTTAAAGGATACAGATACAGATTCAGATACAGATGCAGATACGGATACCGATGCGGATACAGATACAGATACGAATACATATTGGCAGAAGGAAAACAATGTGGAAAAAGTGACCACAACAACATGGGCCACGGGTCCAACCACAGCCCACCCTTTTTCACAAGCTCAAAAATATACGTTAAATATATGTAGATATACACGAGTAAAGGAGTTGCAGATGGGGCTGCCGATATGGATACGGATACGTACAGATGTCGAGAGTCTTAAATTGCATTAACTCATTTAATGATGTTCAAATTGAGGCTGCTGCCGCAGTGGGTGGCCTGGTGGCCTGGTGGCCTGGTGGCGCCTCCCCGGCTCTTCTGTCCCGCCCACTTGGCCCAAAAATCTCACGCCACTTTGTCACACCAGTTCGCCGTGTGGTGGCAACACAACCCCAGTACGAAACAAAACCCCTAGTTCCCCTCCCCCCCACACCATAGTACTACTACGGCCGGCGAAAAATGGGAACTTGGATCGGGGGGGAACTGGCATCGGCATCACTTTAAATTGCTGCTGTCAAAGCGACAAAGTGTGAGTATGAGCACGAGATTCTCGATGTTACGGGGTGTTCCCTGTGTGCTTTTTTGGGCACCGGGAGTGGTAAACTATTTGTCATGCCTGTCATACTCTCGTACATCTTTGTCAACACTATTTAGAAGTTTAATAAATTTTCACTTTGTTGAAAAACGGGAGAGGGAAAGCGAATGGGCTGGGGGAATCTGGGGGATGTGAGGCGCCGTTCCGGATTTTAATAACAAGTGAGGCCTGACATCACACGCTGCCGTGATAACTCATTCTGCTCATTTCGCAGGTTGAGCAAAGTCGCAGTTTCATTTCATATTAATGACAAAAGATCCCCAAAAAAAAATAGACTGAAATAAAGTTGTCAAAAAGTTAAATAATTTTAAATATGCTTGTAAAATTAGGTAATACAGTGTAGGATTATTAATAAATACTATTATTAGAAATTAGATAGTCTGAATTATTTATGAATTAAGAAAATAATAAAATATACAAAGCTAAACCGATATTAAAATGAATTATGTTATATAAAATATATTATTATTATTATTTTATAATAAACATAACTCCAGAACACATAGGTTCATTTATAGTTTTGCCTTTTAAAAAGTATGTCTATTATATTATTGTTAACGATTTTTATTAATATTTATGGTATCATGCTTAAAATATTCAGTCCTTAAATTATTGACATAATTTATACACCCCCATCCTTTTGTTTTCCTGCTAAAAATTAAAAACATTTTCTTTATGAACATACACCCCGAAAAGTTGTGTATAAATACACCTGTAAAATGACTTTACCATTTCCATTTCGATTTCCCCATGCAGATACAATATTTGGCTAATAAATATAAGATCTCGCATCGTGATAAAATCATAATTGCCACCACCAGTTTCGCCGAATTGTGGCACCTGGAAAAACTCAATCAGCCGGTCATCATAAATTTATGAGAACTAAATTAAATTATTCAATCAGTTGCCAATCGCAATACCCCAACTTGCTCCGCTGCTCCCCGTATTATTACCTTTGTCAGCCAGAGTGTGTGCCACATTCCTTCCTTCTTTTTTTTCTTTTTTTTTTTCCATATTTTTCCGCTTTTTTCTTTATTATTTTTTTTTTGTTATCCGCGGCATCAGAGGGCAAAATCTGCGTGAGAGTGTTTCGATTCCGGAGGGAGGCGAAAAGTGAGCCCGTACTGTGCACTGTGGTCCAGAATTCGATTTTTTTGGCATAAAGTCTAAAAATTGAGCTACAGACTTGAAACTTTGTACATTTTGTTGTTAAATCACAAATAGTTTGCACAGAAAATTTGAAGTCTGTGCGACCACGCCCTCTCTTGCCTCCCATATTAACTACTGGTATGGCTCAGGAGTCAACGAAATATCATTTTTTTTTTTTTTTTTTTTTTAAAGTCGTGTATATTGTTGTTTTAAAAATAATCCCCCTTTTCTTTTTCTAGTTCTACATTTTAAATTTCCGAATCTGAATTCGAATCAGAATCAGATTGTGAATCCAATATTTTGTCTCATGGATCAGGTTTAAAATTAGACTGTATTTCCAAAAGACTTATTACTGCCTTCGGAAGTGGTTTTTCCTATTTTTTCTCTCTCGTTCTTTTAAACTTATTGTTGATAATAGTGGGTCCGAGTTATCAATCGCTCTGTGGAAAATATCACTCATCCTATTGATCCGAATATCTTTTTTTGCATGTGATAGTCGGTCCCTTTTGTAAAGCTTATTCCGGGCTTCACTCGTATTTTCAGTTTCCTTTTTAATCTTTCTCCTTCATTTTGGTAAGATAAGTTTCGGCGTCCCATTTGCTTCGGTGTCTTGGAGTTTTCAAAATCACTAACAAGAATTGTTATCTTTGACGCCATCCACTTGGTATGCTTGAAAATAAATCGGTCTAGTTGTCTGTTACACTCGGGCAGTTTTTTTTTAGTAAATAATTCAAAATTTACTATTTTTTGTCAATCTCTTCTGTCTTTTTCGATTCCTGATTATTGTTGTTGATTGCGGAATAAACGTAATTTGAAACATAACTTTTTGCCTATTGTTACGCCTCCAAATGTCCAGGAGGTCGCTATGTCTGAACTCAAAATTGCCTATTTAAAATCAAATTTTTAAGAAAACGAGCAAAAATGGGCAAAAGATATTACTTTACCGTGAAAGACAATAGTTAAAGGTACAAACTGACGTTTTTAACTTTTGTCAGAAATTGTCAGAAAATTAGTTATACTCCACGAAACACAGGGGACACGTTAGAATTTTCTGTTAAAATACACATAAATTGGATGTCACACAACATAAAAACAGTACAACTATACATATATTACCTACATAAGTTAAAAACATCATACCTTGGCATTTATTTTCCATATTTTACTATAATTTTTGGATGCGTATTAACGATCATACCACATGCAAAAGTAAGCAAGTAATTTTTCGGAAATTGCATTCTCTCAATCAGCTTTTTAACACTTCAACTTTAAAAGCTCATAAAACGATTTAGTGAAGCTTTCGGTCAATTTTGTTTTTTGTTTTTATTTATATGATCAATTTTCTATTAGAAAATAATTGCTAGAGGACGATATATTGACATAAAAATTTAGACTTTATGCCAAAAAAAACGAATTCTGGACCATAGTGCTGTGGTAGCACTAAATGCGGATTCCCCTCGTGATATCCCGATGTTGTTCCTGTTGCTGGTGTTGCTGATGTTGCTGGTGTTGCTGGTGTCGTGTATGCAAATGTTTGACAGTGTCGCTTTATTGTTCCGCTCCGTTCCATTTGGTTTGGCACTTGCGTCGTCGGAGATGGAGTTGTTGGCGTTGGAGGGCAAGTAAGTGGCAGAACCACTTGCTTTACTGGGCCGGAGTCGGAGCCGTCGCCGTTCCTGTTGCCTGGACGTAGTAGATGTGCCTCGCTTAGTTGTGGAAAGTCACGCTGCCATATTGCGTGTTTTGATTGATGGATAAGCGCGATATTTGTTTTGCAAACACTTGACAGGAGGCTTGATTAAAAAACTTCACTGCTCACATGGGACTTGGGTACCGAGCAACTCCTCGGTTATTTGAAACAGCCGGCAAAACCACCTCCTTCTCGACGACATTTACGGGCGTGTCCCAGGACCAGCCCACCCGAATACAATATACAATATACAATGTACAATATACGAATGCGAACGAGCCGAGCAGACCCATCTGATTCCCGGAGGGGCGGATACCGGGAACAATTACCAGAGGGCGGCAGATACAATTTACATGGCTCTTACGCCTGTTCCTGATTTCTTGTCGCTATTTATTTCACAACCTTTGTTGAACATGCAAATTACCATTAATGAAATTGTCGAAACGAGCCACGCCGGTACTTTGCACAATCTTTCTTCCTGTCAGATATGTCATCGCTACTTCTGCCGGGCTTAAACGCACGAAATTCAAGCGTTGATTAATCGAAAATTCATAAACCCACCGGCGGCGGCGGCGGATTCCATCGCTTCACTTGGATAACTTCATTTCGGCGATGACATACGAGGCATTGCGTTCATTTTGGCCACTTTTGCTGTCTTGCCAAACGCAGAATGGTGACAGATGTTCCCTGGTCATCGTGAGTGGGCAAATATACATATCTGTGATTTGGTAACTTGTTCACATTGGTCTTTGTGATATACCAAGCAAACTTAGTAGGGGGGCTATGAAATATCAAGCCTTTGAAACACATTTTGTAATGCCGTTCAGTATGAGAAGCGTTCCCGTTCGGAAAGTATCTGAGTAAATTATCGTGACTTGTGTAATCAAAAGCAGGTAAAATGTGTGAGTTCATAGTGGTTTAAACATACTAATACTATAGTTTCAATTAGATGTTACTCCTCAGGACAAACTTGAAATCCCAATTGGCATGACTGGAGTTTTCAAGACCTCAAATCCAAATTTTTTTCGATGACCCAGTTTATTAGTGACTTTTGTAATCAAGTGCTGGTAAAATGTGTGAATTCACAGTGGTTAAAACATACTAATACTTTAGTTTCAGATGTCTTCAATTAGGAGTTACCCCTCAGGATAAACTTAAAGTCCCAATTGGAATGACTGGAGTTTTGAAGACCTCAAATCTTGCTTTGATAATTACAGCACTGCTGGCTCATTTGTACATTTCATAAGTACCTTATGAAATGTTCCAATGGTCGGGCAAAGCTATTACTGGTCCATGTTTTGGATAGAAGTAATTCTAAGAAAAGGAAATCTGCCAGTTACCATTCTCACTATGTAACAGTTGGAACAAGAATTTTAAGCAAGCCGATTACTTAATTATATTAAGAATTATTCAGCAAATGTTTTGATAATAACCGCTTATACCGCACATAAACTACCTATTTATGTTGCATTTAATGCCGGTAAACATAAAAGCCAAAAGCTAAAGAGCTAGAATCCCTCGACTTGAACTCTTAAGGGAGGCCCAGTTGGGGATAATTTACTTCTGGGCTTCTTCTATGGCCTCATATGTGGGCCACCGGCACCACATATATTATATTCAGTGAAATCATTAAGGTGGCTACCGACCTCGGTGCGGTAATGGATTGGATATTTGTAACCCGCAATTACGATAACTGCATAATGGTATATTTATCATGAACGGCTTGCTAATCAATGTGGTTGGGGTATTCCTTTTTTCTTTTTTTTTCTTTTTTTGGTTGGAAGTGAATGGGTTGAGGGTCAATCGGGTTCGACAAATGTCCCCCCGGCATTCTTTGTATTTATTTAGCACGAATAAAGATGTCATAAAAAACAAATTCCACTTTTATGTTTTGGCACGGCCACCGGGCGGAAAAGATTCATGGCCCAATCGAATTGGCCCTTAGCAGAAATCACAAATGGGGTGCTCTGACCAGGCAGCACTGAGCGAAAATGGTGTATAAAGCGGCATTAATTATTCTTTATTACTATACAACTTTAAATACATTAAATATTAAAGAAGGTTTATTCAATTGTCTAGCTTGTACAAAAATAAAATTCTAATAACCCACCGATTCTGATTTGTGGCACACATGTTTTAGCTAGGTGTTCCTCTTGAAAGTCCTTTGCCATATAACTTGAAGTCACTTCTTATTATTCTCTGTGCATTAAACGAGTGTGATGCTACCAGCGATGATGCCCAATTTCAAAGGACTCGCAACATCGAGGCACATCGAAATTAGCAGCTACGGGGCAGGCTCAAAGGGTTGGCTCACATACATTTTGCAGAATCGAGATCCCCGAGGGTGGAGTCCTTGCCCCTTTTCATGTTGATGTTGTCACCCTTGTGACGGTGGGCTGCTTCCATATAGCCTCGGACCAGGGCACTCTTCACCGCCTCCAGAAATCCACATCCACATCCACTTTCACTGCCCAGTTTCGGATGGAGAAGGGTTGGGCCGGGCTTAAATGATTTGTCGCCTTTTACGCGAGCGATTACCACATTATAGGCTAAAAGCGCTCCTTATATCGGAAAACACTTTCGTTTATTGCAGCCGTGCTCGGGGTATTCGCCGTATTCCCACTTGTATTGCGACCGGAAAGGCGAAAGGGAGGGTAGCGGAGTTGCCCGTATCCGGAATCCGGAATTCCCGGGCTCCTGGGCTTACGGGTTCTCAGGCACCGGCACGGGCACCCTTCCCTGACTTCCAAGTGGGCGGGCATTGCGACACATTCGCCCCCATTTCCCACCGGATTCATAAATAATATGCCAACCGCCGCCTTCCCTGCATAAACAACTACTAAAGCCCATCGTACACGAATTCAATTTGGTGCTGGATCTGGAGCTGGAGCTGGAGCTGCTGCTGAGCCCGCCGTCTGATCCTGAGCCCTTTTTTCCGCAGTTCCGCTAATGAGTTTCTACGCAATTTCGTGTGCCGGAATTATTAAAGGCCGAAACACAAATTATAATTTATACACTGTGCGAATTGGGCCGATAAATGGTATCTATGTACATATTATTTAGCTCATTTTAAATGAATAACATTTTACTTTTAAATATAAGTAATGCAGCAACTTAAGATATTTATATTTTATATATATACATATTTATTATATTTATAATTTATAATTTGTAAACTTTAAATTTATTATTTCTTATATCCTAATTCAAAAAATTCTTAGTTATATATGTATTCAGTAGCCTTTTTTCGAAATGTATCATAAGTAGGTGATGTTTTTTACTTCCTTCGTACTTCATATTATTTTTTCACATTCACATTCATTCTGGAGCATTCATTCTCGTTTTTTATTATACTCGTTACTCGTAGAGTAAAAGGTTTACTAGTCGAATATTTTTAAAATTTATTTGTATAAGGTATGAATTTGTTTTTGGCCAATGTAAGACTTAAAAATTTATCAAGTTATAAAGAGAGAGTGTCAGCATCTCCAGTCCATAGGCCTCAGCTTGTCCGTTCCCAGGGAATTGTCACTGATCCGATTCGTGAAGACCCACTTACATATCTGATTTGTCATTGTCCTGATCGAAAGCCAGCGAAAACAGAGGCATCATATTACACTTTGTCGCGGAACCTGCTCGTTTCCATTATGAGTATCCACTATCCGCAGCTCAAGACACTAACAAATGGGACCACCGTTCGGATGACTTCTGCTGCAACTGTTGCATTTCGCAGATAAGATTGGTACTCGCTACATTTGCGGACATTACTTTGATGAGTTTGGGGTAGAGCAGAGACGTGGCCACTTCGTTTTAGTAGAAGCCAAGATATAATTGAGCTTAACTAATACTAAATACTTTGTATTTTACAATAAAATATGTAACAAAGAATTACAAAATCTTAAAGCCAACATATCAGAGTTATACAAACACTTTATAAAGACAAGGATCTAGAGAACTGAAAACACTAAGGGTATTCCCTAGTTTGCTGGCCTAATCGTCTTTTTGTCGAGATCTTGGTTGTCGCTTCGTGTGGCTGGGGTGTCCATGAAGCGCTTTAAGGCCGACTTCATCTTCTTTTCTGTTGCCCAAGCTCCTGGTCTTGGATTCGGATTTGGAAGCTGGTCGTGAGCGGGTCAGATTTCAAGCTCTATAGCCAAGACAGTGGGCATTCATTGTTCGGAAACTGGGCGACAATGGAGACAATATTCCTTTTATCTGGAGCAAGACCCTTTCAGTGATTGTCCGACAAATGGACAATGGGACAGATAGTCCAGACAGACAGAACAGACAGACAGACTGGGTAAATCATCATTGCCAGTGGGCCATAATGAGTCGGTAGCCACAAATTGAAAGCCACATTCCATGCGGCACATCATCTCATCTCTCTGATGGTTAAAAACTATGTGCTGTGTGTGTGAGTGTTGTGTGTGCTCATTTAATAACCTCAACAACCCCTCAATAAAAACACACCTATTTCCCGGGCCAGGGAAGCTCTCTCGCTTTTTGGCCGCAAAATTGTTTTGTTTTATTGGTTTTGTCGATTTGCTTGGCGGGTGCCGAGTTGAAGAAATATGGTCAACGCTCAACGGATCAAGTTTGAGCTGAACTGACCGGAACAGGACCAGAAATTTACGAAAGTCCTGTAAAAGTTCGTCTGAGGACAGCTGCTGGCAACAAATTGCTGATATGTCCAGAAGCGATGCCGCAAATTAGTGTGTTTAGTACGTGTGTGTCTGCAGCACTAACAAATTGAACTCATTTCGCTTACATTGCGATGATCACCGGAAAACAAATGGTCGCCGACTGACGGAAGCCGGCCACACGTCCTGTCTGTCCCAAGGACCAGGAACCCCAAACACCAGAGCACCAGAACCCACGACCCAACTGCGGACGCAGCAAACAGGACTCCGAGTCCAGAGATCCAGGAGTGGGGAGCAAGGTGTGGTCCTGTCCCGCACTAGAGCTTGTAAACATTGCCCCTGCCATCGGTACACCGCAAGAAAGTTGTCAGATTAAACTTCGAAATTTAATATCTTTTAAGGCTGTGAAATTGAATTCTTGCCCTCACTGGTTTTTGAGTACCCAAATAATTTCTGACTAGTTCATAGATTTTTCGCCAAGTGTTTGCTTGCGTGCTGGTCAAATATCCTCGGACTTCGCCGCACATCCTCGGACATCCAATGACAAAGAGACAAATGAGAGGCACGTAAGTTATTTGCTCGACTTGTCCCCCTGCCGAACTGACCATCGTGCCACCATCCCCGTGCCGTCATCGAGGAAACGCCCTTTGGACATCGGACATCAGATGTTATGGTCATAAACAAAAGTGTTTTAATAACAAGGTTAATGACAAGTGGAATGCCGCTGTCGTTTTTACCAGCAGCAGCACGGTAGTAGTATGAAGTATGTGGCATTTAGTACGTGAGACTGGGAATTGTCTTAAGAAAACAACAAGGAGTAAATCTGTCCAACTTGTCCATTCGGAATGCCCTCAAGTTCCATGGTCTCGTATCAAAATTTAATTATGTCAAATATCTCACATGTCAATGCAACTGGGACTTGGTACTCTGAACTCCGCCAGACTCCAAACTCCGAACTGACCGAAGCGCACACAATGGAAAGCCACAGGCAGACAAGACAAGAGGGGTAAAGAGGGGGCAGTTAGGGGGGGAGTATAACAAAGTTCTTGCCACTTGCCACACTTGAGGCGAAAGTGGCAAGAAGCCACTGCCCATCCACTTCATAGATTATTAAAGCGAATTGCTACACAAGGCATATAATTCTTATTTCGTTATTACAACTACCACCAGCACACGCTGATGCAATCAATTCATGCATAAACCCTTATGACTTTATACGCTTCACGCTTTCCCTCCACGCCGCAGAACGATCCGCTCTACCGCTCCGCTTTTCGGACACGAGACCTCAGCTCGCACTGAAGCCCATTCCCCAAATCCAAAAATCCAAAACTGAAAACCCAAACCAAAGCCCAGAAAAAGTAAAAAAAAAATACTGAAACCCAAGTCGAAAACCGAGACGGCTGTATCGACCGTAAGTCAGGGCAATATTTTACCATAATGTAACGGAAAATAGCCAAGACGTGGTCATTTGAAATATTTTATTTTATTTCGCTTCGGGGAAAAGGTGTAACGACAAAACGGACGGCAGCCGCAAAAGGCCACAGAAGGCCACGAATGCCAAGAAGACAATATATGACTCGTTACCTCTTAGATACTTGCTTACTTGTAGATACTCTCGTGGACCACCGCCCATTCAAATGATTTTTCGACCATATTCGCAACAACGAACGGCTGCAAACCCGAACATGTGCTTGAGTTCACTCGCTTTGGGCAAGTCGCAATCTTAAAGAGCCTAATGGATCATCAGCCGCAGATGGGAGGGAACTACTTGTACTTCAAGAAGAAAGGCATAACTTGAAAATCTCGTCCTTTTTTTGAAGGATACCCCCCACCTTCTTGTCAAATTTGCAACCACTTAAACCACTAAAGTAGCAAGCAATTGCATACAACTATAAAAATATACTTAAATAGTATATTTGTATTTAACATTTTTTGTTTAATGTTTAATGTTTAAAAAGCTACCTAAAAAACAACTATCTAAAGTATGTTATGTCGTTTCTTTTTTTTTATGTCGAGTGTGAGGTCACTGATAGTAACTTAAAAACCAGGACACATTAACAAACATTAAAAACAAGCGCAGTTTGGTGGAGAGTTTCGCCGAAATCATAGGTTTGGATGGATCGAATAAAAGCCCAACCATAATCGATACATTGAAATGGATGCGGTACGTGAAAGACTTGGCAATGGTTCGTATAAACGTATAAATATGCTGAATGAAAACTTTTGATAAACCGATTTCAATTTCAATTGAAAAATCTCCCACATGCTGGAATGCATTAGAGAACTTCTGAGCTCCGTTACGTGACTAAATAAAATATAGAATTCAGAATCCTTCCACTCGGATGCGAGCGAACAAGGGGTCCCATTCAAGGATGCCCGATGTGTGCCATTTGATTCATGAGATCTGGAAAATATATATATGTATATATATATAGGTATAGTATATGGAGTGGGGGGTATGGGCAGGGGTCTTACGTGTTTATGAGTTCGTGTGCGGTGGAGGGTGTGTGCGTATGTGTGTGTGTGTGGGTGTGTATGTCTGATTTGAAATTATTGGCTGCTCCCACGGGTGTCGTAAGCTCGGACGGAACGTTAAGCTCGGTTTCTGCATAGTTAGCCCGAAGGACCGAGTCCTGCAGCATGTCCTTTTCTTCCTCCTTTTTTCCCAGCAGCTTTTTATCTTATTGGATTGTCGGACTGACCACAGATTGCCAAGGCCTCGCCCTGCCGCATATTACTCAGAAAAAAAGAAGAAAAAAACCAGAAACGTGAAGCAAAATACAGGCCATTTTAAATTCCGTGAGCAGCTGCCAAATAAACGCGATTGATCGTTAAAGTGTATGCCGGAATCGAAGCTAGTGGTGGGCACTATATTTTATGGTTCTTAAATTGAAATAAATGCTGTCCGAATCGTTCTCATAAATTTCATTTGGTTTTAAAATAAAAAGCAAACGTGATTAAGGGTTGTGCACTTCCAGGACTTTCGTCTTCACCATTTGGGGTGAGTCCTCGAAAGGAGGTCAGTATACATATAAGTCGGAAATGGCTTAGCGAAAATTAGATTTATATGCATACAACTTGAATATGTTTCCTCTCCACTTTAATTAAATGCTATACTTTTATTAAATATGTGTTATTTTGAAATTGATAGAACTATTGTTTGAATAGTTTCTTAATTATTATTTTTTATATAACTATAGAGCATAAAATCGTTCGTTTTCGACCCACATTTCAGTTGTAAAGATGTCCATATAGGAAAGATCTTAAATTACCCCATACAAGCCGCCTGTTTTGTCGAGCACTTCAGTCGGCATTCCATACTGCCACTCAAAAATCTAGACAATTGCGTTCGGGCCGGGTCCGTCAAAGTCAACAAACGGTGACAATTTAAAGAATCGCCACACACATGCACCATACACCATATGTCGCATACCATATATATACATATAGCCAAACCATTTTAGCCCGATTTCGAGTGCGATTACGACTCAAGACAGTGCTGACAGGTGACAGAATTAGCCTTGAACAAGCCGTGGAGGTATTTCTTTTTTTTTTCTTTTTTTTTCTTTTCGGCCGTGTCACCTCAACCAATTTTTGTCTTTGCCACGGCTCCGAACTGAATCGAATCTCTAATGGCCAGGCCAACTGGCTCGTCAACGCCACCAGCAACGAGGAATCGAGGCATTTTTTGCCCCCACTCCATGGATGACAATGGAACGTTAGTAATCGCGTTTCTGTCACAGAAGTTAAACGACATCGCGTTTGACAGATAAATTGACACGATCAAGTGCACCCCAGCCGAAAAAGTACGAGATATTTATCCACATTAAGGTGGATTAGGCAAAATGGCAACTTCAGTGCTGGAATTCCCATTTAGACGACTTGACAGGCTGGCTGGCCAAGAGAACAATTGGGCGATGCTTTTGTTTCGAATT
Organism: Drosophila simulans; assembly: GCF_016746395.2. Lineage (NCBI taxonomy): Eukaryota > Metazoa > Arthropoda > Insecta > Diptera > Drosophilidae > Drosophila > Drosophila simulans. The sequence goes on along the minus strand of NC_052525.2, from coordinate 15,647,803 downwards.
ACATTCGAATTCCAACGGTGTAAAGTGTCAAATGCGAAAACCTATGAAGTATCTACTCCATATTTAACCTATATTAACCAGCTAGCTGAAGCTAGCGATATTTAGCCCCTGACATTTGAGAGCATTCGTCGGTGGCTCGGTCTTTTTGGTAATTGGCGCCAAATGTGTTATTTTTAAAGACTGCCGTTTACCAGAGACTGCATTGTAAAAGTTTGGTGGAGTAATTGGCGCTAAACCGCCTACAAATCATCACAAAAATGTGACGAAATAAAATAAACAAACTGTCAAATGTCAAGACACTACCATAAACATTTACAACACAACCCTTCCATGCCCCTCCATCTGTGTCTGAACGAGATATTCTGATGCTGCTGCCGAGATGCCGATGCCGATGCTATTGCCATTGGCGCCCGTGCATTGCATGGCATTTGTCGAGAGGCCCCCATATATCGCCCCCATTCCACCCGTGGATCCCCGAAAATGCGGAGCATATTGGAGGTGCAGGGATAGGGCCCTACCACCATCAGCCGCTGAGCATATCCGCCTGGCTTGTCTCCGTCTTCGTCTCCGTCGCCGGCACTAATGCACCCAAGGCGTCGTGCACAGATGTCTGCACTGCGAGAAAAGCTGATAGAACAATCAAATATCTCGCCTCAATATCAAGTACAAAGTATCTCAGTTATGCTATCAAATATCTAAAGCATATATCTTTAAACATAATTAGCAAATTAGATAGAAACAGGCTTATTTGTCTAGAAAATCAGGAATGAGTATAGAACCCACATCAATTAACTGTAAAATGCCTATCGTAAATAGAAGCTTAAAAAGTTGGTATACCTCTCAAGGATATCATTATGGAATATTGTGATAATGATGGTATCAAGTTGGACTAACAATATATAGAGTTTTTGATATGATACATCATCTGGTATAGAACAATAACAAAGTAGTTATTGGTATAAAAACTATTATTGATAAGAAAGATACCATGCTCATGGACTTTGCACCTAGAACAGCGATACATTTTTTCTCAGCGTACTAATTTGTGTATAGTTTCTCATCCGGACGGGAGAATGCGACTCCGCCAGATGCCGTTACTGAGTCCCCGGCTGGAGATGCGGAGACAATGCATACGAGTATACGATGGGATGCGATGGGATGCGATGCGGTGCATCCCACCCACTGAAGAGTGGAAAGTCGTATGTCTGGCACTGGCAGTGTGGCACCTCAGCACGAGGATGCCTGTCGTTGTAGTTGTATCTCGTGGCTGCCATATTTCGAAACCTCCGTGTTTTGCTGCCTTCGCCGCAGACGTGTAGCACACACATAAAAGATTGAAATTTGTCCCAGGAGCATTGAAAATTTACAATTTAATTTGCAGATGGCTTTGCTGCTGCTGCTCACTGCTAGCTGCTTACCCGTAAAATGGCACATCCAACAAATTCCGACTTTTAGACATCAATGTCCGGCCCGTTCCGCTCTAGTTTGTATGCATGCAGCCGAAAAGGCAGGCGCCCAGATTAATTCAGATATAAAACTTCAAGTTGTTGTTGTCTTGAATTTTTCGGCCAAGCCACTGGCTTTAACCGACTTGGGCAGCAGCACCAACAGTCTGTGACCTTTGTGATTGAGGAGTTGGAGCAGAAGGAGGAGAGGCAGGAGCAGCAAGGGGACTCTTTCACATGTCACCATTCCAGGGAAGTCAATATCCGAGTCCTTGTTAAGTATCTGGCATCGTTATCCGCTTAATTACGATAATCATTCATCAATGTGACATTTGCGTTTGACAGAACCGAGCTGAATCACGGCCATGATTAATTCCGCATCTTGCCGAACAATTCGCAACTATTTCGATGGATTTCCAAAAACTACACATACACACATACATATGTACGTACGTATGTATTGCGAATTTTGTCAGCTCATGTGGGTGTTGGATACAATTTGCTGGATACATTTCCCAAAAGCATTAATTGTTCGAATGGGGGAATTTGGCAAGTAGTCAAAGAGTCGTCAGAGGTTGAGTAACCAACCACATAGTGTCCGGCTGAAAACTCAGGGGAGTTGTGCCCCACTACAACTCAAGTGAATCGCCAGAAAATCGCAGCAAACACAAAAAGACGTTAGTATATTACAGCGAATTTGATGCAACATCGCGATGGCGATGGCAATTGCGATGGCAACACGGTGGCGAGTACGAATACAATCGAGCAGAGCAACGCAATCGATGTGTGTGCCAACTGACCAGGCCAGGAAAGGGTGTTGGCCAACCGATATTGGCGTGATATATGAAATGAACTACTTTGTATTGAACCCATGCGACTTTTACTTAATGGAATCAACGTACTTTCTTAAAACAAAAATGCCATCTTAGTTGGTCCTCTTACTTGATTATATTTATATAGTATAAGTAACAGATACAAGACATATTGTGCCAGTAATTCAAAAGACACATAATTAGTTGCATGGCCTAGGGTCTGTCATTTGCTGCTTAAACGATGCAAAATATTGTTTACTTTCGCGGCACATGATCCATCATCATCTTGTTAGCCAACCGGTGGCTTCTGGCTAACTTATATATGAAGATATATACATATATATTGGTATGCAAATATAATTTAGTGGAAATTGGCTGTCCTTTAATGCGCAATAAACGACTTATTTAACACTTGGGCGATGCAAATTATGAAATTCATTTAGGGAAAAGTCGAGCACACACAGCCAGGGAACTTCAAAGGCTGCTTGCAACCAGCAACGACGAGGACAACGCACATTTACATATGCAAATTAGCCCAACGCAGAGGACTCAACTCCGCTACAACAAAAAAAAAAAGAAGAAAAATATGAATATAACAACAACAAGTATTCGCTACAAGGTAAGTGTGTGTACGTAAGTAAGTATATGCGCGAAATACCCTAGGGTTTTCAATCATTACTCAAATTATGATGGTTTAATTTGGGCGCTTTCGGAATCCGCAGTCATTAGCCCTGCCGCACCAGCACCAGCACATTCACATTCACAACCATACTCATACTCATACTCATACTCACACATTCATATTCACATTCACATCCACGGGGCATATGGGGTAGCCGACTTTATGGTCGGGGTGCATAATGTTCAATGCAATCAAAGGCCTGTTTGTTTTGCATATAAGATAGCGATCAAAATGTCAAGCCTCTGGCTCTGTAAACGAATCTGTCAATCGCAGCGTATATCTAGAACACTTGCCCCCACCTCCCTTATCAACACATTTTATTTACAATTTAAGCCTAATCGGTCAAGATTGCTGATAAATTAAGACAAGATGGAGCTTTAATTACAGGTCCTATTCAAATTGACAAGAGCAGAAGATATAGATATACAATAAATGAAATGAATATTAAGTAAGAGAATCGCTTCTTTGTAGTAGGTTACTTACTATATTCAGATGTTTTGGATTTATCACCGCCTAGGTGATGGCTTCATCTAAACTAGCTGGTTCCTGGTTTTGGAATATGAAATGACCCCGAATTTAACCCCTTGAATTCACAGTGTCCCAATGCCTTATTAGCTTATCTAAAAGACAATATAGTCGGGGGATGGTGACGGGGGGACAGAAAGAAAACGCTTTCAGCAATTTGGTCTAATATGTAAAGTCTAAAGTCCGGTGGACGGAAGTCGTTGGGCAGATAAACTGGACCCCCGAGTGAAGAAACTGGAACTGGCTGTGCGATATAGTTGGTGATTCATGAATATTTAAACGTCACATTTGGTCGCACTTTTCACGATGCTCATTAATAAGGCAAAGAAGAAGAAGAAGGGGGCGGGCACCCAAAGAAGAAGAAGACGAATGAAAAAAAAAAAAAAAAAGCGAGCGAAAAATGAAGAAAATGTGGCGATCATCGTTGGCTCGTTTCAGCGTTACAGCGTTTTAGCGCTAAGTTTTCAGCGTTTTTCGGTTTGCGTTTGCGTTCGCCGTTCAGATTGCGTTCCGTTCGTTTCTGGGGCAGTGAACAAGTGCCCTCTCTATGCACATGGACACATGGACAATCCACAACATCATCAGCACCATCGCCATCGCCATCGCCATCACCATGATGATGATGGCACGGTTGGACAACTGCGCGGCACTGGAGAGAAAAGTTTTCTTTGTCTCGGTTTCGGTTCGGTTTGGTTTGGTTTGCTTTAGCTTTAGCTTTTGCCTGGCTTGGCTTGGCTTGGTTTCGGCTTCTCGGACACACATGCATGTGCATCTGTTGAATATCTGGCGGATCTGGACTGCACCACTTGGATATGCAAGATAGCGACGACGTCGTCGTGGTCGTCTGCGATACAAACACATAGAGAGTGGTATACTTTGGTACCAAGTTGGATTTAATTTCATGCCGCAGTAGTTCGCGCATTCGTTTTACGCCGCAACATTTCCAACTAAACGGCAAACGGGAGCGTCCAACGACTTTTAATTCGAACCACACGCTCGACTCCGGGAGCCCACTACTTATAGGGATAGGGGTATAGAGGGGGTGTACATCCATACATAAGTATTTCCAGCGAGGCATATTAACTTATGCATGAATACATAATCAGGAGCTCCTCTACTTCGGCCCATGTTGTCAACCCCTCCATCGAAAGACACTCGTCGGGGTCTTTTGTGGATAATGACCTGCTGCTCAAGTTCAACAAGACATTGCACTTGCCACCGCCAGACTTTTGTCACCCATATACGGAGTTGCATATATTTATTGGCAGGTGCAGCCGCCACCCCCAACCACGTCTCTTCATTCACGGTCACGGTCCATAAATACAACATTTTTCCTTATTATTATTTTTTTTTTTTCTTAAGTAATTCTAAAAATTTACATTCGTAATCAGCCCAAGACGTTCGCTATCGGTTGACCAGAGAACTTCCAGTGAAACCACAAGAGCAAACAGCTATAAGAATTGGAAAGGGGTTTCTACAGCGACTCCTCCTCCGCTGAGACGGACGCCACATAATTTGTTCTCATTACGTTTTCGTGATTTTTCGAATTATTCAAGAAATTAATCATTTACATCATTACCACATTATCAAACGGAGAGCTCCGAAACTTTTTGGCCCGCATGACTTCGCTGCTTTCGTATAAAAATTCGTTTTCCTTTGATATTCGGTCTTTGGGATTTTCGATTTGATTTTGATTTTGATTTTTTCCTTCTTTTTTTCTTTTTTTTTTTTTTTGGGTGGAGGCTGTCATCTGATGACCGAACGAACACTGGACAAGTAAATGATCTAACCACAGCGAAACAGACGACCCAGTGGGGGTTGTGGTCTGCGTCCAGTACAGATATGTATGTAAAAACTTTAATTGACAGGGGACCTTAGCATTCGAAGGCATTCGATTATGTGCTACGCGATGACTAATAATATTGTATCTGGTTGGCAGTCGCTATAGGTTTTATGTGTAGCTAACAAATGAGGTTTAATCAAAGCCGAAAACTACTTTATCGAAACTCGCGCCGCACAATGGATGTGTACAAAGAAAAATCAAGTCAGAACCTTGAATTTGTATAATTACTCTTGGTTTCTTTTTTTTTATTCAGCTTTGTGCTAGATATGTCTTCTAATTTCCTCTTCAACTTGAACGTTATTTTCTTGATTTTAATTAATTTTTCATGGCTAAAAAGTGCATTTGGGAACTCTTCTGCGTATTCGAAACGAAAACAACAAACATCTTTTATTGTTTTCTCCTTCCTTTTTATGCAATATTTGACCACGCCCACCAATATTTGCGGCGAGTCCCTGTCGAAGGACATTTTTAATTAGCGCATTCACAGCGGGTAGAGTCTCTAGATTGAAATGCCTTCCGCAGCCGTTTTCGTGACCATGGCCGTGACCGTGGAACTCTTAAGCGGCGAAGAAGGTAGAGGAGACACAGGCATGGTCTGCCCCTCGGGCCTCTCTTCACTTAGAAAAATCAGGCCATAATTGCCCGCTATTTCGGTCTCATCGCGAAATTAAACACTATTTATTATAGAAAGACAATCCAATGTACCTCCAACTAGCACATAGAATTGATCATCACTCAACGAATTACTTGTATTTATAACCATTTAGCATATGTAATGAAGCTTATAAAAAGAGTCCCCACAATGGCCAAACCACCAAGAAACGGATATGGCTTTGGGAAGTATTCCTTGCAGACACCATAAATCAGAGCGGGATTGAAGGGCTATAACCAGCGTTGGGCAACAGTATTTTTTGTTAGTGTCTACTCTCGGATCTGCTATCTGCATTGGGCGTATCCGACGGCTATGGCGGTGACGTCGTCCACCCCGATCCAGAGTGATAGTTCGGTGTCTTTCCTGAGGTCGTCACCTTACCTCAACTCACCTCACCGCAGCTCTGCAACGCGTCGCTCCTTCAGTTCACATCGGAGGCAAGAGGCAAGATCACCTAAGATCACCTCGGCGGCAGCTGATTCATTCCCCTACGCATTATTAATGCACATATTTTGATAATTGCCGGGTTCGGGCAGTCAAACGTCTGCTTCCGCGGTAGGCGTTCCTTTTTCCTTTTTCTCTTTGACTTGAATTTGTTTTAGTTTTCGTTCGCTTTGGGTTGGATTACGTGGAATCCACATACATATACTCGCTTATGATCATCTATGTATATCGACGATACACACGATACTCAGCCTAGAAACTGGGTTGCGGTTGTCTCAAAGATCAGGTAACATGGTAACTGGTAAATGGTAAATGGTAACTACCATTCAGCATCTTTGCCCAAAATGCATTTGTTTGTGGCAGACGCGTAACCTCCTTTGATCATCTGTGCTAGTTGCTGCTTGGCTCCAGTATAATTCGTCTTGCCGACGACCCAATCCCATCCCATCCCATCCAATCCAATCCAATCCAACCCAATATGTCTTACTATGGCTCACTTGAAATCTCGCATATTTCATTTATATTTCCATCTCATTCTCGTATTTACTTCCCATCCGTCAATCAAATGAAAATGACCAAAAGATTAATCGTTTCTTTCGGAATTTTGTTTTGATGTTTTATCGCCACAGTCCTCCAGATTACCGAAGCACCACGAACAATAACTCATACCCATACCACGCAATCTTTTTCTCGAACTTATGAGCCCTGTGAGCGCTCCCCCTCCACCATCGAATGCAAAGTTTCGGCTTTGTCGTATATATACCTGACTCATTTTAACGCTCGCCCTAATGATACTAGTGAACGGTGGGGTGGGGTGTGGTGACCCCACTCCAGTTGATCACCCAGCAGAAGGAACTCGATTTATAAGTACAATGTACATTGAGTATCACAATGGCAATCATATATGAGGAGGTCTTCTCTAAGATCAAGAAGTATTCTCGTGATCTCTTAAATTGTCCGTTAATACGTCCGTATTTGTCCGTATATTTGGTCGTATATTTGTCCGTATATTTGTCCGTATATTTGTCCGTATAGATGTTCGTATATGTTCCCTTTGCTCTACCTGGTTTTATATCCTTGTCCATCATAATATATATCAACACACTCGTCCTTTTCAAAATTTTTACATCCGCTCCGATGTGCTGTCCGTATATCAGTTCGTCTGTCCATATTTGTGTCCGTATATCTGTTCGTCAACTTATTTCACTATTTGCCATTTACATTTTCTGCCTCTAAAATCATTCTTAGGTATATCTGTTAAAACATATATCCTGCATCTGTCCTTTTATCTGCCAACTTTGGCCCAAATAGTTTTTTGGTTTCACATCTATCTGTATATGACTTTCACGATTGTCGCTTTAGCAGATAACTAGCATATGCTTGCGTAAATGATTTTTCATCGATTTGTTAGATTTGTTCATAACTAAGACTCAGCATGGGACATGCTGACCACTACGTGCCAATCACATTCACACTCGCGCACCAAATTGGACTCACACACTTTCGCCTTTCTCCAAAATGAAGGAAAAAGAAGCAGCACACCGGACCCACCATTTCGGCCACAATCCCAGTGCCAGTCCCAGGTTTCAGCCCCAAAAACCAGCCTCGTCGGTCAATTTGATTTCGACAATATGGCAATCGACGGTCTTCAGTGGCCCCGTCTCTTGGCCTTTGTAGTTGTGGTTGGCTGGTTGGTAGGTCTTTTGGTCGGTCGGTTGGTTGGCTGGTTGGTTGGTTGGTCGGTCGGTCGGTTGGCTGGTATCGTATCGATGTTGTAGCCAAGTTGTTTGCCATTGCCGATGTTCTGGGCCGTGGTCGATGTCGAAGTCGATGTCGAGGTAGATGGTCACAATTTAAATTAATGATTTTTTCTACGCTTGATCTGTGATAGTGACTGACATTTTCCCGTCATTTTTAAGATTAGTCCATAGTCATCGGCATTTACTTTCTACTTTTGGCGCACACTCTTTTCGACTGGACAACGCCGAGCATGGACCTGGATGGTGGCCACTGGCCTGATGGCATTGTGTCTGCAACTCAGACTCTCCTTCTCCGCCCATTGATTCTATGTATGAGCGAGCACTTTTTTTCCCCACCACACAAGGGAAAACGTAATAATTATGTAAAGAATCGCCCGCCCCTGTACTGCGGGGTTTGCAGTAGCAGCTAACGCAATCAGTACTGAAAATATGGACATTTTCCCGACGACTTCATCTATTTTTGAGAGCAAGTTATTAAATTATTAAATACTTATTTGTATTACAGTCAAAATCCTTAAATTTATATTAAATCACAATATATTCTTAAGCAAAAACTAATATAAATGAACATGAAGAAAGTCACAATAGGCACTGATCAATTCAAGAAATCGGAAACACACACTTTCTTTGACTTTTCGAGTGAGCAACTTATATTGGCCAATAAATTGGCATCACTAGTTACATCCTAGGAGACGGAATCCCAGACGAATCGACTTGGGAATCACTCCTTATAGAACACTTAGATCACAAAACCCAGATCCCCGACAATGTGCGCGTGTGTGAGTGAGTGACTTTGATTTCAGCTCAGAGTGTGTGTTTTCTTGTATATTTTTTTTTTTTTTGTATTTTAGCCCGACAATCGGGCACTCTGGCGCTTCAGCGGCGTCATTATCAGATTGAGATTGATGGCTTATACCTCAAGAATCAGGCTTGGTCGGTGGCTATTTGGCTGGATGGTCGGATCGAATGGGATGGGATGGGATGGGATGGGATTGGATTGGATTGGTATGGTCGGCATGATTTGGATTGGATGGCTGGTCTGCGGTGGCGCCTTCGTTCTCAGACCGCTGATACTGTTGTCAATAATTTGTCACAATCGCACCGCGCTCGGAACAAATTGTTCCATGTCATGTCTTTGTCAAGATTTGTCGATGGCCCCGCCGATAAGCTAGTGACAAAATAATTAAAAAACCCAACCGAGTCACAGTGAATTGGTTGCTGGTTGGAAAATGCACAGCAGATGATGGGGACGTGTCGGAAATCCAGATAAAAATTTTGGAAGTCATGCACTTACCGGCTATTACAAGGTGATTAAGACTCAGCTGCGACCGCAAAGGCTTTTTGTCAAATGTCGAATGTGTCCGCTTGATATATCAACAGATTTGTCAGGTAGAATTTGGCTCCAGGAGTCTGTAGATCTGGCGGTGATAATAAACACACGAAACGGTAGGGGGTTACACTTTGGAAACTTCAATTTATATGTAACTTAAAGTAATTTAAAAGGTTTTTTTGATATTACATATAGGTTTTTTTAAAAAATAGTTGCTATATTTTAATGATTGAAACTCTATTGAGCGCATAGGCTTTTTATTAAAGCTTCTTCTTTCTTTTTGTCATTACATTTAATGGCCAACCAAAAATTGAGTTCTGAAAGAATCCATCTTTTTCTCGTTTGTATCTTCCATAATCAAACTGTGGGATGCTAACTGTGGACTTGCTAACTTATATTTATATGTATATATTTTAAAAAAGAAATTTTTTTTAATCTCTTTTATTTTTACTTTTGCCCAAAGTCTATCGAAATAATAATTTTTTAAATTTTCAGCACTTACAAATATGCCCTTTTAAGTAGGCAGCATATTTGTTTTGAAAGGCAAGTGTAGTTTGAAAGAAAGTGCAGTAGTAAGTAATTTAAAAAGAAAACATAACTAAATACTTGAAAAAGAAATGTAATTATAAGTTCTTGTCCACTTTTTGGCCTTTGTTGCCCACTGTCCACCGGTCGGTAATTTGATTAAGTGTTAGCAAACTGGCATGGGATCTAACCTTGCCAGGCCCAAAATGCTTTGGAATGACCATCGCACGGGTTAATGATATTTGAGCCGTAATTTCGTTTTGGAATATTTAAAAATTTCCCATAACTCAAAATCAGTGGATACTATTTTGTGATTACCGCTTGTTACTGCTGTTATTCATGCCGCTTTCTAGCGCGATCAATCAATTCAATTTATCAACCTTCCCACCTTTTTATTACCCGTTCTGTGTAAGAAACAAAAATGATAAAAACATCCATAAGATCCATCTGATTATACCAGCATGATAACTATAAAAATATTTTAGGTAATACTGCAAAGTCTGATCAAAATGACAACAATTTTGATGTAATATTTAAACTATTCTCAGGCTTTAAAAAATGTATAATTTTTGATCTATTTTATACTCTCGCAGAGCTTACAATAGTTTACAATTTTCAGATTATCAATGAATTATCAATGAATAGGTGGCAAAGGATAAAATACAAAACAAATGCTGAAAACAGCAGGATTCCAGTCGACTCGCGTGCCTTAATTCCTGTGATCTTTAGCTAAAATAAAAAGAACAGTTTAGTGCTGCGCATCCATGGGGTGCCACACGAGCTAACTGTTTTCCCATCGATGGTTATAAACCATAAATCAGGCCATAACTTCCGCCCAGGAAACATTAAATTTTCGTGTAGTTATGTCAGTCAAAGTAATAATGATTTTTATTCGATTTTACACTTTTAAAGAAACGCTTTTCATTAATTTTAATACATATTAGTAAAAATTAAAAAAATCCCCTTAAATCGGTAGAAATGACTTAAAGAAAGTCTGTTCTCAAACATTTTAACCCCAGTGTGCCCAAAAATCATAGGTGGAGAAGTTGAAATAGAAGGGCAATCGGAAAGTGTATAAATATCGAAATGGGAGTGGGTATGTTTATACATATCTGCATCCGATTCTGGCCTGAAGACAACCTGCTGTGGCTTCGAACATTTCAAGATGAAACAGTTCAGATCCATTCCCCAACCCTCCCCCCACACACAACCCTTCTGCCCATATACATATATATGTATATTCATGGATATGGATCTTTGGACAACTCAAGTGTCTAAGTGCTCCACCGACTTGTACTCCCCTGCTGATCTGGCGATGCTTCTGTAGTTTCGGTTCTACATATATCGTCGACGTTCCTTTCGAGAATCAGCATTCAGATCCAAACATTCGCATTTGGACAGACACTATACTGGATATCTTGGGTTGTGGCCATTGGGGAAATGGGGGATATTTTCTGGGGCGGAGTGGCAAAGTGATGCATGCGAACGGTGAAAGCTACCGGACTTTTCTCAAACCAACTGATACGCGCCATCTTCTGCTCTTCTGCACTGAAAAAAATAGTCGATTACCTGAATTCTTACATATTGAAAAGTGCATTTAAACTAGACATAATTGCTAATTGCATAGACAAAAGAATTGAAAACAGAGCTTTCGTAGTTTTAAAAAGTTCTTAAGAGTTAACAAAGGTCTTGTGGATTTTTGTAACTATTATCAAAGAAATATATGGATATATATTCGAAATATTATTTAAAATATATATACGTTGTCACAAAGATTTTAGAAAACTTTATTATGTTTAAGAGATTTCAATTTTGCTAACTTATGCAGTGTTTGAAAGTGTTTCAATGTTTTCGAGATAAGTAGGTGGGTATCTGAATGGAAGCATCTGCAATTTGGACAAGTACTAGCTCGGCACACATATTTTCTGCGAGTGCACAAATCATGAACGTCGCCAACGCAAGCAGCGAGAATTCGGCGGGGCCATCTGTTGCACATCATTCGCACTTGGTCTCTGTCGGCGCGCTGCCCTATATTAATGGTAATATCTTACTTTTTGTATACATTTTGGATTGAATGTGTTTTGTCTATTTTGTTTTTATTCCGCGGCAGGCAATTTTGAATATGCGTGGATTTCATATAATTAAATCGTCTTCGTTTGGTTTTCGGTTTGCTTTGCATCTTAGATTTATACTTTGTTGATACTTAACAATTAGGTATTGTGCTCTGCTGTCTTTTGTTGTTTTGAGGCAATTGCACACGGTGTAGCGCGCAGATACAGATGCATGAGTGTGTGTGTCCGCTGAATCGGAATGGACTGTACGATTCAATTCGATTCGATTCGACTAGGTGGGATACATGCACATACTCTCTATATATACTCTATATATACATTTATATATAATCGTAAACGGGTGGACCGCAGAGATTGCTGGCATGCATATATGGGTGACTAATTGCGAGGGATACACTTACAAAAGTCATTAATGAATTAAAAGCAAAAATGAAAAACGCTCGAGGTCGCATGCACGGAGTATGGATAATGGATATAAGGTCGGCCGGCGTAAATCGAAATCATAGGGAATATCTTTTGTTGTAGTACGTGGAAAATAAAATCATAGGAGCGGTACGAACAAGGCGCACTAATAGGCCTTTGCCGCCAAATGCCGCACACTCAACTCAAGCAAAACATCATCAGCGGCTGAAGGAGATGAACGGCAGCATACAACGTACATACATACAAAGCAATATCAACAGAAAAACACAGTGGGGAACTTTTTAGATGTCTTTATTTTTTACTATTTCGCGTGAAAGAAATTACGATGAAAAATGTGCTCTAATAACAATTATGAATAAGCAAACAAAACGCCGCAAATAGCGGTCTCTACCTAATAGCCCCAAACACCCCCAAAAACAAGACCAAAAAAAAAAGAAGAAATATCTGAACATAGATACATATAGTACGCCATATCCCTTCTTCGACGCGAATTCACCTCAAGTCATTGCCGATGAGATTTTATTATACTCGTAGTACGTAGTACGTACACAGACGCATTCGTTCTGCCAGGCAAAAGAATACGCTGTTTGTATCTTTTCCAATATGTTTATATTTTTCTTTAGCCCACCCCTACACCCTACGAATATTTAAAGAAAAATATAAATCCCAATTCTAATGAAAAGCGAGCAATTTCGATGCAGTGGAGTTTCTCGACTAATTAATACCCAGTAGTGCAGAAAGTGTTGCCTGCTTTAAGGCGTTATATGGTAAGTTCTTTGCAAGTTTTCCGATGTACCAAACTACTTTAAATGGCCATTTAGATTATGTGAACATAATGCAATCCTTTTAGCTTTTACCCATTTTCCTAAGATTACCATATACCATTTATTTAATCTGCTTTCAATAGGTATAAACATACAAAACATCAAAATTCATGTTAAAAACATTATGAAAACCATGAGAACCAATAGCTTGTGCTTAGGGCTCTAGAAATACCATCTATATACAAATTGATCGGTTTATCACCTGACAGAGAAAATCATCTCTTTTGGTCTTGACTGTTGCGAAATAAATAAACAATAAGCAACCAAAATTGGTATTTATGCGCCACAGAAATCACTTCGACTTTTGCAAGAGCCGTCGAGAGTGGAAATCTACTAGAGCTAATAACCAGAACAGAAATATCCTGTTGCAATGATGGATTTTTAAAAGTTCTAGCTCTAGAATGTCTGTGAATGTCATTCCCTTCATCGCAGCGATTTCATTAGTTTTGTTCGTTATTTTTTGGGAATTGCACATTCCAAACGCTGGTGATTTTTTCCCTTAAATGTGCAGTTGTAAAAAACGAGTTCAAAAGTGGGCATTGCTAAGATGTGTACATTTCGGCAGCATCATTTGTATTTTTAGCCGAGTGCTGGACTTTTGTTTATGGCCAGGGATTGATGCGGGTGAATGCGAGCGAGTGCCAGCAGTAAATGCCAATCTGGCCAGGTTCTTTTCACAGTGGTGGCCAGGCGTTGCCAGAATCTCCACGAATGTACGTATCTAATCGCCTCACTTCACTTGCCTCAAACTCAAACTTACGTCCAGAGATAGAACCACCCACCCACCCCATTCCACTTGTCTTCGAGTTAGTGGAGATTTTTGTGTGTGGGGATATGGCACGTGAAAAATAGCGGTCCAAAACTTGAATGCCTACTACACATTTTTTATTTCGATCTTGGGTAAACATTTAGCTGGAAGTAAACAAATACAAGACACTTAAAGATATTTTTGGTAGTCGGTACTTGCGACCAAATGTAGACATTCTGTTTCATACACAGTTTTGCTACTGCTACGCTGGAATGTATCGTTACAAATCGTTTCGGTAGCTCGTTTATATAAAACGCAAATGATTTCGTTTTCTAATCTTTCTGTTGTTTTTTTCGTGCATGTTTATTGATTCAAGGAATACGTTGACTCACGCGCCATTAACACTTCAAATTTCACTCGTACACACACGACCGACAAAACAATTTTGTACCTTCATATATGGCTAGTCACATTCATTTCGACATGTATACAAAAGGCTTGCAACATCGTGGCATGCTTCTTCATTTTCAACAGAACACCACTTCTTTATATCACCAAAAAAAAAAAAAAAAAATCGTAAATCACAAGGCTTCAACGAATTTAGGGAATCATAAACATGCAGTTTTATATATTTTTCGTTACATATATGATATTATATTATGTATCATATACAATTTCTAAGGATATTTTAATATCTGGTTCCATCGGCACATTTTCCTGCAGACCGTTTGCATACGCTTAATTATTTTTTTCCTCACATTTCCTGCCCAGTTTTTTTAAGGCGTAAATAATGAATTTAACTTTAAATGCCATCGATGCAGATTCTCATATTCCCATCCCATTTTAATTTCCTTCCACCGATAGACTTGCCATCAGATACAATGTTCGCGGAGTTTCTGCCTCTAATTTGATTGTTTTTTGTTTCTTCCTTTTCTTTTTTTTTTTTATTATTATTTTTTTTTTGGGGTAACCCGAGCAGTGCGTGCAGTGGACGATTTTGTTAAAGTTTGTTGCCAAAAACTCAATAACAACACCAAAAGAAAAAAGGAGACGGCGTGACCTGGCCATGGTTAGCAGACATCCCCATACTCATTCGCAATTTGCGTGTTTTGGGCAGGGTTTAAACTCGTCCTCCTCAATTCCGTGGTGTCTTTGTTTGATCCGTGTGAATGTGAGGAACGATCATCGATCGGCGGCGGCGGCGGCGCTTACGAGGCTGAAGTGCCTTAAAAAAAAGTTTAAAAAATAAAAAAAAAAAAAAAACAACGACAAAAAAAACTTAAAAAAGCCAAGCTATAACAATAAGAAGGACAACAAAAGGCCCACAGATTGGACGATGATGGGGAGATGGAGGAGCCAGAGAAAAGCGCTTAAAAACTGTGTCCACCTATGTGCATATGTATATATATTCATATACTCATATGTGTCTGGGGTTTTTTTTAGATGCCACTTTTTGACTTTACTGCCAGAAGGTAACACCCACCGGCAGTCGACCGCCGACTCCTGAACATTTCGAATCGAAATTCATTAAGATTCATTCTATGAGCCCCGAGGGCAGCAGGCAGATTTAGCCATAGCGTCCCCTTTGATATATTCTCGTGACCAAGACACACGAGGTCCTCGAATGCAACGGATGTTCCTCTTTTTGTCGATCCACATTTTTTGTTTATCTGTGATGTGCTGTTGCTGATGCTGATGGTAGTGCGCCCGGATTTCACGTTAAGGCATCCATTTTGGCGATTTTTGTAACTTATAACTTGACAGACAGACAGTCGGACAGACAGACAGACAGAAAATCAGCCAGCCAGCCATGCAGTCAATCAAGCCAAGAGCCAACCAGCGGACAAACCAGCAAGGATAAATGAAATTAGGCACTTATTTTAATGGAGTCCCTAAAACCGGCGAATAATACTACGTATGTATATGGCGCAGGGTACGAAAAAAAAAAAGAACAAAACAAAAAACTGAAGGAGGCGACCAACTCGAGACGTCGGCGACAGTAAATGTTGGCCAGATTGTTTCCTTTGCTCGTTGGCCACATTCGTATTATTGGAGGAATAATCAAGCTGGTCCGAAAAAGAGGAACTGAGAAACTGGGACGAGGACCGAGTCTGGAGACACGGAGACATGGAGACAAGGAGACAAGGCCAAAAAGGAAGAACGGCCACAAAAATTTGCCTTTATTTGATTGTACATAAGGATACACACGTATATGGACAAATCCATTTGGAAGGCCGACTTTTATTTGTTAATTTATTGTGATGTTCTTCTGAAAATTAGTCTAGAGGTTCCCCCAATTTCCCATTATGTATGCTGTCTTAAGCCTTCATAACTGCCCATTCAGGACAGTCTCATGTGAGAACCCGAGCTTCTTCCGAGATAAGGATGGGGCCCAAGATGAAACCAGAGCAAATTGCTATTGGTATTGGTAGCCTTGCGTTGATTCGTCGAAACCAATTAATCATTTTCTTTAATTTATATTCCCCCTCAGCCATCACCAGCTTTGTATCTTTAATGTTTTAATGCGAAATCAAAGCGTGTGACTTTGTCATTAAGTTTACCCAAAAACCCGTTGATAAGCCCATGGGAGCACCCCATGTCCACGACGCGAAAGCAGACTGGAAGACTCGTATCTAATCGCAAATAGGAAGGTTCCAATGTGGGAGCCTGGGAATGCCGCAACCGAGGTGTGCAATCAGTATTCCTTTTATTTATTGGCTCCCGCTGCACAGTGGTTTGCTTTCAATAGCAGCGGTTGACAAATGGTGACCCCGAACTACACTTTCTAGTCGATAGCTGATACAATTATATGGCAACATTAATATGTCATGCCCCCCAAAAATTTATTTTTTAATTAAGTATATTTTATTACAGTTCGAAAACAACGGAATAATGTTTGTTCAACGGATCTGGTGACCCAAAACGGCACTTAAGAATGCCACAACTTGACTAATTGTATTCAGATTTGAAAGTTTCATAACTCGAAGGGCTTTAGTCTTTTCAATCTTTCAATCCCTTGATTTTGCTCACTCAAAATAACAATTAATATTGACTTTTTCCGAGCAAGACTGGCCAAATCTCCCACTGTGCCACGGACACATCCAATCTGCGACGAAACCGACAGAGCTCGTCGTCGTCGTGTCCGTTTTGAGTCATGTTGCTTTATAATAGACTACAGCTTTGGAGTTGTTTTGGCGATGACTTCGTCGCTTCATTCTCTTTCCTTTTTCCATAAATTTAAATTATTAATTTTTTAACCACGGATAAGATGACGGCGACGATGATTATGTCGTTTTATTATTGCTGCCGCCGCCGCCGTCGCCGCAGCCGAAGCCTTTGTGCCCTTTTAACGAAATGAGAGTAATTTGTGAATTTTTTCCCCTTTTTCATTTGGCTCCGCTTGAGTTTCTTTTTTTTTTGGTTTTTGATTTGTTTTTTTTATACTTTTTGCCCTTACACAGACCATTATGTGGACCAAACAAAGGCAAACCAATTTGACTACAAGCGGCCTAACATCAAAACCGTCGTCGCCATTGCGTTAAAAACAAACATGAAACAAACGTGAACTCTGAGCTTCGGACACTCGGAAATTTGACCTCGACGTTGGGTATTCAGATCTGCAACCACCCACGCGGCATCCTCATCGTACATAGTATTCATAAAAATGATTTAACAAAACGCTACAGTACGAGGTACATACCTGTGGGCAATGGCCGCTGGAAACCCAGCCAACAAGGATGCAGAAAGCTCCTCGAAACTCGCCAGAAATACAACCCGGAAATCTCTTTTTATTGTAACAAATACAATGTCCGAATTAATTAATTAAAAATACAAGAAAATATATTATGCAGCCTTCTGGACTAACTAAACATATTCAATTGGTTAATGTAAAAACCCACTAAAGGGTTGAGCACCCGTTCGTACTGAGCCAAAGATTGAAGTTTCCTTAATTCCATTTCATATTTGAGATCACAAGTGATTATGTGTAGCGATAGCAGGCAATGTGTGGAGCTATATTTTATTGGTATCACCTTTCCATTTGACTCTGTGTAGTTTTCGTTTCAGGGTTCCTGATTCCTGATTCCCCATTTCTCATTCCTCGCTGGCAACCTGCCACAAATAAAAAGCACAAGTGCGAGTAAACTTACGAGTGTTTGTCTTGGCCGGGAGGAAAATCGCAAAAAGGGGGGCAGGGCATTACCACGACCCACGACCATGGCACTGACTTTTTGTGCCTCTTGTTATTTTGGTTTTCCTGTTTTCCTCTTTCCTTTTTTTTTGGTTTTAATACAGGCCATAACCTGCGCCTGCTGGTGGCAATACCACCAGATGGCCGGAGGTCTTTGCCGATGCAGTTAATGAAGATACGTTTCAATTAGCTCAATTCGAACGTGAAAGTGTGAATATGTGTATTTATAAACCCAGCCCTGCTCGAACCAGCTGCATAGTCACTAAGCCAAACGTAGAGTTGGGCACACTGAGAAAAAATAAGATGGTCATTTGATCTCAAATTTTATTGCGTTTTTTTTTTTTAAGTGATTTTTAAACAGGCCTTAAATCGCTTGTGGCCGTATATTTGTGTATATATGTAGGTCCTATAGTAACTGTTCGCTTGATTTAACCCCATACGTGTTGGAAAATGAGGAAGTAGTAAATTGGTGAGGCCAGAGTATTTTGGGCTCTGCCAACATAACGTAGCATATCCAAAGACAATGATTTCGACGCTAAGTTCAGTTGAGTTAAGTCGAGCCGAGCCGCGAAGGCTTGCCAATGCAAATAGTCATAATTGCTGGCAACCAGAAGTCGATGTCGATGTCGATGGCGAAGTCGGATGGAATGGTGTTCTTGGGCTGCTTCTTGCTCCTCTGCTCGCCAGCTGATCATTAAGCACTGTTGTTCACTTAACGCATGAAGGGCAGAACAAATGCACGCGCGAAAATTCTTAAAATCAATTTACGCTCCATGTTTATGGGAGCGAGTGCATTCTGCCATTGATTTGCTAATGTCTGCGAATGTCATTGAATGTGTTTTGGATGCGGAGTAGGGAGTAGGACACTGGCAGGCCTACACTTAAAAAAATTCGATGGGTAAACTTGAAATCTATGATAAGTCTAATTATTTTGGTAGCACGCATTTGTTTGCTGTAATTCTTGAGGTTTTTTATAAATATGATTTTTAAAGTTAACTTAAGCAACGCTATAAAAATAGACAAATAAAACTTTTTTTATGATTTAACTGTTGCAGTGTATCATGCTGTGAGAAATGTGCAGTTTAGCTCATTTAACCGGAAAAGAAATAAAAATGCTAACAACAAAAGGGCATCTTGCAATCGCGAGGAAGTTCCACTTGAATTACTTAATTTAAGTAGTGACATATGGGTGAAAACATTTGCAGAGATGCTATGTTGCTAGCATATTATAAATATAATTATAAACTATTTAAATATCTGAATTACATGCTAAAATATGTTTCCCAATGTTTTACGATTCAATTACCCTGCTTCATAGAGGCACTTTATGCATTCCAGGTTGTAACTGCCCGATTTTCATGTACTGCATCCCCGATTGGCCATATAGCACCATCAACTTGGGGATTCTCCTACACCAGATTATATCGTCCAGAGTGGAGCGCATGTGGCCCACGTGTAGCATTAAACATCATTTATTCGGAATTGCTCCCAAGAAAAGATTGACAACGCAGAGGGGCGAACTTCTACATAGTTCGTCATTCCGTTGAAATGCAATTGAAATTATGCCGAAAATACTACCGGAGTCTTCTTATCAGTGCACCAGCCTACCGAAAAAAAAGTAAAAACCAAAAACCTAGAAAAAAAACTCCAGCTCTTGAATGGTCATTTACTTAATGTCTCGCCTAATAGAAAACACAAATTTGTGGAATGGGTGAAACGAGCGTTTCGGGGTTGGAACCTCGGTCTTTAAGTATTCCGGCAATCAAGAGCCAAAGTAGACGCACGTGCGACACTCCAAGCGACTCATTAGCCCCAACCCCACAGCCCCATCCTTCGGGAAAAGTAAATCTGCAGCCCAAAAGTCCGGCGAACAACATCTGTGGGCCGTGGGGTCTGGTCTCTAATTTCGAATCGCCTACTTCCGTTCCAATATAATAATACTCGCATTCGCTTCATCCCGATGCGATTAAAAAGCCAAGAGCGCACACTTTTGGATCTCTGGATTTTCAGTTCTGTTCAGTTCTGTGTGGGGGAATTTTGTGGGGTCGAAACTAACAGCACATTGAAATACTTTTGGCCCTAAGTGGTTTATTACGATAAGCGAGAGAGTTTCCCCGAGAGCACTCACTCACTCACTCCACTCGCTCACTCACCGTCCGCGTTTCAATTACCATTGTCAATTCCGATGGCACTGCCTGCGGCGGAAGCCATCCACTGAAGTTTGCTGGATTGCCTGGCATGTTCGGTTTGATATGGAGCTGCTGCTTCCTATTCCCATTCCTCTGCCTATTTCGATTCCAATTCCGATGCCCAGCCCATGCCGCTTTCGATTCCGATTCGAATCCCAGTCAAGTGCCGCGCGGACTGGGCCCAACATGTGAGATGATTGCCATGATTGCACTAGCCACAAGGATTACCCACGGACAACAAACTGACAACAAACCAAGGGAAAGGGGCACCTTCCAAAACAAACAGAAGTGAAACAAAAGACGCACGGCAGTAGAGTCCAGCCATTTGTTGATCTTTTCATTACAACTGCTTTGTTCCAAAAGTGTACCAACTTTAAAGAAATGATATTAAACCAATTGACAAAAGTTCAAGTTAAGTTGAGACCTTACTAGTTAGTTTGGTCACCCATAAAGCATTACTCTCTAAGTAACAGAGACTTTGAGCTGCTGTTCATATATATTTATTCTTCGCGGCTCATTTAAACGAATTTCCTTAATTGTAGGATTAATTCTTCTACAATCGCAAGGGGGCGAGTGGGCCTCGAACAAACGAGAAACCCAACACACTCGTCCTATAATCAGCGAAACAGCGAGCGGTTTTGGCTGCGATGGATGCACTTGAGCGTGACTAAGTGCGACTCCGACTCCGTTTTGGATTCGGTACCGACATGAGTTTGCTGCCACTAAAGCTGAAACCATGTCTAAGACTGCCACGAAAACTACAAAACTAAGGGGTAAAGCCAAAGCCACAGCCACAGCCACATATTGTGATCTGAATGGCTCCACCTGCTCGCTGGCCGTTGCATTAATAGCGAAGCAATCAGGGCGTTGCAAAAGCGAGCGCTAAGATCATAACGAACGGTTTAAATATAATATGTTAACTGGATTCATAATGCCCAGAGATTGTCTTGCCGCAGATACATTCGCCATATGTATAAATGGGTGGAGCCAATTCGAATGTGCTTGACCAATGCTAAATGTGTTTGTATGTCTGTCAAAAGGATTATCAATTGGCATTTCATGCAGGATAGTGTCCCAGTTTCAAGTTGTTCTCATCAGCAATGGCAAATAAATCAATTTAGATTGATGTAGAGATGTTGAACAGTTTAGATGATTAAAAGTAGAGATTATTTAGTTTAATAAATACGAAATGAATGTAAAAAATATGAGACAACTGGCAGAAAAGGGTAACCATTGCAAAGGGCCTGCTAGAACTAGAAGATGAAATCCCAACCAGACATATTAGACAGTTTCCGAGAGGTTCGCCATGGGCTCTATACCATAACCATGGACCATGGCATATGTAGTTGTCAGCGGCAGAAGGCCTAACCCCCAACCACGGCATCCCCTTTCCAAACAGCCCCTCCCCCCCACAACGGCGCCCCTGTCAATCAGTAGTAGTGGCTGGCCAGTACTACGATTTCGTAGTCGCAGTTATTACTCTGGCCATTCGCAATTAAAGCTTTAACAACAGCAACTAACCGAGGAAAAAGAAAAAAACTAAAAATGAAAAAAACAAAATTTATAACAGAAGAGAAAGAAAAACTAACGTCTTTAGCTCTGCAGTTGCCGTTTGTTTCATCGTCCTCACTGAACACGCGCATAAATTTTGACTTAATTAGATACGTTGGTATGGACGCCGATGGAAGGGGACCAAGAAACAGCATATATACACACATGTATATATAAACATATATATAGTTATAGTTATAGTCTCGTAGGCATTGCACTATCATTGGCATGTCTTTGTCATGCCACACTTGCTAGCAAAAATATATAGAGGCCATACTATATAGAGCCGATCTGGTCAGTGTACTGTTCTTTTCCACTACTAGAATGACCATCTACGACTCTTCTTGGATCATGAGTAATTGGTCTTCCAGCTCGCTGAACATCGTTAAGGATGTACATACATATATCGAGGCGGTTAATGAGTGGTTTTGTTCAGATTCCACGTTTACGCTAAACCAATTGGACTGTTGATTTAGTTCTGAAAACAATGTGGCGGTGCCTTTAATTCATTTTCTTGATTTTAAAGAAGTTTAAGTTATGCTCTTAACATATTGACCACCGAAATGCATTTTGTTATTATTGCTCTGTTTTCATTTTGAGTGCGGATACAATGTTTCAAATTTCATTAACTCATTAATGACGAAAATAAGGGCGAAATAAATTCGTGCTCATGTGGAGTATTTATCGACCTATAAAAAAAAGGATTAGCAAGAGTTCAATATGTGGGCTTTTATCACAAAAAGGCTTTGAAGAGCCGAAAAAGTTGCCACAAAGTCGATTTAATTGTTATCCTTTAAGTGAGTTCTTGATGTTAAATTTCAAGATGTTAAATAATTAATATTAGACTGGCAAACAAATATTTAAATTTGAATTTGCTTATAAGCAGAAGTATTGCTTCTGCAATTAAACGTAAAAAACTATGTAATCCCTCTATATTTGCTTAGATATCAATGCTTAGATTTCCCTTAGCGTTGAAGGGGAAAAGCGGGCACCAATCCACCACCTCGGATGTATGTATGTAAGTGTGTGTATCGCTAGTACCTATGTCCTTAGCCAGGATTGCGTAAGTGCCCAAACAATGAAGGAGGCCAGTGTGCATGGCAACAATGAGAACTCGCTGCTGTACAATACAAACACTGTGCCTGGTACTCGCACTCGCACTCCATTCTATCTTCAGTTTCCGAGTGGGCCAACCGACCATCGATGCCATCCGATTCCCGCTTGGAGGGACTATGGCCCGGAGAACCAGTAAACAGATGGCGCTTGTTCTCTATCTTCGGCATTGTGCTTGTCATTAGGGGCTGCTCCTTCTGCTTGATTAAGGGATCGCGGGCGCGGAGGATTGGGATTTCTATTTGGAATTATGACAGCATAATAATAATGGCAACTAGGGGTTAGGGGTTAGGGGTTAGGGGTTTTCGGTTTTCGTCTCGCTCCTGACGATGCGATGATTGCACAATATTTATTTACAGAAATTATTATCATTTATGAGAAGGCCGTCCGTCTGGCGATGCATTGTCTGGTCGCTCCGGTTCATCGGTCTTCATTTTTTTAGGAGGGACTGCTTCACTTCACTTCACTTTACTTAGCTCTTCACTTTTCATCTAATGTTTTTGGGAATCGAGACAGTTGCTTCCTTGATTGAACCGCAGCCTGTCTATCTGCCAATTGTTTGCTAAACAGGATACACGCTATATTCAAACAACAAAAGAAGCGGAGCACAAACAGAAGGCACATATCATCGCGGTATGATGAGTAAATTTTAAATGTTGAGTCTCGATTTCAACGATTAATACGTATTTTACAGTTGTTTTTGAATGTTTTTCATACTTTGAAAAGTACTCTTGTAACTAGTATATTCCTAACTGTTGAGTATCAACTTAATACAAGATATTCAGTAGCAAATTCCCCCTAGTTTTAGACTTTATAAGATCAGTAACCTGAAGTCCCCTGGGAAAATCGCTACCCCAGGTTGCTCATTTGACACATTACCCTCCTCTGATGGGTCTCCACCATCATTTGGCGGTGACCTTTCCCGCCTTTTTGCAATGCCCTTGAGCCCACCCCACTTGCATTGCCAACCGATTATCAATTCATGACTGCGACGTTATTACTCGCATCTGGAAAAATGGAAAAACGCGACAGGGAGAGAAAGAGAGAGAGAGAGAGAGAGAGAGAGAGAGAGAGAGAGAGAGAGAGAGGGAGAGGGAGAGAGAAGTCAAAGCTGCAGTCTGTGGGCCAACCGATCTTAATTTAAAATAATGAAAAAGTTGAATGCTATGGGGCGACGGCGGTTAGGAATGTTATGTAAATTGAACTTGAAAATCGCTCGAAACAATGGAAAAGGTTTTGAATATTTCTCTCGCTTAATTAGTAAACGCAAGGAGGCGAACGCAAATAATTCTCCCTATAGAGCAGCGCAGTTACGTCTTAAAGCATTCAGAGTCGTTGGCACTGAGAAAAAATCCATTTCAGTGCTAATTTATGCATAACATAAATAACAGCTGTTTCAAAATCAATAAATTCGTTCTTGTCACTAAATAAAAGTGAAACGCGAATTCTTCATTCCAAAAGAATTCAAAATGAATAGCAATCATTCCTTTAAAGGGCAAATTGTTAGGACATATCCTTATAGTTTTGTTGTCTCCAAAAGATCACTATTTGAACTTGATTATTTTGGTTTTGACTTAAGTTAACAATTTTATGAAATCGCACAGTATTTTCGCACAGTGCACCGTGGAGGAGGTGACGTTGTCGGCGACGGTGAAGGTGGCGCATAAATTATTTAACAACTGGTTGGCTAGGCTGGTGTGTCGTGTGGTTTGGGCCAATCTGGCCCGCTGATCGGCCCTCCAATTGCGATTCCCGACTTTGACTTCGACTTCGACTCGGCCCTCGGTCCGTTCCGCATTGGCGACGCAACGTAGCCGAGTCGGGTTGCGTCGAGTGGAGTGGAGTGGAGTAGAATGGAATGGAATGGAGTAGAGTGGAGTGGAGTGGAGTGGAGTCGAGAGCCCATATATCGAGATCAAGAGGGACTGCTTCTAAGCTCAGAATCGACCACCGAAAACAGCTGATATTCATTTTTGCGCATTCAAACAACCAATATAATGATGACAAGAAGTCCTTCAAAAGGTCAAGCTACTCCAATAGCACCTTCTCCTTCTCCTATAATCATTTCTACACCCTTTCTGCAGATTGTTAAATAGCAGCTTAAACTATTTATTTATGGCTAGTTAAGAAACTATGTTCAAACTGATTTTTGGCTTAGAATTGATCGAGATTTATGCAAACTATTTGCAAGTATATTCAATGTTTCTTGCTCAAATTCATTGAGATACAGTAGCATTCACTCTAAGTTTGATTTTCCAAGTATATTCATATGAAATGAAATAATTCAGAAGACGTCAACAAAGTATATGTCCCCAATGGAATTTTCCCTGTGTACATTCGTGTACATATGTATATATGTACATACATGTGGTATCGGTTGGCAGGGAGTACAGGTGTGAGTACTAATACGAACAGGTGCCTCAGGGAGCCGCGGTCACAGTCGCAGTATCGTCGTGAAAATTGCTCTGGGAGACCAAAAATTTGAATCGTCTCTATCTCCAGCATTGTTATGCAAATGATGTCGCTCGACACGCAAACGCCTTCGCCTTCGCCTTCGTTTTCGCCTTCGCCGTTGAGTTGGTAGTAGAAGTAGTATCTGTCGCGGACAGATACAGATCCCTTTGTTGTCTCTACCTGGGGCGATTGCATATTATCATATTATCATATTATGCGACAGGGCCGCGTCGTTGACGGTTGATGGTTAGTTGTTGGCTGGCTTGATGTTGCACTGGGCACCGCGAATGTCAACGCACAGCGACCTAGACGAAATGCTTTCGCATGACAGCGCAACATTGCCACCACCACCGCATTCTTCAGAGCGAAGACTAGAGAGTTTGGAAACCACCTCGGGGTCTGGGGCTTCATCGCCGAGGTTCTCGGCTAACTACTTATCCACTTGGTAGCTTGGTTTTTGCAGAACATGAAATACCTAAGCTCATATACCGCTCATATGTTGCATGTCCCAACTCCACGAACAGTGCGTACACATACATATGTATATAAGAACAACACTAGGAGGGTTCTAAACTGTCAGGAGATTTAATGAAACAACGTAACAAAGGCTTCTCTTAAAATCGAATTTTGTAAACCAAATTCATTTGGTTTAGGATAGTGGCTAATGTGCATTTTACACGCACTAATTATGTGCAAAGTTTGTCAAACTGCAAATGGAAGCAGTTTTTTTCCATCGGTGGGTGGTCTTCAATGTCTTTTAATAAGGTCGTGTTGTGTACGAAAGTTCACTGCCAATAACTGGTGATAAGCACCGGTGTGACCGAGTTCGACAAATATGCAACCGTGTGACCATGCACCGATAAAAATAAGCCAACTTATAAATTGCAAAAAAGGTTGTACGAAACATTTTTGGATTTATATTATATCCTATTTTTAACGACATATTTATAAGGCCACATGCTACTATTTATAATAAGCTTTTAAATGTATTTAGCACTATATTTTATAGCATGACTCTTGAAGAAATTTTTCACAGTGTATCTGCAGATGGGCCACCTATTGTGGGATCGGTGATCTATAGCATTCGATCCCGATTCCCCGGCTGCACTGCCATCCCCAATCCCCATCAGCATCACGTGAGACGATTCCCCGCACAAGAGGCTGTAATTAGCGGTCAGGGTCCTCTCGGCCATCGCATGACATTTGGGCACGATGAATGAAGCCAAATGAAAGAAAACCTAAAGCGCAGAAATTCGAAATACAGCAATGAAAAAAAGAAAAGAAAAAAAACACAGCCTGGTTGCTCAGGTGTTGCGTGTTCGTTAAGATGCACTCGCCGATAAGAGTCAACAAACAATTTTCGAATTGTAAACAATTTGCGATGGTGTGTCTAGGACGGGTCCATCCAACTTCCAACTTGCAACTTGCAACTTGCACAGTCCTAGTCCCAGTTTCTAGATTCCAAATCGAGTTCTGGCCGAAGCTTAACCCTTTGCAATGGCAAATGCAGTTTGTGGCGAGTGTGAATTTGACTCCCAGCATGGTCGCTCTTGCGGCCCCATCACAGATCTGCTGATTCGTTAATTAACTTAAGTCGCTCCACCATGAAAACTGTCATGCCGAATAACCAACAACACAGCACTGAGCCAACAAATCGATTTATTCTCACATTGCAGGATATCGTGGGTCTGCTGTTATTAGTTGAGTTCCAAATGCAGTTCCTAGCTTGTTTTTGTTTACAAGTCAAATTACTTGCTTAACTACTCAGTGCAATGAAACTTTATCAAGTAGCTGCAATTCGGTAACCTAATATCATAAACAATTAAATCTATATCAAATTAAGTTAGTTTCAACCCATTTATTTATCCAATTTCCGGTCATATTTCACTTATATTCGAGATGCAAATTAATTTCGTTGTTTTAACTCAGAACTTAGAGGTCAAATGAGGTGTTTAGGTAGCAGAGTGGACCGTTTGGTACAGACTCGTTCCGCCCTTCATGAAAATAGACCTTGGGGCAGGGAATGGAAATGGAAGTAGAAGTAGAAATGGAAATGGGAAATGAGCCTGAGAACAAGACGCCGAACTATGAACCACCAAACTAACAGACTACCAAACATCCAAACTCCAAAACATCCAAAACATTCAAAACACCGAGACTCTGAGCGAAACGAAATAGAAAGGCGTATTGTTCAAGTCCGGGCGATTTTCAACAGCGTTAATTTTTGACATGAAGATAAATGTGTGCTCGGTGGCCCGACTCCCCGCACCGCCTTCTCATCGTTCTAGTGTGGGGGTACCACCATATACCATGCCACAAACATATAGCCAAGCATATAGAGCCATGGCTATAGCCCTCCCCCGTCCGTCTCGAGCCAAGTCGATCGGGCTCGAGTTCGAGCCCTGGTGAATGTGGCCACGGCAAATGATCAAAGTCAATGCCGAAATCCAAGTCAAGAGGCAAAAGAGCGCTCGGCGATCGAAGGAGAATTGACCGCAATTATGCGATAAAGATAAAACAATGTGGTGTCATCTTTATGGTTCTCTTTCGACGATTCTCCGGTGCGGGAGTGAGCGGGATGGCATCAAGGTGATAATCTATAATTGCCCTTGCTACAACAATTGTTCCTTTAATTCCACCGCCGGCGACGAAAACTAAAAAAAAAAAAAGAACACAAAGACAATCTGTCCCAGTGTCGCGGCAGGAAGGCTGGGAAGGATGGGTCCGGATAAAGGACAGGCTGCACCACCAATACCAATACCAATACCAATACCTTGTATATATAGCATACTGGGCACAGAAAGTCGGATCCCAACACAGACATTTGGTAACACGTGAAACGAATGCGTTGACAGCTTGAGAGTGTCTCCGTGTGTGCCTGCGGTGAAAAAGTGATTAGGGATCAAAATATCGTTTATAACTCATAATGACCATGACAAATATTGCATTCATTGAGCTTCGCTTTAGAAGTCCGCCTTGCGGATCCTTGACAGTGATGCCAAATTGGCTATATACCAAATATATGTGATATATGTATGGTAGATGTATTTTCAGTCTCATTTATAACTTCCAAACAGGGAACCAATGAAAAAATTCCTTAAATACGTACATAAATTAATATAAAACTATTTTAGTGACATAAATTAACTCCATACTGCATCATTTTGGTTTTAGGTATTAATTTATTAATATTAATAATTTATTAATTTAGGTATTAACTACTTTTCACTGCCAAATTTGGCTAGTCATTTAGCTTCTTTTTATTTTGTAATTAAAGTGACCAACACTGTTTCGCTGTGCGGTCAACAGTTGCGGTTGGGCAAGGGCAAGTCTGGTCAGTCAGCCCAACTGACCCTCAAGGACCGAGAAATTGAGGAAAGTCGGTGTGGCTGTGGAGGGAAAGTGGTGGCCCATATGGCACGGATCGCGAACGAGGGTTAATTCGTAATATTCGTAGTAATAGCGTCATGTGATGTGTGACACACCCGAACCGCTAATGAAGGTTTTGGGCTGCGTTTCGTGTAGTGATCCCTTGGTAGATCCAAGATCCAAGGACAAAGAGATACGAAAAGGGGCCTGCGACCGTTAAGTCGCGACTAATGGGTAATCGTTTAATCGCTTATCAAAATTGCGCCCATCGCCTTGACTATATCGGTTCCACATTAAGCACAATTAGTGTGGCCGTGCCGTCAATTAATTTATCTTCTGTTAATTACACTCGTTATTTGTAAAAACATAAGGGTATATTGCACTTCTGGGGTAGTATTGGAAATTCCAAACCCAATATCGTTTGAACATGCAAGCTCTCTATAACTCTCTACATTGTTGTTTTTAGAGAATTTTAGAGAAAGCAAAGCTTAGATTTCTGAAAAACATATTTTTAAAGTTAATGGGTATGCCATATTCGTGTCATCTTATTGCAAGACCTATACTTTGGCACTTTTTAATGCTATCATCTGCAATTAAGTTTCAAATGCACTGTACAAAAAGTGCATTTACTCTTGGAGGAAAATAAAGAAATACCACGGATTTAAAGTATCTTTAACCCAAATAGTTACAATATTGACTGTTTGTCATATATCAACATTGATTTAAGTATTTTTTTTATTTTTTGGAGTTCATAGTTATTTAGGTTTACGTTTCACTGTGTAATTTAGAACGCACCGCACAGTTTCAACTAAAGCATACCCAATCAACATTCTCGTAAATTTGCCAATTGTCCAGATACTTAACGCTATCGAGTCCAGAGATACGAACGCAACTTAACTGAAAAGCAATTACGTTAGATGGAAATGGAAAAAAGAAGTGCCAGAGTTGGGGAGCAATACATTTTGGAGTGGGTTAAGTGAAGACGGGACAAGAGTCAACCATTTCTTGATTTATTTGTATTTATGTTCCGATTTTTTAGCGTTGTCACCTCGGTGAATTGCGCACTTGACTGTCCGACCTGAGAAAAGGTGATGGGTAAAATCGGAGGGTAAGGAGCTTAAAAGGACACACAGATAAAATAAAAGGATGCGCCACCGAGGCTGGCAAAACAATGAGATTGCCGAATTTCAAAGAATGCCCATTGCCCTGCGTAAACGTTTTACGGTTCTAATCCCCCTTTGTGTGAAGGTAGACATATGTGCGAGATCGGTTTTTATTTTTCTTATTATTATTATTTTTTTTTTTTTGAGGACCTGCAGCACAGCACACACCCCCCGTTTTCGAAACCAATTCTGATCCCTCGGTCTTCAGATGACAGCAAGGTGCGGGATTTTTGTCATTTGTCGCTGGCCCTAAGTCAATCCTCAGCCACTTGACTCGAAATGCCATTACCGCACACTCCCTCCGTTTTCCACTGCTCACCCTCGCCTCATCCGATCTCATCGCACATTTGGGCCCAGTTTATTGGGATTTGGCTTGGTCGGTCGCAACGGAACGCAGATGCAATCGAAGCTGGTCCAGACGGAAATTCGAATCGCCGCGGGTCATCAGCTGCATCAGCTGAACGTCCAGTTCCTCCAAGTCCCAGCCTGATCCTCCCCCAAAAAGCAGCGAACCATGCCCTCTCCCTCGCGATTACTTTGCCGATAAAAGCATTCGAAGCTGGCCGATCGATTGTGCCCTAAGTATATTGCACCTGGCCAAATCCCCCTCGGATGCTCCATCTGTGTAGCCACCCACTGCAGATACTCTCAAGCTCCTTTGCCATGCTTGCGTTACATATGATACATTACAGGACGTCATATTTAAACTATTGTACGGCAAAGCTATCGATAGCATTATTGATTAAATCGATTGTAGAATTTTGCCAATATCGATCATTAAAGCAAAGTAGAGCAATACGCTGTACTATACTTTGGTTTGAAGAGAAAGTAATCTTTTAACAAGTATAACAAGTAAAAAGAATCACCTATCCTTGAAAGCATCACATCCCACCTCACATCCCGTCACCTTGTGAAATCTCCATTAACACACCGATGTGCACATCTGCTAAAACCCCAGCTTGGGGCCTCAACTAAGTCATTGCGGATCGTGAGAACTTGGCTTAATTGATTTCTACAGGCTTGGCCGATGAACGCCATCAGTGGTCGCGAGACTGAGTATTGAGTATTGAGAGTGCCACATATGGGGCAGCATTGGATTGCACAAGTTCAAATGCCACGCATGACCGTCACAAATCTGAAGTAATCTCCGCTGAGATTTTTTCACAATGCAAATGGGAATTTCAAGAGTTGCTTAAAGAATTCTGTATCAATTCTGAAAGAAAATAAAAACAGTCTTAAGGCGGGACTTTTGTTACAAAAAGAAACTGTGGAGTGGGGCTAAACCGACACCCTAGTCCAAATTCTACACTATAAATTCGCGCTTAAGGAAAACATAATTATACAAGAAATACTAATCGTTTAATTTAATTTAATATCTTTCTAATACATCAAGTTTATAATTATTTCTCCAAGTGCTTTAGAACTTTTTGGAGCTGCCTAGAACGAGTCTATATATATGGGTATCTGTGTTATCTGCAGGAAAAGAGCTACGTTTTTGGCCCGCGGCATGTTCATGCTATTTTTTTTATTATTCGTCCTCCCTAAGTGATCGATCGAAATTAAATAAGAAAAGGCAGGAGGAAAATGCCCAGCCGCTGCGCTCTGGTCCCACAAAAAGTGGCTTGTGGAGTTGCAAGAGCGATGGTTAATGTGCGTTTAGATACCGAGACATGTAATTTCCCAGCTTTACCTTTAACTTCAGCTTTAGCCCTTTTTTTCGCAGTCGAGTTCACTGGAGGAGGAGCATTTCTGGCTTTGCCAGACACTTGTCAATATAGGACCGAGGATTATCTCAGCATCGACAGTTGGCAATTGAAAGCTGGGGATGCTGGGCGACCTACATTTAGAAAAATATATTTTTTCTAGCCAATTCTAATTTAATTAAAAAGAAATAGAATACATTAAAGTGAAAACAGATTATATCATATATCATTATCATTATTTGAAAAAATAATCTATATGCATATTAGATCTAGCAGCAAAAGATCACTTTCATTAAAAAATATTTAGTTTTATACTAAATTTTAAATAGTTATGTTGAACATATTTTATTTGTACCATAAATAGGAAATCCACTGACGAAGCTGCACTGTGCTTTAATTTAACAGAGCTAATGTAATACAACATTCCTAATTAGAAACGACCTTGGGATTACCTGAGATTAGCGTTAATGCTCGATAAAAACGCAATGATGGACCCGAATCGGCTACCCTAGCCTCTGGGCAGTGGCCACCGAAATTCGATAGGGGATGGGTGGGAGGTGGGAGGTGGGTGGCCATCTAGGTGTTGGGTGGCGCACTGCTTAGCCGACGGCGGAAGGCGAAAGATGCCCCTTGTGCGACAGAGAGAGCGATAGACTTTCTCTCTTTGCCATGCGCAACCATCCATTCTGCTTTCGACCAATAAAGCGGGGAGTAGGTGCACCTGGTCCAAAGAGCGACGGACAGAGAGAGCGAGAGAGAGAGAGAGAGAACGCGAGCGGGAGCGGGAGTGCGAGTGAGAGAGAGAGCGACAGCGAGCGAGAGACATCGAGAAAGAGAGAGGGAAGGTCCTGGCGACACATTTTCATGTGTCACACGGAGTCCTGTGGAACCGAGCCGAACCAACCCCACCCTCCCTCGAGATCACCGCACTCTGTCGGACTTTGGATTCGGATTGGGTGCTTGTGCGGGGGAAAGGGAGCGCTCTATGGACGTGGGGCAGGTCCTTTTCGGTTAAGGATATTTGACCCCCCCACCCACCACAAACACACACTGATATATATTCCCTGCAACTGTGCGTGTGTGAGTGAGTGCCTATCTTGTGGGCACAG
Source organism: Drosophila simulans (assembly GCF_016746395.2). Taxonomy (NCBI): domain Eukaryota; kingdom Metazoa; phylum Arthropoda; class Insecta; order Diptera; family Drosophilidae; genus Drosophila; species Drosophila simulans. The sequence goes on along the minus strand of NC_052525.2, from coordinate 15,614,878 downwards.
CTCCATGTGCAACTTCTACATGGGGATACACACTCACGTATTTACTTTCGCATCCAATAAACAAAATGTGTCTACAAATCCAAGAACACGTATATATGGGTATATACATATATCTTTATATATTTGTGTGTACAGGGTGGTATAAATTTATCCCATTTGTATGCAATTGACATTTGGTTTCTGCATTCAATTCCCCAAATGGGGCTCCCCCGAGTTTCGCAAAGGATTGCAGTTAAGAGCTTTAAGGCGTATAACAAGGCTTTTCGCCAATTTGCAGCCTTACATAAATTAGCATTGCTGTGTAATTTCCCATCCCTTTAAATTCCGCATGCAAGATAAATGTTCATCTGAAGCAAGGCATTTAAGCTATTTAAGTTAGAAATTGAACCGAAGGCAGTAAAACGCTTGAAATTATCTTCCTCAAAATCTTAAAACGGGTATTAATCTTCTCTTGTTGGGAAATTTGATAAAGCAAAAGAAAATCTGTTTAAGTGCCAGCTTTGTTGTTATTTGCATGCAATAATCAAGTTTTTTGGTCAATTTTGTTATCATTATGTTGGCAAGAAAGTATTGCAAATGATTTAACAGAACTTCGCACTAAGTCCAAATATAAGATAAATTGCTATATAAGATAAATTGTAGAAGGAAAATATATCTTATTTAGCAATAGTATACCAATAATTTTTAGTCTTTAAAAATCTGTAAAAACAGTACATCTACAACTATGTTTCATCTTTTATTTTCAAAAAAGAAATAAAAAAAAGACAAATTTAAAACTTTAAAATTTTTAGTAATTTAAATAGGGCCGGGCAACAAACAAAAGAAATTTAACAGATTATCGTACGTTAATGTATTTTAGCACATGAATTGTGTTTTCGTGATGTGATTTTTGTATCTAAACCACTAAAAGAAGTCCCAGAACAACCATTTCGCACGGAAAACTGCCAATTGCCCATTAATAATTTGAACTGATAAATAATTGTACCCAAATGATAGGGAAGCACACAGAAATATTATAACCATATCGCAGGACTCTCTCTTAGCGCGCAGAAGAGCTGCCCAAATACTCTCTTCGCTCTCTTGCCGCTCTTAAGGTGCGAGCACTGCTTTCGACTGCTTGCATTTTGGGCCTCTCCGCGCGAGTGCGAGTGAGCCGGCGATACAAGCGAATGGACAGCGCGTTAGAGTGTGTGAGGTGCTTTGTGTGTGTGTGCTCCTGTGCACTGGTGTGCGAGTGTCCAGAGAATTCACATGTAAATAGAGCCGTTGCGTGTGTGTGCGTGCTTTGTTTGGCTCCCAGACTCGTTCGTTGCTCTCGCTGTTGTTGTTGTTTTTGTTTTTTCTTGTACTTTTTTTTTGAGCAGAGCGCCAAGCGGCAAAAGCAGCAAAAGCGGCGGCGACGTGATTTCAAACAGTGAAGTCGACTTGCCGCTGCCGCATCGCATCGCACCGCACATTTACCGCAATCGGTAATCGGGAATCGGTTGGGAAAAGAATCGAATCGGAATTGTAGACCAGCGTTCGCAATAACAAAAAAAAACCTTGTCGCCGTTTTTTAAACAACCAAAAAAATTTTAAATAAAAAGTAAAAATATATTTTAAAAAAATCTAAAAAACCGTTTGTGTTTTGCCGTCGCTAAAACCGTTAGTTTATAAATTTTAAGTTTCGTACTTTTTTTTATTGTTTTCACAACTGTTTTTACTGTGCTACCCATAAAAAAAAAACGAAAACCAAAGAAATAACAAAAAACAACTAAAAAAGGATTCAAGTGAATTGGTATTGGTATTGGTGCTCCGCCCCTCGCAGGACATTCGTGAGTGTGGGTGTGAGAAAAAAATGAAGAGAGAAGTAGGAGGAGTGGGTGGTGGTGTGGGGTGTTCGGTTTGTCTTCCAGGATAACAGCGAATGTCCTGCTTCGTGTGCCTCCTATTTATTTACTTTTTTTATACCTCGGCTCCCAGCTGCTTCTTCTTCCCCTTGCATTCCAATTGCCGAGTCGCGCCATCTCTGTCGCACCCACGCCCAAGTGTCGCACGTCGCCCGTCGTCGTTTGTCGTTTGTCGCTTGTCGTTTTGTCGCTTGTCGTTGCGTCTTTTGGATTGGCTTCCTTGCTTTTTGCACACACACAAAGTGCGTTGCGCCTTCGTTTTTTACACCCACCCACGCCCACTGCTTGGATTGGATTACATATACACATGTACGCGCTCCTTTTTCTCTTTGATATATTTTTTCTGCCTTTTTTTTTCTTCTTTTGCCTTCCTTCGTTTGGGGACATACCCAGCATCTCTGCCGGCAGCGCTGTCGGCGTCGGCGTCGACAATTCGTTTTTTGTGACTCGTTTTTTTGCGTGTGCGTGTATGCGAGTGTGTGTGTTCGTGTGTGTGTGAGTGCGAGAGTGCGTAAGTGTATGTGTGTGCTCGCTAATATTGTCGTCGAGTGTCATTGGTCGAAAGGCAAACGAATGGGAGGCGGGTGGCGCAGTGCGGCGGGGGGGTCTTTTATTAGAACGAGAGAGAGTGGGCAAAAGGGGGCGTGGTGGTGGGCGATTGTAGCCGAATGGGTTTTTGATTGTGTGTCGTCGTGCGCGGGTGTCTCTGTGTGTGTGGGTGTCCCTCTATCTGTATAACTGTATGTGTGTGTGACTCGGTGTGTATGTGTGTTGCGTTGCTGGTTTGTTTGTGTCGCAGGGCGTGAGCAAGCGAGATAGCAACAACTGCATGTGCATTGGCGCCCGCGAGTGCGAGCGAGAGCGAGTGAGCGACCGATTGGCAATAGCGAGAGTGCAAAGTGCATAAAAGTTTTTGGCCAGCGAAAAATGGCGACACATCGGGTGGGTCGCAAACGGGCAAGAAGAAGCAGCAGTAGCAGCAAAAAGCGACGCAACGCGACTTCGCCGTCCAAAAAAGCAAGCAGCGTTCTCGTTCGTTTGTCGCGCGATTTTATAACCGTTTTCAAAAGCGGCGGCACTGCGAATTCCGCCTGTCGTCCGTCCTCTTCGCACGGAAAAATGTCGAAAGAGACACCCCCGAAAAAGAAAAATTTAAAGCTAAATAAGAAACATATATAATATAGCACACCAAAATATACCCAAAAGAACTTTAGTACAAAATGACAAACACTTCGATGTGAAAAAACGAAACCAATACCAAAATTCAGTGCCGGAATAAAACGTAATATGCCATATATATATGTATGTATTTTAGCCCAGTTAAATGAGTTGATCAACATGAACTGCAGCAACGAAAAGGAAGAAGAAGACCTATTCTAAATAACCAGCAAATTAAGAAAAACGAAATACGAATTAGAAACAACAAAGCTAACAAATCTAACAACATACAAGGCGGAGAGCATTTCGAGAACAACAAATAAATCTCGTGCACACGCACGTGGGCTTGCATGTGTGCGAGTATGCAAGTGTGTGTGTGTGAGTGTGTGTGTGTGTGAGAGAGCAACTAAAACAGCATCAACAACTACAAGCTGAGCAAAAAGCAACTGCAGCTACAAACGCACCGACACCAAACGCACACTAACGCCGATTCTAAAGGTGAGTAAATCTAAGGAAATTCAAAAATATCTCAAAGATATTACTTCTGTATCCCTAATTATCAGCGAAATAATCCTAAAATATCATCTCAAGGACATGGCTTATATTAATTGAAAGTACTTAAGTGATAAGCCCTGTATTTTCTTTCTTTTCCTATGATATCGAACACGCTATTTTTCATAAATGAATAGCCAATTTAGATTATCTTAATTTTTTTGGTGACAGATACAATTTTATGTTGCAAGCTTACCTATCGTATACGTAATTTTATCAAATTTCAAGCAGTTTAAGCTAAATTCGATTTATACTTGAAACTTTACTAGGATTGTTAACATGAAAATATTGCGTGCAGATTGGGTTTTTCATTACAAATAATGATAAGAGCTTTGATTTGAACTTATCAACAACAGCTTCAAAGAAAACAGATTAGTACGCAGTTCATTTCTACATAGCAGACTTATGTTAATTGATAATTTCAACAAATAAATGAGCTTAGGCATATAGTTGTTTATAAACTGATATTTAATAAGATTGAATTCATTCAATTTGGCTGCTACAACTTAAAAGCGACTTGCACTTTCGTATTTATTGCGATCATGTCACTTGTACCGGTTCCGTGTTCCCTGTCAACTTTTCACTATCTCCATTTGATCAAGTGCGATTTAATTAGCCTATCTGTAAGTGAGATTGCGTATTGTTGTTGCCGGCAAACCTGCTTATCAGGATCTGGATCTGTGTGTGTGTCAAAAATGTTACCATTTTGGGACATGACACTTTGTAATTTCGATGAAATATGTTATAAATTGCTTTTTAAAGCATTATTTCTGCACTTTTGGTTTGATATTTTATATATTTTTTACAGTAACTGTGTTTAGTAGCAATATTATATTATATTTAAAGCATATGTGCTTAGCAGATTTCAATGTTTCCACCAAAAGTTTCCTCTTTAAAGATACAATTTGGTCTATTTAAAGATCATACTGATGTATTCTTCCATCAATTTGGCAATGCAAATAGTGTATTTTACATTAAAAAATGTAATTCTAATGTTAAATATACATTCGTTTTATTCTACAAATAACCTATTGCTATGCAATTAGCATTCACTTGCTGAAAAATGTATCATTTGCTCAGCATATTCACAAAAAAAAAAATGAAAATAAAGAACAAGCGAATTTTTAAATGGCGTTGAACGATAATTCCCCCTAAGCGCTTTTCCAGCGATTTCCGAGCTCTTTCATTCAGCCTTGATTTTCCCTCAAACGAGCACTCCCCGCTTTTTTTCCCAGCCATATCTTCCATCTGGATTTTCTCATGAATTAAACAGGTCATTTTGGTTTTATTAATTCTCTTTTTTATTCAATCTCAAGGTCGGTTCCGCGCATATAATACTTAAATTGCGTGTGTGTGTGTATGTGTGTTTGTGCGTTTGTATTGGTGAGCACGTGTGTATTTGTATCTGGTGGAGGTTTTTGCCTAAACATTGATTTCCTATTCGCAGAAGTGATGAACAATAAGTGAAATGTGCACACGCATCTAGATTCCTCACTTTAAAAATGACAAATGACGACACAAGGAATTCAGAACGGTAGCAAGTGAATGAATATATGGGAATATACCTGCCTTTTGTCTTTCTAACCAAGAACCTTTGTCAAAATGTATACCTATATACGATATATATATATGTATTTATGTGGGCGCAAGTGGCGAGTCACAGCGGAGGCCATAACTATATAGTCATATAATCGTTTGTTCGTGAGCTGTAAAACACAAGCATTGTAAATTTACACCATGCTTATAATTAGCAATAGAACGGCAGTTGACTTCTCTAGCCACAACCTCTAGACACCTTTCCACTCATTTCGCATCTTTTCACTGCAACTCCCTGTTGTTGCAGCACCATTTCAGTAACTTAATTTTCCATTTACATTTAAATGGAACTTTTTCAGGGCTAATACTTCTTCATATGACCAGTAATTGTTTCATCAATCTGCATATAACATGACTTCAAATAATTTACAACTTTCATTAAGGATTTTCATTAAACATTTAAACTAATAAAAATCGTTTTGAATGACTTTTCTTCAAATCAATCTCTGTCTTTTAAATCGATGTTTTTTAAGGAATATTTCCGCAGGGCTTTCTTGGGCAAATAACTACACATTTTTGCTCAGTGTCATTGGGCAAGGCAGTCAAAGAGACAAAGACCGAATGACAGGTACTCCTCCTCCCACTCCGCCTTTCCCGCTCCCAACACCTGGGGATCATGCTTGGCTGACGACAAAGATTGTCGCTCAGGCGTCCACAATGGGCGCCAGTTTGAGTTGAGTCCAAGAGATGGGGTTGGGGATGGGGATGGGGATGGGGATGGAGATGGAGACGGAGGAGGCCCATGGCTCAGTGCCTCCAGCTCCAGCTCTAACACCAGCCTGGTGCAAGACCGATCCGAATGGCCGATCCGACCGCAAGGTAAACAGTGCTAAAGACCCTCTGACACCTGCTTACAGTGCAACTGAATGGGCTGCGATTTCATTATATCATTGTTGAATTAACAAAGATAATTCGAATAAGAAAAATACTCGTTCACAAATGTTACATTAATACAAATGATAAAACAAAAGCATCGTTTAATAGGGTAAAAAATGCAAAACATAATTATCTACTACTTACTTATCTTAATAGAAAAAATTGTTTTGCAATGGAATAATGTTTCTACTTTAAAGTATTTTCTACTTTAAGTGTCTATAGTGCCGTAGTAAAATCAAAAAATATTTTAAAATATTTTCCCCCGTAAATATCGCTAATTGCAGTCCTTTGGTCATTTGGATCTTAAGTATTTGCTCCTCTTTTCTATGCATTAACGCAAAATTGCCTGAAGCGAACTCACGTTAAAATGAGGCTGAAACTCCCAACGAGCACTAGCAAAGGATGGGAAATTGGGGCACACTGCGATCCAATCCAATGATCTCAATCACTCCTTCACTCGCCAGGACAGTAATAATTTTGCTCGATTTGTGCCTGCCTCCACCTTTGAAAACACCAAGAATGCATGGATGCGACTCGATGATCCCTTGCCCGCGGTGGCATAAAATAAAATAAGATTGCAAAGGCGGCGGCGGCGGCAACAGCAAAACACACGAATCCGCAGATGCAATAATGGTGGACATGGGACATTGTTCTCACATCCACAGCTGCAGCCAAGGTGTATCCACATCCACAACGGCATCAACCGCATATATCCATATCCACGTCCACATCCAAGTCCGACCTCGTCATCGTAATTGTTGCTGCCCAGCGCCGGCTCGTATAATCCGTTGAATCCGCTGACCATCTCATCCTCATCCCGATCCCCATACCCATCCCCTTCCCCATTCCCATTCCCATTCCCATTTCCAACCTTAACCCATTCCATTCCACCACCCCCGCCAGCCATGCCAGCGTATAATTGCAGAGCAGCCACCGCTGGACAGTGGTTCGAAAACGATTTATTACAGGGCTGATCCATAAGTTACAAGCCAGAAAGTTAGTCGAGTATCGTAAACCATATATTATGAATGATTTCGTTGCAAGTTTGAGAAATTGATCATTTATGCTACAGACTTGGCCGAATATATGTTGGTTTAAAGTTTTGTGCCCATGGAATACTTTTCTTCGCTTAGTATTGGCAAGTGTGTGTTTTGATGCCAAGATGCCATCAAGCAATGGCCAAATATCCTGAAAGTGGCCAAAGAAATCGCACACATTCGACGTAATAACACCTTGGCGAGTGCAGAAATCATAACGATCAAAATATAGCCCACTGTGATCCAATGGGCCGCCGCCTCCGCTACCTCACAGCAAGCCACCAGATGTTCAATCTTCCGCTCGAAGTGCTCGATCGAGTTGGCAACAGTTTTTGGCCAGATCGTAATCGCTTTGGGTCGCTCCGTTCTCCAACCGATCGGCTATATATGTACATACATATTGCATATATGTATTTGGGTATGCTATAGCTTGAACTCCTCCAGGTCGAGTTCTCTTTGGGTTTTTTGCGGCAAAAAGGCGCAGATGAAGACGACAACTTGGAGCTTATGTGTCAGGTGCGCGTCGTGCCGCGAATGTAACAATTTATTGCACTCGCTTTTGCAGTGTTTCCTTGCCGCTTTTTGTCCCCCCACCCCCACTCCTTTTTTCGCTCCTGCTGCTGCTGCTGCTGCTGGCACCAAATTGAATTTTCCACCGAGTCCAAGTTGTTTTCGGCTTCTTGGTTATTGTTGTTATTGTTATTGTTCATCTTGTTGTTCTTGTTGCTGCCTTGCAACAAGATTCTCCTCAGTTTTGTATTCCCCACTTATTGTCCAATTTTCATTACCATAACGAACTCAGAAATAAGCCGCGATTAAAGGGCTTTGTTGAATGGCAATGCGGCGCCCCCAAAAAGAAGTGGCAAAATATCAATGTTATTACCAGCTGATGCAAACATGATGCGAATCGGTCGGAATGTGATATCACAAACACATTGGTACAGCAAATGCTGCAAGCAACTGAATCGCATTGCTAACAAGGCTCAGTAGTACTCCAACTAACTTAAAAACTTATTAGGGGATTCCCTAAATCACTCTAAATGTTTATCATTTTTACCTGGAAGTAATTATTTTAGATATAAGAAATCAAAGTGTGTGGTAGAAGAAACCTTTTTAACTAAAACTTAGGCAAAAACTTGCGCATAAAACCAAAACCAAAATAGTAGATCATTATTTCTCGATCTAATCGATTTTTTTCTTTCGTTTTTTCCTTTCCCGCATTTCGATTAAGCCATTACATAGCCTTATGTGTATTAATAATTAAGGCATGGTGTCGACCTTGCCGTCTGGCTGGTCAGAGATCTCAGATCTCAAAAGATCTTTCACGGCCTCGAGATTGGCTATGGACAATCAGACAATGGAACACTTTGATTTTTTCTTGAAAAATATCTGTATACTTGTATATGTATATAGATTTAGTCAGAAGTGGCCATACGGCTGCGTCTATAAAATCGTGATTGCCACAAATTATTAGCATTTAAATATCAAGTTTTCGATAGTTATTTTTAGTATTTCAGTTTCGAGTTCTAAATAGGTGTTTTTAAAGTATACATACATATATAAAAAAACTACAACTATTTACTACCAGTCTGTTGTTACATAATATGTAAGCTGGCCATTTTAGGTACCGAAATTGGCAAACAGACGGACATGCATTTATACGCTTTATAGGGTAGGAAACGGTTACTTGTACGAGTACAATGAGCCCTTTTAACTGCACAAAGGACCCTTTTGTGGCCATGTTGCCTTGCAACGGTACTTTATAGGGTCGGAAATGCCCCCCCATGCCAACCATCCTGCATACATTGCAACTAATCTATCCCTCGTACCGGCTGTATTTATTAACCAGCAATTATACCCCTTGCGATATCGCATTCATGTCGGAATTGAGGCTCTGGTGATTAGTTTTCGTACATGGAGGAATTGACATCCAAATCAGAGCTTTTGCCTTCCTTTGATTAAGATCCATTGCCATCGTGTGCCGGCAACCCACTTGTTTTTCTTTTTTTTTTTTTTGGCGAGAAGAAGGGGAGCGGCTTGCAATTCAATTACCATCAGGTGGTTTCTTGTCTGTCGGGCATTGATATCGCCATCTGAGCAGTGATCCAAACAGAATACTTGGGAATCTACACGATGTCCGTAACTTATCTCGTCAGGGCTTCTTTTCCCTATCGTCATCTCTGTTCCTCGTAAAACTCAATCTATTTGTAGCAACTGAGTGGCGTGAGTGGCCCAAACGCACAGCCCTGGTCGTTTCAATAGTTTCTTGAGCTAATAATGAGATAATGAGTCCATCTGTACGAAATTACGCATTATTTATCGCAAGAAAAAATAACTTTTCCCATATCCAAATATAAGTTATCGTTCTTGAACGTTGAAATGTTGTATTCTACAACGGAAATCTATACATCTTAATATTAATAATTAGCCATCAATTCGATGTAAAGTACGTATTAACTTTTTTGCTGACTTAACTGCCGCAATTTGATTTGGTTTTCAGCTGATGAGGCTGCTATTCGTGTGACGGGCGGTATGCTTTTGTTTGTCTGACGGCTTTGTCTCTATTCTGCCGACTGTTGCTGTGCTTTTGTAGCTTTTTGTGGGTTTTTCTCGACTGCTGGCGGGAATGGCGGCTGCGTCTCGATCTTCTGTCGTCTTCACTTTGCCTGGGCACGAAAGATTAAATGTTTTTAATTTCGGCTAATTTGTGACATGCGCGACCTTAATGGCTTCTTTTCACATAGTAAACCTCGGCGTGCTTGGCGTTTAATTGCTCTCAAAAAAAAAAAAAAAAAATAGAAAAAATAGAAAAAAGAGCTAAGCCAAAAATAAAGAAAGAAAGAAAATCATTGTCTCCCATGTGCATTGCATTTTCCAACGTCAAACTAACCGGTTGACAATTCTCTGGGAAAATCTGGCTGCCGCGCAATGAATTAATCATGCATTTGATGGCTTGAGAAATTAAGCGCGTTGCAGCGCGTTTTTAATATGCTTTTATATTCAAATTAACACGCATGCCAAACAGTTTCCATGAACGCAAATGCCGTAAAACCAAGCTTTTATTTTCACACACTAATAACATTGTTGGCCCTGATATTATTATGTGAATTATAGGTATAGTCACCCTTTCAGGCGTTTCCGAAATGTAGAAAATATATATAAGGTCACACAAATTTATCCCATTTTCACATGTTACATACAAACACATACGTATGTACATATAGTACCAACTTTTATTTAATGGCATCTTTTTTTCGCTGTGCTTATGGCAAATCAAAGATAAGTAAGGAACTCGCTTTTAACGAGGCATACTGATGAATGCCATAGGCATAGAGTCAAAGATTTTCGATTGCCCCAGACATTTCCCCCCCACTTGACCACTTTTTCCTTAAGACCAAGTTCGCGCCTGGAGCAAGGTCTGCACTTAGAGAAATGCGGGATGGTTTGGGGAAGGAAGATTGACGGGGCAATAAAGAAATTATTGGATTATAAGCTTCACAAACCTTAAGAGGAGATAATCCCGAAAACGAAACAAAATGTCAGCTTCTTAATATATTGCCCTAACTGATTTTAATTATTTGTTGTGACATGGTAAAAGCAATTTGTTAGGATTAACACGGTTTTCTTGTTTCAGCTGCGAATCTCAAATTTGTTTTTGTTGTTTTCAAAGTAACTTTTTTTTTTTCTTTTTGTTGGTTCATTTCAATTTCTATTATGATCCTGATACAGTGAAACAAATTCTTTCCGCTGTGCGTTGGCGATTTTTGACTTGGTGAGAACATGTTGACAAGTGCAGTGCACTGTGGAATAAACAAGCTTAAATTTGGTCAAAAAGAGCAAAATGCAAAAAGGCAGAAAATGAAACTTAAGTGATTGAATATTACATAAATATGTATGCTACATAATTGAACACATTATTGGTAAAAATTTGAATTGAATAGCTACATTTAATAGCTCTTTGGACAGTTTTTTTTTTTTGATATAAGTATACTTTCAAACCACTTTGCCCCACTGTGCAGCAGCGCACGGTGCACACTCGTTCGCCACCATTTATTGATGTGGACAATTTGTAATGGCATGCGATTTCCTGCCGACCTGCACAACCAGTCCAGTCCGTCTCGGCTTTCGAGGTCTGGACCCAGCCTGTAATTGAACTCACGCTGGCAGCTGTGAGCTAATGACAAGCCGAGTCCAAGCAAAGCGTATTAGCTGATCCCAACTTTGGCCCGTGATCCGCAGTCCGTTCGGCTTTTTGTTTTTTTTTTTTTTTATTATTTTTTTTATTTCGCTTTTCCCTTCTGTATCCCGATGTTCCTATTATCGCCGTCCCTTTCCCTTTCCCTTTTTTTTTTTTTTTTTGTATTGCCAATATTCTTCGCCATTATCTGCTGAAAATTGGCACACCGCATGGGACAACACACGAACACAATACACTCGCTGATATGTTGATTAGCCCAAGTTTTCATTTCCAATCCGTTTCGATCAAGATTTTATACCTCTATCTACATAAATCAAAGATTGTTTTAAGCTGGCGACCTTCAGATTTGAAGAATATGTAACAAGCGTAAATTGTCCTTAAATCATAAGTATTGTGAATTTAGACATAAGATGAGTTATCAAGTTAAAGATGAACTTACAGTCTTAATCATAAGCCGACTTCCAGCAGATTGGTAATACGTTTGATTTAACAACTGGCAAAAGTGCAATTTTCTTTAGTAAGACCGCACATTTTTGCACAGTGTACTTTGTCGCTTGACCACAAAAAGCAGAGACAGAAAAAGGTCCGATTTCCTAATTATACATATATAATATATGGCTGTCATAGGAACGATGGGACGATCTAAATGGGGCGTGGTTGGCCACTTTTAAGCAAACTTAACCAACGAAGGCATGATATGCGCCAACAAATGGACATGTCTGGATCGACACGGTCCGGGTTTTTGCTCAGATCGAGAACGTAAAGCCTTTACTACACCAAATACCAAATAGGGACGACAATATTTAGCTTTTAACTATAATTAGCCCCTTCTAAACCAAGCCAAATGAAAAGGTCTACATAAAAATCGTCTTCAAATGACAATGGAGGCTGATTTTCCACACAGAAAAGTGCGATTTGAGGCGGTTTGCGTTTGCATTAGATTCAATGAGCATCAGTCATCAAGTTTAACAACTGAAGACGGCAAACTGCAAACAACAGCAGCAACCAGTTAGCAAGATGTGGCCAAGAGGGGCTAGGTGCATGCAGTGCATTCTTGACATCGGGCTTCGTTGGATACTGTACGTTTTCGCACTGGTTGTTGTTTAATATTTACACCTCGAACGGGCAAATCCATCAAAATATAGCAACTCGTTATGTGCCAAGACGATGGAGGCGATGGAGACGGCGAGTGAAGACGATGGCGTAGATGGAACTGTGGGATTAGCGATTCCCCGAGAAGAGAAGAGGGCGTTACCTGGTACCCCAAAAGGGTCGCCGGAAGGAGAGGGCGGACACACTGGCAAACCTGGCAAAACTGGCAAACTGGCGGGAACATCTCGGACCAAGTTCAGTTTCTGTTTGATTTTATTTAATGGCATGACAAGGTCAAGTCGCCACTACCACTACCACTACCACTTGGCCAGACTACGCAGCCTCTCCAAGCGAAGACCGCAAAGCACAAAAAGAGCAAAAAAAAATCCAAAATAGGGACATTGTGGTGGAGCATGGGGAAGTGGAAATGGAGGTGGAAATCTTTGGAGGAGTAGGACGTGGAGGTGGAGTTGGTGGTGGTGGTGGAGGAGGAGGTGCCTTTGAGTGGAGTCGGCAGCTACCTGCCGACTAGCAATCGGTAAAGCGATGAACGCGCAAGTTGGGCCGGGCCATAAGTCACAAAGCAATTACAGTGAATTGCTTTTTACAGGCTCAACTCCGAGTCCAAGTCGCAGGCCGGGATCGCAGCTCTCTACTCCTGACTGCTGACTGCTGACTCCTGACTCCCAACTCCAGTTCCAGCTGCAGCTCCAGCCCAGCTCCAGCTCCAGCCATCTTAAATAAATGGAGGAGCAATAGAGCAGAGCCCAGCGGCATGGACGGCAACAACGGTCAGCTGAATATGAAGAAGCGGGTGGAGCACACTGGACAAAATGACCAATTTGGGAATGGCGATCTTGTGCATGGCCAACAGAAGGTATCTGAAGTTTGGTTCACTCTTTTTGGTGCCTAAAAGTCAGTTGACATGAAAATTAGTTAGCTCAACCATTAAGTTTATGAGTTTTTTCTGCAAACATATTTAATTATTTGTGCCAGTTGAAGCTGGTTCAATTTTATGAAAGCAGTTCACTTGTATTGCTTATTAAATCAACAAGTTTAATGTTTTTTCTTCCTGTATAGTCATTAGATTTGGTCAAAGCCTTAGCATTAGTCTTCTTTCGATAGAAGCTATGTGGTAAATATTCATATAAAAAGGGGCTACAGAGAATCCAATGTAAAGAATTTCGTACTCAGAGACTTCGTTATTATGAATACTGCGACTAACTACTGGAATTGCATTCCATTCCATTCAACATTTTTTTTTTTTTTTTGCCCAAATTGCGTACAGTGTGCTATAAGATGTTACCGATTAAAGGATGGATACTAACCCACCAGTGTCCACCCACCGAGCACAGCACACCAAACGGAAACCAAAATGAATACCAAACCGAACCGAAGCACTCTTCCTTTTTTTTTTTTTTTTTGTCGAGTTGAGTTTGTTCGCTGAGAAGGTGGCGACTAAAAAGCTGTGTGCGAACCCTGGGTTTCATAACACTATAAAGATGAAATTGAAACCGATTACCGCACTCTTGAAAAAAACGATCAAGTACCACGAATGCTCGCGGACACATTTTACTCATGTAATTTTATTGCGGCTGCGAATGATTGGCAATTCTCGCTAAAAGATAAAGCGAAGGGGAAGGCTGGACCGATGGATGGATGGATGGCCTGGGCGGCTGTACAGATGGACAGATGGACGGATGGTTGGATGGTTGGCTGGCTGGATGGATGGATGGTTGGCTGGCTGGCCGACTGGCTGGATGGAAAACCAGTTACCGCCGTTGCACAATGGCGAAGCAATGTGATGCGACGGGTCCATGACTGCGGCTTGATAATGCCAAAAAAAGGGGATTATACAAAAACGAGCAAGAAAAACAATGGCAAACGAAATCAAACAGTTAGACGAGACACCTGCCATAGAGACTGATTTTCTTTCTTTTCTTTCTGTTTAGTATTAACCAATGCATACTAGATACGAGCATGTGGAGCCTAACCCATCCAATTCAATCACTCAACAGAGGCAGAGCTAGAAAGTATGGCAATCTCGGGCCATCATAAAATGTGCGAATGAGAACTGAACCCGCCATTTCCTTGGATGTGAATGTGAGTGTGGATGTGAATACGAGTGTGAATGTGAGTGCGGATGCGAGTGTGGATGTAAACGCGCTAACATTCGCATCCGCGTGCAGAGCCGTAGATCAGCAGGCATCAAAAACGGAGGGATGGGGCGGGAGAGGAGAGACAAAAGCACTTATCTTGTCTCGGGCTCAATAAGCCAACCTGTCAGCAGGAGCGGGAAAGGTAAAGGCCATGGGAATGCAGATGGACGCGGACTTGGACGTGGACTTGAACTGACTTGGAACAGGGACATCGGCACTTTGCTCACATCTTTCCCAGCTTGGCTGGCAATGAACCACGTGAATAGAAATGACAATAAATTTCTAAGAAATATTATCATATAAGTTCATAATATGAACAATGTGACTTCTCAGGTATTTATCTGAGTGTACTTAAACGATATAAAGAAGGGAATATTATAAGATCCCACCTTTTACTAACTTAATCAACCAAATACGACATCTATGCCATAAGGTCAAATGAAAGCCCTTAATACCATATTTCAAGGATTTCTTGCGCTTTTTATAACCTTTCCTAAATCAGAAGTCCTTGCTCCAGATGATACATTTTACCTGGACTAGGTGTCGAGTTAGACGACAAGGTTGATGCGTCCTGAGATCTGAATGGATTGGAGTGTTTGTTAAGGAATTCATCAAGGGGAGCCGTGGGGTAAATGGAAATGCAAATGGGAATGGAAATGCACAGCATCGATGTGGCAGGCAGGTGAGCCCTGAAATTGCGACTGACTTTGCATTCGCATCTGAGCATTTCGAGTCTTTAGCACCGTATGAGGTCTACCCCGCCGAACGGAGAGAATGGATTGGAAAGGTTCGGTCATGGACTGAGGGATAATATTCCCGCTGTTTTCGGTTCACAGCCCTCTGTTCCTGTTCACATTATATGACCATTCTTGGCGGTGGCGGTGGCGGTGGCGTCTTCACTTCCAGGCCGGAGGATCTATCCCATTGTGGAAAACATGGTCGGTGATACTTTTACGAGCGAATATTACCCGAATATGACGATCGCAGATGCCCATTGCCATGGCCATATGGCAATTTGTTGCCATCTTATATTCACATCCAATTGCCGGACACTGCAGGGCTTTTCGTTTTGATACTGCCGCTAGTGCCTGGTTGCCACGATCTTCAGTCCGATAAAAGAGCTTTCCTCTCTATCTTTCATTCTGCAAGCTCAAGGTGCATACATCCTCGTTCAGCAGCTGCTCCCTAGGAAACCTTTCAGCTGCCATTCGCTTGGGAAGGAGCCAATCACTCCTAGCCCGGATATTTCATTCTTGGCCACATCCAGCCATCTTAATATGCAAATCTATAAACTCTTTCCCGAATTCAAGAACGAGAATCCGTTGTTTTGGCCAAGAGATATTTTCCTTCAATTAGCGATGTTAATCAAAAACACAGATTTTAAATTGTCCATATTTGTAGTTTTTTCCAGTTTTAAAACTCTATTAATTGTATTCTGTCTTACATGTACTACAAGTTGTTTTGTGTTCAGTGTAGTGTAGTTTTTCATTTAAAAGCAATTCTGTTAGCCTTAATTGCAACTTTTTTATTTTTCCTGTCATTTGAATACAAATTCTTGAGAAAATGAGTGTATGTAACAGTAGTAAGCTATCAATCTTCCGAAGTCCACATAAACTTCAACTGAAGCGATAAAAAATTTACGATTGATAAAGTTCAAGTACTGAGTCGTGAATTTAAGCATTAGATTCAACTAAATTCCACACTGTCTAGTCTACAAACAACACCTCAGCACGAAAAACAAACGATGGATGGCGTTTCTTCAGTTACACCTGCTGCCCGAATGTGGTTCCTTAATCAAATCGCTTCGGTTACATTTCGAGCGAGTAGTAATAATATCGATATCAGATGGAGAAGTCGAAACCGAAACTGAAACGCAAAGGACACAGGACACACGGTGGAAGATGAATGCCACAACGCACGGTAGAGACGAGAAATAACATAAACACAAGAGACAGACCAGACAGAAACAAGGAGAACATGCCCCCTAAAGTATGAAATTCGCATAATTTTCGAGACCGATCTCAGTGGCATGACAGAGCCAGATAATCATTTAATGCCCTCCGAGCGGAACGCCCCTGGATGAAAACTGGTACGAGAGCTAATAACGTTGCGCCGCGATCCACCGATCCACCGATCCACCGATCCAGCCATGAGTGTGTCCAGCGGATCCAGCTTCGGATCGAAAATGGGAACTCTGGGCAATGAGGATTGGGATTCGGAATGGGAATGCGACTGGGACTGCATGATTGGGGGACTGAGTAGCGAGGATTGAGGACTGAGAACTGAGAAGTGTGGTAACTGGGAACTGGGCCTTTTGACTCCACTCGACTTGACGCTACCCTTGACTTTTTCGGCTTGTGTGTTTTATTTTTTTATTATTTTTTTTTTGCCTTCTCGCCGACGTCGTCTGCCGCCCATTTTTATTTACCTTATTCGCTGGCGTTTTTCCCTATTTTTTTCTCTCGTTTTTATTTCAGCTTTTTCGGATTGACAGCTCTCGAGTGACTCTCGCAAGTGTTTTTGGCTTCGGGTTTGAGTTTGAGGTACGGGTTCGGGCGACACAATGCACCTTCCTCCCCACCTGCAGCATTATAAAAGCACCACCGTATGATGGTCATATACACATATACCATATAGCATATATAGCATACTGCATACTCCATACTCCATACTCCATACTGAATACCATCCATGCCGGCTCCTTTGCGGCCTCGGTTTTGGATTGGAGGAGGCGACGAACTATTTCTCCCGTTAACATGTTCACTTCTCAAGTGTTTCCTTTGTGAATCGCTGACTTGGCTGACTGACTGGCTGACTGACTGTCTGCCAGTATGAGGCCTGGTCGCTCGACTCCGCTCAGCTCAGCCAAACTCGGCTCTACTCGGCTCGCCCGGCCGGCAAAACTACTGACACCGCCATGACGGCTGCCTTTCAAAAAAAAAAAAAAAAAAAATGGAAAAAAAAACTTGGCAGAAAAAAAGCAAACGCGCACAGGCCAATGCCAGGTCCCCAATTGCAGTCCCATTTCCAGACCCTGTCCTGGTCGCTTTTCCCCTGAACGCCTCGGGGCCAGTAGTGTTGACAAAAGAGTTAGAAGTCAGACGTAAGCTTAAAATGAAATGGTATCATTAAGTCTAATGGGATTGAACTTTTGGCTAGCAAGGATTATATATTAAATATCCTCGCAGTCACATATAAGAAAAGGATTAAAATATTACAAATTATAAGCCAATTAAAAACAGAAAACTGTTGCATATCTCAAGGCGTCTAAAAATGTCTACTGAAATATCCAGCAAACCATACAATAACCTATTTCTTCAATTTTTGATTCAATATTAAGATATCAATATTAATTCAATTAAAATCCATACTTGAGAAAAGCACATCTGAAAAAGATGTTTCCATTAAAAAAATGTACCCAACTTTAAGGGCATATTCTAAATATCCTGATTCTGGCCAAAAACCCGTCAGATTCGCAATTCTCCCGACATAGAATATATTATTGTGATTTATACCGTGTTGTCATTCCGCTGACAAAGTCAAGTCGTTTGCCGCCGAGCTTCTTCAGTTCGTCGGTTCGCTTTGGCACGGATCAACTGCTAATGGGTTCCCTGATCACTTGCAACAGCACCGGCTATATAATAATAAAACGACAGGGTGACAGGGACGGTTCACCAAAGGGTTAATGCCGAATTTCAAAAGGCCTTAATGAAAAGTTCAGCTGATTTGACGTCCCACTCGAGAAATCGCTCGCTTGGCGCATTCAAGTCAAAGTCACCATTGCCATGTCCGTCGATTCGACTGCGACTGAGACTATATATACTATATACGCCATATATACATATACTTATACGCGAAAAGCGGAGGAGAAACGACAAAAAGTCAACCTGGTCGAACGCGAAGTCGAATCCGTGGCACGACAACACGACATCGTTTTGTACGTCACTCAAAACGTTCGTGGGCTGTCAGGGAGACAGTTCAAAAATGAAATATGTATATACTCGTACACATTATAACAAATTCTAAAAGGAAAGACACAAGCATGCACTCGGCGAGGAAAGTCTGCTAGTCAGACAGCCAGTCGAAGTCATTGATTGAGCATTGACGTTCGCGCTGCAAACAACAACCATATCAGAAAAGCTCACTCACTGCTTGATGTCACAATGTTCCTCGGTATTTTCCAATTCCAATTTAATAGACCCTTTTATTGTTGAGCACTGTCCGGTGAATACAACACTCGACTTGCTTCTTTGCATAATTTAAGTTTCCATCTGATCTTGTGGTATTTTCTAGTATTTTTGTAATAGTTTGTTGAAGTTGAGATCAAGTAGCAAATCAGTTAATAATGGTTAAGCTGTGGTCCCAATCTATTAGCTTTATTGTAACGTTTTTGTCCCAAAATAGGACTCGGTATTTTTCGGTATTATTTTTGGTATATTTATCAAGCTTGTACTTTATCATTTCTTTCTGTGTGCACACACATGTATATGGAGTAGATCTGACCCGGCCGAATCGTAAACCAAGTTCGATGCCTACACCTATACCCAGCGGAATTCGAAAAGGGGGGTCCGGCTCTCGAGAGCCGGCGATGGTGACGTTGCCGTTCCTTGTGCTGAAATGCTGAAATGATGACACGATGACACGGACAGCGAAACGAACACGGACATGGATTCAGAGACAGACGCGAGCGCGGAGGTTCAGGGCTTTCTGTCCAGACGGAGACGAAAAGTCGCAGTTGAAGTCGAAATCCAAGTGTCATTGTCATCGTCGTACATTTTGATTTTATTATTGATTCAATTACAATGTCAACGGGACAGCAATAGTCGTGCTGGGCGGAAGGATCAAGAACGAGACGTTTCGCTCTGGTCAAGGATAAAGCCAGCAGTAGGGCTAAATAAAAAGCACCACCGGACACATGAAATATTCAGTTCATTAATCAATCAATACTTCAGCGACCCAACTATGTGGTATTTTTTTTCCTTTTACACAAACCTAAAATAAACGATTGTTATGTTTGCGTGATTTTAATTTGGGGTTGCTGTTTGCCTGCGAAAAATGCAGTATTTTTGAAATGGAAAGTGAAGAGGTTTTAAAGTTGCACTTTTGCTACTGGATCTCAAAGAGAATATTTTGAAAAAAGCTAAATATATGTATACATATAAAGCTTGATGATGCAATGCTCCACTGTTATCAGACTTTTGCGTTATATATTTAAAGCGTGTTGATTTGCCTGGTTGACATGCGCCGCTGTCACAAGTATAATACGTGTACGAAGCTGATAATTCCGCTAATGGGTTGACCCAATGTTTGCACAGTTAAAACTGTTAACTGTCCAAGACTTAAGCCCACACGATGAGTAAATAAATGGTAGTCTGGGTTCGGGTAAACCGATACACGGCATACCCTGCAATCCTTAACAACCGAGAATAAAAAATTATAAAAAAGTGTAATCTCTCTCTTTCGAAGAGAGGCATACATACATCTGTTTACGTACTTTGAGGGTATATACATAGTGTGCACATTCATGGGCACTGGTTTTCTCTTTACAAACACACACAATGGCCATAACTGACGATAACACCTAAATGGTAATGCTAATAAGCCGTTTAAATTTGACTTCTTCTTTTTTACTTGGCAAGTGTTGTTGCTGCCGGTGCTAATGACAATAAAATGATTAGCTTGTTTAATTGGTTTTCATTTTTCGCCTTTGTGTCATACGTAGACATGACTTTATGTCAAACACTCTACATTAGAGAACACATTATATACCTTTTCCGGGTGGAGTTGTTCTGATTTCGAATATATGTTTAATTAATGAAATTTAACTCAGTGCAGGAAATAAGTTTATGAGCAACTGTAACGTTGAATCAAATATAATTACGTATACGACTAGTGCGCCTTGTTAAGCTATGAAAACATACTTTGAATTAGTGCCTAAAATGGTCTAAAATTTTCATTTTTTATTTTCTTGCAATGGGTTTTTCAATATATATCAAAGATTTTCTTTATATACAAATCTTTGGCATTTTAAAGTCAACTGTTTCAATGATTCAATCGAAAATGCATTTAAGTGACTACATAAGTCGACTTTAGGATTATTGGGACAACTTTTGTGTGCACAATCAGTTGGCACATTTTTCGTACCTTTTTAGAGAAGACTCGGATTAAATTTTATGGTCGTTTATTATATTTTGTCATTTGATTTAAATTAACACAATTTTCGGTGGACTGGCGGTGGAGTGGGGGCGTCTTGAAAAGTGTACAAATAACGTTGACTTTAACATTGCGGCAATCCCGAAGAGATTTGGTTTTTGGCATCGATGTGTGAAATGTGTCGAATTGTTGATGTGTGCCCAAGAATTTGACATTTTGACGGACGTGTTGGCATAAATCATCAAAACTTGTTGTTAGATCGTGATCGGCAATGGCTAACCACTCGTTTTTCATCGCCTTCCTCTCTTTTTTTTTTCTTTTAGATCTGCCGTGGAACTCTAAACTGCGATCTATAGCAAGCCGAAGACTTATATATTTATATATATATAGATATAAATATATCTATATACAACGCACTTCAGGAAGTCGGTCCACGGCCACAAAAAGACGTAAGTTGCAGTCTTATGAGTAGATGATATTAGCTTTCCTCGACTTCCTCATACCGGTCACTTTTAGGCCATTATTTCGACAATGTCTCGGCACACTAATTTGTATATCTCTATCGCCCCGACAAGATGACTCCAGATTTGCTTTAGATACGGCCACAGCACAATAGAGTCACAAAGCTATTAAAAACTGATACAAATCTCATTAAATGCGATGCTTGTAGCAGATGAACAAAGCCGCCGCCGCCTTGGTTTCAGCCTCGGTTTTTATCATCAGTTTTTAGCTTTTATTATTTTATTTTTTTTATATTTTTTGTTTTTTTTTTTTAGCCTCGATGGTTATGGCCACAGTTTTGTGGCCCCAGCCTCAAATCTCCTTGCCTTTCCTTTCCTTCAATCAATCGTTGATTTTGCTCCCGGCAACAAACAAGAATGGCTTTTGTGGTTTACTTGAGATCAGCTCGGCGTACTTTCGGTAGAGGCTCTTTTAACCAAAAATGCCACGGCCAAGCCTATGAGATGGCTTGAATAGCCTGTGCCAACTTGGCTGGATGGTCCGCATTTGGACATCATCTTGGTGACGCCCCAAAAAACCCGATAAGTAAATAAACAAAAAGCTGAACGCAAAAAGCCAGGCAGATCACTAATGTCGCTTGAACGATAAGAGATCTGGAAATAATACTTCATTGCTGGAAAAAAAATTATTTAGCAAGCATAGTTTGCTTGACTTACAAAATTAAAGTGGAAAATATCATTTTTTTTTACGTATTTTTCAACTTTTGTATTTAAAAGAGCTTCTTCAACCTTTTTTGTCACATTAAAGGGGGCTTGCGTCTGTCAACCCCAACCTTCTGCTAAAATTCGCTAACATAAACTGAAAATCACTGATTCTTCCACTTAAACGCTCCCCTTTCTTGAATAAAAAAGAAGACGTATAAAAGCAGATGCTACACTCCGAAATCCCCAATAGATCCAGTAGCCCCAACATCACACTTTCCATCCGATGATGTTGATGCGGCTTCGTGTTTGCGCTTGAGGGCTAACCGACCTATCCACTTAAAACACAGTCTAAGCCCCGGATTACGACCATTCTGGCCGACTGAATCAGGTCGAGGATACGGGGAGCCAGATCCGGGGAGCATTCAGTGCGGACCCCTGCCAGGCGGCCCAAGCCCAAACATCACGTCTGATCGGCAGCGACAGTCGGCCGAGGTCCCAAGTAGCGCCAGAGCATGCACCGAAAGAAATAGTAGGTAGATACAAATGATCTTCAAAGTGCAAAATGCAAAATGCAGAAGCAAGAATGCAGTTTAGAATTCAAGTGAAAATTGCGTGCACTAAATAATTGCAGTAAATTTGCTCAATAACTTCAGTTTCTATTCACATTTTATTCTTTCTGTGTAAGGAAAGACAGTCAGTCAATAGATATCAATTTCATGATCCTCTTCCTGGTTCGATTTTTATTAGCACTTTCAGTTAGTTATGCTAGAATAAGCTATCGCTATAGAAACCTTTTTCTGCGAGTGTAATAGATAGAGTAGATAGTAGTAGATTTTGGTTTCTCACCTGCTCGATGAGCAACAAGTTTATGTTTATTTGCTAATCCCATAATAAATAGGAATTCTATAGGTGCATAAGACTTACTAAATAACAAACAAAATATGTAGTTCTGTGCAAGAAATTCACTAAATAAATAAAGAGTTTCAGAAACGATTATTTTAAGTCAACAATCAAATCATACAATTAAAAATGAGCAGGCCACTAATTACAACGATTTAAGTGTTATCACTCATAATTTGATGAAAATAAATATTTTCTCTGCACGAATGCCGCATTTGTCGCCCAATCGCAGTCGCAGTCGCAGCCCCACAATTGCGGACCCCAGGATCCCTGATTTAGGTCCGGGATCCATGTTCATGTTCGTGTCCTGCCATCGAACACTGCTCGATGTTGGCGCTCGCCCTGTGAATTTTTACCGGCGGGCCAGCCCAGCGGCTTTCGTCAACGATCCCACAGGGGATTTGCATACTAACAGCTAAAAAGAAAAGCAAGAAAAACAAAAAAAAGGAAAAAAACATAAAAAAAAATATTAAAATAAAAACGAGAACAGAGAAGTAGTAAGTTTATGTTGGAATCACTTTGTTAAGCCCTGTTCGGCAGCAGTCGGGGCGATTCAGAGGCGTTCATAATCAGAACTGAAGTGGTGCCATGGGCTCGAATTGGGATTCGGGTTTCGGTCGGTGGGTTTCATGGGGGGTGGGGGGGGGGGGGAGGTTAGGGCTGTAGGAGACTACTGGAGATCTGGACAAAATATCGAGGGGCAGGCGGTTGGTTGGTTGGTTGGCTTTAACATCGGCTTTGACAGAGCAGGCAACTTGCCAAACATATCTCATGTGCGGCAAGCCGTGTTGACACTTTTAATGTGTTTCATAAATAAATTTTTACAAAATAGAGTCAAGGGGAATGGGGCTCGGGCTCGGGCTCTTTTGTTGAATCTTGTGGGATCGGATTGGATCTGTGAGAACGATCGGCTTGGATCGGCTTTTTCGTGTTTAATGGTTGACATTTCAACAAAAAAAAACAGAAAAAATAAGAGAAAACGTTCTGTTGTTCGACTTTAACACGCATTTATGACCGCCTCTGCTTTATGACTTTGGAAATGCGTTAAGAAAATGTTCCTTATGACGGCTGCCGCCGCCGATTCTATGCGATAAAGCCAATAATAATCATGATTGGTGTCTGGAATGCCATTTTTCTTCTCCTTTGTTCGTTCCGGGGGATACGCAGAGTGAACTGAGATCGCAGCTCGCAGCTCGCAGCTCGCAGCTTAGCGGCAATTTTGTTATGAGACGAAAATGAGTTTCATGTGAAATACGAAATTAAAAGGAGTTCTCATCTCGGACAGATTCTCATCTGTCTTCTCGCAAGAGCTTCATAAATGTCGATGAAACCTTCGGATACAAATTGCCCAACAGCATCGATCGGTACTAACAAACATATGAAGTGATGTATTTGGATGAGCTGCAAGTTTTTTTTTTTCAGTTAAGCATCCGTCACAAATTTGGCATATAAATCTCACTTAACCACATTTTTAAAAATCCACTTGAAAATAACATTTAATATTTCATTTAAAACTTTTATCGTAATTGGAAAATTTAGCTAACTTCAATCAATGCCATGTATTGTTTAAGAATCCTTCAAAAACAATACTATTGAAATTCCAAAAAAATTCCAAAATTCCAAAAAGTGCAAAATTAATGAATTTTCAGACAAACATCTGAAAGATGAATCTGTAAAATATGTATATAAAATATATACAATGAAAAAGCCCAGTCCAGCTACTTTGGACTATGAACCCCAATTATAGGCGCACAACAAAGCTCCAATAATTCTCGCTGCAAACTGTCACTTTTATGCAATCAGTGCCTCTGGCCAGAGCAGATGGGTTCAGATACACACAGCTCGCACAACATATGTGTGAATGCCGATGGAGGAGAACTGGTTTGGTCAGAACGGAGAACTCTCAGATTCGGAACGTGTCAAATCACAAAAAATATATGTTTGTACGCGGGGAAAATAAGTATGAAAAAATATCAAATTAAATATCAACTGAAAGCAATTAAAAGCTGCCGCGTCGTGCATCTCCGGTTCTAAATGCCGGTAAAAACGTTCCCTACTCCGAGATCCGAACAGAAACGTAATCGTAATAAATGTCGTTACAACAGCAGCAGCAGCAGCCCGAACAGGTGGCAATTAAAAAACAATTTGTATACCATTTAAATGACTTGCCAAGATGACATATATCATGCAAAAGTTCCCCAATGCCAAATGGCACTGTCCGAAGGCAGGCGAGAGATGAAAAAAAAATAATGATAAAAAAATAATAATAATAGTAGCGAAAGTTTCCATAGCTGCAGTTTTTGATACACATTTAATCGTACATTTTGTCATTTGCCATATATCATTGCATGTCGCCCAGGGGAATTTAATATTTATAGCATTTTAAGTGGGATTTATTTGTTAAAAGTATACAAACATATGATATTCAAGCAAGGGATTGCAATTGCTTTTTTTTAAGTAATTTTAAGTAACTCATTACGCAGAAAGTTTCTTTCATATTAAAATAACAAACTGCAAAAACTGGAAGAAGGATTTAAATATGTTCGCATGCAGACTGAACCTTCTGCTTTAATATTTAAGTATTCGTCGCAAGCGGCACGGCACTCATCACATGGGATCATCAAGAGGTCGCGCGTAATGATCGCGATCTCTCGGCCTCGATCTTCATCTTGATGTGGAAGTGGCAGTGGAGTTGAATATCACGATCACAGCCCTATCGATTTGGATTGGATTCGATTTCGGAACTCGGACTCGGATCTAGTCGGTTCGGCTCAGATTGGATCGGATCGGATCGTATTGTATCGGATCGTATCGAAGATCGCCAGTCTGTTGGAGTCTTCAGTCTGGCTCTTGTGCGGTGGTGGTGGTGGTGGTGGTGGTGCCGGCACAGAAGAATGTGACATGGGGACTTCAAGTGGCCGTAGACGACAGCGCGAAGAGCGTCTTCTGCACACACTATCACATTGTCATGTCACGCCGGGCTCTCCACTAAACGATATTATGTGTGTATCTGTGTGTGTGTCTACAAGTGTCCCTCTGTGCCGCTGCCATCCGACGACTCTGCGGCTCCCCTCGCCATCACTCCTTCTAGAGACGTGAAGTGACCACTCAGAATTTGTCACATCATTATTCTTATTTTTATTTTCAATAATCATCTGTACTCGTGTATGCACGGTGTGGTTGCTTGTGGATGATGTGTGGTGTCTGGGAGGTCCGATGGCATGATGGCATGATGGCATGATGGCTTGATGGCATGATGGTCCGCGGTCCGCGGTCCGCGGTCCGCGGTCCGCGGTCCGCTCCATCGAGTTGTGGCCACTTCGTTAGGCGGTTTCGGTGGAAACTCCTTGACAATGTTTGAGATGGTGGAAGATATGTGGCTGCGAGGCGCTCAGATCGCTTAAATGCCACACACACTTGGTCGCCACAAACTCGGGCGAAATTAATTGAAATTATAATGCCACAGGTACTGACAGCGTACAAATGTACACAAGTTTGGAGAGACTTTTATGCAGAAGATAAACTATTGCTGGCAGCAAATAACAAAACAAATGTGACATTAAATAAATAAATAATGAAAAAGGTGACTTAAGTGCCTGGCAGTAAAAAAAAACAGACATATTATTAGGCAAATACGTTTTTCTACAATGAAACGAAACGCTTTTACGGTCAAGAATTTGTTTTTGCTTTGTTTTCGTTCCGTTTTTATTGTGACTTGAAACAGAAGATTTCGATTCATTCTCTATTTAAGTATTACTACTATTTTAATATTAAATAAAACGATTGTATTTTCCTCTTCTTGCAGCGAATCAACAAAAGCACAGCGCTCAACACTTGGAAACCTAAATGCCGCATCTAGTCTAATGTTTGGTCAAAAGTCTACAGATTAATTGTTGTTCCTAAGCCGCCGCTTGATGAATATTGGCCACGAGAAGCATCCGCCGCACTTTCATCCGCATCCGCAACCGCATCCGCATCCTCGCGCCGCCGCCTCTGAAATTCATCGTTTAGCCGCCGGCGGTTCGGTTAGTCCGCCACCGCCACCGTCGACGTCGTCATCGTTGTTGTACCACCTGCCCGCCGCCGCCGCCACTGTATCCGCCTCCTATCGCCATCCACTGCAAGGTCATGAGAGGCAACAGAACCAGCATCACCTCCCCTACCAGCACCAGCACCAGCACCACCACCATTACCATCAGCACCACCCACATTTGCCAACCGGTGGAGGGAACGTGCACCTGAGCCGCGAATCATCACCCGCTTCAATGGTGATGACCCCCAGCCGCCGCAGTTCGCCGCCCCTGCCGCCGCTGCCCTTGACGACGCACCCCATCCATCCGCACTCGCATTCGCATTCGCATCCGCATCCACATCCGCATCCGCTGCCCCTGGCGCTACCGTTGCGCCATCCACTCGCCCTGAATGCGAACGCCGGCGGTCACCAGTCGCCGTCCCGCTCCTCCGGCAGCGTCCAGCAGACATCGTCGCACGCACAATCGTCGGCGCAATCGATGAGCGTTCACTTCTCGCAGCTGGCCCATGCCCAGCTGCATTTGCAGAATCAATTGCAGCAGAAGCTATCGGCGGCGGCAAGTAGGAATAATAATAACAATAACAATAACAACAATAGTAGTAGCACCGGATCGGGCACTGGAACGGGCAACAGTACGCCCACGCACGATCCGAACCCGATGAATCCGCTGAGTGATTTGCAGAACATGCAACCGTTTGACTTTCGGAAAATCAGCTCGGCGGCGGCGCTGGGTGCCTTTGGTGGTCCCTTGCCGCTGCCGCAAAGTCCCACGGAATTCGGACAACACCATCATCACAGTCAGCAGCAGCAGCATCAGCACCACCTGCATCGGAACCAGTTCTTCAATGCAATGGCCATGGCCTATCACCTGCCACC
Source organism: Drosophila simulans (assembly GCF_016746395.2). Taxonomy (NCBI): domain Eukaryota; kingdom Metazoa; phylum Arthropoda; class Insecta; order Diptera; family Drosophilidae; genus Drosophila; species Drosophila simulans. Next base: position 15,587,193 of record NC_052525.2, on the reverse strand, counting down.
GCCACCGCCTCCACCGCCGCCCGATTCTAGATCCCCACCATCGCCGCCACCAGGTGTTGGCCAGTATCAGCATCAGGCGGGTTCTGGGTCCGGCTCCGGATCGGGATCGGGTTCGGGCTCCAGTTCGGGTGCAGGATCCGTGGATGATTCCTCTGGCAAGCAGCAACGGAACAGCGATAAGGTATCCGCCTCCGGATCATGTTCCAGTTCGCAGCGTATGACCCGTCTGGCCTTATCCTCCAATATGCGGTCGAGCCGGAAGACGCCACACTCACCGGGCGGAGGAGGTGGTGGTGGAAATGGAGGATCCGTTGGCGGCGGCGGTGGCAAGCGGCAATGGGGCTCGATGCCCGCCAATTTGGGCACCCAGTTTATCAATCCGGTGACGGGCAAGAAGCGAGTGCAGTGCAATGTCTGTCTGAAGACCTTTTGCGACAAGGGTGCTCTGAAGATTCACTTCTCGGCGGTGCATCTCAGGGAGATGCACAAGTGCACGGTGGATGGATGCAGCATGATGTTCAGCTCGAGGCGATCGAGGAATCGCCATAGCGCCAATCCGAATCCCAAGCTCCATTCGCCGCATCTGCGACGCAAGATCTCGCCGCACGATGGACGCAGTGCGCAACCGCATCCGCTGTTGCTCCAGGCGCCCAATGGCCTCATGGCGGGACTGGCACCATTCGGCAGCTTCCCGCTGCTGACGCCGCCACCGGATTTGCGGCATCATGCGATGGGTGGTTCGGGCGCGGGATCAGGAGCGGGAGTCGGTGCTCTGGAGTTGAAACACGGACAGGATTATCTGCAGAGATCGTACTTGGATGCCGGACGATTCGAGGGGCAGCGTCGTAAACTGGCGATGGAGAACGAGCACACTGAAGATGAGGACGACGACGAGATACTGGAGGTAGGTTAAACAACCTTTGTATATATACGTTGGAAATCTCATTCTTTAGGTAAACTCTCTTAAAATATTACTCATCCGACATGTTGTCCATTTAACTTTGTTAAGTTTTAACTTTGTTTATAGTTTGCAACATATTATTCAATAACATTTTCCTTTGCTCTCCCGCAGGTTGGCATCCACATGGCCGGCGACGATGATGACGACGAGGCTGACGGCGATGAGGACGATGATGACGATGATCCCGATGGCATCGTTGTGGTCGGCGATGAGATTGATAGCATGCCGCTGGACCACGAAAACGATAACGATAATGAGAATGAGAACGACGAGAGCGACGAGCGCTCCACATCGGCGGTATCCAGCCTGAGTCAAACCAAAGAGCAATCCAGTCCGGGCAAGGTTGTCCAGTCCGGCCTTGAGGAGTGCCACACATATGCCCATGCCCACGCCCACGCCCTCTCGCACGGCCACGCCCACTCGCTTGGGCACGCCCATGCCCTCGCCCAAATGGCGGCCAATAAACGGAAACGCAAGAGCCAGAATCCAGTCCGATGTCCTGTGCAATCGGATGAGAATTCGGGAGAGAATTCAATCGACTACGACGTGGCCGCCGATCTGTCCATTAAGAAGGTGCGTCTGCCCGCGCAGGCCGCTGCATCCGCCAAAGAATCGGAGGTGGGCGAGTCCACCAAGTCGATACCATCGCCACCCCTCACGCCCTACGGTGATCTCAGGCCGGTGGGTCTCTGCATTAAGACGGAACAGGATCACGAGCAGGAACTGGATCAGGAGCAGGGTCAAGAACGTAAGCGGGAACAGGATCAGGAACCTGAACCAGATCCTGTAGCTGCGGCATCCAAGCCAGAAATGAAACTGGAGGAGCAGGAAACGAGGCCAGCTGACAAGGGGGATGACACAGAGGAAGACGAACTGGAGTCGGCGCCGGTGGACACCACACTAGATCTTTCACGGGCAGCGGCCGCCATCAAATTGGAGCCACTGGAGGAGATCAACTACGAAGCGGATGAGAATCGCTACGTGCGCATCAAGCAGGAGCTAATGGGTGGCGATGAGTCCTTGGCGGAGGAGTCCAGCGACAAGACTGCCAATCACAATAATAATAATAACAATAACAATAATATTAACATTAACAATAGTGTGCGCCGTGAAAGTGACAACGGATTGGATGCGAGTGAGCTCGAGGAGCGCGAACCGGAACCGGAAACTGAAACAGAACCCGAACACGAACAAGAACACGAACCGGAACCGGAAACGGAGGTGGAGGTGCCCGAAGTGCCCATCGATAAGGAGAACCCCCTAAAGTGCACCGCCTGCGGTGAGATATTCCAAAACCACTTTCATCTCAAGACGCACCACCAGAGCGTCCACCTCAAGCTGCACCACAAGTGCAATATAGATGGCTGCAATGCGGCATTTCCCTCGAAACGCAGCCGCGATCGTCACAGTTCGAATCTCAATTTGCATCGCAAGCTGCTGTCGACCAGCGATGATCATGGATTACTCCATGCACCCGTGATGCCCGCAACGGATCCGCTCCTGGAGCTAATGAGTCTCAATTTGAATAACAACAAGAGCGGCTTCCATCACTCGGCGATGGTGGGCTCATCGGCAGGCGGCGCTGGCGGTGTCAATCCGGCGGCGGTGGGCAGCATTCAGGCGGAGATTCTGGCCCGCATTTGCGCCGGTGCCCATGCCCATGGACTGAATGTACCGCTCTGTTTCGAGGCTTTGCAGCATCGTTTCGCCGTTGGACATGGCCACGCTGGTTATCCGCTGATCGCCGGCGATGGCTCGCCACCAAGTCCCCGCCTATTTTTGAGCCACGGCGGCGGCGCGAGTCCGCTTCTGTTTGCCGGACTGCCGCGCATGCCGAGATTCCCCCAACTGACGCCCCACATGCTGGCCGCCAGTGCTGGCAATACAGCTGCCGCCGCCGCCGCCGCCGCCGGAATGGGCGGACTTAGTCCCTTCTGTCGACGCACCTCCTCCGATTCAAATTCACAGCACTCGATAACGCCACCGCCGAAGAGATCGCGATCGCAGTCCAGATCACCGGATCATTGTGTACATCCGGCGCATGCCGGTGACACCACGGGCATCACCGAAGATCCGGGCCAGCGGCAAAGTCCCGATCGCATATCATGACCATGTACCTCGTACTATGCCAAGGCGTTGGCATTTTATCACTAAGAGCCCCCCATGTCATGCGGTGCACACACTTTGGAAGTCAGATATGCGAGATATACGGATGGGGTTATATCTTGATCTATATATATATATATATACGTATATATGGAAAATGCATTGCTCATGCTCACATCGAGGATCGAAGATCGTCTGCCGCTCATAAATACGAAATACTTTCACTTAGGCTAATGCTAAAATAAAAATATTTAGATGGATCAACTAGCATTTTTTTTTCTATACATAAATATACATACAATATATATATATATATATATATAGTTATTTATACTATATATATGAGTCCCTTTTTTTTTAAATTGTACTTATGAAAACTGATGTTTTGTGTACAAGTACGTCGTGTTGTAGAGAATTTATAAATGGCAAAGAAATAACAAGTACTAAATAAATAAATAACGATACATATTGTTAGTGATACTCGATTATGTAAGTTAAGTAGCCTCTAAGCAGCGCCTACTGGTATCGTGAGTAACGTTTTTTTTTTTTTTTTATTGTAACTGAAATATTAAGTGTGTTGTATATGATATGACGGAATGGCAATGGAAATGCAAATGCAAATAATATGAGTCAACCAACGACGAAACGCTTGATATGAGGAAACGAACTAAATTTGATTACAGATTGCCGTTCACCGAACTGGGTTAGGATCACTCATTAAAAGTCCTCAAGATCCAAAAATCGAAAATAATAAACAAAAGCAAAAAAAAATAAAAATATGAACCGTTTTGTTGTTTTTTTATTACAAACAAATCCTAAAGTAATTATGTAGTCGGTTAGTTAGTTCTGAAACAGTAACCAGACAAATACCTTCAACTCATATTTAAGCTATATATGTTTGCAATAAAATATCTGAAAAATTCTTAAATCTCTGTTTGTGTTTGGGAATCGGAACTTCAAAATGTTGCAACTATTATCGTTTAATAGTATCCAAGCTGGAAAAACGGAACACAATAAATCCTTCGCCAATTTGGAAGCCACCTACTCATCTAAAGATTCAATGGGAAATTAATTATTATTTTTTACTCGAATTCATCGAGCAGTGCTGTCGAATTTAAAGGACATTTTCTGAAATGTTCTAAGTTTATTTCTATTCATTTACTAACAGAAATTAAGCCATCCTCTTGATTGCAAATTAAAAATACAAGAAAGTGAAGTTTAACTTTTAACAGTTAAGAGATTTCTTTATAGACTCCAAGTTATTATAAATTCAGATTTTCCAGAATTTTACAATAAGAATTTTCAAAATATTTTTATTAATTCATTTAATTTCCCCAGAAACTGCAAGTTTCCTGTTGTTCTAAGCATAGTTTAAATAAATTGGTCCTCCGGCATTGCTTTATTATGTAAACATATATAAAGTTATACATATATGCATCGTGTAAATAATGTAATGTGCAGTCAAGCCATAAATTTGGCACATAAACGAATTGTCCAGGAAAAAGGCAAATTCGCCTGAACTTGAGCGCTTTGCAACGTTAGTTTTGCGGAAGAAGAATTGCAAATTGTTGATAACAATTAGGATTGCAGATAGCTAAAATGCATGAAGGTGGAAGGTGGAAGTTCGCTGTTTTTTCCCCCCATTTTCCACACGAAAAAGGGTTGATTCCAGCACAAGCCGTTTAATTTTAGATCGATTAAGGGAAGCTCGTAAATTTTGCTGCCCGGGCTGCGAGGGCGTTAGTGTCCAAATAAATAAATGCAGTGCGGTGCGCCAGTAGATACGATACTGCACATGCAGTCCGGGTTTTCAGGAAGGTGTGCGCTCGCTCCTATCTTATATGGGATATATATGTACATACACATATGTAGATATATACATATGCACATGGGTGCCATCCCATCCGCATATCCATGTGTGTGGTTGGCCATGTCACACCCGGCGAACCCACCAACCCCAGGGCTGAATATATCGCTAGTATACTGGTAGTAACACCATCAGCAGGATAGCCAACCCCAACCCCATAACCCATACCCATCGCCATTGCCATCGGCACGGCCATATAGCCATATAGCCATACAGCCATATAGCTAGCTATACAGCCATATAGCCACATTTCAATGACCTCCCCCCTTTCGAGGACAGTAAAGGAGAGGTTTTGTGTCTAGAAAATAGCAGAGTCGAACCGAACCGAGCCTCCGGTGTGGTGCAATTTATTTAAAGTAACATTTTAGTGTTTCCTTCCGCTGAAATCCGCTCTCTTCCTTCCTGTTTGGCAGGACTCGTACTCGGACTCGGTTTGGGTCCCTGTCTGTGCCACTGACTATATTCCAACCAACATCAACTCCGACTCCAACTCCAACCTCAACTCCTAGCCCTATAGTTGGCTATCCTGGCTATCCTGCTGGCTCTTGGCACTTGGCACTTGGCGCCCCGGCCTCGAGTTCTACGAGGAAAAACAACAGATTGTGGGTAAATAAAATTGCCACAATGTTATCGTTCAGCCCGAAGCGAACACGCAGAAAACAAGCAGCAAACGGCAACACACACACACACACACACACACACACACACACACACACACACAAACACACACACAGGGGGCACGGCGAGTGTGTTTCTTTTAAATGGTTCGCAGCCTTTTTAAACTTTGCCTAATCTCTCTGTCAATACGCATATTTAAGATAATTATAATGTCATGCATAACAGAATAATTTATCATTTACATAACGTCCCATCCGACTTTAATGAAATTGAATTTCAACACAGAACATCAAGATTATATGTAGAAAAGTCGCCAACCATTTTCCAAATAAAACAAGAGAGAATGCTATATCGAGTTCCTCGACTATCAGATACCCGTTAATCAGCTAGTTCTTTTTTGAATATCAATAGAATTTGGCATTTCTAGCTTTTGTAGTTCCTGCGATCTGAATGTACGAGAATTTATAAACGAAAACGCTTCCTTCTACCTGTTACATACTTTTCAACGAATCTAGTATACCCTTTAATAGTTACAAAGTAAAATTACAAAAGGAAAATATTATAAAATATACTAAGGTTTGTTGTAAAACTTCAATTATGTCCAACTAACGTAAGTATATAAATCCGCTCTACAACCACCGAACTCCTCAAAAACAATCTAATTGATCTGGCGCAGCAAGTTCATCCGTGGTCATATGCCTTACATCCAGATACCGATTTTGTTCGTTTGTGGGTATTTTCGTTTTTTACGGTCCGGCCTCAGTGCTTTTTTAAGTGCACCTGTCGTGGAGTGAACGTTAACCCGGCTCTAATTCACATTCAAAGACCCCAAAGACGCATACCAGCAGCCCAGAGTTCTCGTAAACGAGCAGTGTCATCATCGGCATCATAGGCATCTTGTGGCCGGCTGCCACGACTCCCAATCGTAATTTAATGCTGGCGGTCAATAGCATTACTGCAGTGCAGCAGCCGTTGATGCTGTTGCTGCTGCTGCTGCTGCTGCTGCTGTTGCACCAACTACTAAAAACTGCAACAACAAATGGCTTATGAGCAACAACTACAACAACAACCGCACACACAAAAAAAAAAAAACAAAAAACAAAAAGCTAATCTGATAATACAGAATTGAAAGGGGCGGTCACGGCACGAATTTTGCTACACGCTCTCGATACGATGGCAGTTCTCCACCGCCCCAACATCCAACATCCCAACTGAAGTCCAGCGATTGACGTTGGCAGCATCGTCAACCGAAGTTCTTCCTTCATATTGGCATAGTATGGTATGGTATGGTATGGTATGGTATGGTATAGAATGGTATTGTATGGCATAGTATAGTGCACCGCATGCGGCTTAAACAGAAGGGATCGATGGTCAGACGGTGAAATTGCCTTTGGCCGGGGCTAAAGTTGGACCTCAACAACTCCACGAATGCAGTGTACCTGTGTGATAGAAGGTTGGCTCAGAAGCACAAAAAAATACAAAAAAAAATACAAAACAACAACAAAATGCACAAAAAAGAAGCCAACTGCAACGGCAGCAGCAACAACACCAATAGTCCTTATAATCTTCTGCGAGATTGATGGCATGGAACCAGATGTCAATAATTCAGGGCAATGGCGGTAGTTTACTGTATCCACCGGAATAGTTTTGGTCAATCTGAAGCGCAGATCGGTGAAGAAAATTGTTGATATTTATACTCTAGGAAAGAAAAACTCTACTTCAATTTGAAGAAAGAAGAAATAGTGCATGTCAAGCTACGAATCACTGATTGAGTTTGCAAGTTAGTATATGGCTTAAGATGGCTAAATCAACTAAATAATACAAAATGTACGACTCGAGGGAATACTCTCGCTTAATAATCGATTTAAATGATCTCCAATTTCCGATTCTTTGACCCGGCAAAGGTAGATTTCCGCCCCAAGGCAATACTCATCTTCTGCCGCGAGAATCGCCTCTGCCGTGGGTCAATTTTGCCCCCAAAACGAAACTAGCCGTGGAGCACAGCAAAGGGATTAAAAAATCTGCTCAGCTCAATTATAAAAATTCATCCCAATCTCAATTCCCGCGAATCGTCGTCGTCGTCGCCGTCGCCGTCGTCCCAAGCTCGTATTATTGCCGTTCTGGTCTCACATCTTGTGATCCCGATTCACTCTGCGTTTTGCTGTGGTCATTCGTCATTTAAAGTTCGCTCAGTCACACACACACACAGCGTCCGGTTTCCCAATCTTGAAGACCCCAAGACCATAATCTCAGCAGAGATGCAGGGTTCCAGCGTCTCAGGCTCCAGGTTTCAGGTCCCCCAGTCATTGACACTGATATGTGTGGCTTTTGAAATGACAATCAGCAATTTGCTATTCGGAACCGTTTAAAGTAATTTATTTTTGCCCCTTCCAGGACGAGATTCACGCGGCGCGAAGATGGCTGTATATCACAAATGTGCGAGCTACTTTCAGATTCGAATCTGAATTTAAATCTCAGGGACCATCGCCCCTGTGTTATATAGTATTACACAGCATAGATACATTTAACTTGGCCCAATGGTATGGGGCATTGACAAAGGATTTTGTTGTTAACAAGAAGAGGGCAGCACGTGTATCACAAAAGTTTTCGTTTAATTAATGACCTCACTACTTTTGCTGTCTCGCAAATCAATCGCCAAGTCAGCGTAGCATTTGATTACACTCAAAAAAAAATGTTTAATTATATAAGCAATTTAAGATACAAACTCTTACTTGAAATTTGTTTCCAAAGATAGTTTAAGAACTACATTTCATAAAAGTAAGTATGGTTTCTATACTTTTGTTAAACATTTTTAACAGTGTAATCACAAAGGATTACAGCAGAAAACATTCCGTTATGGTAAATTGACTTCGTGAATATTTTATGGCCACACAAAAAAAGACGAAATAGTGCTCTCCCAGCACCCACATCTTCGATTTCCGTCCGGACTTGCAATCAGCCAACACTGACCACCTCCACCAGTGATTGAACCCAACGAGCGAGTGGCCCACCATATGTATATGTCAACCCCTTTTCGAGTTGTCCACTGTGGTTCCTGGATGTCCGACCAAGGATCGATCCCATGTCTTGGGCACATCTCATAAATAATGCAGTCAATTAGGCCAAGCGAATGTGTTACGCACACCCTTGCCAAAAAAGTGGGATTGGGATTGGGATAAGGAGTTGACTTAATAGTGAATAGTATCGTTAATAAGGGTAATAGAAATTGCATGAAAAATAGGTAGCTGAGCATGGTATCTTACAAGTGATGCTTTACAAGATTGAATATATATAAAATACCCCAATATTACTCATCCGCCATGTTGGTCACAAACAAAACAAGATGATTCATAAAACAGCCTTGTGTATGCACTAGTTAAGTACGAATGAATATTAAAACATTTAACCTAATACGTATAAGGGTAAATATTCATGTTTATGGCAAAATATTGTACCATTCATATGAATCCCTCTAGAGAACTGTCTGCCTTAATGTTGTCCTTGTCTTTGTCTTTATTGCCGTCCTTGTTTCTGGGAAGATGTCTTGCACTGACTAGCCCGCTCTTCTTGAATTGCGTGTAAGGGGCACATTTCGCCGACATGCGTGAATAAATTAAGGTTTCTAAAGGGATTGTCACCCATGCCAGTAAAACAACAAATCCGTTGTCATATATATCACTCGACCAAGGGGGTGGACTTCGGTTCTGCGGCTGGCCAGTGGCCACAGGAAGAGATTCTCGGGGGCTACGACCGGGACAATGGGTACTCCACACACTGGACTCGCTGGACACGCTGGACACACTGAATGCGCTGGATACGCTGGTCATTGGACGTGGGTCGCAGCAGTGAGCTGCCAGACGTAACCGGCCCATAAAATATGACAAACATAACTGGCTAGCAGCAGAGACAGATACATTGGCGGTAAGGTAACAACAACAGCTGCAAACCTGTCGGCATTGATAAAAAGGGCAAACGACTGTGTGTGGACACCCGCTTCTTAGCTGTCAATCGTCTAAAATCGTTACGGCCACTTGACGGTGAAGAATGAAGAATGAAAGGCAGCCCACAGCCCACAAACAGCGCAAAGTTCATTTTGAATTATTAACGACAAAAATGTTGTGACCGGCTAACTCGGCGATACTTAATGCAAAATGCTATGCAAAACGGACTTTACACCCCTACATATGTGTGTGCTAACTAAAAATCCGGCTCGAAGGCTCAACTAATCGAAGGAATAAAGAGGTAAGCCCATCTGACTGCGTTCGCAAACGCGATGGGAATGTAATGTCACATCCACATGCCATAAACGTTGTGATCACTGTAATCATAATTTATAATTGACTTGCTCGAAAATAAATGGCACCGAGCACCGGCCGACCACGATCATTGGCATCCTGTCGTCACATTCATTTAAATGGCATAAGAGCGAGTCAAATGACCTGGGTCCTTTTGCCTGCATCGCCATTCGCTGGTTCCGCCTCGTCGCCTGACCAATGAGCTTCGGATTTTTGCATCCAGTAACCAGTTTCATTTTATCCATAGAGTATAAAACATTTAAGCTATCCAAAAATGGCTGAAAGTACTAACGACACTAACGATAAACTAAGACCTATGCGAATTATACATCTATGCATTGAATATTTCGAACATCTTTAGAGAAGAAGGTAAAATCTTGGAATCTTTGTAGAGGATTTGATTTTGCACCTTGGCAGGAAGAGGAGCAGCGAAAACGGTCTGAATTGGATTCTCGGGCGCCAATGTTTGCACCGCAGGGTGCAACTGGAAGCAATGATGCGGATTTGGCAGGGAAACGAAACCAAACCAAAGCATTTACCGTCGGTGGAGAGCAGGGAGGTGGCTTTATTGTATGGCCTGTGAAATGAGAAATAAAACAATGTCATCGCTGGAACTTAAATTTTTTTTTTGGTATCTGGTCCCTCGCGATCAGATCCCTGTGAGGTGGTGAAATGTTTGTACACCAGATAAAACAGGAAGGAAGTCATGAATCTATTCCCAAAAGCCGGATGACTTTGGTCTCATGTCTTAGCCTTTCGTTTATATATGTATATATATATTTTTTTTTACTTTTCTGCATGGCTTTCAGTTGCCAACATTTGAAAAGTAATCGTTCAACGAAGCGATTGACAAGGTAATCTACCCCGTAACATGTGTTCACAATATCAAGGCCGTGCCACCCAACATCCACCCCATCCTCCGGCTATCTACACATCCTTTAACTGCCAAACGGGTAGTGAGCATAGGTTGTGGCAAAGTTTTGCCAAAAGACGTCTCTCGCTCGACCCTTTGCTTTTCTCAAAGGTCAAGCTTAAAAAGGGGAACCAAAAATGATGGAAGCGCGGCCAAAAAAAAAAAAAAAAAAAACGAAAAAAAAATGGAAAATCCCAAGCTTGGCAAAGTGGGAAACGTGACGTGCAAAACTTTTGGCCGCTGATAAGATTTTGGGCAGCATTGAAAAGGGTTTTCCTTTTCCATCTTCGTCCCCTTCGATTTGATGGGTTTTCGGGCCACTTTTTCTCGCTTCATCACTTATGCATGCTTTGGTCTATTAGATTTCCGTTTCCGGTTCAACTGTAACGCATAAAAGTTTAACAACGTGTTTGAGGTTTTACGCTCTTTTGGCACACACGTCAATGAGATTTTAACCGCTAAGGCTTACACACCTGACCCAAGTCCCTTTTCTTCCGGCTCCTTTTATTGTCCTGCCGTTCGACGACCGAGGCCATGGGTGATGCATTCAATAATTCTTATTCATATTCACTGACTTGAAATAAAAAGCAACCAATAGCAAAATATACCAATTTTAAAGCATTGTTTCTTCATATATACATAGTTTGGAAAAACTCTTTAAACTCTTTAAAACCAATTAGTCGTATGCAACTAAATATGTATATATTTTCAAGTATATGTCATATATTACTTAAATTAAGTTTAAAAATTTATTGTTAGTCCTAATAACAGCTTAACTACATAAGTAAAAAATCGCCATTTGCCAAAAGGGTATCAAATTGTCGATATTTTTTGTTTTGGCAACTTTTAAAAGTCTTTGACATTGCTGAAGAGGCTGTGCGAGGACCTTTTTGTTCAACTAAGCATTTAATTCGCTGTATGCCGTTGGAATTACAGCGATAAGAGCGGAGGGTCTGCTTGCAAAAACATTTATATGTGTATTATATAAATATGTGTACACATATATACACACATACATACATGTATGAATGGACGGTGGGGCGGTCCAGTCGGGTCGAATTATGGCCATCGGATAGCCAGAGTTTTTCACCAGTCACCCAAAAAGACAAAGGGTTGCTGTCGATGTCGAGGCTTATCGTCATGCCGAGTTATTATTGTTGATTTCTTAAGTGGCCCTCATATCACAGATGCGGCCCGTGTTTCCATTGTTATTTTATGCAATATAATACATATAGATATACAAAATATACTACAATACGCTTACTGATGGATCGAAGGATCCGCATTACCTTTGGTTTGCACTTCGAATATCTGCTCTAAATGCAAAGATTGATTTTGTTCAGCTTGTGATTTGCTTAATTTCATCTTAAACTGCTGAAGATAATGAGTTCATGCTGAAGTTGAACAATTAATGCTTTTACTTTCATCAAATTCCTACCCCCCAAGCACTATAAATGCATAAAAGTTCTCGTTTGACCATCACCAATTGCCAATCAAATCTAATGGTTAGATCATCTCCCACCAAACAGGCTATACTCCAACTCCTCAAAAAGATCAAAAGCATATGCAAATACATATCCAATACCAAATTGATATCGAGTTGTTTCCCCTTATTTATCTGTGCAGGTAGGCGTTTTATTCACAGCCATTTCTGCCACTGAAGGCGCTCTCACCTGGGCCATTATTTTGCATTGGGCCCTTTTGCCTTTCAGCCGAAGCCAATTCAAACTAATTAGCATAAAATTGAAAATGTTCTTGCATTTACTTGGGCGACTACAAAAAAAAAAAGAAAGAAAAAAAAGGAAAATAAAAAGTAAAAAAATGAGACGAATACGCTTTACGGATCAAGTGCAGTTAGATGAAACTGCGATGCTAAATGGCTGAAAGCCATATCCAGTTTTTGCCATAGATCATATCATACACACATCGTCACATCCACTCAATCGTGGTAAAAAGAAAGAGTTTGGGTAGCGAAGCGATCAACATAAAACAATTACGCCTACACTTGCTGGCTGCCTCTTTTTTTCAATTTTTCCTTCCTTTTTTTCCACGCTGCATGTGGACGTCGATGATGATGATTATGTGCGGATGAGGTTGTGGAGGAGATCGGTCGGCGGCACTTTTGCACTGCACGACCTTCCTTGGAATCCATTTGCTAGGAAACTTCAGATGCAGTGAAAGAAAACACTTGCAAGTTGTCATAAACTTTGAGAATAGAGCGAAATTTCACTACTTAAAAGTTAAATCTACTTAATTAATAAAGTAGTTAAGGAATAACAAAAGGATATTGTATATTTTAAATAGGAAATCAGTAACATATGGTAAGACATTCATATAGAAATATATCATAGCTTTTTAGGAATCACATTTGGATATATAAATTTATTTGCTTACCTTTATAATTATTAAGAAATGATTTTTTTGAGCGTTCCTGAAAAGATAAGACAGATATTTTGAAAAATTAAAGGCTGCATGTTTCGATTTGTGACTTAAATTAATTTTGTAAAATCTAAATAGGCTTAGACTAAAGCAAATCAATGCAATTGTAAGCGACGCAATGTTCAATTGAATTTGTAACTATTTTTGTAACCCCTTTCTCTCAGTGCACTCTGCTGTGCGCTATATTAAGGCTGATTTTCAGTGCCCAAAACGGATTCCAGTCGGAAGCTGTAAAAGACTACTTCAGCCTTCTGCGGCAGGCTATGAAACACAGTATTCATTAACTTAGGGAGCATTAATGCTGGGCCCCCAAACTGCTTTATGTAGCTCCATCTGCCGCTCCAAGACGTCTGAACTGGGTGGAGCGGGAATTGGCGCTCTATGTGCATAAATGCAACACAACAACCTGCAACGGTGTGCATTGGGTACTTCGCGGTGGATACTGTACAGTGCACACTCGCACTGGATGCTCAGTGCCGAATACTGGATTCTGGATCGACGGAGACGCGCTGCAATGGCGTTGGTGGTGCTTGTGGTGTGGGTTTGTGGCTACAAGTTCAGTTTTTTATGGTCTTTTCACGGTTCTCCTGGGACGTAATAATGCAGATATTAAACTCAGCGTTTAGAGGTGCTTCTCAGATCTGTAGCCACCATTTGCCTGGTCGGCAAATCGCAAGATCATTCCATTGATGGATTTGATTGCCAATAGAAATTGACTATCACTGCGAAAAGGCCATCCAGTTGGTAATGAAGCATATCGGAAGTGTGTTTATGGTTGGGGAATTAAAGCAAGAAGCTTGTGCTCTTGCACTTTCTAATCACGCATTTTAAGCATTTATTTCAAGAACGGTTTCTTTAATTATGTTTCTTTTTTTCAGCACTGCAAGTTCAGCTCAAAATATGCAATAAATTGTCAATATAATGGATTTTAATTCAAAAATTTTAACTTATCATGTAACCTAATAATTTAATAACCATAAAAGTAAACCTTATTTTAAATTCAACTTCAATTCTACTGATACAAAGAAATCGTACAAATTTGGTAGCACAACAAACAGGGCAACTATAGGCCATTAAAGTAATAAGTTGTGGTGAGGAGATGTTAACCCGCAACCAAATGCAATTAGAAGGACACTTGGATAATTCAGGTAGCTTCTTTGTGTCCACATATGGGTAGCCAAATGCGAAATGAAAAATGCAAAATGCGAACTGCATGCATGAGGCTCGGGACAATAACATCAATTTCCTGTTAATGTCCATATTATGAATCGGGGGTACAAAGCAACAGCAGCAGCAGCAGCAGCATCAGCCGCAGCAAAGCAAATTTAATTGAGCCCAATGCAAATTATGGTGAAGAGAATTTTCCCACAGATCGCCAAAGGTTTTAACGATACTTTTTCACTGCCTCTTTTTGACGTAATGAGCCTTAAAGTCAAACGTAGACCTGACAGCTCCAATGGCTTAAACGTAGCACAGAAGCTGCAACTAACCACAAATCACAGTAACTCCATCGCATGGGCTCGGTTTTGGTTTTGGTTTGGGCTTGGGTTTGGGTTTAAGTTTTGGTTTCGGTTTTGGCTTTGGCCATGGCTCACAGTTTTGGGATTCGGGACCAGCAAGATTGCGTTTTGGCTGAAGACTTTAGCTGGGAACTGGGAACTCCTAACTGGGAGAATATGGGAAGTCGACGCAACGCATAATCATTATCACTTAAATTGGGGGCCCACCTAAATTGGTCGGCCATACGATGCGATGCGATGCGATGCGAAGCGAAGCGATCCGATACCAATATGCAAGCATATCCATGGAGCAGCCATGGTGAGGCCAACCCCAAGACCAATTATGTGGGTAAAGCCAAAGTCAAAGTCGCTGCTAATACCAAAGCTAAAGCCAAAGACGAAAAACGAAATTCCCGTCTTGTGAAATACAAAAAAAGTGTATATGTATATGCATATGCATATGAGGCTGATGCGATACGCCGGCACCTAAAACACCACAAACCAGACATCAGTCCATCAGTGCAGTTCGGTCCAGGCCATTCCATTCGCCAGCGAAATCGCCCAATTCGAGTACCGTAACCGAACCCCCGAATTAAGCGCGCCATGGAAATGTTAAACTCTATGCGACCATCGGATTGATTGGCCGACTAAATCCTGAAACCATCATTACGCGCAGATTGCCAGTTAAGCGAACGGAGGCCATGCCCTTGGCATTGTCCACGGCTCCGCAAAGGGGGCATGCCCGCAAAATCGCCTTTTGAAACAGTTCTCACACTAATCCAAACCGAGCGGATAGCTCGAGGAGAAGCTCTGTTTCGGTCTGTAAAATGCATGGTACATAATTGCTTAATATCGGGGTCATAAATAGAAAAGCATATTAAGTATAAAGTACAAAAGCAACCAAAGTATAGTTAAAAACGAAATAATTCAATTGAGTGAATTGGTATTGAAATTCAATTAATCCATAGTGATTTCAAATTGAAATTGAATGATTTTTGGGAACTTAAAACTTAATTCATAAGCTAACTAAAAACTAACTAAACAGTTGCGATTTTAAGTAAAATTTGGCTGGTTCCATTTTTTACTTGTAAGGCTAAGCCACCTAAAAAATTATTTTGTGGTTGTTGTTATTAAATGAATGAAAAATTTTCATCCAATATGGTTTGCAAACAAAAGGATTTTTCAAACAAAATCACGATTTTCGACTGATTGTTCCTATAGCAGCTATATGATATAGCATACAACTTTCGCTAAGCTCGCCCTGGATATACATACATATATACTAATTTCTTATGTTGAATTCCAAGTTCTCGTTCTCAAAAAATAAGGTCATCAAATTGTTTAGAATGAGACATACGCGAAAAATATCAAGAGTACTGACAAATACTAATAAAAATGCTAAGTTTCAAGTGTCTACCTCAACTATAAAAATTTTCGGCCGTTTTGCCCTTACAATGGGAACCACTGTACATAGTTATTAATGAAAAATAGCACTACGCTAGTTAACCCTTTTTTTGTTTTTTTTTTTTATTATTTTTTATTATTAATTTAATTATTAAGGCATACGGGGAAATCTTGGAGCCCCTTTGTGTCCTTCTTTTCTTTTAATTCAGCCCATTTGGGCACGCCGGCTAACTATAGTTAGCTTTTTCTAGTTTACAATAATTTTACTACAATTTTATAATTTTATTATAACAATCACAGTTAACCCTAAAAATATAGTAACTACACAAAAAATTTATTTTGTGTAACATACTTTTACACGTCTGTTGTGAATAAACACCAACAGATGGCGACAATTAAGTCTCCAAAAATGGCTACTACGCAGCGCTTTTGCATAACTCCACCATGCGCTAGGTGGCGCTGTACAGATTTCTATAATTTTTTACACGAAATATGAGAGCAACGTAAGATAGCTTACAAGGGTTGCCATACCCACTGATTTTGCATAAACAATAAGTTGTAGCCTTAACAAACCTACATTACAGAAATATAATATTTGTAGAAAGTCTTATGAAGCCTTAAAAACAAGTGCTTTCAAATGGGGTCGAAACGCTCAATTAAATATGTAACATTTAACAAGAATGTTATTAAATTTTTGTCTAAATCACATGGCTAAGAAAAAGATATTAAGGACAAGGATTTTAAAGTATGCTAATTTTTGAATTAACGTGTGTGCATTACATACATATATTGTTAATTTGTCATTATTTCCATTCAGCACATACTAAACATTCTTTTAAATGTATTTTTTATGAGCCAAATAAATTCATTTTTTACTTTTAATAAATTTCATAATTTGAATTGTCAGCATTCTTATTCCATGCTGCTGGCAACATCATAGGTCGAACTTGTGGCAACGCCGTAAAATATCCTTTCTTGAAGAAGAAGAACCAAAATAAGCAACACGTTAAAAAATCTCCTGTATAAATGTGTATACCCATTATTCGAAAGTTGACAACTAAATTGTTGGTTCGTCGACAAGGACCATTTCACTAGCTTGTTAAGAACAAATTCTTATTTACTCATCCTAAGTTATATACATTTAATTTAAAAGCAATTCTTTGTTCACAAAAATAGACGAATATATAAAACAATATTCTACTTTAGTTAATATGATAAGATGAATTTCCATTTCACCCGTTTCTTTCAGTGTAGGCCAGGTCAGCCGGAAATCTTAACTTAAACCTGAACGAAATCTCGCCAGTCCGGTAGCGCTGCACATACAATGAATACAAATACAACGCTTTAAGAGAAGCCTATGTTATTAAAAGTGGACCGTATTGTGGATTCCATTTGCCGCAAAAAATCGTTGCTGTCGCAGTCGACTTTGAAATCTTGTGGTGAGCGGACGTGTTTTTTTTGTTTGGTTTTCCCGTTCCCGAACGCCGGAGTACTTTTTGTTGTTAAGTGCGCGTCGTCGTACCGCCGCTATTGTTCACGTTTGTTTAGGTAATTGTCGTTAAATAAAGTCAAATACAATCACACCGAATGTACGGATAGTATCTGTATATATTGGCCCTGTATGTCTAACCGCCTTTGCATCTGTGTGTTGTTATATTTACTTTTCCATCAAGTACGGCAAAATATTCGACTGTTTTTTTGTTTTCGGGCTTTTGGCTTTGTAACACATTGTACCGATGTACGGCGAAATTAATAATACTCAAAACAGAGAAACATAAAAACAGTGGTGGTTCGTTGGTTCGGTGGGGGAGGGGTTTTTGGGGATCTCAACCACCGATTGTTTATAGTGGTTGTGTGAGTAAACGAACGTTAGTGCGAGTGTGTGTATCTGTATGATTTTGTATCTTTTTGTTGTTGTTGTTGTTTTTGTTTTTGTTGTATTCGTGAGTGAGTGCGGGTTAAAGCAAGAGTTTGTGAAAAAAAAATAAGAAATAACGTTGGGGGTTTTCTTCAAGACCAACTGGGATCTGGGATGTTCTTATTGGCATCCGTCAGTTACTGCGCGGTGAATGAACTCGAACTCCAATCCGAACTCACACTTTGGCCGTCTTGCTGCCAAACCAACGGAAAAAACGAGGCGCACTAAGCATTAAACATAAAAAAGAAATATATGTAAAAAAAAAAATAAAAAAAAAAACTGAAGGAAATAACCAAAGCAAGCACAAACTCAACTCAAACCACAAAATGGTGGCTGAGACACACAATTACGGCTTATTTTCGAAATATTAACCCAACTGTGCGCAACGGCAATAGCAACAGCAAATAACCATAACAATGACGAAAGCAAAAAGCAGAAAGCAAGAAAACCTAGGTCCAACCTGAAAAAAGCAAAAGCGAATGAGAGCAGCGGCTGCAGTTTAAATGTCTTTCACAGTTGCCTTCAATACGGGCTCTTCCCAATCGGACGGACACTGATTCATTTCGGGAACACAAAATCCAAAATCTATTTGGAACGAGTCTCGATGCGGAATTAGGGATGCAATTCCCAATTCCGTGGTGGTAAGGGTAAATTTATGCCATAAATCGATCCATGCTATGGGCCGTAAAGGTACACTAAAAGAAACAGCACACCATATTCAAATTTATAAGATTTAAGGAGGATATTTTTCGGGACATAATATTACAAAATAGCCATAGTTTTTCGCAAAATGTTTGCTTGTTTTCACATTTTTTTTTATATTAAATACAACTGATGTACAACTGTTAACTTTTCGTGTGAGTTGTTTAAGGGGTTATTTCTCTCTCAAGACATATGTACATATGTATGTATGTGTATGTACATACATATGTATCGAGTGGCTGCAGTTTTTCATACAAAATAATCTTGTTAGCGCCAGCGCATCCAAATTTCGCAAGTTCGAAACCCAATGCAGATGTGTTAAATATTTTGGCTTTGACGTGGTTTCTTTAAATGGCTTCGTGGCTCAGTATCTAGATCGTCCTGCTTTAACCAACTGAATAATAATTATGAAGCACCATTTATAGCAAAGTAACTTGTATTTGATCAAACCTAGCAACTTATACAACAATTTATACACAATAATAACATATCAATTTCACGGTCATTCCATTCCATTGCTGAATTCTATGCAAACTTACACTTACGTATGTATGTACGTGTGTATTTGGCATAAATTAACAACGTGGAAAATTGTACAATTTTTTTATTATTATTATTTTTTTTTTTTGAACAGATACGTCTGACTGGGAAGGTCTCTGATTGGAGTCTCTCCATCCCCCTCTAACGCTCTGATTAGAATTCAAATTATTATAGGCGAGTACTGTGGCGAACAATTGCGCGTGTATTGGTGTGTTTGCTTAGATAATGGGTACTATCTTATCGGAGGGCTTAATCTTTTGCAAGCTGAAGGCGAAAAAAAAGAATAATAAAAAAGCGATCGATGCGAAGCAGCTGCCCGGTGGAAACGTATGTGTACTAGCAGGCTTTACTTTAACAAAACACCGATCGAATGTGCATTTTAGTATGCCTCAACCTTCGGCATTACTCACAGCTACAACCTTTCGTACGTATGTACATTCGTACATCCATATATGTGTGTATCTTGCCAACATGCGAGTTTGGCAAGACGATGACGAGGCCCTTGCTCAGCGAAAAAAAATAAGCCGGCAAAGAATTATGTTCGGGATAGCCGAATTGTGGATATCCTTTAGCCACAAACGCACAATAATGTTGCCTAACTTTGGGCAAAAATCGAGAATACCTAATTTCTTATTTCTTTTTTTTTTTTATTTCATTTGATGATCTTTAAGAACTAACCTTTAATATTCACCTCTAATGTCAATTTTTCCATTTGCTTGTTAATTTATTTCAAGGGTATGTAGCTTTCTATAATATAAATGAATTTCTTACATCAGCCTTATCTAAGTTATCAAAATTCGTGTGAATATCATGAGACCCACCGTATACGACATACACAAATTTACTTAAAACTGCTCACTCTCGTTCAGTCGTTTCTTTTTAATTGCCTTTTTGCCACCATTTCGGTTGGCTTCTTTCGTAGCTTCACATTTGGCTTCAGTTACTTTTTAGAGTCTGTTGCTCAAGTTACTGCTGCTGCTGCTGCTGCTGATGATGATGATGATGAGGCAACCCTTTTTTCAGGCCTTATTAGACGACGCCGACATCATGCGGTCGGCGAGATCTACAAAAGTCAGTCGTCGTTTTCAAATTAACGCAGCCGGCTGCCGCTGCTGCTGCTGCTGCTGTATTCAAATCAATTGGAAAATCAAATGCCCCCGCATTCAGCGGTTGGCTCAAATGTCACGTAATCTTCTGTGCAATAATTACTGCAACTGAATTTACCAGCTGCCGCTGGCAGCAGATAGCCAACCAGATACCTGAACCCGACGACTTCGTCATTGCATTTGACACGCGGGGTGGCAATTGTTGGCAGTGGGTTAGTAGACAATATGCTTATTCGGGCCAGCAAACCGCAGTTCTGCGAATTTGATACTGGGGAAACGCTAATAACTAGGTTGCGAACAGCAAAAAAACTATTGATTTTTCCAATGGGAAATGATTTGTAATCAAATTGGAATAAGCGATTTGAATTACCAAAAATCAAGAGGCACAAATTTTGCCTAAATAGATTTATTCATGCGATATCTTGTTCCTGCATGTCTGAAAATCGATCTTAGTTGTTCTAGTAGCAAATCTTAAGATTATATGAATATTATCAGTAACAACAACTTGCTAAAGAATTTATATTTTATGCATTAACTTTTTGTTTAACTTTGATGCACATATTAGTGAAACATTCTTTTTTAATAGCGTCATTCACCCATAACGATTACACTAATTGCTATCTGGGGTAAACACAAATCTGTGGCACAACCGAACTGGAAGAGCTTTGCGTGGCACTCGTGTGTTTGTATTTCAAGAGTGCCGGATGCGAAGAGCCTAGTCAAGTGCCATTGGGGGCTATTTGACCTTTTTTGGGGCCGCGGGTCAGTGGGGGGCCTTAATTAAATGATCAACTCAAGTGAAATTCCCGAGACGTAGATATTCCGAGAGAATATGCCATGCATATGTGTGTGTGTATGTACGTATGTATAGTGTACACACACTCGATCGTACTTACATTCACATGCTCTTTCATGTGTGTGCATGCCTGCGCCTGCCTTTTATTGAGGTCGATTGTTCATTTATCGTCAATGTCAGTCATCAGGTGGCCTGCGTGCATGTTTTGTTGTTTTTACACATTCCCTCGCGATTTGTTTACGTTTTGCGCCGTTCATTACAAGACCCATCCACGGAGCAACCCACCGAAAACCAAAAACCAAAACATCTTACTAGGTCGTGTTCCGTGGGCCCTTGGGATTGCCCAATTCCGTGATATCCCGCTTCCCAGCCAGATGTAGTGGTTTTTTCCCTAACTCTAGGCATTCGCCATTATCTGCGAATCGAAATTCCATTGTTTTCAATCCGAAAATTAGCCGGAAAGAAATAAATCGCCAACAAACTTCCAAAAATCAGACGCCTTAAGGTTTTCACATTTTTCAAATATATAAAATGATCAGGCATTGATGATAACCAGCCAAGTTATGGAAAAATGATCTATATGATTAGCTTTGTTTGTTTTTAAAAGTACATTTGATACCTGGTTTATAAGAAAAATTCCATTGCGAATTTGAATACAAATGTAGTTAGACTGGTTTCATTTTCTAAATATTTGTATTGGTTATTTTCATGTATTGATTGTATATGTCTTTTGCAGATTCCCTTGTCCAGACACCAGACAACTATATCGATGGTGGGTGCACAGACGACAACAACCACTCCCAACTCTCTTCCACTCCAAGCCCTCTCGTTTTCCCCCTCACCATTCTCCCCCAAGCTCGTTAACGAAAAATGTCTGACACCATTGCAACCGAAAAAGAAGGAATCTGTCCTCTAAACGAATCAAAGGGTCAGGAAATCGATACACCAGTTGACCAAGATTCCCAGAAATTGGAGCAAGATATCTTGGAGACCTACATAACAGCACCTCTAAAAATCGTTGAGCCCTTCGAGAAGTTCGAAAAGGAAAAGGAGGAGGAAGACAAAGAGAAGGATAGCCCGGTAAGGAGCTCCACAAGTCCGGAGGATCTCACCGAGATCGAAGTCATTAGTGCCAAGGCTAAGAAATCGGTTAGCTTCAATCCCAACGACGAAGAGATTCGAAAGTTCACCACCGGTGATCCGATTGTGGATCAAAAGAATCCATTCCGCAATGGTAACATAGCCAGCACGCGGGAGAAGAAGACACCGCCTCCGGTGCCAACGAAACGATCGACCCTAAGTGTTCGCAAA
Organism: Drosophila simulans; assembly: GCF_016746395.2. Lineage (NCBI taxonomy): Eukaryota > Metazoa > Arthropoda > Insecta > Diptera > Drosophilidae > Drosophila > Drosophila simulans. The sequence goes on along the minus strand of NC_052525.2, from coordinate 15,564,718 downwards.
ACCGTGACCCAGCAACTTAGGGAACGTGAACGAGAACGGGAGCGCGAAAAGGAGCGGGAGCAGCAGAAGAACGAGTCCAACACTCGAAAAAGTAAGATTAATCGATCCCAGCCGCCGACGGATGACTTTGTGACCACTGAGGAGGTGCTCAAGCAATCCAAGTACGTGAAAACGTACATCAAGAACCCGGATGCGTACTTTGTCTACGATCCCTCGGTGCTGGCACGTCTCAAGTTAGAGGAACTCAAGGAGACAACGGGCAAGTTGCCCAAGAGGAAACAGACGGTGAAGGAAACGAGAACGGGCAAACAGGCCCGCCATCAGAATCAGAATCCGAACCAGAACCAGAAGGCTCAGCAGTTAACAAAACCCCCGCAGCCCACATTCAAGAAGTGCTCGAAGCCAAACTACCCGGAGTTGGCCAACTTAAAAATCCGAACCGGTACCAATTCCGATCCAGAGAGCAGTGCCTTATTCAATCCCGCTGAGGTAACGAAAAATGCTCGCAAATTTGACGAGAGGGTAAAGAAGCTACAGATCACCTCGGATGATGATCTAGACGATATCGATGGACCATTGACGAAGAGCGAGTCCAGTGACGAGTTGGCGGCCAGTTCCTCTGTGCCACAGAGTCCGGACAAGCCGGTGGCTATGAGTGCGCCGGGGGACTTACCCTCGCCCTCACCGGGCACATTCACCAACACCATAAGCTCCGATGAGTTCCAAGCGTATCTGGACTCGAAGGGTCTGGCTCTAATGCCCAGGCGGGAGCTCTTCTCACCGACACCCACAATCGCCAGGACCTCGACGCCAATGCAAACGGCAGAGGAGCGACGGCAACAGGTGGCTGAGTCACTGGCGGCTCTGCGCAAAAGCAACACGAAGAAGCTAAACGTACTCCAGCGTATCTCAAACAGTATATTTCCAGCTAGACGAAAAACCACTCCCAAGTCGGAAACTCCTTCGCCACGGAGCATCTTCAACGATTTGGAGAAGGAGGACTATCGTCGCAAGGCGGATGTCCCCACTGAGATACGTCGTGTTCTATTGGAACGTCAGAGTCCTAACTGTCGTCGCCAAAATGGTCATGTTCAATCTCCGATCGTTGATTCTGGTATCGATAAAAGTCCCAGAAATTGTGAAAGCAATTTGCAGAACAGAAACGGTGACACAAGTTTACAAAGGAGAAATGGTGACACCAATTTGCAATTGCGAAATGGTGATAACAGTTTGCAGATAAGAAACGGTGACAACACAACTTTGCAGAGACGAAACGGTGACAACAGCTTGCGAAGATCAACACTGGAGCGACCAGGTGTGAATCCCAGACGTCAGTGGCCAGAAGCACAGCAGGTGGGTCGAATAAACCGCTCCACTTCAGTGGACCGCAGCCAATTCACCCACGAACAGCCTGCTCTCGCAAGTCCTGTGGCCTCATCGACGCCAGTGCGTGGCCAAAACCAATGGGACCAATTGCGGGCCATCAAAGAGGTGACGGATCGCCAGCTTTACCACAAGCTTCATCAGCAGCAGCAACTGCAGGCACAACCACTCCAGGGACAACAACACCAACAACAGCAGCAGCAGCACACAATCAGACAACGACCGAATGAGGATATCTACTCCCAGGTGATAGTCCATCCCGACCAGACCAACTTTGTTCGCGGCTCAATGCAGCGTAACACCTTCTCGGGAATCAGCGGTCGCAGCAGGCCACTAATGGTTTATAATGGTACGCCGATGAGGCAGCAACAAATGCAGCAACAGCCGCCGCGATGTCAGAGTGTCCTGGACAACATGACGCCAAGTGCTGGAAATCCTGGCCAACAGACACCAGTGGTAATGCGGCATAGGGTGGCGAACCAGAGCCAAGCGCAGCAGATGCCATCTCGTCGCATCGGTGGACTTCTCACGCGCGAGGAGATTCTCGAAAAGGTCAAGGAGTTTTGCCGCAAGAGCATTACCCGAGCACCGGAAGCCAAGACGCCACTGCAGCCAATCTATAAGAGACATCTAACGCCACCCAACGCCGATGTCTCGCCCGTGTCATATGCTTCCGTGGATGATCAATGGTAAGTAATGTTTTATAAATACATAGTTGCCACATATAGACAGACAGCTTTATAAGTAACCTCATAACCTTAATGTCCGACCTGGTTTTCTCTTATGTTTCTTGCATTTCTAGTGCTCGACCACAGGTGCCACAGCGTGTCCAGAGTTTACCCGTCGCCCAGGGGCGCTATGTTACCAGCGGCATGTCAGTGGACGGGCCGTCACCCATTTACGCTCATGTCAGCAAGCGAAACAGTTTGCTTTCCAATGTCTCCGAACAGTATTTATCTAACCAGCAACTTGGAACACTGACCAGGCCGGTGCCTCTGAACCAGTTGGTACTGGTGGATACGGGCGAGGGTGTTCAGGTGGCCCAGCTTGTGGACTATCTTCCCTACGTTCGACCAGCGCCCGGCCAGGGCTATATGATGCAGGATGGCAGGGCCACTCCACTCATCCTGGACCAATCGGCCCAGCAGACTAGCCAGATTTACTGGACACCGCAGCATCGTCAGCGGATCTCTCATCCGGTGCCAGCGCCCCGTTTTATGAAGGGTCAAGCCATGCCCACATCTAGAAACAGCACCATAAGCCGACATATGGAGGAGAGGATGGGTAACGCCTCCGACTGGGAACTCAGCTCGGAAGCTGGGGAAGTGAGGCGCATAATGGAAAAACAATTATAATTTTAAGGTGAGTGAAATAGCATACTTGTTTACAACACATTTTATTAAAGCACTGAGGCAAGTTGAGTGAACTTCTTGTTTACAATGGATTTTAATTAACAATTAAACGTGTGTACGATATGTTACGATTTTCGCCCTGTTGTACTTTCACAATTTAAGTAATTGCTTAAATATATAAAATGTTATGAGCCTTCAGAGTTTGAATAATTTTACCATGGTGAAGTCCGGCAATTGGTTCGGCACTCCGCTGAACGTTAGTAGTATTCTAAACCATGGTTCGAGACTGCAATAGGTGGTTTGAAATCGGTTATAAAAATCTAGTGCAAATCGGATGAACCGATAGCGACACAGATTTATGTACTTCCATCTCTAGAGCACACAAAGAATTTATTTTTTTACCGCTGAAGATAGCTAGTGCTTTTGTTTTCCCAACCGTCTAGTCTATTTGACTACGCTATTTGTCGAAAATAGCTTGAAATATAAAGGTGTGTGTAGTGAGTGCGTTTAAGTTCCATCCCGATTACGAATTCCAAAAACCAAATCGAATGCAGCTATAACCCACACAACTTAGTTGTGCATATATGCATTGTTTTTATTTAACTTTATGGCAAACTGACATACCTATTAAGATAGCCATTTACGTATGCACATACATATGTATATGGATTTCAAGGTCGAAGTGCTAATATGCCTATTAGACGCAAAAGCAAAATAGTACCTTGCAATTTTCCCCGAAATTTGCTTTCATGACGTATTTTGCTTGCTTGCTCGCTTGCGCCAACGGAAAAGCGCGCATGTGAAAAGTCAGCTGCTCTCTCGTTTACTCTTAGGAAGCTTCAGCATTTTCTTTAACTAGGTCAGTGTCAAAATAAAGGATAGAATGGGGAAAACTCACTTCTCTTTCTTACTTACTGACACCTCTTAGTTTGCAACTTTTACGCGTCACTTTTAACAGAACAATGCGATTAACCGCCTCGATTATACGGCATTTAATTAAGTAGCAATACACCTACTTGGTGTTCGGAAACAAGGGGCCGTTGTCTTTGGACCTCTTAAAAGTAGAATGTAAACCAGCTACTTTAGTATATTGATAGCCGAGCCCCGGGTAAACAGCGCACATTGGGGTAAAATACAGATTTATAGAAGAATTCAAAATGGTATTGCAATAGTGGTATCAAGGAACTCAATTTGAAATCTTTAAACAAAAATATTTATCTTTTTTTTATTAACTAATCAAAGAATTAAAAGAAAATATTATTGGTTTCACCTTCTTTTGCTTTTATTTTTTTAAAAATTGTGTGTGCTCTTTAAATTCGCAGACGACGGAGCAGAAGATGGAGTCGGAGGGCAGCAGGAGCGAAGACATTGGGCGCACCAAGACCGGGCCCAACTTGAGTGAGGAGTCTCTCGGGAGCAGCACCTCATCGTCGGTACTCAACTCGTGGACCATTCTGCCAGTGGTTAAGGAGAAGGATGACGGACTGGAGGCGAAGACCGAAGTGTTGACGGATTTAAGGCCGAGCAGTCGGGCGGATAAGCAGAAAAACGAGAGGTGAGACAGCACAATGATTGCCCAATGATATGGGAGGAACTCATCCAGAAATTTGTATCCCAAGCAGATGCAACAGGCCTGCAGCCGAGGATCCTCAGGCAGATGATATTTCTGATGGCATTTCGATAATCAGCGATTGCGAGAGTACGGATCGCATATCACCGAATCTATTTTTGCGCGAACCCCTATTGGGTGACTTGGGTTTCGGCGATTTACCAACTAGTCCCGTGGAACTGATTGCCCCAATTAGCACTGACCAGCAGCTATCGGAGTATCCTGAGCGGGAGCCGGAGCAGCAACAGCCGGAGTCCAAGAGCGTAGTGCGCTCCAAATTAGATCTGCAGTTGCCACCGCTGGTGCAAAATGGCCTGACCGCCTTCTTCTATGTGGCCTCCACTTTGGCCATTCTAGCCTTTGTCGGCAAACTACGCAATCCGGAATGGCAGGTGCTCGGTGAGGAGAAGCCCCTGATCGAACTGGAGCGCCGAGTGGGTGAGCTGGAGCTACAAAACAATCTACTGCGCGCCGAGATCGATATCATGTCCAAGAAACTGCAATATCTCGCATCTGGACAGGATGCAACGTTGCAGCGACAGGGAGCTGGTCGTGCCAAGGGCAAGACCTTCAAGGCCTGGCCAGGAAATGGTGATTCGGTTCAGCCCGTGGATATCACCAAGGCCGATTTGAAGGAACCCTTTCAGTGCGACGATGGTCGGTTCGTTGAGATCGCTGGCATGTGCCTGGAGAACAAGCAGCATCTGGATTCTCTAACAGATGAGATTGGAAATGCCGTCAACGATGTGCTACAGCAGTCTGGAGCCTTTCACAAGTTTGAAAAGGTCACCGAGAAGCTGGGCAACTTTGCTGGTGCCGAAGATACCGAAAACGTTGATCCCAAAGGTTTTCACTCGAAAAGAAATGATGGTCCACAAACCGTGACTTCCCATGGCCAGTCATCGAAGCTGGCGGATGGTTCGAAAGAGCGTTACAGGCCAAAGTATAAGCAAGAGTACAACTCCAACGAAAGAAAGCAGCGGCGACGGAATGAAGATCACGATCGCCGCAGCCGTACAGATGATCACTCACGGGAGCATGGTAAAACTAAATGCTACGATCAGTCCTCCAATAAACGAGGGTGTTACAATAAGAAATCCAACGAGGAGCACTCCAACGAGAACAGCAAGGAACGCTATCCCAATCACGATAGCGGTAGTGGCGAGTGGCATGAACGAATGATGCTACAGCGAGAAAACACTCGCCACAAACATCAGAAGCGGAACAATAAGAACTGGTTCATCAAGCGAGGCGAAAGTCGCGAACAGATGCGTTCTGGAGAGACCCAAAGCTAAATGGATTCCCCCCAATCTTATATATAATCTACGCATCAAGACGATGACCTCTATCTTCATCCCGTAGGGAAGAAAGGATCGAAATTTCGCAACAGAGGTCACATATACATATATACTTTAATCCCAAGATATACTTAAGGACAAAGTGTGCTAGTAAAGCGCACACCGAATTTGCGCTGGTTCCTAACTATACATGTGTGTTTGTAATATTTCGACGATGCTTCTACAGAGTGTTTTTCGTTCAAGACAGCTATTAAACAGGAATCAAGGTTTTTTGAAACACACTGTAGAACCAGAGCTTAATAAGCATCAAGCGATGCAAGTGCTTAATATTTATTTATTTTTATCTACAACAACCGTTTTGGCTGCGTTAAAGCTAGCATTATCCTTATAATCCCGATATCGCAATGTATGTACATATACAGATTCAATAGTCAGTGTTTAATACTAAGTGTATCGCATTTTTAATGGAAATATCGTACATATCGCCCACATTTAACTGAAATGGAATTAATACTAAAAAGCTTATGAGGACTTATGAGGATTCAAATCAAAATTAAATGTAAACGCCACTTAAGTTAAATGTGAGCGATGTCTTTGTATAACATTGGTTCCTCCCATTGAAGGGTGTTATTCTTCTACAAAGTTCCAGCTCAACCTAAGAGACAGACCCATCCAAGTCCGTCAATAAAGCAAAATCAATTTCCTTTCAACGAGTTTATCAGTAATCCTTTTGAAACATTAGATTTCGCTACAAATTATGTATTGATATATACATAAATATATATATTTGTGATACCTATACTAATATTTTTTTTTAGTCTAGAAAAATAAATTATTGTACCATATTAGGTATTCCTGGAAAGCCAATTAAAAGAAAAACCTATAAAATTGATAAAAAATCGAAAATGTAAAGGAAATCCATATTTTTGTATGCATGTTCGTTCAAAATCTAAGCGTATATATTAATAAATGTATAAATGTGTACCCCAAATGTTTTGCGATGAAATAAATAAAAATCCTTCAATTTCATTTAGTACTTGTTTATCTACATTGTTTTCAACATTCTTGTTTTAAATATTTGAAAAAGGGAAAGTAAGAGTATCACAATATTACTATTCACGACGAACATATGTACATACATATGTACATACACAGGTGTGACCTTTTACCTTTTGCTCGAGCTAGGTCCACTCTAATGTACATGTGTATGTATGTACGCATATGTTACGTGCTCATGCACTTTCATTTCTTGTCCCAGTTTTCGGATAAAAGGGGGAGGGGTCCGAGCCAAAGCCCAAAGAGAGCGACTCGTTTTGTCGGCCCGAGAGGAGGGGAGGGGGGAGCTGTACTAAAACTGTGCCACGGAAGGATATGCACTCATTGCGCAAGCCCTTCTAGGCTCGATTTTACTACGAGCACAACCAACACACGCCCACACACACTCCTCCAATCGCCCAGTCACGCGCAACATTATTCAGGGCATCCGAGCGATGTAAAGACAAGGTGAAGTTTAAATACCTTCACAATAGCAAATCCAAATTGAGAACTATCAAAATAACTAATATTTACTTAGCTAGGATTTCCACAAAGAACGCATAATGATTAGACATGATGATCTTATGAGGTTTAGATACTTTCAATATATAACATAACTTTTTCAGAATATCATATTGATATTGCAAAGTTAAGTTAGACTATAATTTATAAATAAATTATATTTAAAGTGCAACAAAGCAAGAAAGTAAAAGTTTTCAAAAGTTTTAAACTCATATTTTAAACTCAATAAATTCAAATATTCAATCCAAACTTGCTTATAACTAAAGTCTAACATGTTTATGTCGACGCTCTTCCTAAACCAATATGGGATGTACATATGTATATTTTTACATCGCTTGCTAAATTGAAGGTAACAAATTTTAGTTATATTACCACCTTTTCGGATATAATTGCGTCCAGGGAAAAGCACCCACACAAAAATATGATAAGTGCAAGCAGTGCTGCCAAATTTTTTCAAGAACAATTTTTTTTTCCAGCCGAATCTTATATACCCTTGCAGTAAATATAAATAAATAAAAAAAAATTGGTACAAAACAATTTATGATTGCTGCGGGCTTTTGGTCAGTTAGAATTAGCGGTACTCGCTTTATTATTTTTTTTATTTTAAACAATCCACCATAGACGGGAAAAAAGCTAAATTGACAACCGTGGGTGCAAGTACCAGGCAGAGAGAGACAGAGAGAGAGAGAGAGAGAAGCCGAACCGAGTTTAGAACATTTAGCTTCGTGAGTGTGATTCGTGCGTAGTGCCGAATAACACCATGACGGTGGTAGTGGTGGGGGTGCGCTGGTGCCGAAGTGTGCGTGTGCACTTGTTTGTTGTTGGTTCACTGAGGCCCGTTCGCGCGTCAATTCAGTCTCAGTTACTAAACCGATTTCAAGAACTGCGGACGCTTCGCTCGGCCCTTGCTAAGTGGCGTGTGCTACAATTAAGTAACGGGCAGAGACATTTCACAACAACAAAAAAAAATAGGAAAATAGAATACAACAAGAAATACAAAACCAAAAACCATCAAAATCCCAATAAAACCACATTAAACAAGAAAATAATAAATAGACATCCGAGCACATATACCCACGCAAAAATAAAACAATAGCATACTAGTTGGTACAACTGGGGTATTTTATACATAACTCGCTAAATCCTTCGTTTAATACAACGACCACCAGGAGGAAACAACCAAAAACTACAGTAAACCGGAAACACGAAATAACCATCAGCAAACTGCACCGGTACTTAAAAAAAATAAATGCTTAAATTCAATTTTTTATCTATTTTGTTCGAAAGAAAAATAATGCAATATATTTGTGTACTTGTGTGTGTGCTGTGCAAAAATTGAGAAAGCAGCGAACTATCCCCCACTACACATACATCTATCTAGCCCCCACAGAAAATACAATAACAATGATTGTGATAGAAAAAAAAAAAAAAACAAAAAAAGAAAAAAAAAACAAGAAAGGAGATGGAGCATCGCTTCTCTCACTTTCGCTCGGCTGTTTTCATACTTCTTGTTTTGTTGTCGTTATGGCGCTCACTAGAGCACTAGGCTTTTCAGCGCCGAAAGGGACAGCTGTTCTTCACTAATTTTGGGTAGAGAGCCCGACTCCAGGGAACGAACTATAACTACCCTTCCCTTCCTATGCATTCGAACTTTCATAGCTCAAAAGATGAAAGAGCTAACGAAGGGTGCACAAGATTTGAATACCCAAAGCTTTTACAGTAGGGTACTTTAGTTAGCTTGAGCTCAGATTATTAAATACTATATGTGGATATTGATTTGTTATGAAGTTTGATCAACCTTAATCTAGCATATCTCAATTTGTTGTCGTAATTCGTGCTTAAAAGCTATAGCTGACAGCTGATATTTGCGTTAGCAAGCTCCAAATACAGTACGTATTATTTAACTCGAATGTACAGACCATTTCACAATTCGGAACTCATGTCGATACCTAATGCTCAGTGTTATGAAAATTTCGTCACACCATATACAACATTGACATCTCTGAAAATGTTCGTGCTAGACAGGTTCCACTGTACTTTCTGCACAGTCTTCTATAGTTGTGTTGCACAACAAAAGACGAATTTTATAATAGTGCATGTGTGCGATTTCATTTGCGCAAGCTTTTGTTTTTTTTTTTATTCATCTGTAACAACATCGATGATTCGAAAGCAATTGTTGCAAGTCAGAGAGCATAGTGACCACCGACTGCAGCTGCTTTTGCATTTCTGCCAAAGAACGAATGAAATGAAATAATTTTCGACCAAACCAAAAAACGAACTTGTGCCAGACAAATACTATCGCGTCAGAAGACCATCATTTGGCATTTTGTCGCGGTGTTCGTCGCAAGCTTATTGTATCTACTTTCATGCATACAGGGAAAAAATAGTATTAAAAAAAAAAAAAAATTATATTGTGTACTGTACACACTCAAATGTGTATTGTATAGACAGACATTCCGGCATGGCAGTGTATTTGTCATTTCAATTTTCGTGTGTGCTCAGATAAACGAACGAGAATCATGTGCCTAAATAATATTTTTTTTTATTTGTTGTTTGCTGTTGTGAGGTAAAATGTCCCAACATCTTGCTGTTGCGTCTGAGTACGAACAGCTGACTGTGTTTATGTGTCCTCATATGATTATGGTGCGTTATGCTTCAAATTTTGGCAAGTGCAGTGCATAGGTGAACATAAAAAAAAAAAATAATAATACAGCAACAAAATAAAGAGGAAGTGAGAAAATGCCAATAGTTCAGGCACACAAACTCATACGCAGTTTGTCGGTCAGCTGTTTTGTGTTGTCTTGAGCACCAGGGTCTCTCATTTTTCTATTTTTTTTTTCTTGTTGTGCACCCACTGGGTCTCGTCTCTGTCTCGTTCTCTCTCTCTATATCTCTTTTCCTCTCTCCCTCTCGCCGTTGAAAATATACCCCTGCGCCAGTCGGGGAAAAATTAGAGCAACGCTTGGCTCCACAACGCTCGATAAAACTGCGGGAAAGAAGGCTGGCTGCAAAGCAATAACTAAAAATAATTTGTGATGATCTTGTAAATTGAAGTACTGCACAATGTCTACAATCCACAAGTTTCGAATGCACAATATAACGTGTGAGTGTGATTTTACCACCAAACGCTGCAAGGAAATTCCCCCAAAGCAGGTTATGCAATGTATTGAAAATCGTAGAGCGTTTCTCTATTGTTTGTTGTCGATAAAAATATACATATCTAGTGCGATAGAATTCAGCGCGCAGTAAACATTGAGTCCAGCCAGATCTTTATATATGTACATATCTACATAGGCTTTATGTAATGGGGCCCGGTAATTACTTCGATTGGTGTTTGCACAACCAACGCTGGGTCACATTTTCGTTTAGATTGGGCACTTCAGACTCTTGAGTTGCAGTGGTAATCAATTCAATGGCATTAATTACACTCTGCTATGCAAAATATGAATGCAAATCAAATGGGGGAAAAAAAAAGAAATTAACGGAATGAGTTTTCGAATGAAGAGTACTCACTTGTACTCACATACAGTATGTCAAGAAACTGTTTACACACTGTGAAATATTCAACTTATGTACTGTATGTACATATGTAAAATACGATTGTGAGCACAATATTAGCATAAACCCTACCAAAATTACCATTACATTCAAGAGAAACGGTCAAGTTAAAGGAGAGTACGCTAATTTCTATGTACAAATGTATTCATTTAGTTACTTTAAATGGACATCTGTTCAAAAACGAACACAGCCTCTCAAAATATTCTCCTTGGAGAAACCACCTGTATAGAACCTAAATGAAAAACAGATGATTATAAAATATACAGCTGTATGAACGTTTGTGTAACCTCATCTAATTATCTTCAAACAAGCAAGCTAATTTCCTTTCGCAAATAGTCGTACTTTAAATACCCTTTGTTACCTATTGCGCAGACACGCAAATTGAAAGCTTAACTTAATTGATTCCAATTTCGCTAATTTGAAGACAAAAGCGTAGTCATAAACGAATTGTACTGTGTAAATAGAAAACAAAACTACTTACACTCAAAATAAAGGTTTAAGATGCAATTTCTACTTCTACAAATTTTACTAATTTATGCTTCTAACAATTGTTATATATGCGATGAACTGCAGAAAATATGCAACTAGATGCAAGTTTTAAAATAAAACAATCATTCCGTTAAGAAATTAAAAGTTTTCTGACTGCAAAATTTGGAAACCTTCTGCAAGATTTTTAAATCCTAGATACTTCTAAAAGTTTTGGTTTTTCCTAAATCCAATCTCTTTTTTATCTGATTGTTGAACTGCCTTGATTTCTATATGAATGCAATTTGAATGCACAGTTATGTAAGCAAATACAGTATTCTATGTACTCCCCACTGCGCGTGTGTGTGTTAGCCAAGTGAACTTGAAAAGCCCTATATTCACTTTTGTGCCAGTACATAAGACACGGAAAAATACGTCTTTAAATGTTCGTAGTATTTGTTGCTGTAGCTGTGTGGAATTTGGAGGCTTCATCGTTTTGATTTTGCGGGCGACACAATAAGTAATTCTATATATGTACATACATATATACAACATGTATATATATATGCATATATATAGCCAGAAGTCGTAGTTTGCTTATATGGTATTTAAGCTTAAGAATTCAAAGAGCCTTTTTGTCATTTTAATCAACCTTTAAAACTGGTGGCCCAGATTTTATTGATTTTATGTTGTGAAGAGCGACCCACACACACACACAAACACATACACTCGCACACACACAGTCCATTGAAGAGTGCATTTTCGCTCAGGGAGAGTGTCAAAAGTGAGAGATAGAGATACCGTTGTGATACCGTTTTCGGTGAGGGTGAGAGAAAGGCCATCAGCTGAGAGAGTTCACTTTCTCTGCCCGTTCCAGTCACAACGAGCAACAGCAACGTGAATATATAAATATATATATAGAAATGTTTATATATACAAAATATATGCAAGGATGTGTAAGGAATCCGAGCTTGGGGATGTATTTGTGAAATTATAAGCTAAAATGTCAACGGAGCAGCGCCTTCGGCTCTCGGCGGAGTTTGTTTTTAGTGATATAGTTCAAAACACCTGCTTTGGGCATTAAATATGCTAAAGAAAAGTGACTAAATATTTCGAAAAACGCAAAGAATATCTAAAGTTGTAAAGTACCCAATTTAATTGGATCCGTGTACAAAATAAGAACCCGTTGTTTACCCCTTAAAGTTCAAATTTTGTTGCCTGTCCGCATCAACAGGCAAGTTAATATAGACGTTGAAAAAATGTTAAAGTAAAGTATTTGAAGAAAGTCATCTTCATCTTCCTATTTAATAATAAATTGTGTTACTCTAAGTAAATGAAACAAACAATGACGCTTCATTCGAAGCAGTGATAACTCTAATTAAGAGATGCCTCTAAGTATGCTATGAAATTTAGAACACACTCCTTTGACATAGATATATCCTTACTATTAGCAAAATACCACCTAATAGACATTTCGTTTGTTAGAGTTCCCAAATGGAAATACCCAAAGTTATTCTAGATGGCGCAGTCTGCTTGACCTTTAACCTTTGCTCTGTCGCATCGCACGACTTGCCTATCGCACATAATTACCATGATCTACCCTAGAACTAAGACTTAGATCAACCAATATTTATTGGTTTAACAAAGCCATTATCCACCATTATCACAAATAGCCTGCTAAAGGCAAATGTCAAACCTTCGTAACGGTTATGCCTTTCATAGCATGTGGCCTTCAATTGGTTTATAAAATGCAAAAAGCAGGTTATGTACATGCAATAGATACGCATACAAGCACGCATGACCCCGCTGCATCAACACAACTGCACTGGTGCTAAAAAAAATGTGTGTGTGGGCGGGCTGAGGTCTCTGTGACGTATGTATGTTATGTTACTGCGCACTGGGACCCACTCACTCTGGAGAAAAGTGAGTGAAAATCAGAGAAAGAAAAGAGAAATTGCTTTCTCTTCTATTAATATTGAAAATAGAATTATGGTAAGCTGGGATCCAATAACATTTCATGTTAAGGACAAACATTTCAAATGCAACATAACCAAACAACTGCCGTGATTAATTTTGGATTAATATTGAAAGCCTGTTAAGATCTATGTAGGTTAGACTTGGAATCTAAGCCGAAGTTAGCACACAAATTGCACTCGTTTTTTCCAGTGTATAGCTTCACGGCTTATCATCTGCTTTCGCCAATGTTTTTCTCTCTCAATTCCTATTAAAAGGCTCAGCTTGCAATGATTCCACATCCGAAGGCCAAGAAATGCGCTTCGTGTGTCCTCGGATCAGCTGCGTAGAGCGTGGAGAGCGTTTAGAACATGGTCTTACTCTCCCACTCTCTCGATAGCGCCCGTTACCGTTATGTGGGTGTTCGTCCCACTTCGGCCTAGCACTCAGCTGTGCTCCAGTTTCATTCCCGAATGCAGTGGCACCGACTACTCGGCAGTCCCGTTTTGAGCCAGAGCTCCCGATTCGGATAAACAGTTAACCTAAATTCCTAGAATGACGTAGGAAGAGCGCATGCACATACTATAAGAACACAAATTGGCTGGTAAGCCCGTGGCAGAAAGTGCATTGATAAACAACTTACTACAATGAGTAAAATAAATTCTACAATAATTGTTGTGCCAACCAAAGTAAAACCAAGTGTTTCTTTTGTATTACACACAATTTAAAGGTCAGCTTTATTTAGTTAAAGCAATCAAGAAACAGAGAATTTTGTACTAGAACCTACGTTCCGCACCTAATTATGTAGCATCATCGCTAGTCTCCACGATGCGGCACATAATTGGTATATCTTCCTCCTTGGTAATGTTGCCCTTCTCCTCGCGATCTAGCAGGCTTTCAATGTAGTCGTGACGGAATTTGTTCCATTGCCGGGTCTTCAGAAAGTTGGTAAACAAGTCCTGGCGCGACGGCACGTTGCACTCGAAGTAAAAACGGCGGCGGTGCCAAATGTTGCCCGGATTCTGTTCCTCTTCGAGGAGCCAAAAGCGCGGAAGGAGCAGGCACTGAACAACAGTGCGTGCCATTATCACACGATGCTCCATCTTTTCGCCCAGTCCAAAAACACTACCGTAGGTCAGCGAGCCTACGTCTATAAAATGAGTCTCAACGGGCTCCTGCAAAGGTTGAAGTTGATAAATAGAATGCAGAGCTCAAGATAAAACATCTACGTGGAATATTACTTACACATGCCAAACTAAATACCTACCTTAACTGGTTTGGGACTCTCGTCTAGTAAAGTCTTCTCATTGGTCACCGAACTGGCCGTAAATATTTCTGACGATGAACTGGATGCTTTCTTCTCGGACGGAGTGCTGCTGCCTGCGCTGCGCGGTTTAAGCTGCACTTGCACGAGGGTACGATCCATGGAGACAGAGGAACTCGAGGAATTGGTATCATATGAGCTATCGTCCGTGTCAACTTCATCATAGAGATCTTCGGCATAGCCCAAATAATCTTCATCCATATGGCCGTCGTCGTCGTCGTCATCGTCATCGTCATCATTGGGTATTACACTTGGCAGCCAAGGAGTTCCTCGTCGCAGCGACTGTATTAATTGAGTTTTTCTGGCCTGTGCCGCCGTAGACAAGGTTCTTCTCTGCTTTGATTTTTTTCGAGACGGTGTGTTAGAGGTCCGGAGACCACAAAACTTTTGAATTTCAGCCAGACCCATTTTGCGCATCTATACGAAGTTCATTAGTGACGAGATATGAAGACAATGACGAAGTGCTAGGTACCGCTTGTTTCTTCTTTGTGCCACCTTCAACTTCCTCAGAGGAGGTGGACGAGGCCAAAATGTCCTGTATGTCTAGGAACGAGTTACGACTCGTAACGTCTTTCCAAGACTGAAACATTTCAAGACCGTCATCCTTATTGATTTCGGTTAGCTCGTAGTCAACCTCTCCTTCGGTGTTGGTGACCTAGGTGAAAAAGTAATTAATAATATATGTATCTAGCAGTTTAAAGTGCAATTGTGTACTCACCTTCATACTTAAACACTGCAAAATTACACACTCTCCACTAAGAACAAATCGCACGTAACCCAAAGAGTCCTTATCCCCCATATAAATGGTCTCTAGGGGCTCATATTGAACCAAGTACGAGTACTTGCAAGCTAGAATTATCTATCGATGTACGAAACACGTTAAGAATTATACGATTTCGTGGAACAGGACTAACCTGATCCGGAGTTAAAAAATCAAAATAATCAAATGCTTTTAGTGCAAGCTTCTTTTCGTTCCATTGCTTCAACATATGTGGCTTCAGGATGCGCTCATAATCGATATCGTATATCGATAAAACTTCACAACTAGCTAGAGAAAATGATTGGTTCTCTTCTCAAACATAACTAACATTCAGTTCTTACACAGGGCTAGATATGTGTTCATTCTTGGGCATTCCTCAACCATTTCCACGTCTCCGAAACAATCTCCTGGACCAAAAATAGCTTCCGCAACGGCGTCTTCTAGTTTTACAGCCTAACCATAAATGGGACAACATCTGTGCAGATTTAATTAACCCTTTTAACGTTGAAACATACCTTATTGTTTGTGTTCTTTTTCATCTCGACTTCACCATTCAATATGAAATAGACCGTCATAGGCATATCACCATTTTTGATTATCACACGTGGTTCATTGATGGACATAAACTTTAGGACTGGCACCATGCGTGCTCTAATTTTCTAAGCTCGATATAGAATACCTTGGTGAATTATATACATTTTCGTAGTTCTCCCCTTACCGGTGGAATTCTAGAGAAACAATTGAGTCCTGCTATTAATATGCACAACTTTTTTCGTTCCTCGATCGTCCTGTAAGCGGGATTTGAACGCAATAGTGCCTTGTCCTGTGATTTTGCATAATTTTAGCATTCTTAATAGCAGTTTACATAAAGTTATTCGTACCGCAACGGTCAACATGCCGGGCTTTCGTTTTTGCCGCATCAATGCCACGTTCTTTTTCACATTCATCGAGATGCCCTGCTCCTCTTCATCGGAAAGCCAAGTCTGATTCATAATGACAGCGCGAACCAATTTTTTAAATCGCACCCGTAGGTCCAACTTATGTTTGACGATATCCGCATCGCGGTTTCGCTTGGCCGCCATTTTGTGTTATTGTGTGTTATATATATATATTTATTTGTGGTTTGTTATTGGCAGTATGTATTTTTTTGGTTTGTTTTTTTCCTTGTATGTGTATATAGACTACATGGGTGTGGGTGACTTGGGTTGGGATTGTGTGTTTGTTTTTTACACACACTCTTTGTGTTTGAGTTGCACACAACTCAATAAATTAATTATGAATGAATTCTTGGTGCTTATATAGTACAATGCACTTCGAAAACTGAATCATATTTTCACCATATAGTTACAGCGCATTCTATATTGTTTCAATTTTAATTAACCATTTATTTTTCTTCCATCTTTCAGAAGCTGTCCAGACATTTGATTAAAGTGCAAGCCCAAACGTTCCGCTGATTAATGGAAATGTTTTAAGAAAGCGTGCTCGGGTTGCCAAATCAAAGAGAATCGACAGATGCACCACCAAATAAGAGGAAAAACAACCAAAAACCGTGGCCAAATAAAAGTCGTCAAGGAATAAAGACACATAAATACACACAAATGTACATAATTTAATATTCGGATATGCCTTGTAAATACGACATAAATATTTAGGATCTAGGCAACTACGCTTAATACGACAACTGAACAGGCAGGAGGGAACACATCTTTTCGAATAACAAGCAAACACGACTCTCACTCCACTCGGTAAACTTCCACAATTACAGATAATCGCCACACAGTGAAACACTAAAACTCTACCCAAACAGAAACAACTCCCCCCACCAAAAACCTTAAACCAAGTAAAACAATTTATATTATACATGTAAAAGACGAAACCTAAACCACAAAAACAAGAAAAAACAAAAAAAAAAAAATAAAACAAAACAAAACGAACGCATAAAGGGCGCAAAAGCCCACTTTTCCAAATTGCCGTCAATGTGTTGATGAACAACATAAGCCGTCTTTGAACGCTCCTCATCAGTAGGGTATCGCCATAAACTGCACTCCCCCAACAACAGGCAGCGATCCGGATACAGATCAGCTAACATTTAACCGGATTCCGAGCCGGAATCCGTGAAACGAACGTCAGAAGGGTTAAGAAATACGAATACCGAAGGTTTCGGCCGCAGGGTCAAGATGCATATTGAAATCCAGGTCGCCTTGAACTTCGTCATATCCTATCTCTACAACAAGTTGCCGCGCAGACGTGTAAACATATTCGGCGAGGAGCTAGAGAAGGCCCTACGCGACAAGTTCCAGGATCACTGGTACCCAGAAAAACCCTTTAAGGTAAGTGGATCACCCCTGCAATATATGATACATATTCTAAAATATACTATTTCATATTTATTTTTACTATATAGGGATCTGCCTATCGCTGCTTGAAGACCGGGGATCCCATTGACTCGGTTTTGGAAAGGGCGGCTAGGGAAAGTGGGGTCCCAATCGGCGATATCCTAGAAAACTTACCAAGCGAACTTTCCGTGTGGATAGATCCTGGGGAGGTCTCTTTCCGCATTGGTGAAAAAGGAGCGGTAAAGGTAAACATTTCTAGTATTTCAGCCAACTAAAACTGCATACATTTAAAGATTACCACTCTGTTAAGCAATTCAAAACTGATATGATCTTTTGGTCGTATTCTTTCTATAACAATAATAAAACCTTTCATATTCAAGCAAATATCTTGATATGTATTAGAATTATTCCTCCACTGAATTTGTTATTGCCATTTATTGGCTTTAAAATGAGCGAGAACATCGCTATGCTGTATCAACTTGTCTGAATAGACCGAAATAGCAATACTTGTGTTTGCTAGAATGTCCGATTGTCTTTGTTATACAATGCTTATCAAATGCCGCCGTCTAATCAGCGTTAAGGTGCTATAACTCAATAACAGTATTTATAATAATATTTATTCGATATGCCACATCATGTAAACTTTATAAAAGTTCTGAACTAATACCCATTCTCTAATCATCAGATTCTTTACACGGAGAACAATGAAAATCATGAGGACAGTCACTCTGCAGATCGCGAAGTCACCAAAATGTTCAACCCGGAGGCGCAGTGCTTCCGACCCATCGACGCCGTTAACACCACTATGAACAATATGAGCCTGAGTCCCAAGGGGCAACACCAAGCAGGATCCTCGCCGCACTCGGCCGCGTCCAGTTCGCCCACGTACAAGGGCAGTCCGAACCGCACGATCTCTGGCAGCTGCAGTTCCGTTTCCGCAGCGGGATCTGGGACGGGCTCTGCTTCTAGATCAGGATCCAATCATGCACCCGGTCCAGGTGCCGCTCCAGGTCCCGTACCCGGAAGCGGAGCCACCGCCAATGCAGCTGCAGCGGCATTCATGCAGCGCGGCGCCCAGGCGCCATTAACATTCACCACGGCCACCTTTGCGCAGACTAAATTCGGCAGCACCAAGCTGAAGACCAGCTCCAAGCGCACAAACAGGTAAATACTCTCAGAACGATATCATGATCTTACAACAAATTCAACATGAATGCAATAATAACATATTTCTGTCTAATTTCTCTACACTTCAGCAGCAGCGCCTATCGCATGTCGCCCACTGAGTTCTCCAACTACATCAAACAGCGTGCAATGCAGCAGCAGATGCATCATGGCCATGGAGTTGTCCCGTCCGCAGGATCATCGGTAACGGCAGCATATGGCGGCCTGGACGCCGTATCGCCTGCCCGTTCCCTGTCGCCCAATCCCCTATCGCTGGCCGGAAATCAGAATCAGCCCGTATCGGGATCGTCGGCCGATTCGTATTACTATCCAAACATGGCGATCAATATGTATCCACAGTATGGCACTCCACGCTGCCTCTTTGAGTCGCACTTCTCGGCGGATGTTAGTAGCATGGGCCTGTACGTGAGCGGAACTGCTGGTGCTGCAGTCGCCGCAGTCGGAAGTGTTGGCGCCAACAAGTATAGTACTTTTCTGGAGCCGTGCTACTATGGCAGTGGTCATGCCAACAACACCCAACAGCATCCGCAGCAACAGAATCGCGGCGGAATGGATCGTCCAAATAGTAGCGAAAGCTGCTTTGGCCTCAATGTGGATTGCGGCAGTGTTGTGCTCGAGGATTCATCATCATCGTCATCTGCAGCAGCTGCTGCTGTGGCCGTTACCATTGCCGGGGACTCATCGGCGGAGAACAGTCCTCTAAGTACACCCACCGTGGCAGCCATAAATGTAGGAAAAGCCACCAGTCCTCCTTCCAATTCCACCAGCAGCAGTAGTAGCCATCCAACTCAACAAGTGGAACAGCCGTCCTCCTCATCGGGAAACGGAAACGGAAATGCAAACGCCAATGCGAACGGAAACAACGGTAACAATTCCAACAGCAATACCAAACTGATCGATGGCATAAGCGCCTTCTATGGCACCGGATCATCGTATCAGCAACTATTGGTTGCCAACTAGAGTTTCCTCGGAGTCAATCACCGCAAAGAGAATCCACCATAGTTATACATATAAAAATACCAACCAAAAAAAGGAATATTTCATTCGTGGCATTGTTATTTATGGATTGCATTTCTGTCTTACTGGTCACAACTCAATGAGCAATACGAATTGTTATGCAGTTTTCAGATTTCGTGTAACTTTCCCGATAGGAACCGAAGCAAAGTAAACGAGCTACTTGGTGGAGTGGTTGATGTAGATATCATCGTTACCATTATAGGCAAGTTTTTATGAGGAAAGATAACATTAGAATTCAAGGACAAACATTAGTTGCCGTCTTGGAAAGTTATGTAATAATGTTCTTGCGGATGCGAGCAAGTTGGTTGGATGCATATCTGCGGAGGAAAGATTCGATACGATGTTGACACGCCCACGATCCGGCACACAAGGAAGGCACATAACCACCAGATGTACATGCATATGCTGTGTGTGAGAAGCTGTATGCAGATGTATATACAGATGCATATATATATATATGGATAGGGCCAATAAGTACCATGTGTGTGTTAGGCCCATTAATGTAGATATGTACGAGTTGTATATACATATATATATCAGCCACTAATAATATTTATTTTGTTACCAAATCCGGTGTAAATCGCAAAGTGAAGTTTCCTTCTGGTATCAAGCGCATGCATAGAAAATTTAACTCAAAGTATTGAGTGTAGCCATAGGCATGTACGATCGATACACTCTAATCAAAAACACACAAACAAATAATGAAGATTTACCGAAGCAAACCAATAAGCAACAATAAATAATACCACAAACATAAATAAATGTAAAGAGAACAAATATAAATGTCTCAACTAATTGTTTTTACTTGTTATGCATATGAACGTATATATAAAAATATGTTTAATTATCCAACTTAGGATCAACTTTTACATTAAGTTTTTAATTAGTTGTAAACTAGAATAAGATCATTTTTGTAGATCAAGTTGCAAAATCGAAAAACAACATGTATATATGTTTATCGATAAAAGTCAACATTGTTGATTATAAATAGAGGTGCAACTTGCAAACCCTGAGCATCCTGACCTGTGAGGAAAGCTTTTCTGGAGTAAAAGTCCTTCTTCCCATTCTTTGTATTTTTCTAAAATTTTACTCTAGTTTTGTATATATCTGCAGCTAGCTTGCAAAATAGTTAACGAAATGTATTCAGTTTCAAAACTATACGAAATATACACACAAATCTATACATTTTCATACTACAAATGAAAGATTTCGTAAAAATTAGTACAGGTATCGTTCTGGTGAGTAAGCTTTTGCTTAAATTTATATTTTTTTGAATTTGTTAGACAACTTTTTGGTTGCAATTGAAAGCATACAACCAACATATTGCTCAAACCATTAGATATAACAAAAACTACTTTGAAACTTTCTTAGTTATATTAACTAAACACAATATTTCGAAAATTCAAAGATTAGGAAAAAGGACCTTTTTTTGAACACCTGAAAAAAACTTTCTAAGAAACCGTAGAAAAACGAACTCGAGCATCTTTTACATTTTCTATTTTTCCGATGCAAAAATCTCTAATTGTTTTCTTATAAACTAAATGTTGTTTTGCCCTAACCCTTTTAATCATTCGACTTCATCGAAATAAAATCCTATGCCAGATAGAATGTACTATAATAGGATATCGTATGATTTTATTGATAGTGCCAAGGTCGTCGGGTCACTGCTAAACTTTTTTACCCCCAAATACAAGTTATTCAAGCTATGGAAGCTTTTACATATAAAAACACCTGAACAAATGATAAAACAAAAAAAAACATTTATATTTTTGTTGTATGTTAAATTGTATGTATTACCATTTGACTTCGTATTTTTTTGTATATATATATCTATTTTTATATGAACATTTGTAATTTTTATAAATCGAGTACAGTAAAAAATTTTATACTTTTTATATGGGCCTATGTGAAAATACCTTGCTCTATATGAATACTTACTTTAATTAAACGGGAAAATAAAAAGCAAAAAACCAAAAGACGATTTAAGTTGATCTTTATTAAGTTCCAAATGAAACACGAAATGTTAATGTAAATATGTCATTAAATGTATTATTTCACTTCTCGATATATGTTGTTATATATAGTAAATCCAAAGGTATGAAAGTACTTTTAAGACATGGAAGTGAAAGAGAAGAAGGGATAAACACAAAAAAATTGAGTAAGCAACTGAATTCATTCTCTAGTTATCTTGTTAAGGAACATTTGTAATTTGTGTGAACGTTCTGATTTTGTTTTAATTAATTGCCTAGTCGAAAAAGCAAACACAAAGTGGAAGATTAAACAAAAGCGAAGAGGATTTTCAGCTTTTTGGAGAATATATTCGAATATGTACCTACACATCCCACTGATGTGTGTATCTAAACCTACCACTGAAAACAGAAATTTAATGAAACATTTAAGTACCTTAACGAAGCTTCTAATTATAGCTACTGTGACCACGAACAAGAGTCAAATCAAAGCCAAGCCAAACCAAAATACCCCACTAAATGCTATATCACTCGCACTTCAAACTAAGAGGTGCGAATTATAGATTGCATTGGGTCTATAGCTTTTGTATTCTGATCATAGTAGCGCATAAGTACCTACAGACAAACAAACATACTTACATACATACATACACCATTTGACACTTGCACACATTAAGAATTAGGCACGTTTTTTTCTTAGACGTATTAGAGTGTATTTGAATTAAACCAGAAACA
The DNA here is from genome assembly GCF_016746395.2 of Drosophila simulans. Classification (NCBI taxonomy): domain Eukaryota; kingdom Metazoa; phylum Arthropoda; class Insecta; order Diptera; family Drosophilidae; genus Drosophila; species Drosophila simulans. Next base: position 15,542,219 of record NC_052525.2, on the reverse strand, counting down.
TTCAACAGAAAAGGAAAAAAAGAAAATAAAAAAAATAAAAAATTTTGTACTTTTATATATATGATGAGTATATACATATATATACATATATTCGTATACATGTATACATATGAATGCCTCTAAATGGTTCAACTCAACGGATTCTCAATGTATTTTTTGTATGTCTCAGAATGGTGTGTCTCTGAATGAAACCAAGTAACGAAGAAATATTCATAGTGTTAGAAATTGTCTCACATGCCATTCTCTATAAGTAAGAATATGGCACAAGTAAAAGCCCCAAAATGTATGCAATCTGCCAATCTATCCTTACCTGAATCTGAATCGTAGAGCGATATGGAATGGATATGGTTATAGATATGGATATGAAATTGGAAATGAAGAGTATTGGACGAGAATACGGGATGGCTGGCTTATAAAAAAAACTATTCTATTGTGATTGTGATAACAATGTAAGGCACAGATAAGGAACGCGATACAGAGATGTGAAAAACCGCTGTAGAAATGGCAAAATATTCATATGTATATGTATATAGATGGGGAAATTTAGATAAAGTATCCGCCTAATCATCAATGTCCACCAACTTAAAATTTTAACTCGATCGAGATGAAATTGTATCCGACCGATCTAATAAGCAAATAATGAACCATTATGGTAGACACACAAATATACAAAAGCGAAAACAAAAAAAGAAACCAACCAAACCAAAACATATTTTACAATATGAAATGAATAAAATCCACACCAAGCAACATTTTAATACACACTTCAAGAAGTAAACAAAAAGTCAAGAGATCAAGCCAGATGTAAAAACAACTCACTAACTAAAGTAAAGTGCGACATTGGTATATGTATTTAGCTACAAGGAGGACAACCAAAAAATTAGATATAATACAGCTTTTTATACCTCAGATATGTTTCTATATGTATGTAAATGTACGAAGAGAAATCTCTCACGCAATGCAAAGTAACAAAAACAAAAAGGAAAATAGGAAAATCAACTATATATAAGCCCACTTATCTTCGATAAGGTTCATAAGTACAGATATTTTGATAGGTAGTTAGATGAAAACTCATTTACGAATGTAACTTTTATATATTTTTTTAGGTAACTTGTTTTATTGATACGCGATTTCCAACATAAATCTAAATGTGCATTACCAGCCAGACTCTTGAATAGAATTTCCGAAAATTGGTTAGTGGTCACAGCTCTGGATGTTAGCGGAAATACAAATAGTATATTATGAAATATATGATATATGCCATAAGTATATCATAATACAACTGAAAAAGTATCAACGTATAAGCAACTGTACTTTCTATCATAAGTGTTATATTCTTTCCACGTTATCGGGCTTAAAAAAGTTTATATGATAAAAGATATTTTCTCATGTGTGTCTAGATTTTACATATGGTATATTCCCAACTAAACACCAAAAATGGATATGAACTTTTATGTGATCTGAGTTCTACTGTTCTCTTCTGTTAAACAAGGCATATGTTTATATGTATGTATATTGAAAAAAAGAACAACGGGAAAATTATAATTAAAGGCTGAGAAGTCATACATACATACATTCGCTGCATATGTACGTATTATGTTTTAAACTTCAACTCGAATAGATTTTGGTACCGATTGATATATGTATGTACATATATGGCTTTCGTTGAACAGAAAAATCCGAAAGAGAAAGTAATTAAATTAATGCATATCAGTGATTACAATAACGATGTACATACATGCAAAACAATAACAAAATAATGTATATGTGTGACCTCATTAGCACACAATAATCGTGTATGTATATCTATTCTTAGTACCGAAATATTCAATCAATTTAAAACCCCTTACGTGTATGAAAATAAACATAGAGGTTAATAATATAAAATGTATGTACTATGTATAGTAACAAATATAACTTCCATATGAGTATTTTTCGTATTACCTTTAGTAGAATAAAGATTATCGTATAATTAAAACGCATTGTTTATAAAAACAAACCCAATAACAGTGATCTGCTTCGATCACCGACTTAAACAATTGGATATTGTTCAAAAAGCAAAAAAAAAAAAAAAACAAAAAAAAAGAGTTCGATGTTTTCTCCGCACTGTTGCATACTTATTCAGTATTCTGAGAACAGATGTCCTTTTACAAGATTAGTACTCACGGCAAAATAAAAGCTCAAAAACTGTACCTACGGGTACGTACCAAGGTAAATTAGTTGAGTACTTTTTACCTTACCTATGTAAATAAATAAATGAATACATTTTACCCTTCCTAGGCACGGATTTTGATTTTCACTGCGTACTCGTCGTGATTTTAAATTATTGAAATATTTTCTAGATTTGGATTACTTTTTATCCCCGTTTACGTATACATTATATATTTCAATTTCAGGAATCGTAAATTAACAGGTATGAATTTAAATAAAAATAACTTGTACTTACCTCCGCTTTATGGTTATATATTTTTTAGCTTCTTGCTAGAATTAATTATTTCGTTATATTTCTTTCCTTTGGCCGATATTTGGAGAAATGCTATTTTTAATTTCACTTTTAACACAGGTATGTATATTTGCACGCCCGAGTGTATGAAAACACAAATTTTAACCGTTTTAACCGCCGGCGAAGGTAGAAAACGAAATGGAAATAAAAGCAAACGGTATAAAGGGCGGAGTAAAGCAGCACACAAATAAGAGTCAATTTTTTGGTTTCGCCATTTTCTTTTTTTTGGTCCTCTTTTCCAGGTGTATTTCATTTCTATTAATTTATCGCATGTATATACATTCGCAAAAGGTACTAACCATACAAAAGTTGTCGGTTTTAAATAAATAAGCAGGCATTATAAATATGAACTCTATATAACCGCGCTCAAATTTAAAAGGCAATCAAGCCGGGCTGCTCACTTACGCACACACACATATGTATGTATGTACTTCTCCACACAAGAGTGTGTGCGTGTAAAATCAAATTCAAAGATCCGTAATGTAAAACACAAAATGAAATCGTCTAACGAAAAGTTACTCGTTTACCAGTGTGCAGTTTTAAATAAATAAACAAGTATTTTAAATATGAACTATATAACCGCTCTCAAATTTGAAACGCACATAAAGCCGAGCTGCTCACTTACGCTCACACACACATATGTAAGTACTTCTCCGCTCAAACGTGTGTGCGAGTAAAATCAAAGATCCGTAAAACACATAATTAAATCGTTTAAGGAAAATTAATGAGTTTAAATACGTTTACGAGTGTGCGATCACTTATTACTTATCGTTTTAACTAACTTCCAGTACTTTTTAATACCGAAAAACATTAAAATTGATTTAATTCATTTTGGCACGCGAAGCCGCCATTTTTCCTTTTACCGATGCTCGCGAAGGAAGAAAACGAACTGATCGAAAACAGGAGCTTACAAATCGGACTTAAGCTTGAGAGCGGCCAAGAAGAAGAGTGGTCCAAGAATAAGAAAGAGAGTCAAATTTTTGCTTTCCAAACTATGAAATTCAAAGTCAGCTTTTAAATTTACTTTATTATTATTATTTAAGCCACAAATTTGAAATGTAACGTAATTAATCCAGAGTGACCGCAAAAAACTCAGACAGCTTATCGGTATAGCATGCAATCGAAAAGACGACTACTTTGTTAGCTCTTAGGTCCATATCGATAGCCAAGCGCATGGACGCGATATATCGATAGAATCGGTCAGTGGTTAAGCCAGCTCTACTGCATATTATTTTGTTTTCTTTTAACGTTAACATTTCATTTAAATATTATTTTAGTTTGTAACACTCCCGCAAATAACTATAAAGTGAGTGCTAGTGTGGAAAGAGAACTATTTATTATTTTTCCAAAATAATTGCTGAATTTAAAGCGGGTGGGGGACATCGGACAGAGTTGAAACGAGAGAACGCTCTACATTCTCTATTATCAATGCTACCAAAGACCATGTACCGGCGCACTTGTTAAAATGACTCTGACTTCACCTTGACTAAAGTACACATAATGTACACACATTGCAGTGGGAGAGATGGCAAATCGGGATGATAACAGTTACTGATTTTATTTTCCAGTTTTCACCCCATATCGCTCTATATACATATATACTCGCCAGATCCTACATAAATCGAAAATGCTTAAGCTACGTAATCTATTGGCCGTCGGCAAAAGCAACAACAACGCTGTCCGGTAAGAAAAACAACATGCATATACTATAAAAAATGAACACAAAAATTGCCCACAGCTGTGTCCATGTACATATTTGATCAGTGTTGCCGAATAGCCACAGGTACCTGTACCTGGATATCAGCTTGTGGCACTTTTAAATTGCCCAGATTAACATGCACTGGAATAAAAAATAATGCAAATATATATATAAAATAAAATATAAACAATGAATATATACTTGTATATTCAATTTTTTTTAGATTGAAATATCAAAATTAATTCGTATTATTTATATATAAATAACGGTATTTATAAGGATCTTAAAATAATGAAACCTTAAAAGTTTTTAATGGTATTTATATTTAACTTTCCTACTGCTTAGGTGCTCATTTTTATTAACATTAATTATTTCAACATACTAGTCATAACAAGTATTTTAGATTAAATATATTATTCAATATATTTATTATTTTCTATTATTTCAAAAATTCCTCAAACTTATGCTATTAAATTATCCCTAAATATGTGCAGAGTAGATATTGCTTACTATTTTTCCCAGCCGGTACCGTCCTTGTAGGTACACAAATCGCGTACCCTTTCCAGCACTGGCATTCACACTCCTACACGTTAATATGTATGTTTGGTTCCAATTTCGTACATATACATCCATACATAAATGAAAATGCCGTTGCGACGTCAGCAAAGCAAAAACGTATGCAAAAACAAAATAAACACTACGGTGCGAATTTTCGTTACCCTTCATATATGAAATGTGCTACTATATATGCATTTTGTATTTTTAAGTTATGAATACATTTGCCTCTGGAAAATTCGAAAAAAATTAATAATACGCAGGGGTAGTTTTTTCAATTTGTTAGTTCAGTGTAAAGGAAATAGCGTTCTTTTTATTTATCTTTTTTTCGCCTACGGTCCAATTGAATTGGCCTACTTTGAGCTAATATTGATAAGTGGCCTTCCACAAATTGAATATTATATCTTCGATCTGAAAGATACACTTATTAAAAACGTTATCTAAAGAGTTTGTATTCAGAACGTACAATTTAAATGTGTATTTATAGGTATTCCCAAAATATCTTACCTTATACAGAATACAGTTAAGATATTGTAAGTTTATTTTGTAATTGTTTATTAAACTTATTTAAATTACCCATTATTGCTACTTTTAGCTCTCTGTCCACCACTCCGAGCTGCAACGATTCAGAATCATGGTTCTCAAAACTGCTCGTTCGGAAAATAGAGCCAACCAAGGAGTCGCACAGTCGCATGCTCAGCGATAAGGAAATCATATATGCCCTTCATACCCACAACGTCAGGCCCGATTCCATGGGCAGCTACTTAACTAACTAGTAAGTGACTGAAATTAAACGACCTTAAAAGTTGCCTAAAAGAACTAAATAAATGCAGAGTGCTCAAATCTAAAGAATAAGCACTGAAAACGTTGTCCATTTTCGATAGCATACTTTCAAACACCTTTCCATGTGGTTTCAAATCCCATAAGTTATGCCCCCTCCCGAAAGAAGAATAGATTGTTAAACGTACCCTTACCTTTTACAGCAAAACTACTGTCGCTTTGATCAACGAGAAGAAGGCAAACCTTTCCTGCGAATTGGTGGCATCATGGACGGTTCAGGTGGGCGACATGGATCAGTGCCTGCACCTGTGGAAGTACACAGGAGGCTTCGAGAAGATAGATCAGGCGAAAGAAGACCTTTGGAACGATCCCGAGTATCTTAGCTTGATGCAGGAGCGTTCCAAATTCTTGCGCTCCCGTCATCTGCAATATCTCTTGGCATTCAGCTACTGGCCGCAAATTGCCAGTCGCACCGGCAAGAACATTTACGAAATGCGGTATGTTGCAGAGTATTTTTAATTTAAAAATGGCACAGCTAATTAACCCAATTGTCTCAGCTCATACCGACTGACCCCTGGCACCATGATTGAGTGGGGAAACAACTGGGCCCGCGCCATCAACTATCGCAAGCACAACAACGAAGCATTCGCCGGATTCTTCTCGCAGATCGGAAGACTGTACAATGTCCATCACATTTGGTGTAAGTGATTAATAATATAATTACAAAAATCAGAAATTTAGAGAGGTTTTAAGGATATTTTAAGCCACTAGCAGATTTGAAACCATACTTTTCTGTTCAAAAAAGATTCATAAGCTGTAATGCAAACATTAATATTTGCTCTTCTTTTGAAAATAGGTTACAAATCTCTGCAAGACCGTAAGGAGACCCGTGAAGCAGCCTGGCGATCCCCCGGATGGGATGAGTGTGTGGCCTACACGGTGCCATTAATCCGCGAGATGCACTGCCGTGTCCTGGCGCCCACTGAGTTCTCGCCCTCACAATAATTAGCACTGGGTGTTGCACTTTCTAGCGATCTGAGAAATTGAAGTTCATCGACGATTGAACAAATTAGCTGTGAAAACACCGAAAACGCAACTTCGCCTATTTTCCTGTTGAATAGTTATTGTAAATAATGTCAGCTGCAATCATTTAATTTTTTTTTTTAAGTATAATTAAGGTCAAAGTGGAAATTTCTATCCAACATTTTTACGAACCTCTATGTGTGTATCGCCTACGACCTTTGAATTTAACAAAACCAATTTTGTTTTTATAAAATAAAGCAATTATGAAACTGTTATAAGGTTGTTTTTAAAATGGTATGGTATTGAAACACCTCTAATAAAATGCTGAACCACCCAATTCCGTAATTACAAACAGCAAAATAGGTGATGAAAAAGTAGTATACCGCATAAAGTTTTAATCAGATCGTTGTTTTCATGAAAAAACTTGTTATCCTGTGAATTAGTGGTATAACATAATAATAACGTATGATACATTTGATTTGCCAGCTTAGTTGCTCAAACTTAATTAATGCACATAATCTATCAACTTTTCAAAGTCACAGAAAATTAAACTAAATATTTTGCTATCCTCGCCAGTTTCTTAACTCTTTAAGAGGCATCATATAACATGTGTGCGAGATTTCAACATCATCACTAAATTAACTAGAAAAAAAGTTCGAGAAACTTTTTTTTAAACCGTTGGGTTTTGGTTCTTAGGAATCTGGAATGTTATTGTGTCATCTTTTTGCCTAATCAACTAATCAATTCAATTCTAAACAAATTTTTAAGAATATTTGTCCAAACCAATTTAAAGTCTTATACACCGTAGGCACTATAACAAAAATATGTAATGAAATCACCTTCTGATTCTCAACTTTAAAACTAAAACCGTTGTTTAGAACCAGCCAATCTCGTTTATACCTAATATTATTGGTTAATTGTTTGTGAAAATCGAATGGCTATGGGGTTTTCCGCAGTCCCTTCTCAGATTAAAGCCTCAGAAATGTCGATTTTCGGTTTTCAGGCAATTGAAGAGGAAAATGAGTAGGAGGAGATGACCCAACATCGCAAGGGAATAGATTTCGGTTCTTGAACCTATATTGTGCTGAACAGCTGCGGGTAGTTCGCCTGCAAAGATATATATCACAAATCAGGGTGATGACTTTCACGAAACTTCAGTGACTAATTTAATACCTGTGAGCACTTGAACTTGGACAATTACGGTGAACAGTCTGCCAAGGGAACAGGAATAGTTGCCACTATCGGATAGCTTGGCATCCCCAATGGAGATACGACTGGTTAGCCAAACATCGGAAACGCTGCAATACACAGGACACATGTATAAGAATTCCAACTTGGTAGGGATGTGCATCGTGTATAATCTACCTTAAGCGCCTATTGGTCATTCCTTGGAGTGGTTCTTCGTCCTTAGCCCAGGTTATAAACTTGGTGAAGTATTTCTCCAGATCCTGGCCAGAGAACTTGTGTTGCGTCTGATTTGCGTTGCCAATTAGATTAAGCTCACTAGTCGTCTCATTGATTAGTTTCTGTACAGCATCGTTTGCAGAATCGGTTGATTTCAGAATGGTCTGACGTTCTTTTTGGAAAAAGCTACGCGATATTTGGCATTGTAGATCGACGGTGCTTCCAGACTTATAATAACGATCCCCCACGTCCCTCTCGTGCTCATCGATTATCCTGAGGGGCGGCTCTAAATTTGGAAAACTTGCCATTTAGGATTCGTTATAAGGTTAGAAATGGTGTCATCCATACCCAAGACAGTGAGATTTGTGGTGAATACCCGGGGGGGATGGGTGGAAACCTGGCACATGTAAACTCCGGCGTCTTCAGTCTGCGTGGGATTGATAAGTAACCGCCAATTGTTCGGGTACTGGAACTTCACCCGAATCCTCGGGTCTCCACTGTAGGTCACGTTGCCAACGGTGAGGAGCGATACCTTCTCTGCCGTTCGCCTGACCCACATGACCTGAAAGTTGGAAATTCAAAATATCATTTAAAGTAAACGCAAGATTGAGAATATAGGTACATATTTATGTACGTACATATCTACATATATACATATGATACGTAAAAGAAAATAGTGGAAACGGTAAACCACTACACATTTTTCTCTCTCAAAGCGCTCTCTCACGACTATCGGTTTAATAAAAACAAACACAAGCGGGAGGATCGAATTATGAAAATAGCTGTAAAGAAAATAGGCTCTCTAATCGGCTTCTTCTTCTCTTTCATTTCGTTGTCATATATTGTGAGCATCGGTAAAGAAAATGGCTTCCGCGAAACAATTAAATTAAATCAGTTTTTATACATTTCGATGCGTCTAAAAGTGCCAACAATTTAGGTAATATGATTATAAGTGAGTACTTGCAGGCCGGTGTAATGAGTAGCACTCAATAATTATAATATTTATCGTCAAATGGGCAAATTTTTGTGCGTTTATTGGTCTTCCGATATTGCACACACACACATCCGTAAAAAAGTACTCATACACAATATGAGTTTTCATGGTGGTGGCGGTGGGCGTTTTTTGTTGCGAAATATGTATGATGTAAACATATTAAGAAATGCATTCAAATTGAATAGTAACTAAATTATATTTATTCAAAAAAAAGGATTTTATTGCTTTGCTTTTTGTTTTGTTACATTCGTATGTGTAATTAATAAATAAAGTAAATAAAATCCGTGAACGCAAAGGTAGTGAGGGCTAATTTATTTCCAATTATTTCTGGTTGTTTCATCATTTGTGAAATCAATTAACTGTGCAGAACAAAAGATATGTATGTATGTACATATGCATGTATGTATGTGTTTGTACGTTCGAAGGTATGTACATATGAATCCGCGTACATTTCAAAATGGCGTTCACTTACAGTTTTGTCCTTGAGCATACCGACACGGCAATTGAGCACTGCTTCCGTAAACAAATGTACGGCGGAAACGAGGTTGTCACCCGAGGTTGCCGAGTTGATGGGCTCCTCAAAAAAGGGTCCCCAGTGGTGCTCGTGGTGGTGCTTGCTACGTGGTCGTTCTGTGACACGTGCGAATCCTGCCAAGATTTAAAAAAGTTTCCGAAAAATTAAATCCAAATTAAGAATATATACATATGTAAGTATGTATGTAAGTAGTACACGTAGTACACGAAGGTTGCCGCATTCTTTTTGAAGAAAGCCATGCGTATGTATCTACATCCTTTCGTTTTCTTTGAAGACAAACATTTATGTAAAAAAAAAAAAAAAGTTTAAAACGTTATTTTATCATAACACGCCTAAATATAATCACATAGATACCGCATAAATATTATATATTGAACCACCTTTTACAAACGTTAACAATCACTATTTAAAATCACCAATTTAACTTTCCTAAAAATGTTCATACTGCAAATGCTGCTGTGCATATCACCAAAGCTATCCCACTTACCACTTGCTGTCCAATGATTCCTCGTGCGTGTGGAATCAATTGGCTGTTTCATGGTACTTCTGTCGACTTTCAGGGAAGCGAATGCTGTGGTGGGCATGGTCACAGTCGTCAGCTGATCAGTTGTCCCTAAATTTTTGATTGGAAGGCTATTGCTGCTAAACTCCATGCTGCCCGGTGTCTCCATGGTTATTTTACCCCGACTCATTTTCGTGGGAATGGGGCTGTGCGGAGCGTTAGACGCCTCGACTGGCATTTGGGAATGGTCCTCGTCCTGATCCTGCGATGAAAACGCGTAAAGGGTTGCCCTTGTGGCTGACAGGTAATCAGCAGTTGATAATGTCGATTTAGTTTTATTATAGTCATCAAAAAGTAATGTACGATTCTCGCCGTTTCTGGATTGTTCACTTGCGGAGGGGGATTTTGTTTCGACGGATGTCGTGTCTGGATTAAATAGGTGAAAAATACAAAAATAATAAAATTAAAGTTCGAAAAATTATGTATAAAGAAGGTCTCAGCTCCTCAGAAATATCTAACCGTTTTTAAATTACCCCATTGGCTTAAAGCGTCATTCATACAAATATGCTATATTCATGGGCCTTGGACTAATTGAAACCTTAGGTTGTTAAATAGGTAAAAATATAGTAGGGTTGGTAGAAACAAAGTTCCTAACTATCTACTGAATAACATTTAATTCGTACTCGTAAATCTGTGGTATTATTTTTAAGCCACTTTATACAAAGTTTTATTCGTTGGATGACCAAAGTAAAGACTTTATGGTATAGTTTCTAATTTTCTTTTTTCCATGTACTTAACACGCATATTTTCAATATTTGCTTCCCATGATAAAATGTTTTAGTTTTTACTAGCCGCAAATGAATGAAAAGTGTATATACCCAGTTTTCTACCTAATTGACCGAATTAGAAAGTTTGATGGTTAAATATCCGTTGTAAGTTTCTAAGAAAACCCGGTCCATTAAGAATAATTGAACTTCCTCTAGCTGATGCCACCTTGATAAGTAAGGAGCACAAAGCATGGGAAAAGGAGTCATAACAAAGGCTTCGGGGTTATTTAAATGCTGTTTTGCAAACAAAGTTCAGGGAAACTTAAGGGCTACACTTACATAGAACATGAACTTGCGATCCAATCACCAGAGCAATTGTGAGCAGCCGAAGAAGGCTCAGACTGGCTTGTGAATTGTAGGAGAGTGGTAGCGTCTGGGCAGCGTTCGATGCTGGTGATAGTGTCCTATATCCTTTCGGAAGCCTCATCCTTTGCACGGGGCGACGTGACTTACGGAATGTGCTCGAGAGAAATCAGTAACCTTCATCTTAGTTCCGAGAAAACTCAGCTGCTTTCTGGCACTGAATCTTGTCGATGGCTCAGCGAATATTTCCCTCTTTTCTTTAACATTTAAATTACTGCAAGAGAACGTAGTAAAGTATTCAAGGAAAATCATTTGCTCAAGAGTTTCTACCCACAAGGATGCTGATGCATATCAAGAATAAGTGAATTAATTGCAGGGAAAATCATTTCTTTGCTCTTACTTTTACAACTATTATAATAAATGCAAACAAATTACTTTGAACTTTGGTTTGTCTGCACTGTTTTATGTTAGTCATTTAAAACTTTGGGAAAAAGTGACCTAATGCTTAAGTTCCGGGACACAGAACTTGATACATTTATATGTACAAAAATTTACCCTCACATTTTTATGTCACTACTATTTTATTTCGTTTCTTGTGTTGGTTTTGCCAAGTGGCCAATGGATAACAAAAAAGCACTTATAAGCCCAATAACCTAACCAAAACATCTTAAAGCTTGATGCTCTATGTTCATTTTTATTAAAGCGCAGTAAAAATTGAAGATATTGTGAATTTGTGTGACCCAGTTTAATGGCAGGCTATAGGTTTTGCTTAGAAGGTTGTGGAGGGGGACGTTAAAGGCCCTCGAACAATGGTTTGATCAGCGCATCTCTAGGCCCATGGGACTGAACTATTCAAATAATGGAGGAGGACTATTAATTCTTGGCTCAAGGCATGCAAAACAAAACAAATACAATAACGAAAAAATGCCCCGTGCGACATGACCCGATTTTAGTATGAAGTATGAATAATTTTAAGCATTTTAAAACTGCTGGCCATGAAAACCACATATGTGTTTGGCTTGTGGAAATTGCCCGGTTTCATTTGCATTGTCTTAAAAATAAAAAAATCAACGTAAAACAAAATCGTATTGCGAAACAAAAACGAATTTAAAGGTGTTGAAAAATGAATTTGTTTTGCGGTAGATATTAAATTTCGTCAATTATTAAAAACGATTCTAGGGCAATATATTTGGTAGCAGACCAGTGAGTAGCGGGGAATTTGATATTTGGGACACTTGCCAGCGGCATTATTTCTTATTTCGTTTTGAGTTCGTCTCCTCTACCATAATCTAAGCTTCCTGTCCATACACCCATCGAAAATGATATATCTCTGGCAGTAAGATTAATTTTGTGTTTTGCCCATGGCGCATTATTTTATTTTCAAAAGCTAACGAAACGTAATAGGCCCATTCTTCGAATACTCGTTGGGACTTCACAATTTATATTAAATTAAATTATTTATATAATTTGATTAACTTTTTACTGGAATTTTTGATTAAGCTCGGCAATTAATTGGTCCCTTAAATATTCATGCAGTCTGACAGCCCTTTTTTCTATCCCTATTTCACTTACCATGTGCGGCGATGTGTTGTGTTGCCTACCATTCAAGATACCTGGTCGGAATTGCGGCGATTAGTAAATCCCTTGCTTTTGGCACAAGTCACATTTGTACAAACAAAAATTCACTGGCACGTTCGCATTGAGTTAGCAACAACAAAAAAAATGTAAAAAAATATTACTTTATCCAGGCATACAGAAGTTTATACTTGATTTTATTATTAACACATTTGTACACACTGAAAAAAAGATAATGTACTCAAACTATTTCATAAAGACGGTAGGAAATACGCAGATGTCCTTTGGTGCGTTTTATTCTCATGCGCTCTATCCGGCGAGCACGTAGGTATCGCTTATCCTTGAAAACCGTAATGAACTGTCGTTGGCAAAAACTTTGGACTCCATTCCAAGCGTCCAAATGAAAAGCCGAGCACAAATGAGCGAAAGCTTGTCTGCACACTCGAATCCCGTGAGTGAGTCACTCAAAAGGGGATTTCTGTTGAGTCCATACGGGTACTCAACACTGCTCAGGACATCTCCCCTAGTTGGGGAAAGAGAAGTTCGTCCCAAAGCTTTCACCAGGCATTTTATTAAAGTTGGGAAATTCATGGGCTGGTAGCGAAAGTTGGTTGCTTTTCAGCTTCCATTAAGTCCTCAGTGAATGAATCAATTTTTCAGTAGTTTAATTATTTTTAATATTAGAATTATATAATAATAATAGATATTTATTATTATAATACCAATCAACAAAGCTTTTTTTTATCTTAATTGTCTTTATTTGATATGAATATAATTAACATGGTAGAATATTTAAACTATAGGCTAAAGAACAATTTTACAAGTGAAGCTTACATAAGCTTTTCTACATTACATTTTACAGTGCTTACAAATAGCAAACTTGTGTTCTCGAACGCTTTTTACTGTTATATATTTATTGCATTAGTATAACATCGGTAAGTAGTATAACAGTTCCTAACTGATGATCTAAATTATAAGATACAATAATACGTGTATACTGAAAAGTATTATACTCCAGTGCAGTGACCAAAAAGTAGGGATGGAATCTATGGTGATGTCACCAAACAAATCATACAGAAACCTAGAAGACTTTGAATGGGAATTTTCCAAGACTCAATATAAGAATAAAAGGGGTATTTAAAATGTCCCAACATAATAGCTTTCAAAAAATATTTAAACACCGTACTATCCCATTTTTATGATTCCTACCCAAAGGTTGCTTTGGATTTGCACTCACAGTAGTTGATTTTTTTGGCCGATTCAGACTCAAACTCAGACACATCAGATATTTTAATGTGTGTATACCCACACAACAGTAAAGCCGATACCAGATTTACAAATTGATTTTGCTATTGCATATCATATTTACCAAGGATGCATACCGTGAGTGGCAAGAACCTGAGCCGCGAAGAGTTGGAGGAAGTAAGCAAATGGCTGCAACAAAATAATATCAGCACTCATAGATTGCGCCGCGAGTTTTCCGATGTTTTGCCGCTGGCCGAAATATTCAAACGCGACTATCCGCGCTTGGTGGATCTCTTCAATTATCCGAAGAAGAGTAGTGTTCAGCTCAAGTTGGCCAATTGGGAGACATTCAACTTCAGAGTGTTGTCCAAGTTAAATATGACGTTGACCAAAGATTTTATGGAGCAAATGGCAAATGGTGTTAGTGGTGCCGCCGAAGTCTTGTTGCATGAAGTGATACGATTGGAGAAACGACAACGCCTTGCAGAACAACGAAATGCGACATTGCGGCAGGAAAAACTTTGGGAGGAAAATGATGAGGTGAAAACTGTTGTGGTTAACAAACAGGTGGGCGATGGCATAGTTCAGGTGCCGCAGAAAATGATCCTATATTCGCTGTACGAGAAAGTGGAACGTGATAGTCATGCAAAGGATGCTATTATCGATGCCTATCAACAGCGAATGACCCACATGGAGAGTATTATTAAATTGAAAACGGAACGGATCGACGAACTTCTAATGCAGATGGGAAAACAACCTCAAAAGAGAGCTACTAGCAACGCCACCAATAGTTTCTTAGCTTACGATGGAAATAACTCCCTAATTCAGAACCATATAAGTCCTACTCAAGCATCATCGCCTGCCCATCTGGACGCGGACGGGTTCAACTCCTAATGGCAATCTTGGATTTACTATTAAAAAGTTATTTATTGTTAGATTGTGAAACTAAATTACCGATTATCGGTTAAATAGATTACGAAATAGACACAGTCTTGGCAAATCAATGACAATAAATTTATATAATTGGTAATTGGCAATCGATAAGCGCAGTTGATAGTTGAAATGTCTTAAATGGTCATTGAAATGGGAGATCAATTGTCGTATGAAAGTAAAGAAGCAGAAATGATACAAGTAATATTCATCTTGGTTACTATTTTCAATTCTTAAGCCATTTTATTTGTTTTCACATAAACAAATTATCTGTTCACACAATGTTATCACTGCATACCATTGATATATTACCTATTAAATACTGTTTTCTGGCACTCGTCTCTTGCATTGCCTTATGGAACATCACCTTCAGTTTTGTGTAATAGTTCCAACACTTTCTACTTTTAACTACTGCAAGGCGCATATCGCATTCCTCAATTTTTCCAGCCAAAATATGATCAAGATATTTTCGCAATTTTTCAAACTCCAAGTACTCCCTTATTAATAGCGCTTTTTTGTTAGTTGTCCAATTCTGTTTGATTGCTGTCTTTATCTTTACAATTATGGTGTCGAATTCCGCACTGTGACTGGAATCATTATGCTGATGGGCTTGACTAATTTTTTGTAGTATTGAAGTGCACGGGTCCTTTGGTGAAATTGGAATCTGAAGGAAGGATTAGCATAAAGGGCAAAAATACATATACAAAGCTCCTATTAAGCTAATTACTCCGACTTTCTAATGATACACTTTTTTTCTCATAATTTAAACTACATTTTATATGGTTTAAAAGCCAATGGAAACTATTTAGCATTACTAAGGGAAAAAAAGCATAACAATGAAAAATACAGTCGAACTTCCATATCTCAAACTTCCCTAATTCGAATCATTTAGCGACTTTATTCATACCAATTTGTATCCACAAGTCGAACTTCCATAACTCTAATTTCTCCTAAATCTAATGTCATCTTTTATTAGTAAAAATGGTCGCCTGCCTAAAAAGTAAATATAAATGAAATATTTATTTTTAATTATTTACTGCCTGCTTACATACCTTTTATGATTTAAATACTGTAGACTGTTTATTATTCTATAGATGCGGGGCTCTTTTTTAGATTTTCTTCTTATTAGATCAAATGGCAATTGCTTTATTCTAAATTAAACAAGGATAAAAAATACATGTAAAATTCTATGGTGGGTGTTCATTAACGCGAAGTCGTCTTATTTATTTGCGTTAGGTTCAAGTTATGGAAGTTCGACTGTAATCAAATATTTTCATTGCTAGAAACATATTATTACGGGTAGAAATTGTCTTTGAGATATGGCTGATTTGTGATTTTAATTTAAATAGATGAAAATGTTTCTAAAATGTTACCAGACCTAAATGAAATTTGAGTTAAAGAAGTTTGAGACTGCTTTTAAAATTTTGAGTTAATACAAACTCACGCACCGATTCATTGTTTGGGCTCAGAGAATATTTTGTAACGATTAAGTTCATTATCTGTTGATTACAATAATATGCAGCAAATCCTCCCATAGTTTTTGAGACTGTGGAAGTTTGAGTGGTGGGTGGTACTGTTGGTTTAGTGACTGTTATATTCTGAGTTATATGACATATTAGGTGACTTTTTCTTATTATGTTCCACTTTTCAGTATTTGACATAGACAAGCCCGTTACTAGATTTTTGGCCATGTATTTATAATGATCAATGCATGCTGGAGTCGATTTCGTTGTGTTCATATTTTCCAAAATTTGGTTGAGCTTAAATAAAATTATGGCCTCCAGTTCGATTCTTATCTTGTCGTAAATCGTGAAATTTGCATACAGACTAGCTCTAATATTACCCGGAAGTTGATTCAAATGTATCGACGAATTTATCTGACTAAATTTTTCCTTAAACTCAGAATTATCTAAAAAGTTGTTATCTCGAATCGTATACTTATTTTGTAGGTCATCAAGTCTTTTGTCGATTTCCTTCCAGACATTTACATCTGTGGGCTACAAGTAAAAACTTAATAAAAGATTTAAATCTTAAAACGTGAAACACGTTACCTGTGAGCTTGCTGTAAGTTCAACATTTTCAGTTGTCGAGATCAATTGGCTATCACTATAAGTCTTATTCGATTGCGATATCACATATTCGGTTGTGCCATTTTCAGTAAATTTTTTATTGGTGCTGATGTGCTCGGTCGGTTCAAACTTTGAAAATGTAGAGGTTTTATTTGTGGGTTCCTCAGACAAAAATCCGACAGTTGTAGAGTACTTGAAAGTGTGCTCTGCACTTGTTTGGTTTCGTGTTGTTTCTGTTCTGTCCGTATAAGAACGTGTCTGAGTTAATGTTGTTGACGTAGCAATATTAGAAGGCAACGATAAGATATTAGTTGTGCTTTTCTCGCTTATATTTTGTTTGGTTAACTTTGAACTTTCCTCAGACAAAACTCCGACGGATGTGGAGTACTTGGAAGTGTCCGTATCAGAATATGGTTGAGTTGAAATTGTTGACTTATCAATATAAGAATGCACCGATAAATTATTGGTTGTGCTCTTTTCGGTAATAATTTGTGTGGTGCTTAACTTCGAAAATGTAAGGGTTTGTGTGGGTTCCTTAGACAAAAGTCCGACGGTTGTAGAGTTCTGCGTAGTGTGGCCAGCAGTTGTTTGGTTTCGTATTGTTTCTGATTTGTCCGTATAAGAATGTGGCTGAGTTAATGTTGTTGACGTAGAAATATTAGAAGACAACGATAAGATATTAGTTGTGCTTTCCTCGGTTATATTTTTTTTGGTTAACTTTGAACTTTCCTCAGACAAAACTCCGACGGACGAGGAGTACTTGGTAGTGTCCGTATCAGAATATGGCTGAGTTGAAATTGTTGACTTATCAATATAAGAATGCACCGATAAATTATTGGTTGTGCTCTTTTCGATAATAATTTGTGTGGTGCTTAACTTCGAAAATGTAAGGGTTTGTGTGGGTTCCTTAGACAAAAGTCCGACGGTTGTAGAGTTCTGCGTAGTGTGGCCAGCAGTTGTTTGGTTTCGTATTGTTTCTGATTTGTCCGTATAAGAATGTGGCTGAGTTAATGTTGTTGACGTAGAAATATTAGAAGACAACGATAAGATATTAGTTGTGCTTTCCTCGGTTATATTTTTTTTGGTTAACTTTGAACTTTCCTCAGACAAAACTCCGACGGACGAGGAGTACTTGGTAGTGTCCGTATCAGAATATGGCTGAGTTGAAATTGTTGACTTATCAATATAAGAATGCACCGATAAATTATTGGTTGTGCTCTTTTCGATAATAATTTGTGTGGTGCTTAACTTCGAAAATGTAAGGGTTTGTGTGGGTTCCTTAGACAAAAGTCCGACGGTTGTAGAGTTCTGCGTAGTGTGGCCAGCAGTTGTTTGGTTTCGTATTGTTTCTGATTTGTCCGTATAAGAATGTGGCTGAGTTAATGTTGTTGACGTAGAAATATTAGAAGACAACGATAAGATATTAGTTGTGCTTTCCTCGGTTATATTTTGTTTGGTTAACTTTGAACTTTCCTCAGACAAAACTCCGACGGACGAGGAGTACTTGGTAGTGTCCGTATCAGAATATGGCTGAGTTGAAATTGTTGACTTATCAATATAAGAATGCACCGATAAATTATTGGTTGTGCTCTTTTCGGTAATAATTTGTGTGGTGCTTAACTTCGAAAATGTAAGGGTTTGTGTGGGTTCCTTAGACAAAAGTCCGACGGTTGTAGAGTTCTGCGTAGTGTGGCCAGCAGTTGTTTGGTTTCGTATTGTTTCTGATTTGTCCGTATAAGAATGTGGCTGAGTTAATGTTGTTGACGTAGAAATATTAGAAGACAACGATAAGATATTAGTTGTGCTTTCCTCGGTTATATTTTTTTTGGTTAACTTTGAACTTTCCTCAGACAAAACTCCGACGGACGAGGAGTACTTGGTAGTGTCCGTATCAGAATATGGCTGAGTTGAAATTGTTGACTTATCAATATAAGAATGCACCGATAAATTATTGGTTGTGCTCTTTTCGATAATAATTTGTGTGGTGCTTAACTTCGAAAATGTAAGGGTTTGTGTGGGTTCCTTAGACAAAAGTCCGACGGTTGTAGAGTTCTGCGTAGTGTGGCCAGCAGTTGTTTGGTTTCGTATTGTTTCTGCTTTGTCCGTATAAGAATGTGGCTGAGTTAATATTGTTGACGTAGCAATATTAGAAGACAACGATAAGATATTAGTTGTGCTTTCCTCGGTTATATTTTGTTTGGTTAACTTTGAACTTTCCTCAGACAAAACTCCGACGGACGAGGAGTACTTGGTAGTGTCCGTATCAGAATATGGCTGAGTTGAAATTGTTGACTTATCAATATAAGAATGCACCGATAAATTATTGGTTGTGCTCTTTTCGGTAATAATTTGTGTGGTGCTTAACTTCGAAAATGTAAGGGGTTGTGTGGGTTCCTTAGACAAAAGTCTGATGGTTGTAGAGTTTTGTGTAGTGTCAGCAGTTGTTAGGTTTTGTGTCCTATTAAGCTCGAGCGGCTTCGTAGAGGAACCATCCCACTGAGAATGCTAGGAAGTAAAAATTAAGTATTTAATTTTGTATTATTATTATTGTTTTCAGTTGTCAAATTTAGGAAGTAATTTTTTTTTATTAATATTAAATTAAATAAATAATATATATTTTACTTATCATTTACCTGTAAGGTAGTTCTTCCTGTCGGTATACTTTTTCTTATTTTGCAATTACACGAGCAAATATCCTCATCAGGATCAATTACGCAAGTACACAAACAAAGCGGTTGCTCGGAAGTCTCAGTAGTTGTTATAGTATTTAAGCTTGATCGAGGAAGTGAAGTCGATAGTGTCCATGACACTTCTGTCATTTCATTTTGTTCTGAACTATATTCTTGAAATGAATTGCGTTCTTCCGTTGTTAAGTGAGATACAGATCTTGCAAGTTCTGATGTTTCCTCTTTAATTGTTTGACCTTCTGCACTTAAATCTGTACGTAAACTATTTGTTATTGTTCTTGATTGAGAAATCGATAGTGTCCTTGTATCCTCTTGAGAAGTTTTGTCTTCATTTACACTCTGACTCAGACTTTTTGTTCTTGAACTTGATTGTGTCCAAGGCACTTCTGTTATTTGACTTTCTTCCGAACTGGATTCTTGAAAAGAACTGCTTTCTTCTGTTTTAAGTTGAGGTAAAGATTTTGAAAGTTCCGATGTTTCCTCTTGCTTTGTTTGATCTTCTGCACTCAAATCTGTAAGTAAACTATTTGTTGTTGGTCTTGATTGAGAAATCGATACCGTCATTGTATCTTCTTGATATGTTTTGTCTTCATTTACACTCTGACTCTGACTCTTTGTTCTTGAACTTGATTGTGTCCAAGGCACTTCTGTCATTTGATTTTCTTCTGCACTGGATTCGTAAAATGAACTGCTTTCTTCTGTTGTGTTTTCTTGAAATGAACTTGTATCTCCTCTTGTAGATTGAGGTAGAGCTTTTGAAAGTTCTGGTGTCTCTTCTTGAATTGTATGCTCTTCTGCACTTGAAACTGTAAGTAAACTATTTGCTGTTGTACTTGATTGTGGGAAAGAAGTTATTGTCCTTGATTGAGAAATCGATAGTGTCCTTGTATCTTCTTGAGAAATGTTGTCTTCATTTACAGTCTGACTCGAAAATATATTTTTTGTTTTTGAACTTGATTGAGAAAGTGATGTTGATAGTGTCCATGGTACTTCTGTAATTGGATTTTCTTCCGCACTGGATTCTTGGAATGAACTGCTTTCTTCTGTTGTTAATTGAGGTAAAGATTTTAAAAGTTCCGATGTTTCCTCTCGAATTGTTTGCTCTTCTGCACTCGAATATGTAGGTAAACTTTTTGCTGCTGTACTTGATTGTGGGAAAGAAGTTGATAGTGCCCTTGTGTCTTCTTGAGATGTTTTGTCTTCATTTACACTCTGACTCTGACTTTTTGTTGTTGCACTTGATAGTGTCCAAGGCACTTCTGTTATTTGACTTTCTTCCGAACTGAATTCTTGAAAAGAACTGCTTTCTTCTGTTTTAAGTTGAGGTAAAGATTTTGAAAGTTCCGATGTTTCCTCTTGCTTTGTTTGATCTTCTGCACTCAAATCTGTAAGTAAACTATTTGTTGTTGTTCTTGATTGAGAAATCGATACCGTCTTTGAATCTTCTTGAGATGTTTTGTCTTCATTTACACTCTGACTCTGGCTCTTTGTTCTTGAACTTGATTGTGTCCATGGCACTTCTGTCATTTGATTTTCTTCTGCACTGGATTCTTGAAATGAACTGCTTTCTTCTGTTGTGTTTTCTTGAAATGAACTTATTTCTCCTCTTGTAGATTGAAGTAGAGCTTTTGAAAGTTCCGATGTTTCCTCTCGAATTGTTTGCTCTTCTGCGCTCGAATATGTATGTAAACTGTGTGCTGCTGTACTTGATTGTGGGAAAGAAGTTGATAGTGTCCTTGTGTCTTCTTGAGATGTTTTGTCTTCATTTACACTCTGACTCTGACTTTTTGTTCTTGAACTTGATTGTGTCCAAGGCACTTCTGTTATTTGACTTTCTTCCGAACTGGATTCTTGAAAAGAATTGCTTTCTTCTGTTTTAAGTTGAGGTAAAGATTTTGAAAGTTCCGATGTTTCCTCTTGCTTTGTTTGATCTTCTGCACTCAAATCTGTAAGTAAACTATTTGTTGTTGTTCTTGATTGAGAAATCGATACCGTCTTTGAATCTTCTTGAGATGTTTTGTCTTCATTTACACTCTGACTCTGGCTCTTTGTTCTTGAACTTGATTGTGT
Source organism: Drosophila simulans (assembly GCF_016746395.2). Lineage (NCBI taxonomy): Eukaryota > Metazoa > Arthropoda > Insecta > Diptera > Drosophilidae > Drosophila > Drosophila simulans. Next base: position 15,520,518 of record NC_052525.2, on the reverse strand, counting down.
CCATGGCACTTCTGTCATTTGATTTTCTTCTGCACTGGATTCTTGAAATGAACTGCTTTCTTCTGTTGTGTTTTCTTGAAATGAACTTATTTCTCCTCTTGTAGATTGAGGTAGAGCTTTTGAAAGTTCTGGTGTCTCTTCTTGAATTGTATGCTCTTCTGCACTTGAAACTGTAAGTAAACTATTTGCTGTTGTACTTGATTGTGGGAAAGAAGTTGATAGTGTCCTTGTATCTTCTTGAGAAATGTTGTCTTCATTTACACTCGGACTCGAAAATATATTATTCGTGTTTGAACTTGATTGAGAAAGTGATGTTGATAGTGTCCATGGCACTTCTGTAATTGGATTTTCTTCCGCACTGGATTCTTGGAATGAACTGCTTTCTTCTGTTGTTAATTGAGGTAAAGATTTTGAAAGTTCCGATGTTTCCTCTTGCTTTGTTTGATCTTCTGCACTCAAATCTGTAAGTAAACTATTTGTTGTTGTTTTTGATTGAGAAATCGATACCGTCCTTGTATCTTCTTCAGATGTTTTGTCTTCATTTACACTCTGACTCTGACTCTTTGTTCTTGAACTTGATTCTGTCCATGGCACTTCTGTCATTTGATTTTCTTCTCCACTGGATTCTTGAAATGAACTGCTTTCTTCTGTTGTGAGTTCTTGAAATGAACTTATTTCTCCTCTTGTAGATTGAGGTAGAGCTTTTGAAAGTTCTGATGTCTCTTCTTGAATTGTATGCTGTTCTGCACTTGAAACTGTAAGTAAACTATTTGCTGTTGTACTTGATTGTGGGAAAGAAGTTGATAGTGTCCTTGTATCTTCTTGAGAAATGTTGTCTTCATTTACAGTCTGACTCGAAAATATATTTTTTGTGTTTGAACTTGATTGAGAAAGTGATGTTGATAGTGTCCATGGTACTTCTGTCATTTGATTTTCTTCCGCACTGGATTCTTGGAATGAACTGCTTTCTTCTGTTGTTAATTGAGGTAAAGATTTTGAAAGTTCCGATGTTTCCTCTCGAATTGTTTGCTCTTCTGCGCTCGAATATGTATGTAAACTGTGTGCTGCTGTACTTGATTGTGGGAAAGAAGTTGATAGTGTCCTTGTGTCTTCTTGAGATGTTTTGTCTTCATTTACACTCTGACTCTGACTTTTTGTTCTTGAACTTGATTGTGTCCAAGGCACTTCTGTTATTTGACTTTCTTCCGAACTGGATTCTTGAAAAGAATTGCTTTCTTCTGTTTTAAGTTGAGGTAAAGATTTTGAAAGTTCCGATGTTTCCTCTTGCTTTGTTTGATCTTCTGCACTCAAATCTGAAAGTAAACTATTTGTTGTTGTTCTTGATTGAGAAATCGATACCGTCTTTGAATCTTCTTGAGATGTTTTGTCTTCATTTACACTCTGACTCTGGCTCTTTGTTCTTGAACTTGATTGTGTCCAAGGCACTTCTGTCATTTGATTTTCTTCTGCACTGGATTCTTGAAATGAACTGCTTTCTTCTGTTGTGAGTTCTTGAAATGAACTTATTTCTCCTCTTGTAGATTGCGGTAGAGCTTTTGAAAGTTCTGATGTCTCTTCTTGAATTGTATGCTCTTCTGCACTTAAAACTGTAAGTAAACTATTTGCTGTTGTACTTGATTGTGGGAAAGAAGTTGATAGTGTCCTTGTATCTTCTTGAGAAATGTTGTCTTCATTTACAGTCTGACTCGAAAATATATTTTTTGTTTTGGAACTTGATTGAGAAAGTGATGTTGATAGCGTCCATGGTACTTCTGTAATTGGATTTTCTTCCGCACTGGATTCTTGGAATGAACTGCTTTCTTCTGTTGTTAATTGAGGTAAAGATTTTGAAAGTTCAGAAGTTTCCTCTTGCTTTGTTTGATCTTCTGCACTCAAATCTGTAAGTAAACTATTTGTTGTTGTTTTTGATTGAGAAATCGATACCGTCCTTGTATCTTCTTCAGATGTTTTGTCTTCATTTACACTCTGACTCTGACTCTTTGTTCTTGAACTTGATTGTGTCCAAGGCACTTCTGTCATTTGATTTTCTTCTGCACTGGATTCTTGAAATGAACTGCTTTCTTCTGTTGTGTTTTCTTGAAATGAACTTATTTCTCCTCTTGTAGATTGAGGTAGAGCTTTTGAAAGTTCTGGTGTCTCTTCTTGAATTGTATGCTCTTCTGCACTTGAAACTGTAAGTAAACTATTTGCTGTTGTACTTGATTGTGGGAAAGAAGTTGATAGTGTCCTTGTATCTTCTTGAGAAATGTTGTCTTCATTTACACTCGGACTCGAAAATATATTATTCGTGTTTGAACTTGATTGAGAAAGTGATGTTGATAGTGTCCATGGCACTTCTGTTATTTGACTTTCTTCCGAACTGAATTCTTGAAAAGAACTGCTTTCTTCTGTTTTAAGTTGAGGTAAAGATTTTGAAAGTTCAGAAGTTTCCTCTTGCTTTGTTTGATCTTCTGCACTCAAATCTGTAAGTAAACTATTTGTTGTTGTTTTTGATTGAGAAATCGATACCGTCCTTGTATCTTCTTGAGATGTTTTGTCTTCATTTACACTCTGACTCTGACTCTTTGTTCTTGAACTTGATTCTGTCCATGGCACTTCTGTCATTTGATTTTCTTCTCCACTGGATTCTTGAAATGAACTGCTTTCTTCTGTTGTGAGTTCTTGAAATGAACTTATTTCTCCTCTTGTAGATTGAGGTAGAGCTTTTGAAAGTTCTGATGTCTCTTCTTGAATTGTATGCTGTTCTGCACTTGAAACTGTAAGTAAACTATTTGCTGTTGTACTTGATTGTGGGAAAGAAGTTGATAGTGTCCTTGTATCTTCTTGAGAAATGTTGTCTTCATTTACAGTCTGACTCGAAAATATATTTTTTGTGTTTGAACTTGATTGAGAAAGTGATGTTGATAGCGTCCATGGTACTTCTGTAATTGGATTTTCTTCCGCACTGGATTCTTGGAATGAACTGCTTTCTTCTGTTGTTAATTGAGGTAAAGATTTTGAAAGTTCAGAAGTTTCCTCTTGCTTTGTTTGATCTTCTGCACTCAAATCTGTAAGTAAACTATTTGTTGTTGTTTTTGATTGAGAAATCGATACCGTCCTTGTATCTTCTTCAGATGTTTTGTCTTCATTTACACTCTGACTCTGACTCTGACTCTTTGTTCTTGAACTTGATTGTGTCCAAGGCACTTCTGTCATTTGATTTTCTTCTGCACTGGATTCTTGAAATGAACTGCTTTCTTCTGTTGTGTTTTCTTGAAATGAACTTATTTCTCCTCTTGTAGATTGAGGTAGAGCTTTTGAAAGTTCTGGTGTCTCTTCTTGAATTGTATGCTCTTCTGCACTTGAAACTGTAAGTAAACTATTTGCTGTTGTACTTGATTGTGGGAAAGAAGTTGATAGTGTCCTTGTATCTTCTTGAGAAATGTTGTCTTCATTTACACTCGGACTCGAAAATATATTATTCGTGTTTGAACTTGATTGAGAAAGTGATGTTGATAGTGTCCATGGCACTTCTGTTATTTGACTTTCTTCCGAACTGGATTCTTGAAAAGAATTGCTTTCTTCTGTTTTAAGTTGAGGTAAAGATTTTGAAAGTTCCGATGTTTCCTCTTGCTTTGTTTGATCTTCTGCACTCAAATCTGTAAGTAAACTATTTGTTGTTGTTCTTGATTGAGAAATCGATACCGTCTTTGAATCTTCTTGAGATGTTTTGTCTTCATTTACACTCTGACTCTGGCTCTTTGTTCTTGAACTTGATTGTGTCCATGGCACTTCTGTCATTTGATTTTCTTCTGCACTGGATTCTTGAAATGAACTGCTTTCTTCTGTTGTGTTTTCTTGAAATGAACTTATTTCTCCTCTTGTAGATTGAGATAGAGCTTTTGAAAGTTCCGATGTTTCCTCTCGAATTGTTTGCTCTTCTGCGCTCGAATATGTATGTAAACTGTGTGCTGCTGTACTTGATTGTGGGAAAGAAGTTGATAGTGTCCTTGTGTCTTCTTGAGATGTTTTGTCTTCATTTACACTCTGACTCTGACTTTTTGTTCTTGAACTTGATTGTGTCCAAGGCACTTCTGTTATTTGACTTTCTTCCGAACTGGATTCTTGAAAAGAACTGCTTTCTTCTGTTTTAAGTTGAGGTAAAGATTTTGAAAGTTCCGATGTTTCCTCTTGCTTTGTTTGATCTTCTGCACTCAAATCTGTAAGTAAACTATTTGTTGTTGGTCTTGATTGAGAAATCGAGACCGTCCTTGTATCTTCTTGAGATGTTTTGTCTTCATTTACACTCTGACTCTGACTCTTTGTTCTTGAACTTGATTGTGTCCAAGGCACTTCTGTCATTTGATTTTCTTCTGCACTGGATTCTTGAAATGAACTGCTTTCTTCTGTTGTGAGTTCTTGAAATGAACTTATTTCTCCTCTTGTAGATTGCGGTAGAGCTTTTGAAAGTTCTGATGTCTCTTCTTGAATTGTATGCTCTTCTGCACTTGAAACTGTAAGTAAACTATTTGCTGTTGTACTTGATTGTGGGAAAGAAGTTGATAGTGTCCTTGTATCTTCTTGAGAAATGTTGTCTTCATTTACAGTCTGACTCGAAAATATATTTTTTGTTTTGGAACTTGATTGAGAAAGTGATGTTGATAGCGTCCATGGTACTTCTGTAATTGGATTTTCTTCCGCACTGGATTCTTGGAATGAACTGCTTTCTTCTGTTGTTAATTGAGGTAAAGATTTTGAAAGTTCAGAAGTTTCCTCTTGCTTTGTTTGATCTTCTGCACTCAAATCTGTAAGTAAACTATTTGCTGTTGTACTTGATTGTGGGAAAGAAGTTGATAGTGTCCTTGTATCTTCTTGAGAAATGTTGTCTTCATTTACAGTCTGACTCGAAAATATATTTTTTGTTTTGGAACTTGATTGAGAAAGTGATGTTGATAGCGTCCATGGTACTTCTGTAATTGGATTTTCTTCCGCACTGGATTCTTGGAATGAACTGCTTTCTTCTGTTGTTAATTGAGGTAAAGATTTTGAAAGTTCCGATGTTTCCTCTCGAATTGTTTGCTCTTCTGCACTCGAATATGTAAGTAAACTATTTGCTGCTGTTCTTGATTGTGGGAAAGAAGCTGATAGTGTCCTTGTGTCTTCTTTAGATGTTTTGTCTTCATTTACACTCTGACTCTGACTTTTTGTTCTTGAACTTGATTGTGTCCAAGGCACTTCTGTTATTTGACTTTCTTCCGAACTGAATTCTTGAAAAGAACTGCTTTCTTCTGTTTTAAGTTGAGGTAAAGATTTTGAAAGTTCAGAAGTTTCCTCTTGCTTTGTTTGATCTTCTGCACTCAAATCTGTAAGTAAACTATTTGTTGTTGTTTTTGATTGAGAAATCGATACCGTTCTTGTATCTTCTTGAGATGTTTTGTCTTCATTTACACTCTGACTCTGACTCTGACTCTTTGTTCTTGAACTTGATTGTGTCCAAGGCACTTCTGTCATTTGATTTTCCTCTGCACTGGATTCTTGAAATGAACTGCTTTCTTCTGTTGTGAGTTCTTGAAATGAACTTATTTCTCCTCTTGTAGATTGAGGTAGAGCTTTTGAAAGTTCTGATGTCTCTTCTCGAATTGTATGCTCTTCTGCACTTGAAACTGTAAGTAAACTATTTGCTGTTGTACTTGATTGTGGGAAAGAAGTTGATAGTGTTCTTGTATCTTCCTGAGAAATGTTGTCTTCATTTACAGTCTGACTCGAAAATATATTTTTTGTTTTGGAACTTGATTGAGAAAGTGATGTTGATAGTGTCCATGGTACTTCTGTAATTGGATTTTCTTCCGCACTGGATTCTTGGAATGAACTGCTTTCTTCTGTTGTTAATTGAGGTAAAGATTTTGAAAGTTCCGATGTTTCCTCTCGAATTGTTTGCTCTTCTGCACTCGAATATGTAAGTAAACTATTTGCTGCTGTACTTGATTGTGGGAAAGAAGCTGATAGTGTCCTTGTGTCTTCTTGAGATGTTTTGTTTTCATTTACACTCTGACTCTGACTTTTTGTTCTTAAACTTGATTGTGTCCAAGGCACTTCTGTTATTTGACTTTCTTCCGAACTGGATTCTTGAAAAGAATTGCTTTCTTCTGTTTTAAGTTGAGGTAAAGATTTTGAAAGTTCCGATGTTTCCTCTTGCTTTGTTTGATCTTCTGCACTCAAATCTGTAAGTAAACTATTTGTTGTTGTTTTTGATTGAGAAATCGATACCGTCCTTGTATCTTCTTGAGATGTTTTGTCTTCATTTACACTCTGACTCTGACTCTTTGTTCTTGAACTTGATTGTGTCCAAGGCACTTCTGTCATTTGATTTTCTTCTGCACTGGATTCTTGAAATGAACTGCTTTCTTCTGTTGTGAGTTCTTGAAATGAACTTATTTCTCCTCTTGTAGATTGAGGTAGAGCTTTTGAAAGTTCTGATGTCTCTTCTCGAATTGTATGCTCTTCTGCACTTGAAACTGTAAGTAAACTATTTGCTGTTGTACTTGATTGTGAGAAAGAATTTGATAGTGTCCTTGTATCTTCTTGAGAAATGTTGTCTTCATTTACAGTCTGACTCGAAAATATATTTTTTGTTTTGGAACTTGATTGAGAAAGTGATGTTGATAGCGTCCATGGTACTTCTGTAATTGGATTTTCTTCCGCACTGGATTCTTGGAATGAACTGCTTTCTTCTGTTGTTAATTGAGGTAAAGATTTTGAAAGTTCCGATGTTTCCTCTCGAATTGTTTGCTCTTCTGCACTCGAATATGTAAGTAAACTATTTGCTGCTGTACTTGATTGTGGGAAAGAAGTTGATAGTGTCCTTGTGTCTTCTTGAGATGTTTTGTCTTCATTTACACTCTGACTCTGACTTTTTGTTCTTGAACTTGATTGTGTCCAAGGCACTTCTGTTATTTGACTTTCTTCCGAACTGGATTCTTGAAAAGAACTGCTTTCTTCTGTTTTAAGTTGAGGTAAAGATTTTGAAAGTTCCGATGTTTCCTCTTGCTTTGTTTGATCTTCTGCACTCAAATCTGTAAGTAAACTATTTGTTGTTGGTCTTGATTGAGAAATCGATACCGTCCTTGTATCTTCTTGAGATGTTTTGTCTTCATTTACACTCTGACTCTGACTCTTTGTTCTTGAACTTGATTGTGTCCAAGGCACTTCTGTCATTTGATTTTCTTCTGCACTGGATTCTTGAAATGAACTGCTTTCTTCTGTTGTGAGTTCTTGAAATGAACTTATTTCTCCTCTTGTAGATTGCGGTAGAGCTTTTGAAAGTTCTGATGTCTCTTCTTGAATTGTATGCTCTTCTGCACTTGAAACTGTAAGTAAACTATTTGCTGTTGTACTTGATTGTGGGAAAGAAGTTGATAGTGTCCTTGTATCTTCTTGAGAAATGTTGTCTTCATTTACAGTCTGACTCGAAAATATATTTTTTGTTTTGGAACTTGATTGAGAAAGTGATGTTGATAGCGTCCATGGTACTTCTGTAATTGGATTTTCTTCCGCACTGGATTCTTGGAATGAACTGCTTTCTTCTGTTGTTAATTGAGGTAAAGATTTTGAAAGTTCAGAAGTTTCCTCTTGCTTTGTTTGATCTTCTGCACTCAAATCTGTAAGTAAACTATTTGCTGTTGTACTTGATTGTGGGAAAGAAGTTGATAGTGTCCTTGTATCTTCTTGAGAAATGTTGTCTTCATTTACAGTCTGACTCGAAAATATATTTTTTGTTTTGGAACTTGATTGAGAAAGTGATGTTGATAGCGTCCATGGTACTTCTGTAATTGGATTTTCTTCCGCACTGGATTCTTGGAATGAACTGCTTTCTTCTGTTGTTAATTGAGGTAAAGATTTTGAAAGTTCCGATGTTTCCTCTCGAATTGTTTGCTCTTCTGCACTCGAATATGTAAGTAAACTATTTGCTGCTGTTCTTGATTGTGGGAAAGAAGCTGATAGTGTCCTTGTGTCTTCTTTAGATGTTTTGTCTTCATTTACACTCTGACTCTGACTTTTTGTTCTTGAACTTGATTGTGTCCAAGGCACTTCTGTTATTTGACTTTCTTCCGAACTGAATTCTTGAAAAGAACTGCTTTCTTCTGTTTTAAGTTGAGGTAAAGATTTTGAAAGTTCAGAAGTTTCCTCTTGCTTTGTTTGATCTTCTGCACTCAAATCTGTAAGTAAACTATTTGTTGTTGTTTTTGATTGAGAAATCGATACCGTCCTTGTATCTTCTTGAGATGTTTTGTCTTCATTTACACTTTGAGTCGAAAATATATTCTTTGTTGGGTGATCTTTGTCTGTGTTTGAAATTTTGCTAAGATCACTGAATAGTGTGCTCGAAGCAGGAACATATTGCGATTGATTTCCAATTTCGCTTTGGGATATTTGATACGGTAATGTACTCGAAATTTGTAATGATGTTGACAGATTTTTATCTTTTCCTTTGGTATTTGTATTTTCTTGTGTACTTTTATATGAAGGTAGATTTGAGGAGTACTGAAGATCTTCGATTGACTTTATTTGGCTTGCTGTTAAGATAGATACATCAATAGAAGTGGGATCTGTAATACAGTTGCAGATACACGAGTCATTTCCTTGTTCTAATAGGCAAGTGCATTCGCAAGCATTATCTGTAGATAGTTTACTGCTCGTTATTGGCTCTATCATAATTAAAGATGAAAACTCCGATGATTGCTCTTCTGACCTCGAATCTGTAAGTAAACTATTTGCTGTTGTATTTGATTGTGGGAAAGAAGTTGATAGTGTTCTTGTATCTTCTTGAGATGTTTTGGCTTTATTTTCACTCGGACTCGAAAATATATTATTCGTGTTTGAACTTAATTGAAAAAGTGATGTTGATAGTGTCCATGGTACTTCTGTCATTTGATTTTCATCCGAACTGGATTCTTGAAATGAACTGCTTTCTTCTGTTTTAAATTGAGGTAAAGATTTTGAAAGTTCCGATGTTACCTCTTGCTTTGTTTGATCTTCTACACTCAAATCTGTAAGTAAACTATTTGTTTTTGTTATTGATTGAGAAATCGATACCGTCCTTGTATCTTCTTGAGATGTTTTGTCTTCATTTACACTTTGACTCGAAAATATATTCTTTGTTGGGTGATCTTTGTCTGTGTTTGAAATTTTGCTAAGATCACTGAATAGTGTGCTCGAAGCAGGAACATATTGCGATTGATTTCCAATTTCGCTTTGGGATATTTGATACGGTAATGTACTCAAAATTTGTAATGATGTTGACAGATTTTTATCTTTTCCTTTGGTATTTGTATTTTCTTGTGTACTTTTATATGAAGGTAGATTTGAGGAGTACTGAAGATCTTCGATTGACTTTATTTGGCTTGCTGTTAAGATAGATACATCAATAGAAGTGGGATCTGTAATACAGTTGCAGATACACGAGTCATTTCCTTGTTCTAATAGGCAAGTGCATTCGCAAGCATTATCTGTAGATAGTTTACTGCTCGTTATTGGCTCTATCATAATTAAAGATGAAAACTCCGATGATTGCTCTTCTGACCTCGAATCTGTAAGTAAACTATTTGCTGTTGTACTTGATTGTGGGAAAGAAGTTGATAGTGTTCTTGTATCTTCTTGAGATGTTTTGGCTTTATTTTCACTCGGACTCGAAAATATATTATTCGTGTTTGAACTTAATTGAAAAAGTGATGTTGATAGTGTCCATGGTACTTCTGTCATTTGATTTTCATCCGAACTGGATTCTTGGTATGAACTGCTTTCTTCTGTTGTTAATTCAGGTAAAGATTTTGAAAGTTCCGATGTTTCCTCTCGAATTGTTTGCTCTTCTGCACTCGAATATGTAAGTAAACTATGTGCTGCTGTACTTGATTGTGGGAAGGAAGTTGATAGTGTCCTTGTGTCTTCTTGGGATGTTTTGGCTTCATTTACACTCGGACTCGAAAATATATTATTCGTGTTTGAACTTGATTGAAAAAGTGATGTTGATAGTGTCCATGGCACTTCTGTTTTTTGAATTTCTTCCGAACTGGATTCTTGAAATGAACTGCTTTCTTCTGTTTTAAGTTGAGGTAAAGATTTTGAAAGTTCCGGTGTTTCCTCTTGCTTTGTTTGATCTTCTGCACTCAAATCTGTAAGTAAACTATTTGTTGTTGTTTTTGATTGAGAAATCGATACCGTCATTGTATCTTCTTGAGATGTTTTGTCTTCATTTACACTTTGACTCGAAAATATATTCTTTGTTCGGTGATCTTTGATTAGATTTGAGGAGTACTGAAGATCTTCGATTGAATTTATTTGGCTTGCTGTTAAGATAGATACATCAATAGAAGTGGGATCTGTAATACAGTTGCAGATACACGAGTCATTTCCTTGTTCTAATAGGCAAGTGCATTCGCAAGCATTATCTGTAGATAGTTTACTGCTCGTTATTGGCTCTATCATAATTAAAGATGAAAACTCCGATGATTGCTCTTCTGACCTCGAAACTGTAAGTAAACTATTTGCTGTTGTACTTGATTGTGGGAAAGAAGTTGATAGTGTTCTTGTATCTTCTTGAGATGTTTTGGCTTTATTTTCACTCGGACTCGAAAATATATTATTCGTGTTTGAATTTGATTGAAAAAGTGAAGTTGATAGTGTCCATGGCACTTCTGTTATTTGAATTTCTTCCGAACTGGATTCTTGAAATGAACTGCTTTCTTCTGTTTTAAATTGAGGTAAAGATTTTGAAAGTTCCGATGTTACCTCTTGCTTTGTTTGATCTTCTACACTCAAATCTGTAAGTAAACTATTTGTTTTTGTTATTGATTGAGAAATCGATACCGTCCTTGTATCTTCTTGAGATGTTTTGTCTTCATTTACACTTTGACTCGAAAATATATTCTTTGTTGGGTGATCTTTGTCTGTGTTTGAAATTTTGCTAAGATCACTGAATAGTGTGCTCGAAGCAGGAACATATTGCGATTGATTTCCAATTTCGCTTTGGGATATTTGATACGGTAATGTACTCAAAATTTGTAATGATGTTGACAGATTTTTATCTTTTCCTTTGGTATTTGTATTTTCTTGTGTACTTTTATATGAAGGTAGATTTGAGGAGTACTGAAGATCTTCGATTGACTTTATTTGGCTTGCTGTTAAGATAGATACATCAATAGAAGTGGGATCTGTAATACAGTTGCAGATACACGAGTCATTTCCTTGTTCTAATAGGCAAGTGCATTCGCAAGCATTATCTGTAGATAGTTTACTGCTCGTTATTGGCTCTAACATAATTAAAGATGAAAACTCCGATGATTGCTCTTCTGACCTCGAATCTGTAAGTAAACTATTTGCTGTTGTACTTGATTGTGGGAAAGAAGTTGATAGTGTTCTTGTATCTTCTTGAGATGTTTTGGCTTTATTTTCACTCGGACTCGAAAATATATTATTCGTGTTTGAACTTAATTGAAAAAGTGATGTTGATAGTGTCCATGGTACTTCTGTCATTTGATTTTCATCCGAACTGGATTCTTGGTATGAACTGCTTTCTTCTGTTGTTAATTCAGGTAAAGATTTTGAAAGTTCCGATGTTTCCTCTCGAATTGTTTGCTCTTCTGCACTCGAATATGTAAGTAAACTATGTGCTGCTGTACTTGATTGTGGGAAGGAAGTTGATAGTGTCCTTGTGTCTTCTTGGGATGTTTTGGCTTCATTTACACTCTGACTCGAAAATATATTATTCGTGTTTGAACTTGATTGAAAAAGTGATGTTGATAGTGTCCATGGCACTTCTGTTTTTTGAATTTCTTCCGAACTGGATTCTTGAAATGAACTGCTTTCTTCTGTTTTAAGTTGAGGTAAAGATTTTGAAAGTTCCGGTGTTTCCTCTTGCTTTGTTTGATCTTCTGCACTCAAATCTGTAAGTAAACTATTTGTTGTTGTTTTTGATTGAGAAATCGATACCGTCATTGTATCTTCTTGAGATGTTTTGTCTTCATTTACACTTTGACTCGAAAATATATTCTTTGTTCGGTGATCTTTGATTAGATTTGAGGAGTACTGAAGATCTTCGATTGAATTTATTTGGCTTGCTGTTAAGATAGATACATCAATAGAAGTGGGATCTGTAATACAGTTGCAGATACACGAGTCATTTCCTTGTTCTAATAGGCAAGTGCATTCGCAAGCATTATCTGTAGATAGTTTACTGCTCGTTATTGGCTCTATCATAATTAAAGATGAAAACTCCGATGATTGCTCTTCTGACCTCGAATCTGTAAGTAAACTATTTGCTGTTGTACTTGATTGTGGGAAAGAAGTTGATAGTGTTCTTGTATCTTCTTGAGATGTTTTGGCTTTATTTTCACTCGGACTCGAAAATATATTATTCGTGTTTGAACTTAATTGAAAAAGTGATGTTGATAGTGTCCATGGTACTTCTGTCATTTGATTTTCATCCGAACTGGATTCTTGAAATGAACTGCTTTCTTCTGTTGTTAATTGAGGTAAAGATTTTGAAAGTTCCGATGTTTCCTTTTGCTTTGTTTGATCTTCTGCACTCAAATCTGTAAGTAAACTATTTGTTGTTGTTTTTGATTGAGAAATCGATACCGTCCTTGTATCTTCTTGAGATGTTTTGTCTTCATTTACACTCTGACTCTGACTCTTTGTTCTTGAACTTGATTGTGTCCATGGCACTTCTGTCATTTGATTTTCTTCTGCACTGGATTCTTGAAATGAACTGCTTTCTTCTGTTGTGAGTTCTTGAAATGAACTTATTTCTCCTCTTGTAGATTGAGGTAGAGCTTTTGAAAGTTCTGATGTCTCTTCTTGAATTGTATGCTGTTCTGCACTTGAAACTGTAAGTAAACTATTTGCTGTTGTACTTGATTGTGGGAAAGAAGTTGATAGTGTCCTTGTATCTTCTTGAGAAATGTTGTCTTCATTTACAGTCTGACTCGAAAATATATTTTTTGTGTTTGAACTTGATTGAGAAAGTGATGTTGATAGTGTCCATGGTACTTCTGTAATTGGATTTTCTTCCGCACTGGATTCTTGGAATGAACTGCTTTCTTCTGTTGTTAATTGAGGTAAAGATTTTGAAAGTTCCGATGTTTCCTCTCGAATTGTTTGATCTTCTGCACTCGAATATGTAAGTAAACTATGTGCTGCTGTACTTGATTGTGGGAAGGAAGTTGATAGTGTCCTTGTGTCTTCTTGAGATGTTTTGTCTTCATTTACACTCTGACTCTGACTCTTTGTTCTTGAACTTGATTGTGTCCATGGCACTTCTGTCATTTGATTTTCTTCTGCACTGGATTCTTGAAATGAACTGCTTTCTTCTGTTGTGAGTTCTTGAAATGAACTTATTTCTCCTCTTGTAGATTGAGGTAGAGCTTTTGAAAGTTCTGATGTCTCTTCTTGAATTGTATGCTCTTCTGCACTTGAAACTGTAAGTAAACTATTTGCTGTTGTACTTGATTGTGAGAAAGAATTTGATAGTGTCCTTGTATCTTCTTGAGAAATGTTGTCTTCATTTACACTCGGACTCGAAAATATATTATTCGTGTTTGAACTTAATTGAAAAAGTGATGTTGATATTGTCCATGGCACTTCTGTAATTGGATTTTCTTCCGCACTGGATTCTTGGAATGAACTGCTTTCTTCTGTTGTTAATTGAGGTAAAGATTTTGAAAGTTCCGATGTTTCCTCTTGCTTTGTTTGATCTTCTGCACTCAAATCTGTAAGTAAACTATTTGTTGTTGTTTTTGATTGAGAAATCGATACCGTCCTTGTATCTTCTTGAGATGTTTTGTCTTCATTTACACTCTGACTCTGACTCTTTGTTCTTGAACTTGATTGTGTCCAAGGCACTTCTGTCATTTGATTTTCCTCTGCACTGGATTCTTGAAATGAACTGCTTTCTTCTGTTGTTAATTGAGGTAAAGATTTTGAAAGTTCCGATGTTTCCTCTCGAATTGTTTGATCTTCTGCACTGGATTCTTGAAATGAACTTTCTTTTGTTGTGTGTTCTTGAAATGAACTTATTTCTCCTCTTGTAGATTGAGGTAGAGCTTTTGAAAGTTCTGATGTCTCTTCTCGAATTGTATGCTCTTCTGCACTTGAAACTGTAAGTAAACTATTTGCTGTTGTACTTGATTGTGGGAAAGAAGTTGATAGTGTCCTTGTATCTTCTTGAGAAATGTTGTCTTCATTTACACTCGGACTCGAAAATATATTATTCGTGTTTGAACTTAATTGAAAAAGTGATGTTGATAGTGTCCATGGCACTTCTGTAATTGGATTTTCTTCCGCACTGGATTCTTGGAATGAACTGCTTTCTTCTGTTGTTAATTGAGGTAAAGATTTTGAAAGTTCCGATGTTTCCTCTTGCTTTGTTTGATCTTCTGCACTCAAATCTGTAAGTAAACTATTTGTTGTTGTTTTTGATTGAGAAATCGATACCGTCCTTGTATCTTCTTGAGATGTTTTGTCTTCATTTACACTCTGACTCTGACTCTTTGTTCTTGAACTTGATTGTGTCCATGGCACTTCTGTCATTTGATTTTCTTCTGCACTGGATTCTTGAAATGAACTGCTTTCTTCTGTTGTGAGTTCTTGAAATGAACTTATTTCTCCTCTTGTAGATTGAGGTAGAGCTTTTGAAAGTTCTGATGTCTCTTCTTGAATTGTATGCTGTTCTGCACTTGAAACTGTAAGTAAACTATTTGCTGTTTTACTTGATTGTGGGAAAGAAGTTGATAGTGTCCTTGTATCTTCTTGAGAAATGTTGTCTTCATTTACAGTCTGACTCGAAAATATATTTTTTGTTTTTGAACTTGATTGAGAAAGTGATGTTGATAGTGTCCATGGTACTTCTGTAATTAGATTTTCTTCCGCACTGGATTCTTGGAATGAACTGCTTTCTTCTGTTGTTAATTGAGGTAAAGATTTTGAAAGTTCCGATGTTTCCTCTTGCTTTGTTTGATCTTCTGCACTCAAATCTGTAAGTAAACTATTTGTTGTTGTTCTTGATTGAGAAATCGATACCGTCCTTGTATCTTCTTGAGATGTTTTGTCTTCATTTACACTCTGACTCTGACTCTTTGTTCTTGAACTTGATTGTGTCCATGGCACTTCTGTCATTTGATTTTCTTCTGCACTGGATTCTTGAAATGAACTGCTTTCTTCTGTTGTGTGTTCTTGAAATGAACTTATTTCTCCTCTTGTAGATTGAGGTAGAGCTTTTGAAAGTTCTGATGTCTCTTCTTGAATTGTATGCTCTTCTGCACTTGAAACTGTAAGTAAACTATTTGCTGTTGTACTTGATTGTGGGAAAGAAGTTGATAGTGTCCTTGTATCTTCTTGAGAAATGTTGTCTTCATTTACACTCGGACTCGAAAATATATTATTCGTGTTTGAACTTAATTGAAAAAGTGATGTTGATAGTGTCCAAGGCACTTCTGTAATTGGATTTTCTTCCGCACTGGATTCTTGCAATGAACTGCTTTCTTCTGTTGTTAATTGAGGTAAAGATTTTGAAAGTTCCGATGTTTCCTCTTGCTTTGTTTGATCTTCTGCACTCAAATCTGTAAGTAAACTATTTGTTGTTGTTTTTGATTGAGAAATCGATACCGTCCTTGTATCTTCTTGAGATGTTTTGTCTTCATTTACACTCTGACTCTGACTCTTTGTTCTTGAACTTGATTGTGTCCAAGGCACTTCTGTCATTTGATTTTCCTCTGCACTGGATTCTTGAAATGAACCGCTTTCTTCTGTTGTGAGTTCTTGAAATGAACTTATTTCTCCTCTTGTAGATTGAGGTAGAGCTTTTGAAAGTTCTGATGTCTCTTCTTGAATTGTATGCTGTTCTGCACTTGAAACTGCAAGTAAACTATTTGCTGTTGTACTTGATTGTGGGAAAGAAGTTGATAGTGTCCTTGTATCTTCTTGAGAAATGTTGTCTTCATTTACAGTCTGACTCGAAAATATATTTTTTGTGTTTGAACTTGATTGAGAAAGTGATGTTGATAGTGTCCATGGTACTTCTGTAATTGGATTTTCTTCCGCACTGGATTCTTGGAATGAACTGCTTTCTTCTGTTGTTAATTGAGGTAAAGATTTTGAAAGTTCCGATGTTTCCTCTCGAATTGTTTGATCTTCTGCACTCGAATATGTAAGTAAACTATGTGCTGCTGTACTTGATTGTGGGAAGGAAGTTGATAGTGTCCTTGTGTCTTCTTGAGATGTTTTGTCTTCATTTACACTCTGACTCTGACTCTTTGTTCTTGAATTTGATTGTGTCCATGGCACTTCTGTCATTTGATTTTCTTCTGCACTGGATTCTTGAAATGAACTGCTTTCTTTTGTTGTGTGTTCTTGAAATGAACTTATTTCTCCTCTTGTAGATTGAGGTAGAGCTTTTGAACGTTCTGATGTCTCTTCTTGAATTGTATGCTCTTCTGCACTTGAAACTGTAAGTAAACTATTTGCTGTTTTACTTGATTGTGGGAAAGAAGTTGATAGTGTCCTTGTATCTTCTTGAGAAATGTTGTCTTCATTTACACTCGGACTCGAAAATATATTATTCGTGTTTGAACTTAATTGAAAAAGTGATGTTGATAGTGTCCATGGCACTTCTGTAATTGGATTTTCTTCCGCACTGGATTCTTGGAATGAACTGCTTTCTTCTGTTGTTAATTGAGGTAAAGATTTTGAAAGTTCCGATGTTTCCTCTTGCTTTGTTTGATCTTCTGCACTCAAATCTGTAAGTAAACTATTTGTTGTTGTTTTTGATTGAGAAATCGATACCGTCCTTGTATCTTCTTGAGATGTTTTGTCTTCATTTACACTCTGACTCTGACTCTTTGTTCTTGAACTTGATTGTGTCCATGGCACTTCTGTCATTTGATTTTCTTCTGCACTGGATTCTTGAAATGAACTGCTTTCTTCTGTTGTGTGTTCTTGAAATGAACTTATTTCTCCTCTTGTAGATTGAGGTAGAGCTTTTGAAAGTTCTGATGTCTCTTCTTGAATTGTATGCTGTTCTGCACTTGAAACTGTAAGTAAACTATTTGCTGTTGTACTTGATTGTGGGAAAGAAGTTGATAGTGTCCTTGTATCTTCTTGAGAAATGTTGTCTTCATTTACACTCGGACTCGAAAATATATTATTCGTGTTTGAACTTAATTGAAAAAGTGATGTTGATATTGTCCATGGCACTTCTGTAATTGGATTTTCTTCCGCACTGGATTCTTGGAATGAACTGCTTTCTTCTGTTGTTAATTGAGGTAAAGATTTTGAAAGTTCCGATGTTTCCTCTTGCTTTGTTTGATCTTCTGCACTCAAATCTGTAAGTAAACTATTTGTTGTTGTTCTTGATTGAGAAATTGATACCGTCCTTGTATCTTCTTGAGATGTTTTGTCTTCATTTACACTCTGACTCTGACTCTTTGTTCTTGAACTTGATTGTGTCCATGGCACTTCTGTCATTTGATTTTCTTCTGCACTGGATTCTTGAAATGAACTGCTTTCTTCTGTTGTGAGTTCTTGAAATGAACTTATTTCTCCTCTTGTAGATTGAGGTAGAGCTTTTGAAAGTTCTGATGTCTCTTCTTGAATTGTATGCTGTTCTGCACTTGAAACTGTAAGTAAACTATTTGCTGTTGTACTTGATTGTGGGAAAGAAGTTGATAGTGTCCTTGTATCTTCTTGAGAAATGTTGTCTTCATTTACACTCGGACTCGAAAATATATTATTCGTGTTTGAACTTAATTGAAAAAGTGATGTTGATAGTGTCCATGGCACTTCTGTAATTGGATTTTCTTCCGCACTGGATTCTTGGAATGAACTGCTTTCTTCTGTTGTTAATTGAGGTAAAGATTTTGAAAGTTCCGATGTTTCCTCTTGCTTTGTTTGATCTTCTGCACTCAAATCTGTAAGTAAACTATTTGTTGTTGTTTTTGATTGACAAATCGATACCGTCCTTGTATCTTCTTGAGATGTTTTGTCTTCATTTACACTCTGACTCTGACTCTTTGTTCTTGAACTTGATTGTGTCCAAGGCACTTCTGTCATTTGATTTTCCTCTGCACTGGATTCTTGAAATGAACTGCTTTCTTCTGTTGTTAATTGAGGTAAAGATTTTGAAAGTTCCGATGTTTCCTCTCGAATTGTTTGATCTTCTGCACTCGAATATGTAAGTAAACTATGTGCTGCTGTACTTGATTGTGGGAAGGAAGTTGATAGTGTCCTTGTGTCTTCTTGAGATGTTTTGTCTTCATTTACACTCTGACTCTGACTCTTTGTTCTTGAATTTGATTGTGTCCATGGCACTTCTGTCATTTGATTTTCTTCTGCACTGGATTCTTGAAATGAACTGCTTTCTTTTGTTGTGTGTTCTTGAAATGAACTTTTTTCTCCTCTTGTAGATTGAGGTAGAGCTTTTGAACGTTCTGATGTCTCTTCTTGAATTGTATGCTCTTCTGCACTTGAAACTGTAAGTAAACTATTTGCTGTTTTACTTGATTGTGGGAAGGAAGTTGATAGTGTCCTTGTATCTTCTTGAGAAATGTTGTCTTCATTTACACTCGGACTCGAAAATATATTATTCGTGTTTGAACTTAATTGAAAAAGTGATGTTGATAGTGTCCAAGGCACTTCTGTAATAGGATTTTCTTCCGCACTGGATTCTTGGAATGAACTGCTTTCTTCTGTTGTTAATTGAGGTAAAGATTTTGAAAGTTCCGATGTTTCCTCTTGCTTTGTTTGATCTTCTGCACTCAAATCTGTAAGTAAACTATTTGTTGTTGTTTTTGATTGAGAAATCGATACCGTCCTTGTATCTTCTTGAGATGTTTTGTCTTCATTTACACTCTGACTCTGACTCTTTGTTCTTGAACTTGATTGTGTCCATGGCACTTGTGTCATTTGATTTTCTTCTGCACTGGATTCTTGAAATGAACTGCTTTCTTCTGTTGTGTGTTCTTGAAATGAACTTATTTCTCCTCTTGTAGATTGAGGTAGAGCTTTTGAAAGTTCTGATGTCTCTTCTCGAATTGTATGCTCTTCTGCACTTGAAACTGTAAGTAAACTATTTGCTGTTGTACTTGATTGTGGGAAAGAAGTTGATAGTGTCCTTGTATCTTCTTGAGAAATGTTGTCTTCATTTACACTCGGACTCGAAAATATATTATTCGTGTTTGAACTTAATTGAAAAAGTGATGTTGATAGTGTCCATGGCACTTCTGTAATTGGATTTTCTTCCGCACTGGATTCTTGGAATGAACTGCTTTCTTCTGTTGTTAATTGAGGTAAAGATTTTGAAAGTTCCGATGTTTCCTCTTGCTTTGTTTGATCTTCTGCACTCAAATCTGTAAGTAAACTATTTGTTGTTGTTTTTGATTGAGAAATCGATACCGTCCTTGTATCTTCTTGAGATGTTTTGTCTTCATTTACACTCTGACTCTGACTCTTTGTTCTTGAACTTGATTGTGTCCATGGCACTTCTGTCATTTGATTTTCTTCTGCACTGGATTCTTGAAATGAACTGCTTTCTTCTGTTGTGAGTTCTTGAAATGAACTTATTTCTCCTCTTGTAGATTGAGGTAGAGCTTTTGAAAGTTCTGATGTCTCTTCTTGAATTGTATGCTGTTCTGCACTTGAAACTGTAAGTAAACTATTTGCTGTTGTACTTGATTGTGGGAAAGAAGTTGATAGTGTCCTTGTATCTTCTTGAGAAATGTTGTCTTCATTTACAGTCTGACTCGAAAATATATTTTTTGTGTTTGAACTTGATTGAGAAAGTGATGTTGATAGTGTCCATGGTACTTCTGTAATTGGATTTTCTTCCGCACTGGATTCTTGGAATGAACTGCTTTCTTCTGTTGTTAATTGAGGTAAAGATTTTGAAAGTTCCGATGTTTCCTCTCGAATTGTTTGATCTTCTGCACTCGAATATGTAAGTAAACTATGTGCTGCTGTACTTGATTGTGGGAAGGAAGTTGATAGTGTCCTTGTGTCTTCTTGAGATGTTTTGTCTTCATTTACACTCTGACTCTGACTCTTTGTTCTTGAACTTGATTGTGTCCATGGCACTTCTGTCATTTGAAATGAACTGCTTTCTTCTGTTGTGAGTTCTTGAAATGAACTTATTTCTCCTCTTGTAGATTGAGGTAGAGCTTTTGAAAGTTCTGATGTCTCTTCTTGAATTGTATGCTCTTCTCCACTTGAAACTGTAAGTAAACTATTTGCTGTTGTACTTGATTGTGAGAAAGAATTTGATAGTGTCCTTGTATCTTCTTGAGAAATGTTGTCTTCATTTACACTCGGACTCGAAAATATATTATTCGTGTTTGAACTTAATTGAAAAAGTGATGTTGATATTGTCCATGGCACTTCTGTAATTGGATTTTCTTCCGCACTGGATTCTTGGAATGAACTGCTTTCTTCTGTTGTTAATTGAGGTAAAGATTTTGAAAGTTCCGATGTTTTCTCTTGCTTTGTTTGATCTTCTGCACTCAAATCTGTAAGTAAACTATTTGTTGTTGTTCTTGATTGAGAAATTGATACCGTCCTTGTATCTTCTTGAGATGTTTTGTCTTCATTTACACTCTGACTCTGACTCTTTGTTCTTGAACTTGATTGTGTCCATGGCACTTCTGTCATTTGATTTTCTTCTGCACTGGATTCTTGAAATGAACTGCTTTCTTCTGTTGTGAGTTCTTGAAATGAACTTATTTCTCCTCTTGTAGATTGAGGTAGAGCTTTTGAAAGTTCTGATGTCTCTTCTTGAATTGTATGCTCTTCTGCACTTGAAACTGTAAGTAAACTATTTGCTGTTTTACTTGATTGTGGGAAAGAAGTTGATAGTGTCCTTGTATCTTCTTGAGAAATGTTGTCTTCATTTACAGTCTGACTCGAAAATATATTTTTTGTTTTTGAACTTGATTGAGAAAGTGATGTTGATAGTGTCCATGGTACTTCTGTAATTAGATTTTCTTCCGCACTGGATTCTTGGAATGAACTGCTTTCTTCTGTTGTTAATTGAGGTAAAGATTTTGAAAGTTCCGATGTTTTCTCTTGCTTTGTTTGATCTTCTGCACGCAAATCTGTAAGTAAACTATTTGTTGTTGTTCTTGATTGAGAAATTGATACCGTCCTTGTATCTTCTTGAGATGTTTTGTCTTCATTTACACTCTGACTCTGACTCTTTGTTCTTGAACTTGATTGTGTCCATGGCACTTCTGTCATTTGATTTTCTTCTGCACTGGATTCTTGAAATGAACTGCTTTCTTCTGTTGTGTGTTCTTGAAATGAACTTATTTCTCCTCTTGTAGATTGAGGTAGAGCTTTTGAAAGTTCTGATGTCTCTTCTTGAATTGTATGCTGTTCTGCACTTGAAACTGTAAGTAAACTATTTGCTGTTGTACTTGATTGTGGGAAAGAAGTTGATAGTGTCCTTGTATCTTCTTGAGAAATGTTGTCTTCATTTACACTCGGACTCGAAAATATATTATTCGTGTTTGAACTTAATTGAAAAAGTGATGTTGATAGTGTCCATGGCACTTTTGTAATTGGACTTTCTTCCGCACTGGATTCTTGGAATGAACTGCTTTCTTCTGTTGTTAATTGAGGTAAAGATTTTGAAAGTTCCGATGTTTCCTCTTGCTTTGTTTGATCTTCTGCACTCAAATCTGTAAGTAAACTATTTGTTGTTGTTTTTGATTGAGAAATCGATACCGTCCTTGTATCTTCTTGAGATGTTTTGTCTTCATTTACACTCTGACTCTGACTCTTTGTTCTTGAACTTGATTGTGTCCATGGCACTTCTGTCATTTGATTTTCTTCTGCACTGGATTCTTGAAATGAACCGCTTTCTTCTGTTGTGAGTTCTTGAAATGAACTTATTTCTCCTCTTGTAGATTGAGGTAGAGCTTTTGAAAGTTCTGATGTCTCTTCTTGAATTGTATGCTCTTCTGCACTTGAAACTGTAAGTAAACTATTTGCTGTTGTACTTGATTGTGAGATAGAAGTTGATAGTGTCCTTGTATCTTCTTGAGAAATGTTGTCTTCATTTACACTCGGACTCGAAAATATATTATTCGTGTTTGAACTTAATTGAAAAAGTGATGTTGATATTGTCCATGGCACTTCTGTAATTGGATTTTCTTCCGCACTGGATTCTTGGAATGAACTGCTTTCTTCTGTTGTTAATTGAGGTAAAGATTTTGAAAGTTCCGATGTTTCCTCTTGCTTTGTTTGATCTTCTGCACTCAAATCTGTAAGTAAACTATTTGTTGTTGTTTTTGATTGAGAAATCGATACCGTCCTTGTATCTTCTTGAGATGTTTTGTCTTCATTTACACTCTGACTCTGACTCTTTGTTCTTGAACTTGATTGTGTCCAAGGCACTTCTGTCATTTGATTTTCCTCTGCACTGGATTCTTGAAATGAACTGCTTTCTTCTGTTGTTAATTGAGGTAAAGATTTTGAAAGTTCCGATGTTTCCTCTCGAATTGTTTGATCTTCTGCACTCGAATATGTAAGTAAACTATGTGCTGCTGTACTTGATTGTGGGAAGGAAGTTGATAGTGTCCTTGTGTCTTCTTGAGATGTTTTGTCTTCATTTACACTCTGACTCTGACTCTTTGTTCTTGAATTTGATTGTGTCCATGGCACTTCTGTCATTTGATTTTCTTCTGCACTGGATTCTTGAAATGAACTGCTTTCTTTTGTTGTGTGTTCTTGAAATGAACTTTTTTCTCCTCTTGTAGATTGAGGTAGAGCTTTTGAACGTTCTGATGTCTCTTCTTGAATTGTATGCTCTTCTGCACTTGAAACTGTAAGTAAACTATTTGCTGTTTTACTTGATTGTGGGAAGGAAGTTGATAGTGTCCTTGTATCTTCTTGAGAAATGTTGTCTTCATTTACACTCGGACTCGAAAATATATTATTCGTGTTTGAACTTAATTGAAAAAGTGATGTTGATAGTGTCCAAGGCACTTCTGTAATAGGATTTTCTTCCGCACTGGATTCTTGGAATGAACTGCTTTCTTCTGTTGTTAATTGAGGTAAAGATTTTGAAAGTTCCGATGTTTCCTCTTGCTTTGTTTGATCTTCTGCACTCAAATCTGTAAGTAAACTATTTGTTGTTGTTTTTGATTGAGAAATCGATACCGTCCTTGTATCTTCTTGAGATGTTTTGTCTTCATTTACACTCTGACTCTGACTCTTTGTTCTTGAACTTGATTGTGTCCATGGCACTTCTGTCATTTGATTTTCTTCTGCACTGGATTCTTGAAATGAACTTTCTTTTGTTGTGTGTTCTTGAAATGAACTTATTTCTCCTCTTGTAGATTGAGGTAGAGCTTTTGAAAGTTCTGATGTCTCTTCTCGAATTGTATGCTCTTCTGCACTTGAAACTGTAAGTAAACTATTTGCTGTTGTACTTGATTGTGGGAAAGAAGTTGATAGTGTCCTTGTATCTTCTTGAGAAATGTTGTCTTCATTTACACTCGGACTCGAAAATATATTATTCGTGTTTGAACTTAATTGAAAAAGTGATGTTGATAGTGTCCATGGCACTTCTGTAATTGGATTTTCTTCCGCACTGGATTCTTGGAATGAACTGCTTTCTTCTGTTGTTAATTGAGGTAAAGATTTTGAAAGTTCCGATGTTTCCTCTTGCTTTGTTTGATCTTCTGCACTCAAATCTGTAAGTAAACTATTTGTTGTTGTTTTTGATTGAGAAATCGATACCGTCCTTGTATCTTCTTGAGATGTTTTGTCTTCATTTACACTCTGACTCTGACTCTTTGTTCTTGAACTTGATTGTGTCCATGGCACTTCTGTCATTTGATTTTCTTCTGCACTGGATTCTTGAAATGAACTGCTTTCTTCTGTTGTGAGTTCTTGAAATGAACTTATTTCTCCTCTTGTAGATTGAGGTAGAGCTTTTGAAAGTTCTGATGTCTCTTCTCGAATTGTATGCTCTTCTGCACTTGAAACTGTAAGTAAACTATTTGCTGTTGTACTTGATTGTGAGATAGAAGTTGATAGTGTCCTTGTATCTTCTTGAGAAATGTTGTCTTCATTTACACTCGGACTCGAAAATATATTATTCGTGTTTGAACTTAATTGAAAAAGTGATGTTGATATTGTCCATGGCACTTCTGTAATTGGATTTTCTTCCGCACTGGATTCTTGGAATGAACTGCTTTCTTCTGTTGTTAATTGAGGTAAAGATTTTGAAAGTTCCGATGTTTCCTCTCGAATTGTTTGATCTTCTGCACTCGAATATGTAAGTAAACTATGTTCTGCTGCACTTGATTGTGGGAAGGAAGTTGATAGTGTCCTTGTGTCTTCTTGAGATGTTTTGTCTTCATTTACACTCTGACTCTGACTCTTTGTTCTTGAACTTGATTGTGTCCATGGCACTTCTGTCATTTCATTTTTTTCTGCACCGGATTCTTGAAATGAACTGCTTTCTTCTGTTGTGTGTTCTTGAAATGAACTTATTTCTCCTCTTGTAAATTGAGGTAGAGCTTTTGAAAGTTCTGATGTCTCTTCTTGAATTGTATGCTCTTCTGCACTTGAAACTGTAAGTAAACTATTTGCTGTTGTCCTTGATTGTGAGAAAGAAGTTGATAGTGTCCTTGTATCTTCTTGAGAAATGTTGTCTTCATTTACACTCGGACTCGAAAATATATTATTCGTGTTTGAACTTAATTGAAAAAGTGATGTTGATAGTGTCCATGGCACTTTTGTAATTGGACTTTCTTCCGCACTGGATTCTTGGAATGAACTGCTTTCTTCTGTTGTTAATTGAGGTAAAGATTTTGAAAGTTCCGCTGTTTCCTCTTGCTGTGTTTGATCTTCTGCACTCAAATCTGTAAGTAAACTATTTGTTGTTGTTTTTGATTGAGAAATCGATACCGTCCTTGTATCTTCTTGAGATGTTTTGTCTTCATTTACACTCTGACTCTGACTCTTTGTTCTTGAACTTGATTGTGTCCAAGGCACTTCTGTCATTTGATTTTCTTCTGCACTGGATTCTTGAAATGAACCGCTTTCTTCTGTTGTGAGTTCTTGAAATGAACTTATTTCTCCTCTTGTAGATTGAGGTAGAGCTTTTGAAAGTTCTGATGTCTCTTCTTGAATTGTATGCTCTTCTGCACTTGAAACTGTAAGTAAACTATTTGCTGTTGTACTTGATTGTGAGATAGAAGTTGATAGTGTCCTTGTATCTTCTTGAGAAATGTTGTCTTCATTTACACTCGGACTCGAAAATATATTATTCGTGTTTGAACTTAATTGAAAAAGTGATGTTGATATTGTCCATGGCACTTCTGTAATTGGATTTTCTTCCGCACTGGATTCTTGGAATGAACTGCTTTCTTCTGTTGTTAATTGAGGTAAAGATTTTGAAAGTTCCGATGTTTCCTCTTGCTTTGTTTGATCTTCTGCACTCAAATCTGTAAGTAAACTATTTGTTGTTGTTTTTGATTGAGAAATCGATACCGTCCTTGTATCTTCTTGAGATGTTTTGTCTTCATTTACACTCTGACTCTGACTCTTTGTTCTTGAACTTGATTGTGTCCAAGGCACTTCTGTCATTTGATTTTCCTCTGCACTGGATTCTTGAAATGAACTGCTTTCTTCTGTTGTTAATTGAGGTAAAGATTTTGAAAGTTCCGATGTTTCCTCTCGAATTGTTTGATCTTCTGCACTCGAATATGTAAGTAAACTATGTGCTGCTGTACTTGATTGTGGGAAGGAAGTTGATAGTGTCCTTGTGTCTTCTTGAGATGTTTTGTCTTCATTTACACTCTGACTCTGACTCTTTGTTCTTGAATTTGATTGTGTCCATGGCACTTCTGTCATTTGATTTTCTTCTGCACTGGATTCTTGAAATGAACTGCTTTCTTTTGTTGTGTGTTCTTGAAATGAACTTTTTTCTCCTCTTGTAGATTGAGGTAGAGCTTTTGAACGTTCTGATGTCTCTTCTTGAATTGTATGCTCTTCTGCACTTGAAACTGTAAGTAAACTATTTGCTGTTTTACTTGATTGTGGGAAGGAAGTTGATAGTGTCCTTGTATCTTCTTGAGAAATGTTGTCTTCATTTACACTCGGACTCGAAAATATATTATTCGTGTTTGAACTTAATTGAAAAAGTGATGTTGATAGTGTCCAAGGCACTTCTGTAATAGGATTTTCTTCCGCACTGGATTCTTGGAATGAACTGCTTTCTTCTGTTGTTAATTGAGGTAAAGATTTTGAAAGTTCCGATGTTTCCTCTTGCTTTGTTTGATCTTCTGCACTCAAATCTGTAAGTAAACTATTTGTTGTTGTTTTTGATTGAGAAATCGATACCGTCCTTGTATCTTCTTGAGATGTTTTGTCTTCATTTACACTCTGACTCTGACTCTTTGTTCTTGAACTTGATTGTGTCCATGGCACTTCTGTCATTTGATTTTCTTCTGCACTGGATTCTTGAAATGAACTTTCTTTTGTTGTGTGTTCTTGAAATGAACTTATTTCTCCTCTTGTAGATTGAGGTAGAGCTTTTGAAAGTTCTGATGTCTCTTCTCGAATTGTATGCTCTTCTGCACTTGAAACTGTAAGTAAACTATTTGCTGTTGTACTTGATTGTGGGAAAGAAGTTGATAGTGTCCTTGTATCTTCTTGAGAAATGTTGTCTTCATTTATACTCGGACTCGAAAATATATTATTCGTGTTTGAACTTAATTGAAAAAGTGATGTTGATAGTGTCCATGGCACTTCTGTAATTGGATTTTCTTCCGCACTGGATTCTTGGAATGAACTGCTTTCTTCTGTTGTTAATTGAGGTAAAGATTTTGAAAGTTCCGATGTTTCCTCTTGCTTTGTTTGATCTTCTGCACTCAAATCTGTAAGTAAACTATTTGTTGTTGTTTTTGATTGAGAAATCGATACCGTCCTTGTATCTTCTTGAGATGTTTTGTCTTCATTTACACTCTGACTCTGACTCTTTGTTCTTGAACTTGATTGTGTCCATGGCACTTCTGTCATTTGATTTTCTTCTGCACTGGATTCTTGAAATGAACTGCTTTCTTCTGTTGTGAGTTCTTGAAATGAACTTATTTCTTCTCTTGTAGATTGAGGTAGAGCTTTTGAAAGTTCTGATGTCTCTTCTCGAATTGTATGCTCTTCTGCACTTGAAACTGTAAGTAAACTATTTGCTGTTGTACTTGATTGTGAGATAGAAGTTGATAGTGTCCTTGTATCTTCTTGAGAAATGTTGTCTTCATTTACACTCGGACTCGAAAATATATTATTCGTGTTTGAACTTAATTGAAAAAGTGATGTTGATAGTGTCCATGGCACTTCTGTAATTGGATTTTCTTCCGCACTGGATTCTTGGAATGAACTGCTTTCTTCTGTTGTTAATTGAGGTAAAGATTTTGAAAGTTCCGATGTTTCCTCTCGAATTGTTTGATCTTCTGCACTCGAATATGTAAGTAAACTATGTTCTGCTGTACTTGATTGTGGGAAGGAAGTTGATAGTGTCCTTGTGTCTTCTTGAGATGTTTTGTCTTCATTTACACTCTGACTCTGACTCTTTGTTCTTGAATTTGATTGTGTCCATGGCACTTCTGTCATTTGATTTTCTTCTGCACTGGATTCTTGAAATGAACTGCTTTCTTCTGTTGTGAGTTCTTGAAATGAACTTATTTCTCCTCTTGTAGATTGAGGTAGAGCTTTTGAAAGTTCTGATGTCTCTTCTTGAATTGTATGCTGTTCTGCACTTGAAACTGTAAGTAAACTATTTGCTGTTGTACTTGATTGTGGGAAAGAAGTTGATAGTGTCCTTGTATCTTCTTGAGAAATGTTGTCTTCATTTACAGTCTGACTCGAAAATATATTTTTTGTCTTTGAACTTGATTGAGAAAGTGATGTTGATAGTGTCCATGGTACTTCTGTAATTAGATTTTCTTCCGCACTGGATTCTTGGAATGAACTGCTTTCTTCTGTTGTTAATTGAGGTAAAGATTTTGAAAGTTCCGATGTTTTCTCTCGAATTGTTTGATCTTCTGCACTCGAATATGTAAGTAAACTATGTGCTGCTGTACTTGATTGTGGGAAGGAAGTTGATAGTGTCCTTGTGTCTTCTTGAGATGTTTTGTCTTCATTTACACTCTGACTCTGACTCTTTGTTCTTGAATTTGATTGCGTCCATGGCACTTCTGTCATTTGATTTTCTTCTGCACTGGATTCTTGAAATGAACTGCTTTCTTTTGTTGTGTGTTCTTGAAATGAACTTATTTCTCCTCTTGTAGATTGAGGTAGAGCTTTTGAACGTTCTGATGTCTCTTCTTGAATTGTATGCTCTTCTGCACTTGAAACTGTAAGTAAACTATTTGCTGTTGTACTTGATTGTGAGAAAGAAGTTGATAGTGTCCTTGTATCTTCTTGAGAAATGTTGTCTTCATTTACACTCGGACTCGAAAATATATTATTCGTGTTTGAACTTAATTGAAAAAGTGATGTTGATAGTGTCCATGGCACATCTGTAATTGGATTTTCTTCCGCACTGGATTCTTGGAATGAACTGCTTTCTTCTGTTGTTAATTGAGGTAAAGATTTTGAAAGTTCCGATGTTTTCTCTTCCTTTGTTTGATCTTCTGCACTCAAATCTGTAAGTAAACTATTTGTTGTTGTTCTTGATTGAGAAATTGATACCGTCCTTGTATCTTCTTGAGATGTTTTGTCTTCATTTACACTCTGACTCTGACTCTTTGTTCTTGAACTTGATTGTGTCCATGGCGCTTCTGTCATTTGATTTTCTTCTGCACTGGATTCTTGAAATGAACTGCTTTCTTTTGTTGTGTGTTCTTGAAATGAACTTATTTCTCCTCTTGTAGATTGAGGTAGAGCTTTTGAAAGTTCTGATGTCTCTTCTTGAATTGTATGCTCTTCTGCACTTGAAACTGTAAGTAAACTATTTGCTGTTGTACTTAATGGTGGGAAAGAAGTTGATAGTGTCCTTGTATCTTCTTGAGAAATGTTGTCTTCATTTACACTCGGACTCGAAAATATATTATTCGTGTTTGAACTTAATTGAAAAAGTGATGTTGATAGTGTCCAAGGCAATTCTGTAATTGGATTTTCTTCCGCACTGGATTCTTGGAATGAACTGCTTTCTTCTGTTGTTAATTGAGGTAAAGATTTTGAAAGTTCCGATGTTTCCTCTTGCTTTGTTTGATCTTCTGCACTCAAATCTGTAAGTAAACTATTTGTTGTTGTTTTTGATTGAGAAATCGATACCGTCCTTGTATCTTCTTGAGATGTTTTGTCTTCATTTACACTCTGACTCTGACTCTTTGTTCTTGAACTTGATTGTGTCCATGGCACTTCTGTCATTTGATTTTCTTCTGCACTGGATTCTTGAAATGAACTGCTTTCTTTTGTTGTGTGTTCTTGAAATGAACTTATTTCTCCTCTTGTAGATTGAGGTAGAGCTTTTGAACGTTCTGATGTCTCTTCTTGAATTGTATGCTCTTCTGCACTTGAAACTGTAAGTAAACTATTTGCTGTTGTACTTGATTGTGAGAAAGAAGTTGATAGTGTCCTTGTATCTTCTTGAGAAATGTTGTCTTCATTTACACTCGGACTCGAAAATATATTATTCGTGTTTGAACTTAATTGAAAAAGTGATGTTGATAGTGTCCATGGCACATCTGTAATTGGATTTTCTTCCGCACTGGATTCTTGGAATGAACTGCTTTCTTCTGTTGTTAATTGAGGTAAAGATTTTGAAAGTTCCGATGTTTTCTCTTCCTTTGTTTGATCTTCTGCACTCAAATCTGTAAGTAAACTATTTGTTGTTGTTCTTGATTGAGAAATTGATACCGTCCTTGTATCTTCTTGAGATGTTTTGTCTTCATTTACACTCTGACTCTGACTCTTTGTTCTTGAACTTGATTGTGTCCATGGCGCTTCTGTCATTTGATTTTCTTCTGCACTGGATTCTTGAAATGAACTGCTTTCTTTTGTTGTGTGTTCTTGAAATGAACTTATTTCTCCTCTTGTAGATTGAGGTAGAGCTTTTGAAAGTTCTGATGTCTCTTCTTGAATTGTATGCTCTTCTGCACTTGAAACTGTAAGTAAACTATTTGCTGTTGTACTTAATGGTGGGAAAGAAGTTGATAGTGTCCTTGTATCTTCTTGAGAAATGTTGTCTTCATTTACACTCGGACTCGAAAATATATTATTCGTGTTTGAACTTAATTGAAAAAGTGATGTTGATAGTGTCCAAGGCAATTCTGTAATTGGATTTTCTTCCGCACTGGATTCTTGGAATGAACTGCTTTCTTCTGTTGTTAATTGAGGTAAAGATTTTGAAAGTTCCGATGTTTCCTCTTGCTTTGTTTGATCTTCTGCACTCAAATCTGTAAGTAAACTATTTGTTGTTGTTTTTGATTGAGAAATCGATACCGTCCTTGTATCTTCTTGAGATGTTTTGTCTTCATTTACACTCTGACTCTGACTCTTTGTTCTTGAACTTGATTGTGTCCATGGCACTTCTGTCATTTGATTTTCTTCTGCACTGGATTCTTGAAATGAACTGCTTTCTTTTGTTGTGTGTTCTTGAAATAAACTTATTTCTCCTCCTGTAGATTGAGGTAGAGCTTTTGAAAGTTCTGATGTCTCTTCTCGAATTGTATGCTCTTCTGCACTTGAAACTGTAAGTAAACTATTTGCTATTGTACTTGATTGTGGGAAAGAAGTTGATAGTGTCCTTGTATCTTCTTGAGAAATGTTGTCTTCATTTACAGTCTGACTCGAAAATATAATTTTTGTTTTTGAACTTGATTGAGAAAGTGATGTTGATAGTGTCCATGGTACTTCTGTAATTAGATTTTCTTCCGCACTGGATTCTTGGAATGAACTGCTTTCTTCTGTTGTTAATTGAGGTAAAGATTTTGAAAGTTCCGATGTTTCCTCTCGAATTGTTTGATCTTCTGCACTCGAATATGTAAGTAAACTATGTTCTGCTGTACTTGATTGTGGGAAGGAAGTTGATAGTGTCCTTGTGTCTTCTTGAGATGTTTTGTCTTCATTTACACTCTGACTCTGACTCTTTGTTCTTGAATTTGATTGTGTCCATGGCACTTCTGTCATTTGATTTTCTTCTGCACTGGATTCTTGAAATGAACTGCTTTCTTCTGTTGTGAGTTCTTGAAATGAACTTATTTCTCCTCTTGTAGATTGAGGTAGAGCTTTTGAAAGTTCTGATGTCTCTTCTTGAATTGTATGCTGTTCTGCACTTGAAACTGTAAGTAAACTATTTGCTGTTGTACTTGATTGTGGGAAAGAAGTTGATAGTGTCCTTGTATCTTCTTGAGAAATGTTGTCTTCATTTACAGTCTGACTCGAAAATATATTTTTTGTCTTTGAACTTGATTGAGAAAGTGATGTTGATATTGTCCATGGCACTTCTGTAATTGGATTTTCTTCCGCACTGGATTCTTGGAATGAACTGCTTTCTTCTGTTGTTAATTGAGGTAAAGATTTTGAAAGTTCCGCTGTTTCCTCTTGCTGTGTTTGATCTTCTGCACTCAAATCTGTAAGTAAACTATTTGTTGTTGTTTTTGATTGAGAAATCGATACCGTCCTTGTATCTTCTTGAGATGTTTTGTCTTCATTTACACTCTGACTCTGACTCTTTGTTCTTGAATTTGATTGTGTCCATGGCACTTCTGTCATTTGATTTTCTTCTGCACTGGATTCTTGAAATGAACTGCTTTCTTTTGTTGTGTGTTCTTGAAATAAACTTATTTCTCCTCCTGTAGATTGAGGTAGAGCTTTTGAAAGTTCTGATGTCTCTTCTTGAATTGTATGCTGTTCTGCACTTGAAACTGTAAGTAAACTATGTGCTGCTGTACTTGATTGTGGGAAGGAAGTTGATAGTGTCCTTGTGTCTTCTTGAGATGTTTTGTCTTCATTTACACTCTGACTCTGACTCTTTGTTCTTGAACTTGATTGTGTCCATGGCACTTCTGTCATTTCATTTTTTTCTGCACCGGATTCTTGAAATGAACTGCTTTCTTCTGTTGTGTGTTCTTGAAATGAACTTATTTCTCCTCTTGTAAATTGAGGTAGAGCTTTTGAAAGTTCTGATGTCTCTTCTTGAATTGTATGCTCTTCTGCACTTGAAACTGTAAGTAAACTATTTGCTGTTGTCCTTGATTGTGAGAAAGAAGTTGATAGTGTCCTTGTATCTTCTTGAGAAATGTTGTCTTCATTTACACTCGGACTCGAAAATATATTATTCGTGTTTGAACTTAATTGAAAAAGTGATGTTGATATTGTCCATGGCACTTCTGTAATTGGATTTTCTTCCGCACTGGATTCTTGGAATGAACTGCTTTCTTCTGTTGTTAATTGAGGTAAAGATTTTGAAAGTTCCGCTGTTTCCTCTTGCTGTGTTTGATCTTCTGCACTCAAATCTGTAAGTAAACTATTTGTTGTTGTTTTTGATTGAGAAATCGATACCGTCCTTGTATCTTCTTGAGATGTTTTGTCTTCATTTACACTCTGACTCTGACTCTTTGTTCTTGAATTTGATTGTGTCCATGGCACTTCTGTCATTTGATTTTCTTCTGCACTGGATTCTTGAAATGAACTGCTTTCTTTTGTTGTGTGTTCTTGAAATGAACTTATTTCTCCTCTTGTAGATTGAGGTAGAGCTTTTGAACGTTCTGATGTCTCTTCTTGAATTGTATGCTCTTCTGCACTTGAAACTGTAAGTAAACTATTTGCTGTTTTACTTGATTGTGGGAAAGAAGTTGATAGTGTCCTTGTATCTTCTTGAGAAATGTTGTCTTCATTTACACTCGGACTCGAAAATATATTATTCGTGTTTGAACTTAATTGAAAAAGTGATGTTGATATTGTCCATGGCACTTCTGTAATTGGATTTTCTTCCGCACTGGATTCTTGGAATGAACTGCTTTCTTCTGTTGTTAATTGAGGTAAAGATTTTGAAAGTTCCGTTGTTTCCTCTTGCTGTGTTTGATCTTCTGCACTCAAATCTGTAAGTAAACTATTTGTTGTTGTTCTTGATTGAGAAATTGATACCGTCCTTGTATCTTCTTGAGATGTTTTGTCTTCATTTACACTCTGACTCTGACTCTTTGTTCTTGAATTTGATTGTGTCCATGGCACTTCTGTCATTTGATTTTCTTCTGCACTGGATTCTTGAAATGAACTGCTTTCTTTTGTTGTGTGTTCTTGAAATGAACTTATTTCTCCTCTTGTAGATTGAGGTAGAGCTTTTGAACGTTCTGATGTCTCTTCTTGAATTGTATGCTCTTCTGCACTTGAAACTGTAAGTAAACTATTTGCTGTTTTACTTGATTGTGGGAAAGAAGTTGATAGTGTCCTTGTATCTTCTTGAGAAATGTTGTCTTCATTTACACTCGGACTCGAAAATATATTATTCGTGTTTGAACTTAATTGAAAAAGTGATGTTGATAGTGTCCATGGCACATCTGTAATTGGATTTTCTTCCGCACTGGATTCTTGGAATGAACTGCTTTCTTCTGTTGTTAATTGAGGTAAAGATTTTGAAAGTTCCGATGTTTCCTCTTGCTTTGTTTGATCTTCTGCACTCAAATCTGTAAGTAAACTATTTGTTGTTGTTTTTGATTGAGAAATCGATACCGTCCTTGTATCTTCTTGAGATGTTTTGTCTTCATTTACACTCTGACTCTGACTCTTTGTTCTTGAACTTGATTGTGTCCATGGCACTTCTGTCATTTGATTTTCTTCTGCACTGGATTCTTGAAATGAACTGCTTTCTTTTGTTGTGTGTTCTTGAAATGAACTTATTTCTTCTCTTGTAGATTGAGGTAGAGCTTTTGAAAGTTCTGATGTCTCTTCTCGAATTGTATGCTCTTCTGCACTTGAAACTGTAAGTAAACTATTTGCTGTTGTACTTGATTGTGGGAAGGAAGTTGATAGTGTCCTTGTATCTTCTTGAGAAATGTTGTCTTCATTTACAGTCTGACTCGAAAATATAATTTTTGTTTTTGAACTTGATTGAGAAAGTGATGTTGATAGTGTCCATGGTACTTCTGTAATTAGATTTTCTTCCGCATTGGATTCTTGGAATGAACTGCTTTCTTCTGTTGTTAATTGAGGTAAAGATTTTGAAAGTTCCGATGTTTCCTCTCGAATTGTTTGATCTTCTGCACTCGAATATGTAAGTAAACTATGTGCTGCTGTACTTGATTGTGGGAAGGAAGTTGATAGTGTCCTTGTGTCTTCTTGAGATGTTTTGTCTTCATTTACACTCTGACTCTGACTCTTTGTTCTTGAACTTGATTGTGTCCATGGCACTTCTGTCATTTCATTTTTTTCTGCACCGGATTCTTGAAATGAACTGCTTTCTTCTGTTGTGTGTTCTTGAAATGAACTTATTTCTCCTCTTGTAAATTGAGGTAGAGCTTTTGAAAGTTCTGATGTCTCTTCTTGAATTGTATGCTCTTCTGCACTTGAAACTGTAAGTAAACTATTTGCTGTTGTACTTGATTGTGAGAAAGAAGTTGATAGTGTCCTTGTATCTTCTTGAGAAATGTTGTCTTCATTTACACTCGGACTCGAAAATATATTATTCGTGTTTGAACTTAATTGAAAAAGTGATGTTGATATTGTCCATGGCACTTCTGTAATTGGATTTTCTTCCGCACTGGATTCTTGGAATGAACTGCTTTCTTCTGTTGTTAATTGAGGTAAAGATTTTGAAAGTTCCGTTGTTTCCTCTTGCTTTGTTTGATCTTCTGCACTCAAATCGGTAAGTAAACTATTTGTTGTTGTTCTTGATTGAGAAATTGATACCGTCCTTGTATCTTCTTGAGATGTTTTGTCTTCATTTACACTCTGACTCTGACTCTTTGTTCTTGAACTTGATTGTGTCCATGGCACTTCTGTCATTTGATTTTCTTCTGCACTGGATTCTTGAAATGAACTGCTTTCTTCTGTTGTGAGTTCTTGAAATGAACTTATTTCTCCTCTTGTTGATTGAGGTAGAGCTTTTGAAAGTTCTGATGTCTCTTCTCGAATTGTATGCTCTTCTGCACTTGAAACTGTAAGTAAACTATTTGCTGTTGTACTTGATTGTGGGAAAGAAGTTGATAGTGTCCTTGTATCTTCTTGAGAAATGTTGTCTTCATTTACAGTCTGACTCGAAAATATATTTTTTGTTTTTGAACTTGATTGAGAAAGTGATGTTGATAGTGTCCATGGTACTTCTGTAATTAGATTTTCTTCCGCACTGGATTCTTGGAATGAACTGCTTTCTTCTGTTGTTAATTGAGGTAAAGATTTTGAAAGTTCCGATGTTTCCTCTCGAATTGTTTGATCTTCTGCACTCGAATATGTAAGTAAACTATTTGCTGTTGTACTTGATTGTGGGAAAGAAGTTGATAGTGTCCTTGTATCTTCTTGAGAAATGTTGTCTTCATTTACAGTCTGACTCGAAAATATATTATTCGTGTTTGAACTTAATTGAAAAAGTGATGTTGATATTGTCCATGGCACTTCTGTTATTGGATTTTCTTCCGCACTGGATTCTTGGAATGAACTGCTTTCTTCTGTTGTTAATTGAGGTAAAGATTTTGAAAGTTCCGTTGTTTCCTCTTGCTTTGTTTGATCTTCTGCACTCAAATCGGTAAGTAAACTATTTGTTGTTGTTCTTGATTGAGAAATTGATACCGTCCTTGTATCTTCTTGAGATGTTTTGTCTTCACTTACACTCTGACTCTGACTTTTTGTTCTTGAACTTGATTGTGTCCATGGCACTTCTGTCATTTGATTTTCTTCTGCACTGGATTCTTGAAATGAACTGCTTTCTTCTGTTGTTAATTGAGGTAAAGATTTTGAAAGTTCCGATGTTTCCTCTCGAATTGTTTGATCTTCTGCACTCGAATATGTAAGTAAACTATGTGCTGCTGTACTTGATTGTGGGAAGGAAGTTGATAGTGTCCTTGTATCTTCTTGAGAAATGTTGTCTTCATTTACAGTCTGACTCGAAAATATATTATTCGTGTTTGAACTTAATTGAAAAAGTGATGTTGATATTGTCCATGGCACTTCTGTAATTGGATTTTCTTCCGCACTGGATTCTTGGAATGAACTGCTTTCTTCTGTTGTTAATTGAGGTAAAGATTTTGAAAGTTCCGTTGTTTCCTCTTGCTTTGTTTGATCTTCTGCACTCAAATCGGTAAGTAAACTATTTGTTGTTGTTCTTGATTGAGAAATTGATACCGTCCTTGTATCTTCTTGAGATGTTTTGTCTTCATTTACACTCTGACTCTGACTCTTTGTTCTTGAACTTGATTGTGTCCATGGCACTTCTGTCATTTGATTTTCTTCTGCACTGGATTCTTGAAATGAACTGCTTTCTTCTGTTGTTAATTGAGGTAAAGATTTTGAAAGTTCCGATGTTTCCTCTCGAATTGTTTGATCTTCTGCACTCGAATATGTAAGTAAACTATGTGCTGCTGTACTTGATTGTGGGAAGGAAGTTGATAGTGTCCTTGTGTCTTCTTGAGATGTTTTGTCTTCATTTACACTCTGACTCTGACTCTTTGTTCTTGAACTTAATTGTGTCCATGGCACTTCTGTCATTTGATTTTCTTCTGCACTGGATTCTTGAAATGAACTGCTTTCTTTTGTTGTGTGTTCTTGAAATGAACTTATTTCTCCTCTTGTAGATTGAGGTAGAGCTTTTGAACGTTCTGATGTCTCTTCTTGAATTGTATGCTCTTCTGCACTTGAAACTGTAAGTAAACTATTTGCTGTTGTACTTGATTGTAGGAAAGAAGTTGATAGTCTCCTTGTATCATCTTGAGAAATGTTGTCTTCATTTACACTCGGACTCGAAAATATATTATTCGTGTTTGAACTTAATTGAAAAAGTGATGTTGATAGTGTCCATGGCACTTCTGTAATTGGATTTTCTTCCGCACTGGATTCTTGGAATGAACTGCTTTCTTCTGTTGTTAATTGAGGTAAAGATTTTGAAAGTTCCGATGTTTCCTCTTGCTTTGTTTGATCTTCTGCACTCAAATCTGTAAGTAAACTATTTGTTGTTGTTTTTGATTGAGAAATCGATACCGTCCTTGTATCTTCTTGAGATGTTTTGTCTTTATTTACACTCTGACTCTGACTCTTTGTTCTTGAACTTAATTGTGTCCATGGCACTTCTGTCATTTGATTTTCTTCTGCACTGGATTCTCGAAATGAACTGCTTTCTTTTGTTGTGTGTTCTTGAAATGAACTTATTTCTCCTCTTGTAGATTGAGGTAGAGCTTTTGAAAGTTCTGATGTCTCATCTCGAATTGTATGCGCTTCTGCACTTGAAACTGTAAGTAAACTATTTGCTGTTGTACTTGATTGTGGGAAAGAAGTTGATAGTGTCCTTGTATCTTCTTGAGAAATGTTGTCTTCATTTACAGTCTGTCTCGAAAATATATTTTTTGTTTTTGAACTTGATTGAGAAAGTGATGTTGATAGTGTCCATGGTACTTCTGTAATTAGATTTTCTTCCGCACTGGATTCTTGGAATGAACTGCTTTCTTCTGTTGTTAATTGAGGTAAAGATTTTGAAAGTTCCGATGTTTCCTCTCGAATTGTTTGATCTTCTGCACTCGAATATGTAAGTAAACTATGTGCTGCTGTACTTGATTGTGGGAAGGAAGTTGATAGTGTCCTTGTGTCTTCTTGAGATGTTTTGTCTTCATTTACACTCTGACTCTGACTCTTTGTTCTTGAATTTGATTGTGTCCATGGCACTTCTGTCATTTGATTTTCTTCTGCACTGGATTCTTGAAATGAACTGCTTTCTTTTGTTGTGTGTTCTTGAAATGAACTTATTTCTCCTCTTGTAGATTGAGGTAGAGCTTTTGAACGTTCTGATGTCTCTTCTTGAATTGTATGCTCTTCTGCACTTGAAACTGTAAGTAAACTATTTGCTTTTGTACTTGATTGTGGGAAAGAAGTTGATAGTGTCCTTGTATCTTCTTGAGAAATGTTGTCTTCATTTACAGTCTGACTCGAAAATATATTTTTTGTTTTTGAACTTGATTGAGAAAGTGATGTTGATAGTGTCCATGGTACTTCTGTAATTAGATTTTCTTCCGCACTGGATTCTTGGAATGAACTGCTTTCTTCTGTTGTTAATTGAGGTAAAGATTTTGAAAGTTCCGATGTTTCCTCTCGAATTGTTTGATCTTCTGCACTCGAATATGTAAGTAAACTATTTGCTGTTGTACTTGATTGTGGGAAAGAAGTTGATAGTGTCCTTGTATCTTCTTGAGAAATGTTGTCTTCATTTACAGTCTGACTCGAAAATATATTATTCGTGTTTGAACTTAATTGAAAAAGTGATGTTGATATTGTCCATGGCACTTCTGTAATTGGATTTTCTTCCGCACTGGATTCTTGGAATGAACTGCTTTCTTCTGTTGTTAATTGAGGTAAAGATTTTGAAAGTTCCGTTGTTTCCTCTTGCTTTGTTTGATCTTCTGCACTCAAATCGGTAAGTAAACTATTTGTTGTTGTTCTTGATTGAGAAATTGATACCGTCCTTGTATCTTCTTGAGATGTTTTGTCTTCATTTACACTCTGACTCTGACTCTTTGTTCTTGAACTTGATTGTGTCCATGGCACTTCTGTCATTTGATTTTCTTCTGCACT
This sequence comes from Drosophila simulans, assembly GCF_016746395.2. Taxonomy (NCBI): domain Eukaryota; kingdom Metazoa; phylum Arthropoda; class Insecta; order Diptera; family Drosophilidae; genus Drosophila; species Drosophila simulans. The sequence goes on along the minus strand of NC_052525.2, from coordinate 15,481,752 downwards.
GGATTCTTGAAATGAACTGCTTTCTTCTGTTGTTAATTGAGGTAAAGATTTTGAAAGTTCCGATGTTTCCTCTCGAATTGTTTGATCTTCTGCACTCGAATATGTAAGTAAACTATGTGCTGCTGTACTTGATTGTGGGAAGGAAGTTGATAGTGTCCTTGTGTCTTCTTGAGATGTTTTGTCTTCATTTACACTCTGACTCTGACTCTTTGTTCTTGAACTTAATTGTGTCCATGGCACTTCTGTCATTTGATTTTCTTCTGCACTGGATTCTTGAAATGAACTGCTTTCTTTTGTTGTGTGTTCTTGAAATGAACTTATTTCTCCTCTTGTAGATTGAGGTAGAGCTTTTGAACGTTCTGATGTCTCTTCTTGAATTGTATGCTCTTCTGCACTTGAAACTGTAAGTAAACTATTTGCTGTTGTACTTGATTGTGGGAAAGAAGTTGATAGTGTCCTTGTATCTTCTTGAGAAATGTTGTCTTCATTTTCACTCGGACTCGAAAATATATTATTCGTGTTTGAACTTAATTGAAAAAGTGATGTTGATAGTGTCCATGGCACTTCTGTAATTGGATTTTCTTCCGCACTGGATTCTTGGAATGAACTGCTTTCTTCTGTTGTTAATTGAGGTAAAGATTTTGAAAGTTCCGATGTTTCCTCTTGCTTTGTTTGATCTTCTGCACTCAAATCTGTAAGTAAACTATTTGTTGTTGTTTTTGATTGAGAAATCGATACCGTCCTTGTATCTTCTTGAGATGTTTTGTCTTCATTTACACTCTGACTCTGACTCTTTGTTCTTGAACTTGATTGTGTCCATGGCACTTCTGTCATTTGATTTTCTTCTGCACTGGATTCTTGAAATGAACTGCTTTCTTCTGTTGTGTGTTCTTGAAATGAACTTATTTCTCCTCTTGTAGATTGCGGTAGAGCTTTTGAAAGTTCTGATGTCTCTTCTTGAATTGTATGCGCTTCTGCACTTGAAACTGTAAGTAAACTATTTGCTGTTGTGCTTGATTGTGGGAAAGAAGTTGATAGTGTCCTTATATCTTCTTGAGAAATGTTGTCTTCATTTACAGTCTGACTCGAAAATATATTTTTTGTGTTTGAACTTGATTGAGAAAGTGATGTTGATAGTGTCCATGGTACTTCTGTAATTAGATTTTCTTCTGCACTGGATTCTTGGAATGAACTGCTCTCTTCTGTTGTTAATTGAGGTAAAGATTTCGAAAGTTCCGATGTTTCCTCTCGAATTGTTTGCTCTGCTGTACTCGATCCTGTAAGTAAGCTCTTTGCTGTTGTACTTAATTGTGGGAGAGAAATTGATAGTGTCCTTGTATCTTCTTGAGAAATGTTGTCTTCATTTTCAGTCTGACTCGAAAATATATTCTTTGTTCTTGAACTTGGTTGCTTCCATGGCACTTCTGTCATTTGATTTTCTTCTGCACTGGTTTCTTGGAATGAACTGCTTTCTTCTGTTGTTAATTGAGGTAAAGATTTTGAAAGTTCCGATGTTTCCTTTTGGATTGTTTGCTCTTCTGCACTCGAATCTGTAAGTAAACTATTTGCTGTTGCACTTGATTGCGGGAGATAAATAGAAAGTTCACTTGCTGTAACACTTTTCAAGCCTTCTGAAGTGCTTTCTGTAAGGCATTCGCAGATACACGAGTCATTTCCTTGTTCTAATAGGCAAGTGCATTCGCAAACATTATCTGTAGATAGTTTACTGCTTGTTAATGGATCTATTATAATTAAAGATGAAAGCTTTGATAGCGTTGTGGTTTTATTACCAGTAACATCTTCTTTACTGAAAGATTGTGGACTCGCCTCTGTAAGCAAAATAGTACCATTTTCTTCCTGTTTTGGGACATTATTTTTCACACTGAAGAGTTCTTGATACGTTTGGGTGGATAATGACGGATTGAATTTACTTGCCGTGACGTCTGAAGTGCTTTCTTTAAGGTTGCATTCGCAGATACACGAGTCTTTTCCTATTTCCAATTGGCAAGTACAATCACAGATATGAAAACTTGATTGCTCAAATTGAAAGTTTGATTTAGTACTTAGGAAAGGTAAATGGTTTATTTCAGTTGTCTGTATTTTTGGTAGACCAGTAGAAGTTGTACTCAATTTTAGTGGAGATTTTGATATCTTTTCTACTTCGTCTTCAGTTGGGTGATCTTTGTCTGTGTTTGAAATTTTGTTTAGATCACTGAATAGTGTGCTCGAAGGAGGAACATATTGCGATTGATTTGCTATTTCGTTTTGGGATATTTGATATGGTCCTGTACTCGAACTTTGTAATGATGTTGACAGATTTTTATCATTTTCTTTGGTATTTGTATTTTCGTGTGTGCTTTTATATGAAGGTAGATTTGAGGAGTACTGAAGATCTTCGCTTGATATTATTTGGCTTGCTGTTAAGATAGATACATCAATAGAAGTGGGATCTGTAATACAGTTGCAGATACACGAGTCATTTCCTTGTTCTAATAGGCAAGTGCATTCGCAGGCATTATCTGTAGATAGTTTACTGCTTGTCAATGACTCCATCATTTCTAACGATGAAAGCTTTGATAGCGTTGTGGTTTTATTATCAGTAACACCATTTCCTTTTGTTGTGAGGACTTTATCTTTCACACTGTGGAGTTCTGTTGTGTTCTGCTGATTAGATTCACTTGCCGAGACGTCTGAAGTGCTTCCTTTAAGGTTGCATTCGCAGATACAGGAGTCTTTTTCTGATTCCAATTGGCAAGTACAATCACAGCCATGAGAACTTGATTTTGATATTGTACTAAGAAAAGGTAAATGGCTTATTTCAGTGGTCTGTTTTTTTGGTAGACCACTAGCAGTTGTACTCAATTTTAGTGGAGAATCATGAATTTTGTCTCTGGTTGAAATTTTGATTAGATCACTAAATTCTGTGGACAATAGAGGAACAGATTGCGATTGATTTCCCATTTTGTTTTGGGATGTTTGATCTGATCCTGTACTCGAAATTTGTATTGATGTTGAATTAAAATCTGTCATACAGTTGCAGATACACGAGTCATTTCCATGTTCTAATAGGCAAGTGCATTCGCAAACATCATGTGTTGATTGTTTACTGCTTTTTACCGGCTCTATCTTGACCAAGGATGAAAGCTCCGATGGCATTGTGGTTTTCTTACCAGCACCATTTCCTTTAGTTGAGACATCTTCAATACTGAAAGGTTTTGGACTAGCCTTGGTTAGTAAAGAAGTACCATTTGGGGCATAATCTTTCATGCTGTGGAGTTTTTGATTTGTTTCTGTGGATAATGACTGTTTAGATGATCTTGCCGTTACACCTTCGGAGATATCTGAAGTGCTTTCTTTAAGGTTGCATTCGCATATACACGAATCTTTGGCTATTTGCAATTTGCAAGTGCAATCGCACATATTAAGACCAATTGATTTTGTACTTAGCAGAGGTAAAGTTTCAGACTGCTTCTTTATTTCTGTTGGATGAGCTCTTTCTGTGGTCGATATTGTGTGTAGAGCACCTGGCAGTATATTAAAGTGGAATGATGCCTCTGCATTTTGTCCTATTTTGATTTTGTGGTTTTTTATGTGGTTTATGGATTGTGATAGTTTCGTTGCTTCTGTGTGTGTCCATTGACCGTTGTTCGTACTTGGCTGGTTTTCTGTTAGAAATTCCGAAATTTTCGATTCTTCTTCCGCATCAAATAGATCGATTTTCGTATTCAAAACTTCGATAGAACTGTCTGTTACTGCATTTAACTGGAGTGGAGATGCCAAACGATTTGTTGATTTATCTGCAGTAAATTGATCTCTTTTTGTAGTCGGTACCATACCTGACTTTTCCTCACGAGCATGTTGATCTTTATCCTCAGTTATTATTTGACCTTTCTTCGGAGTCGAAAAATGGACTGAAGGACCAGACATTTGATTCAATTGAAGTGGAGTTTCTGATAGTTTGGTTCGTTCAATAGTGGTTTCAATAGGTACAGTGGTTGTTAGCTCTGAACATTTTATGCATTCGGTTGATGTATATCCAGTTATATCTGAGTTTGGTTCAGTATCGTCGCTGAAAGTTATTGTTTCAAATTCAAATATAATCATTGTTATTATTTCTGTAAAGTAGCCAAATATGATTATCGTTCTTTCTAAAATTGTCGAATCGATCGTTGTTGTGATATATTTACTTATGGGATATTTTATACTAGCACTCATTAGCTCCGGATTTCTTGTTGTAACGATCGAAGTTCGAAGTTTTGATTTAGTATTTATGTTTGTTTTACTAGGGGATATGAATATAGTTGCTGTAGTATCTTTAGGTAAGTTAGATGATTGATTTCTTGTATATGTTGCATGCTCCGTAATATTATATGAAAAATTCTGTAGAAATTCATCATTACTTTCAGTGGACGATGAATCGCTTATCGTTGGAGTAGGCTCATCAAAAATATTTGAGCTTAGTGAAGCGCATTCCTCGCAGGTTTCGGCAGAATCGAAAAGATTTGTTGTTTCATCTAATGACTCAGAGCATAATTCACAATCTGATGTTGAGTCCGAGTCCGAACTTGAAACATTTATTTTTGCACTGATTATTGGAGTCGTTTCCATTAGTAACAATCCTTGGTTTCTGGCAAATCTTCCTAAATTATACGTTTTTGTAGATGGTGAAGGTAAAATATCCTCAATGGGGTTAATCGATTTTGTATTTTTTGATTGGTAATCGCTCATGTTTACTTTTGTAACAATATGGTTTAAATTATCATCTTTGCTTAAGGACCTTGTTAAGTTTTTCCATATATATATATGTTGTTTATCTTTCAAATTAGTCTGATTATGCAGTTCCAATATTTCTTGTGAAGCGAAATTTAGTTTTCTGTTATTTTCTAAATGCTCTAAATTATCAAATAGTTCGGGTGTTTCGGTTGCCGACAAATATTCGAAAAATTCAGCCTTTTCCATTCTTTTTTTCTTGAGTCCTCGAGGCGTGTTTAATAATGAAATCCTTCGTCTTAGAATCCATAAAAAAAACCGTAGTATTTTTGAGTTAAGACGAAGCCCTATTTTAGACAGTTTTAGCTTCTTTGATTCCAATAATTTGTTAGCAACAATCCTCCTCTTTGTACTGCTCAATTTTTGAATATGTTTGCATTCAATTTGGAGATTTTGCACCTTGGAATACATTTTTAATGTTATCAGTTATCTAAAATTGCTTTATTTTATAAAAAAGAAACTCACCCTTTGCGAACGACTCTTTATACGTAAATTTCCAAGTAGGTTCCATGCGCTTAGAAAAGATTCAGTTATGAATTCAAATAATATGCATCGTCTAAAAGTACTTTTCTTACTTATTAATTGCACAAAACACTGTAATTGATTTCTTTTATCTAAGCTCTGAAGATTTTTAAGGACTATGGCACTCTGCGAAAAGTTTTCTTTTCTCGTAATTCGACTTAGTGAAGCGATTAACTTTTTTTCGTCATTTTGGCTAAGTCTTTTCCTTAAATTCATATCTGGATTTAACTTTAGATTAGGTTTATTTATGGTTTTATCCTTCTTAAACTTGCTGATAATGGAGTTACTTATGCGAAGGTTATCTTTGATGATATCGTCCTTTAAATATTTCTGGATTAATTGAATTTTTCGATTAAAAAAAATGCATTCTTATTTCAAATTCACAACTTACCCAAAAGAAGTGATAGTTCCAAGCTGGGAAAAGGTTGAAAACTGCATTCCGCCAGCTAAGAATCGTATTTAAGAAGTGCGTCCGATAGTGATTTTCATTTGTGGTTTCTGAAGTAATCTTTGACTTGGTGAATTTATAGTGGGGATTGTAGTGTAGACGGCATGTTCGGTTGTATTTATTGTTAAATGATACTTCGGTCATTTTTCTATATCGATTTGTTGACATCGGATTATCATAATCAGCGAAACATGCTTCGTGCGAAGCCAATGGCTTTAATAAATATAAGAAGAAGGCAAAGTTCAGATTGGAATCTGGATCCTTTACGCGAAGTATTCGTTTTGGATTATAGATATGTCCTGTAAATAGAAAAAACGTTGCGTGATTTTTACAATTGGAAATTTTGGTTTGCTCACCTGCGAAAATATAAATAACAAATGCGAGAGTTATCCAAAAACCGATTAATAACTGCATTTTTAAGCCTACTTTTATAAATCGGCCAAAACTGTTTTCACTTTTGCGAGAGGTAAAATGGGCAAGGTCTTCATTGATAAATAATTATTTAAAATTGAATTTGTATGCCCCATTATTTCAGTACAGACGCTTAAATGCAATTTGTTACAACTCTCAACTGCTAACAATAAAATACATGGTTCGTAATTTAAGAAGTGAGACCATTTCACTAGTTTTAACGCAACCAACCTATATGTTTAAGACAATCTTATTAAAAAAAACACAAGTTTGCAACCGAAAGATGTAAAATTATGCTCTTCTTGGATAAATCGCGTAATAGAATCGATAAATTTTACTTTACAAGTATTTTTGTATTCAAATTAAACAATTCTCTACCCTTTAGGAATTTTGTAAACAATACTAATGATTTAATAATGCTGAAAAGTTGGAAATGTATAAATATATTCAAGTGGCAAGTAAATTGAAGTCGAACTTAATTCTCTTCAGATTTCGTCTCCACAATGTGACTTATTATCGGTATATCTTCATGCTTTGTAAAGTTGGCCAATGACTCGCTCTTGAGTATGCTATTGATATAGTCACGTCTGAATTTTTCCCATTTTCGTGTCTTGAGAAAGTCCCTGAACAAATCCGCCCTGGTTGGAATATTGCACTCGATGTAGAAACGCTGGCGCTGCCAATAGTTACCGGGATTTTGGGCGGTCTCAAAAAGCCAAAAGCGTGGTATCACGATGCATTGCACCGTGGTCCTTGCCATAATCACACGATGTTCCATTTTCTCGCCCAACCCAAAAATACCACCGAATGTCAGCGAGCCGACGTCAATGAAATGCGTTTCATATCTTTCCTTACTGTTTGTTTCTTCGACATTTCCCTGATCCGAAGTGCTGGATGCAGTGAATACTTCGGAACCCTCCGATTGGCTCTCGAATTCGCCACTTTTGCTGGCGACTGCTGAAATTGTCGGCTCCTCCATATCAGAATTATCACTAAATAAGTCCTCGCTAAGATCCTCAGATATAAGGCCTGATTCAGCACCGTTGCCCATTAGGTAGAACTCATAATGCTTTCGGTTTATCTGACGTTCTGTGTTCCGCCCACGCTGACGCCCTCGCAGCCGTTGGCGTGCTGATTCCCTGGTGGATCTCCTAGATATCGGTTTCTTTAATTCATCGCAGACACGCTGTATCTCCTGAAGTCCCATTTTGCGCAGCTGCCAAATAAGAAAAGAAGCAGAAAAAGTCATAATCAAAATTTATTAACTGTTGAGATCCAAACTATTTGGTTGATAACGATGCACAGATTCCGAATCTGGTTGCGAAAAAGGTATATATAACTTTTCATTGTATGATACGTACTTGAACGTTTGGTAACTAAATTGCATTGAATACTAGCTTACTGATACACAATTTAGAGCTCACCTTCCTTTTCTTGCTCTGTTCGTTTTCATCCAGCGATGAAGTCGATTGCATGTACTCGCTAACATCAAAGAGCGGCTCGTTATCGATTGGACCTCCTGTGTCATCATCCAGGAGAGGTCCAGTTTTCAAATTAAAAGCCTTTGGCAGCTGGAACACCTTTTCCCGGTTCACTATGTCGACCTGTGACGGATAAAACGAGACTATATGCATATTGCTGTCAAATTCAAGATTTCCAGCGGATAGCACACCTTCATGTGAAGGCATTGGAGCACCACGCATTCCCCGCTAAGGACAAAATAGACATAGCTCATGGTGCCCAAGTCTTCGGTGTAGATCGTCTCCAAAGGATCGAATTGCTGAATTGATCCGTACTTACTGGCATTCACAATCTAACAAACAAGTTATATATTTTAATTTCTACTTAACTACTATACTTACCTGGTCGTCGTTGAGATAGTCAAAGTAGTCAAGGGCCCGCAGAGCATTCTTCTTTTCCTGCCACATCTTATGCATAAACGGTAGGAGAACAATTTTATAGTTCGTACTGAATACAGCCAGCAGTTCGCAATAAGCTGTAGGAACCAGATGCGATTATGTTGCAAGAAACACACGAATCGATTTACTTGTGGCAATATAGGTGTTGGTTCTGGGTGTATCTTCCATCACGTCAATATCACCAATGCAATCCCCGGGTCCAAAAATGGCCTCCGTTTGTAAGGTAGGTTGATTGGAGCCCTAAGAAATATACAATTTTTTAAATTAAACATTAAACCTTAGTTATTATATATAATTTGAATAGTTTACCTTTATATATACGTTCTTAGACATTTCCACCTCACCGGCGATTATAAAGTAAATGGTTACGGGAAAATCCTCCTCCTTCATGACAATGCGCCCGGGAGTTATTGCCATGAATTTGACAATCGGAACAAGACGGGCGCGAACTTTCTGCGAGGGATAACAGGTCGGATAAGTAATATTATACATACAAATGATCAGCGCGCTACCCACTGGCGGAAATTTTGAAAAGCAAGCTAGATTAGCCACAATGGTGCATAGCTTCTTCCTCTCATCGACGGTACGCTTGGCATGCGGAGTGCGCAGCAGTGATTTCTCCTGCAAGTAAGCAAACAAATTGGAAAGAGCTCTTGAGCTGATTCGTTGGACTGGACTTACGGCCATGGTCATCATGCCCACTTTGCGCTTCTGCCGCAGCATCGCAACGTTCTTCTTCACATTCAGCGATATTCCTCCCTCATCGGGCATTTCACTTAGCCACTGCATGTTCAGTATCACGGATCGGACGAGCTTCTTGAACCGAATCTTGGCTACTTTCTTTCCAGCGCCATCGTGACCATCGCGTTGGCGCTTGGACATGATTATGCCTTTTAGATTCCACTGGTGTCGAACTGTTTAGTTCAAAGTATTGTGTCCATATAATAGTATAATCGAGTGACAACGATTCGGGCTGCCGCCTGCTGTCTAGAAAATGTGCTTGAAAATGTGAAAATATATAACTAAATTTTACCCTATTTCAAATTTTGACGGCTAACGGTTTTCGTGCGCACAAGAACCATGTGTTATTTTCAGTTTCAAGTTTTAAAAACATCTTTTGTATTTTCAACACATGTTAGCTTTTCATTTAAGAAATACACATACAAATGCTGAATATATATTATTTGTGTTTGTTTTTTCTTTAAAATATTAAATCTAAAATGGGCTTAAAAATAATCGTTTATAATCGATTTGCTATTCGAGCTGCACTCTCTGGCGCTATCTTGACGCACATTCATTCGTTCGATAACATGGGTGTGTGGTATATTTCGATGATTCACTACGTTCACACTGCGCACAATTGAATTCTGTGGCTATCGGTACGGAAGTAATTTTAGTTCGTTTTAAATATGCTCTTGTTATGAATAACACAAGTTGAGCAAATTAAAAGACGGCAGTTCCCAGCAGCGCGATTTGTTGTTTTGGCTCGGTGCTGCAGTGCAATGTAAAGTATATACAGGAAAATATTTACACATGCGCATTAACCGATTAATGTTCTGTGTAAATGGTTTTATTATTTTTTTTTTTTTTGTATTTTTTGTTACCCATATGAGAGAGAATTAAATGGTTGTGCTAATGATTCATTTACAAAGGAACCCCGAGCCGAACACAGCCCAGAAATTGTGAATCCAATGGGCAGTAATTACCCCGCTTGAAAAGAGTATGATAAAGACGGCGACGGTGATGACGATGATGATGATGAGATGATGTTGATGATGATGATGATATGATGACTCTTCGGGTCGTGTATGTATGAAGAAAAGAACCGAATGAATTTTTTGTGTTCGGCTCGTTTGGCAAAAAAGGGCTTAGCCTAAAGTTTGTGTGTGGTGTGCTGTGGTGTGCGGCTCATATAAATCGCTTGTGTTTTAGATAGATGTTGATGTACAAGAGGGTGCAGCATTTCCCCATATATATCCCTATGTACATAAAGTATATGTACGGTGTTACAATTCATAAGTAACTTGTGCTTTCTCATACAACTCGAAATATCCCAAAAATGTCTGCGCATATGTAGAAAGTCAGTCGCCCGGCGATTTCAAAGAGCAATATGTACATATGTACAGTGGCTCACAGCTTAATTCGTCCAGAGGTAAATGTTTATTTAATAGTTGTATGTTAAACCATTTAAAATATAAAAGAAATGGAATAGACAATTTTCCTTATCTATACACATTGAAAACGTGTGAGAATCAATTTACAGATTGTAAGATGAAAATCTTTGAAGAAACAACAACATTAAGATCTGCATTAAAGTTTTATGGTTTTTGTTTTATTGTCTAAGCTGTGGGTTCACTACACTCAATATTACTGACTGAAATCACAATTGATATGTTATCTGTAAAAGTAAACAAAGCGCAAACAGCTGATGGATGTGCTGTCTATCTTAATGTCTTTCATTTATTTTACTGCGAAGTCTGCGTCGTTTATTGCTTTTAAATATGGTTTTGGATATTAAGTAGCATTGTCTGTATATTCTAATCAATAATTCCTGTTTCTGGTGCTGGTTGTAATCGATTGTAATAATAGCGATCATTAGTAAATTTCTGGTTTTTCCAATTGGCTTAGGATTAATCGATTAATTTAGTATAGGTGTGATGTATTGTTGTCCTACAATTTTGCATAAGTTGTTAAATTGTTTGTTAGATCCTCAATTTTCGTAAACTTAGAACCGATTTTTTTGTTTGGACACTTATAGCGATTCTCTATTCCAATTTGTTTTGTGAGATTACCAGCACCGATATGGCGAAGAAAATGATTTCACGGTAAGCCACGAATTCCGAATTATATTCCATTATCTATATTAAATGGCATTAGAAAGCGGAAATTAGAATTTACAAATCTCTCGGTGCGTTTGCAGTGAATGGTTTTAGACATATCTTGGTTTAAGCATTAAATGATTTTCCAATTTGATTTCTGATTTTTATCACATATGATTTTCGTATTATAATCAAAGTAAGGCAGCTAAGTGTTCTTATCTGGTCTTCTTACAGTTTAGCACGGAAAATCCTACACAGTCACAAAAGTTAACGTTTCTCCTCAGTTAAACGCACTCTTATCGTTGCTATATGTGGCTTTTATTAAATCGAATTCCACTCGAAGTTAAATATAGACTAAGACTCGCATTTGCTGAACAGAGATCATAAGCCAAACAATGGCGGACCTAATACATTTGGGAAACATTGATGTTGTCATCCAGAAAGATAAGCCCGGATCGCCAACGGGCTGTTCGGATGATGGGAACCTTGCGGGTCTGGGTGGCATGACCGGATTGGGCGGCATAATGGCACCCGGCGGCATCGACTTGGGTGACTTGGCTCAGGAATTGGACCACGACGAATTCGATGGACCCCATATGCTGAATGGTAAGTAAAGTTACATATTTACCTATCTTGTAGAAGAACTGATATCTAATTTTCCTTGCCAACTCCAAACTCAGGTGAACGTCCAGCGATTATTGCTCCTCCGGAAAGCGAATGGTACCATGGACGACTCGATCGCTACTCTGCAGAGTCTCGTCTACGCGGAAGCAGTAAACTGGGCAGCTATTTAGGTGTGTATAAGTTGGTATTCGAAGGTGAATGTGTTACTAAATACGTTTGTGTTTTTTTTGCAATGAGCAGTTCGCGAAAGTGACCGCAAACCGGGCTCCTATGTTCTTAGTTATTATGGCCGCACCGGCATAAATCATTTTCGGTAAGTACTCGGTTTAGATACCTATTAAATGCAATTATTTTAAAGGATTTTATATATATGTTGTATTGTTTACATAGGATTACAGCCGTGTGCGGAGACTTCTATATCGGTGGACGACAATTCATTTCCTTAAGCGACTTGGTTGGTTACTATACCTCATGTAGTGATCTACTGAAACGCGAACGCTTGGCCATACCAGTTGCTCCGCCGGAGCCAGTTAATGATAAGAAACGCGTCGTAGCCATCCTGCCTTACACAAAAATGCCAGAGACCGATGAACTGAGTTTCCAGAAAGGTGATATCTTTTTTGTACACAATGACATGGGCGATGGCTGGTTGTGGGTAACTGCCCATCGTACGGGCGAGCAGGGAATGATATTCAGAGAACTTGTTGACGATCTGGATGTATCAATCGATCCAAATACGGTGTTCCCCTGGTTCCATCCCAACTGCACCAAAAACGAAGCCGTCGATATGTTGGTTAAAGGTGTGTATTATTAGTTTAAGATACCTACAAGTAGGGAAAGCAAGCCTTGATCTCGGGAATCCTAAAAGCTAGAATACTGAGCTTCTTCTAGTGACGCCTACAATCGATATTCCCGACTTTTCTCTGTTGCTATATGCACATATGTAATTGAAACACATTTTTGTATCCTTACAGCTGGACCAGGCAGTTTCCTTGTTCGCCCAAGTGACAACTCACCGGGGGATTACTCTCTCTTCTTTCATATAAACAATCAAATCCAACGCTTTCGTATTGAGAAGAAGGGCGTGCGCTATTTAATGGGCGGTCGTACATTCGAATGCTTGGATGCGGTTATAAATCGATATCGCAAAGAGCAAATTGTGGAGGGCCACTCACTGAACCATCCAGTTGTCAATGGCATTCAGCCCGAGTTCAATCAGCAATATGTTGTGGAGAAGGCCGCTGAAAAGATCTACGCAACATTGCGCGAGTGCCGTGACCAAATCGGTCTCAAGAAGATCAAGGGTATCAAACATCACGGCCACTTGAACAAGAAGTCGGACAAAACGACGAAATGGAAGCAACTCTACTTCGCTTTAATCAACGATGGTTCCGAGACGCAACTATGCTTCTACGACAATCCGAAGAAGACCAAGCCGAAGGGTCTGATCGATTTGTCCTGTGCTTACCTCTATCAATGTCACGATTCGCTGTGGGAGCGTCCCTATTGCTTCCAAATTGTCGAAAGGGCCCTGCCATGCTTGGCCACCGTGACGTATCTGTGTGCTCCTAGTCAGGAAAGCTACGTGGAGTGGATTAATTCGCTCAAGGCACAATGCGATTCCCAGCTGAGTCGTGCCCAGAAGAAGGTATCACGCCTTCGTGAGCTTCGTTGTCTTAACCTGCATGTGCTGGAAGCTCATCGGTTACCATTTAAACTAGTGCCACATCCATACTGCAGTATTTCCCTCAATCAAGTCAAAGTGGGCAAAACTCGTGTCAAAATTGCACCCGAACCCGTTTGGGAGGAGGAGTTTGTGCTAGAGTAAGTCCCCCATTCCTTCGCCTATTTGAATACTTATGGAGTAATACTTATTTGTAACTTGCTTGCTTGCAGCGATGTTCCGCCAGATGTTGTCTCCCTAACCATTACACTAATATCGCGCGGCAAACGCGGTAAAGATTCGGAAGTGGCCGAGCTAACCATTGACTTGTCTAGTCTGAAGAATGGCCAGGAAACCGAGGGCTGGTACCAACTAACTGGCATGACACCGATGGGTGAATGGGGCTCGCTGCGATTGCGTATGCGCTATCTCGACGATCTGATAATGCCGTGTGAAGAGTACAGTCCTCTGCAGCAATTGCTCCTCGAATCGGAGCTGTATGCTGTGAAGGCGCTGGCTGAATTGTGCCATAATGATCGTGTTCCTTTGGCCACGGCTCTGTTGCGAGTCTTTCGGCAGGAGAAACGGGAAACGGAACTGATTCGAATGCTGTGCCAGGCGGAGGTGACGCGCGAAAACGAAACCACAACGCTGTTCCGTGGCGCTTCCTTGGCCACCACCCTAATGGATCTATATATGCGCACCGAGTGCAGCGGCTTCCTGCAGTCGGCCGTTAGCGAAACCGTGCAGCGCATTTTGGAGAGCAAGCAGTCGGCTGAATTGAATCCCACGAAAATGGACGTCAACGATGATGCCTGTACGAATGCAGAGTTTCTATTGCAAATCCTCGATCTGGTCACCCAGTCGATATTCACTTCACCGGACGCCTGTCCACGCAACGTGCGTTTCATTTGCAGCTGTCTTCAGAAGGCTGTGATGGCCAAATGGCCGACAGAGCGGCTCGTTCGCACACGCGTCGTCTCTGGCTTTATATTCTTGCGCCTTCTGTGCCCAGCGCTGCTCAATCCACGCCAATTTGGATTGGTCAGCGAGACGCCACCGATGGCAGCAACACGATCTTTGGTCATGGTCGCCAAGTGTCTGCAGAATCTGGCCAACTTGATTGAATTCGGCGGCAAGGTGCGTGCGATTCGAGTCAGTTATGCGAGTAACAAACTAAATTCGGTTTGTTTTTCATTTTTAGGAACAATACATGGAGGTTGTCAATCCGTTTATCTTGAAGAACAAGGAGCGCATGATTGTTTTCTTGGATCAACTGTCCTCGGTGAACGATCCGAACCAACCGCTTGGAATGTTTGTCGAACAAAGTACAAATCTGAATTCACAAGACACTGGTAATTATTTGTCAGCCCGTGTTTTATATTTCAAATATAGAATGATTTATTGTAAAATTCCTGCAGGACGCGAGCTGGCTACCTTGCATCACATCTGTGTATCTCATTCGCAAGAACTGCACGAGCTATCCAACATACTTTCAATTAAGAAGCTGGTCACTGTGACGGACATGCTGACCAAGCACAAGCTGAAGTACCGCGAGATGATCAGCTAAAATCAATTGCGAGGAGAGCGGATAATAAAAAAAAGAGCGATGTCTTCTTATCTACAAGTCCCTTCATACCTTTTTATAAAAATATTTATATGTGTATACTATTAGAATACATAAAATAAGAACTCATAATAACTGGTTGAATTGTATTGGAATAGTAAACAGAAGAATATCATTTATAAAATTATTTATATGGAGATGAAATAATATTTAACAGACCGGTATGCATTTATTTATTATTATTATTACAAATTAATAATAACCTATAATACACTAGCTTACACGGATTACTCCGTATAGCCGCAAACTCAGATATTCAAAATGGTTTTGCTTTCGATATTGTTTATAATTTAGTAGTTGGCGTCCGAATGAACGGCATTTATCCAAAACTCAATACACGTTTTTTTTTTAAATAACGCATAAAATCGAAATAAATTAAAGAATTCAAAAAGAGTGCAAAAGACTTCCTCTGAAAACATACACTGTGTTTTTGAATGGCTCCCACTTTCGGTTTCTTGCAGCTGAAAAATGATTTTTCGAATTTCTTCGCATTTAAAGGCGTTGCAATGGGCGTGAAAAAGTCAATAGTCAATTTATAATATAAATACATATATTTTTCAAATGAAATAACAGTTTTGCGTTTATATTTGCATCTGATTTCTTATTTAGGTCTATAAAATTATAATTTCAAAGGAGAAAAAAAAAGAACAACCTGATAAGTTTTATATATATATATTTAGTATCTATAAAATATTACATTTATTTTTTAGATTTAAATTTATTTGCGTCCCTTCCCCTTGCGACCCTTCGAACCCTTTTCGCGCCTCTTCTTCGCATCCATTGACCGCTTGTCCTTCTTCTCGCGCGGATCGACGACCTTATAGCGACCCTTGACGCCGGCTGGACGACGTGCGCGTCGAGCTGCCGTCTGCTTCTTGGCCACCACATATGTGACCTCCTTCTTCTTCTCCTGAGCCTTCTTGTACACCTTCTTCAGTTGCTTGGACTTCTCGTGGTTGGTGGCATCGCTGTTCTCCATTATCTTTTCGGCCATCTTCTTAGCCTTGGCCAAGCGTTTCGTGGCGCGACGATGCTTGCGCGCCTTGGCCTCCATGACCTTCTTGATCGGGCGCACGTTCACCTCCTGCAACTTGCGCTGGTACTCGGCGGTCAGCTCCTTCGGCACCGGCGTTGGCTTGGTCATATGCTCGTCCTCATCCAGCTTGAACCAAACGGGAACGTTCTCATCGTTGAAAGCGTAGCGATTCCAGGCTGCGTCGATCAGGTCACGGCGTGTCTTCTTGCTGCGCGTCAGCAGTGCGCCCAAAGCCATTTCGTTTTCGGACAGGCGAACCTTCTTGGCATTTGTACCTGATAGAAAGGAAACGAGAGCATTAGGTTTAGGAATATTAAATGCTTGTTTTGAACTCACCTGCAGCTGGCTGTTCGCCGTCGCTATTCTCGTTAGCTTCATCCTCGGATTCGGATGACTCTGAGCTGCTGTCTTTAGCTGCGCCCTCATGGCGTGCACGACGTTTGGCCTTCTTACCCTGGACGACCTCCTCGTTGGCGTCCGGCTTAAGGGTGCTCTCACCCAGAACGGCGACACCCTTGGCCTTGAATTCCTTGGCCAGATTGTTCAGATCGTAGGTTTCCTCGTCGTCATCCGACTGGATATTCTGTAGAACATCCTTCTCGTACCAAAGCTGTACGCGTTGCTCTCGCTTGGTGTTCTTGTCGCGGAAATCATTGGATTTAATCAGCGGATTCTCGGAGCGCTTCTTTCTCTTGTTCTTGCCCTTTGCATTGCCCCCATCATTTTCGTCGTCACTGAGGCCCAGGCCCTGCTTATCATTGATTTGATCCTCGTCGTCGGAGGCCTCGCTTTGCTCCTCTTCATTGTCGTCGTCATAGTTTAGATCATCGTTGATGTTGCCCTCGTCCTTGTCGAAATACTTGTATTTTGGCAACTTTGTTTCCTCGGGCTGCGTTTCATCGACAGCAAAATCGGGTTGCACGTCCAGCAGCTCGTCGAGCTCAGCAGAGGTGCGAATATTCTTGAGGTCGAAGATTTCGTGCTCCATTTCCTCGACCGGACCATCGTCGCCCTTGATCACCATGTTAAGGTTCATCTTCTCGTGCAATTTCGCCTTGGTCTTGAGCGTCTTCTTACGCTTACGCTTCAAGTCCTTCTTCTCCTCTTCGACAATTGTCTCAATTTGCGTTTTCAGCTCGGCATCTTCCATGTCCTCGATTTCCGCTTGCGTCAATGGCTTGGGCTTCTCCTCTGCGTCATTGCCGACGACCAGTGGGACTTCCTTTTTAACGAACAACTCCCTAACATCCTTCCACCATTGAACGAGACCCTTGATATCCTTGCGCCCGAGTACCTTCAGATCCTTGCAGCACTCGAGAATCTCTGGTGTGGTCTTCTTGTGATTGGCAATGCGCTGATCATCGATGCGAATCGAACCGATGCCCTGCAGCGCAGCCAGTGCATTTTCAGCCTTCAGGAACTCTGTGGCAGCCAGATCGTTGCGCAGCGCAATATCCTGGGCCGTATAGCCCTCGGCCTTGATGCGCTTCTGCTTTTCGGGATGCAGCAGGCTGCTCTTCTTCTTGGCATCGAGATCCAGCTCCTCGAACACATACTTCGAGTCCAGGAGACGGGGATCAATGTGATCGGGCGCCAGGTAGCCCTGACAGACGACGAATATCTCGGCGGATTCCTTACGCGACGCACTCGGCTTGGTGGCGTGCACCTTCTTGAACAGCTGCTTGAGCACCCAGAGCAGGGCATTGTAATCCTTGGAGCGGAAAACCTTCGTCACAAACCAGCCGCCGTTGCGCAGAAACTGTGTGCTCAACTTGAGCGCGTTGAGGGTGAGACAGATCTGCTGATAGGCATCGTACAGCCAGTTCCTACCCACATTGGGTGCACCGTCGTGGAGCACAACATCGGCCTTCCACGATTGCAGCTCCTTGGTCAGCGATTGGCGGCACTTCTCGGTGGTGATGTCCTCGACGAGGCCAATGCAGCCGGCAATGGGACGGATGGGGAAGAGATCCACGCCGATCACAATGCTGGACACCGGCATATTCTGCTTGGCCACCTGCATCCAGCCACCGGGTGCTGCGCACAAATCCAAACATACTTGCGATTGTTGTAGGAAACCGAATTTGCGATTCAGCTGGATCAATTTGAAGGCGGCACGCGATCGCAGGCCCGTCTCCTTGGCCAACTGGTAGAACTTATCCTTGCGCGTCTTTCCAACTTTCGTCTTCTTGCCCATTGCTGCTGGCTTTCCGTAAAATCACGATAAAATCAAAACGAATTCAAATCAAATGTCGAATTCGTGCACGTGTTGCCAACAATGTGGCCGTATGGACAATTCAAAGTATTCCGGGCATTGCTAGCATGTGCGTCAAGGTAACGGCGAATGAGTGCTAAATAAGTGGAACGTGTTTTTAAATTGTGGAATGCATTGCGGCAGCGGCTGAATTTTTAAAAATGTGGATTATAATATTTATAAATTTAAAATTGGTCTATCAAAGTGATTTATATAAATAACTAACCACTTTTGGGAATAACTGTAAAATGTGGCAAAGTACATTAAGCCGTAATGGAGCATAATAAAAATAAAATCCGCTTAAAATTAAATTTTTTGTCTTTTTACAGCTGCCAAAAATCTAAAAAATTTAAATTCTTTTAGTTATTTGACCAACCACACATAAAAGAATTATTTCCATCTGTGAGCCAGATAGTTTTAATCAAAGAAGAGCAAGTGTATCTACAGATGCTCCATCTCTTTCTATTACGTGTATAGATTATCCGCAAAGGATAACGCCCTATTTTTTAAATACTCCCCAAAAACCATTAATTAATACTTCGTTTTGATTTATTAAGTTATTCGTGTAAAGTTGTGTATTTATATATTTTTCTATTGTTATCCAAAATGTTTAATGCAGTACCTTACTTACTGAAATACATTGAATGGTTTCATTTGACCGTAATGTGAGCGAAAGTCCGGCGAAGACATATGTTATTTATCAATTAAAATTATAATCGTTTTGTATACTTTCAAATGTAATCTGTTTTCATATCCGTTTTAATTGGGGGCAAAGAGTTGTGTATACTTCTTACTAAGCGAAAGACGAATTTGTTCTTGATTTTATAATGCAATTAAGTTGGGAATTTCGTTTTCATAGCAAGAAATCCATTAAGATTTAATTTTGAATACTTTCTTGGATGTAAGAAGCAAACAATTGTTTTGAGACATTCAAAATACACGTAATTAAATCTATTAAATGTTTTAAACGGCTAAATAATACAATTCGTCTTTCGATAGAAATGTGACATTTAGTTTGTCCAAGACTTTTCTTTTCCGTTTTTACATTCAAAATATTTTTGTAATTAGTTGACGTGTGTGCGGATAACAACAACATGTATTATTTATTTATTTGATATACATCGTATACATGGTTTAGTTTCGTATTTTCGTATTGTTCAAGTTTTTAAAAATTTCGTACAGTTTTAAATTCAGTAAACACTATTTTGCTGTCGTATACGTACTGTAGCCAAAAAAGAATCGTCATAGTATGATTTACATGCAATATTTGTATATACCCGCAAATGTAGGTAAATGTATTAAAATATATTTATACACAGCTGCGGTCAAAATAATAGCCCTGAAACTTGTGCCTCCTCCACTCGTTGTGAAAATATTCGTATACTACCAGTTTAATCGAGTTTCTTTGCATATGTTTTCGATGGTTAATATATATAGCTAATGGGGCTGTGCAGAAAAAGTCACTGCATTCGGTTATTAACCCTTTTCAAGAACGCTGATCAAATTATAATCGCTTAAACGAATTATTACGTATTTATGTATTTTACAGTTGACATGCCACAAACAACATGCTTTCCATTTCAATTGATTGTGTATTTAAAAAAAAAGCGCGCAAACTATATTCGTTTTCTTTTGGGGCAAAAAATATTCTTAATTAGGCAATTATTCAATTTTCGATTTCTTAATACATCCTGCATGCATATATTGTTAAAAAGCAGGAGACTGTGCCAATTATAAAACCATATCAGCATCATGCTCATTTCCTTTCTTTTTTTTTTGATTTAAAGCAGGCAAAGTTTTTTCTGCCAACCAAAATGTAGCAAGCACAAACTAGCTATTACGTATTTATATTCTACTCACGTATGTATGTATGTATATCTATCGAAACTATATCTAAATTTATGGGAACTTTAAACTTATCCGACTCGAAAACAAAGGACAGAAAGCTGAATTAAAAAATCCCTTAAGGATTGTTGGTCTTGGCGAAGAAGCAAATATAAACCGCATAATTATGAAGAAACTGCGTGTTCGATTTTTCAGCGCAGTTATTTTGACCGCAACTGTATGAGGGATTCTCCGGACTGGAAGTGGTTCACAGCCCTGATCCTCAGGGGCTTAGATCCTGATGGAGATTTGGGTCGTAGCCGCCCATGCTGTTGTCGTACGGTTGCTGCTGGTCGTAGCCGCCGGAACCCATTGGATAGCCCATGGAATCCTGTGGCGGAGCGGGTGACATCATGGGTGTGGTTGTCCCGCTGGGTGGACCGGCCATGGAATACGGTGAAGCACCAGCCGCCTTCTTGGCCGCATACAAATTGGCCTCCTCCTGTGCCTTACCAATGTTCTTCTTATAGCGAATACGCTTGTTGCCAAACCAATTCGATACTTGCGAGACCTGCACGAGTGTGTTGTTTCATTTACTTTGCTGCAAGCGAATTGCATTGGCGATTAATGTGCCCCCGCTACTTACCGTGATGCCACACTTTCGTGCCAACTCCTCTTTGGCCTCTTCGGATGGATATGGGTTGCTCAAGTGACTGTAGAAGTACTCGTTGAGAATCTCTGATGCCTGCTTGCTGAAGTTGCGACGCTTGCGGCGTGCGTCCAGGAAACGCGAACGAAGTATCATTACAGCCTCGCAGGTCGACTGCTTCAGCTGCATTTGTATGGAACTAAACTTTTTGTGGATGATCTGCACCATTCGCTCGATTTCCTTTGGTGTAATGGGTCTGAAATGCGATTATATTACCCAAATGATGGCCATTCTGCATTTATCTATATATGTACACCAACCTCGTGCGACTCTGTTCGCGTAGAAGATTCATGACATGCGTGGTGAACTCGTTGCATGCCTGCTCGTACTTCTCCAATTCCTGGTGATATATTTGCCGGATCTGTGCCAGCTTGGCACGGTAGTCGGAATGCTCAATGGCATTGTCAGCACCATCGATGGACAGGGAACCGCCCTGGCTGGCCGCAGCCGCAGAGGCAGCCGCTGCTCCGCCACCGCCCTTCTCGGGTCCAGCCACGCCCTCGGCAATCAGCATGTTGTCCAAGCGCATCAGTTGCGGATCTGGGGGCTCCTCCTCCTGGGTGTTGCGAATCGACAGGACTGTAATAGTTTTAGCGGAGAAAGGGGAATGATAAAACTAATTCAATACTGAACCTTTTAAGAATTGTGTATTATTTAGCAAATCAAGCAAATCACAGAATGTATAATACCATTTCAAGCTATTTAATGGTCTTTAATGAGAGATAAATGTAGGGTTTTAAGCTTACCGGTCTTCTCCTTGATTTCGCAAAGTACAGAGAAAAGTGCCGGCTTCATTCGGTGACAGTTGAGTGTATGTTTTCTGGCCTGGGCCTCGTCAAGCGATTGCTCCGAGATACTCATTATCTGTTGCAATATCTCGCCGATGTCCTTCTGCTTGCGCACCTCATTCTCGCTGCCGGCATTCTGGCCATCGTCCTGGCCAGACAAGCCGTATCCTTGCGGAGCCATCATGCCGCCGGTGTGGGCCAACATGCGATTGGGATCCTCCATGATGCCGCAAACTCAAAGCAAGCTACAAATCCAAGTTTCTGTAATAATATAAAACATAAAATATTAATAGCATACAAGCAAAAACGGAAATAGCCTAATATTTCTTCTACCAATTCCATTTTGTAGTGTTCTATTATTTAATAACTTTTTCTTTATAAAAGAACATAAGTTTGAAACCCTTAAAAATTTACTAAAAACTTGAGTTAATATATACTTTACTTTACTTTCAAATTAAACGCACAAACTGAAAAGAAGTTCACCAAATAAAACTTCTGCCACAAAAGGCATCATATCTATAGAAGAGATACAAACAAAGCCATTAAACCCACAAACCCCACCACAAAATAATCCCCAGACATTTGAGCAAAAGTGAAAAGACATTTTGGTATCCTATTGGAAATGCAATAATCTCCACCTGTCGCAATCTCATGAAGCGGGATATCTTTTTGGGGGTGAAAAAGTATCTCAAATACGTAGCACGAAGCTGGCCAGTTAACCGAACTATTTATGAACTTATTTCTATTTATTTATTTATTTATTGCTGTGCGCCACAGTTAACGTTACATTTTACATATGTATCTACAGATAAATGACGCCGAGTGCATCACATACATACACTTGTACGTATGTTTAGTGCCAGCAGAATGGTAAAAAATAAGCAACCTGCCTAGTTTATATTTACATACACACAAGGTTATGGTTCAGCAATAATTTACATGCAGTTTGAAAAGATTTTGTTGGTTTTACACGTATATTCTTGGGATTTTATTACGTCAGAAAAGATTTAAACTGTTTATAACAAGGTGTATGTACATATCCACACATCGATATATGTGCATGTAAGTATTGAGAAGCGTCCACTTGAAATTCCATACTCACGGTTTTTTATTTATCGTGATTGCCTCGTATACTTATTTGCCGTGCAAGTCGTATTTCGTGCTATTTTCACTAAAAATTAGTGACACATTATTTGCAGTTGTAAATAACCGCAAGTATATAATAATATTATCTTTTTTGGAATACAATGAAAGGAAAGTACGTTCTGTATACGCAGAAAAATAAATCGATATGAAAAAGTTTTCCAGTACTATAAGAATATCGATAAGTATTCCATAAAATGCAATTTATATTTGCTAGTGAAAACGTGGACAATCGATATCTAAACCGTAGTTATTTTCTAGTGCTTACCCACTGCGAGCTGGGTCTCGATACTATATAAAATATTAATAATTACTACATAACGCATTTATAAATGGCTTTTGTGAAATAATATTTTAAAAAAGTTTTCAATAAAATAAATAAGATGTTCTCTACAAAGAATTTGGTATATTGGTATTGGAATATAGAAGAAAATACATATGATCCACTCTTATAACATATTTTTTAATAGGCTGATTGCAACTATTTTAAATTATATACCATATATATTTGTTTCTTTTTTAGTCAACTTCATTTGTAAAAATGGTCTTTCGTTTTTATTTAGATTCGTTTTAATAAATACCATATTGTATAAAAGTGAAAGTGTGAAAAGGCTATTCTCCATTTCCATGTTCGGCCAATCGATAGTGTTAGTGCAGCGCATTAAAATCAATATGGTCATATTGTGCAGTGACGTTTAGTCGTATGTTCGTGGACTTCGGAGAAAATCTTTTCCTACCTAAACGGTTAATTCAGCAAAATTATTAATTTACTTTCATTGTGATCAGAAACGCTTTATAGAAAACTTGTGGAAAAGGTATTGAAAAGTGATTGTGAGCAAAACGAACACAACCTCAAAAGTTTAAATGGCGTGGCTTTCATCCATATGTAAATGCATACGTGCATGAAAATGTACATTAATATATATCTATACTAAATAATTCAGTTTTCCACAACTTTTTGTAACGTTGGGTCCAGTGTATATCTGCATAAAGCTACTTTACTTCGTGCTTACACATAAATCACGCTTCAACAGTGTTTTTTATGGCCAGTATACAAAAGTACTGAATACATAAGTAATAGGAAAAGATATATATGTCAAATATATATGTACTTGAATGTTAAATTAACCTTTTTCCTTCGAAATTATATGTAAATTTGAGCTAAACTAAAGTAATGTAAGAAATACTTAGTACGGAGTGGTATACATATGTTCGTTCATGCGCATTCCTAATTTTATTTTCTTTCCCTTTGCAGAATAGTTGAGAGACCAAAAATTTCAATTTTTGCGATACATAAGCGCGTTAAAAGCGTTACTAATATTTTTCAATATTAGCACGGAATCAGAGCTATCCAAAAAAAAAAGTTATCGATTTCCCGTGGCAGTGCGATTTGTTTGCTTTTGATTTATCCATATATATTTTCCAAGTCAATTTGCGATTGACTTCACAAAGAATACCCGAGAGTACGATATCTTTGTCTAATTTGCGAACTGGCATTGCGCACCCCAAAGGAGGGGAAACAAAATCTTATATGACTTTTGAAAGATACGGTGGTAAGTAATAGTTAATCATCAACAACCCATTGAATCGATTTGTATCTAAGACACATATTTATCCCGACCACTGCACTGTGGTCCAGAATTCGATTTTTTTGGCATAAAGTCTAAAAATTGAGCTACAGACTTGAAACTTTGTACATTTTGTTGTTAAATCACAAATAGTTTGCACAGAAAATTTGAAGTCTGTGCGACCACGCCCTCTCTTGCCTCCCATATTAACTACTGGTATGACTCAGGAGTCAACGAAATATAATTTTTTTTTTTTTTTTTTTTAAAGTCGTGTATATTGTTGTTTTAAAAATAATCGCCCTCTTCTTTTTCTAGTTCTACATTTTAAATTTCCGAATCTGAACTCGAATCAGAATCAGATTGTGAATCCAATATTTTGTCTCATGGATCAGGTTTAAAATTATACTGTATTTCCAAAAGACTTATTACTGCCTTCGGAAGTGGTTTTTCCTATTTTTTCTCTCTCTTTCTTTTAAACTAATTGTTGATAATAGTGGGTCCGAGTTATCAATCGCTCTGTGGAAAATATCACTCATCCTATTGATCCGACTATTTTTCCTTGCATGTGATAGTCGATCCCTTTTGTAAAGCTTATTCCGGGCTTCACTCGTATTTTCAGTTTCCTTTTTAATCTTTCTCCTGCATTTTGGTAAGATAAGTTTCGGCGTCCCATTTGCTTCGGCGTCGTGGAGTTTTCAAAATCTCTAACAAGAATAGTTTTCTTTGTCGCCATCCACTTGGTATGTTTGGAAATAAATCGGTCTAGTTATCTGTTACACTCGGGCAGTTTTTTTTTAATAAATAATTCAAAATTTTCTTTTTTTTTGTCAATATCTTCTGTCTGTTTCGCTTCCTGATTATTGTTGTTGATTGCGGAATAAACGTAATCTGAAACATAACTTATTTGCCTATTGTTACGCCTCCAAATGTCCAGGAGGTCGCTATGTCTGAACTCAAAATTGCCTATATAAAATCAAATTTTTAAGAAAACGAGCAAAAATGGGCAAAAGATATTACTTTACCGTGAAATACAATAGTTAAAGGTACAAACTGACGTTTTTAACTTTTGTCAGAAATTGTCAGAAAATTAGTTATACTCCACGAAACACAGGGGACACGTTAGAATTTTCTGTTAAAATACACATAAATTGGATGTCACACAACATAAAAACAGTACAACTATACATATATTACCTAAATAAGTTAAAAACATCATACCTTGGCATTTATTTTCCATATTTTACTATAATTTTTGGATGCGTATTAACGATCATACCACATGCAAAAGTAAGCAAGTAATTTTTCGGAAATTGCATTCTCTCAATCAGCTTTTTAACACTTCAACTTTAAAAGCTCATAAAACGATTTAGTGAAGCTTTCGGTCAATTTTGTTTTTGGTTTTTATTTATATGATCAATTTTCTATTAGAAAATAATTGCTAGAGGACGATATATTGACATAAAAATTTAGACTTTATGCCAAAAAAAACGAATTCTGGACCATAGTGCACTGTATAATGTCTTACTACTAACCAAGATCCGGATCCATCCAAGGTTACTTTAACATTAAAAATAGGCGTAAAAATAAGGAGCGAACACATTTCCTTTACCCACAGCCGATAAAAAGTGCAAGTCACTAGCTAGGATACAATGCTTTCTGAAAAGGGAATTCCAGAAACTTCTCTTGCGAAACAAGTAAAACGAAAAGAAGAAGTTAACCAGGGAATTCTACCGCATGCTCTTATTTCATTTGTGAGGCTTATTATGCTTTATCTTCTTCATTATATCATATGTTTATATAAGATATTAACATATTAAGATTTACCTTCGTACAAATAATAAATGCATAGTCTAAATTAGACTTCACTTCATTTCGTGATATTTGTAAAGCCATGTGTTCTATAGAAAACCGATAATCGCGGTTATAAATAATGTCTGCGATTCGTTTTATATTTTAGTAACCCATTCACTTGGAAAGTGCGTTGACAAGCTTTATTTCTCGAATTTCTTTGTATTTAAATTTAATATTACCCAAGAACAAAACACCACTGAATATCGTAGAAAACATAATAAAAGGACAGTCCTTGAGGAACATAAAAGAATTACTCATAAATAGCTAATGATTGGTTGTTGGGAACAAGGATCACAATGGCACTGAAATAGTTGTCACATTCGTCAAATTAGTTGGAAAAAAAAATATATATATTCAAGGGGGGTCCTAACGAAATTCTCAGTATCATTTTCCGGTTGAAAAAGTTCATATCTACGAGACAACAAAATAAAATTGTTTATATTCGCTCGACCTCTTAACCCATTTGCTGAAAGTTTTCGTTTTAAAATTGACCTTGCTTTAAGAACCAGCAGTTCTATAGTTTTAATTTCTTTGGCTTTCAGCGACGCGAAGTAGTGCAAATTAGTGTTATGTTTTTATATGATTACATTTACTATTGCTTTGACGGTTCAAGCTACATAAAATATACAATCAGGTCCCGTACAAATTCCAATTCGAATGCAATTTTATTGGCTTCCAACGCGCGTTCGTTAAATGCAATTACATTTCGTTTTATATTTGTATTTTTCAGAAACACCAGCAAAAAAAACCACACTTCTCATTGAGAAAAAACGGAGTAAAGGGTTCGAGCTGTGCATGACTTCAAAAGGGCGAACCAAAAATCACCGGTAAGCACAAGAGTCACTGATGACCACCAGACCATCGTATTGCTGATTCAACACGCACGACTTTTTGTTGCAATTCACACACTGGGGGTTTCTAAGATAAAGAAAAGAATCGTATTCAAATTAAATTCGCTACCGTTTAATGCGAGGGGCCTTTTTTACCTTGGCTTACATATGTGGCTCCAAATGCATACTTCATTAATACCCGATAAGAATTGATTATATTTGCAAGCAAAGGGAAAGTGGTGCCAAATTGCAATAAATTAGGCTGATTTTCTACGCTGTAGAAACGGCACTTCGCGGGGTTTTTGTCCGAGAACTTGGCATAATTATGTAATAAGCATTGCATTATTCCACTCGATTAACTAAATCTTTTTCACATTTGCCTTCGCAGGACTTCGAGTAACAGACATCGGAAGTTACAGCCTTTCAGGTACACATGAGCCTGCTGCTTTGCCATTTCCTAAAGACTTAAACTGGTAAATTTACAATACAAATAAATATATATATATATATGTATATATATAAATATACAAGAATATATATATAGATATATATATATATATATATATATATATATGTATGTATATATAATTATTCATATGAATTCGGAAACAATAGAATAGCTGAATACCTACCACGGCGAAAACAAAATCTTCAGAAGAATAAAAGCAAAGCAAGAACCTTGCAAAAATAAAAATAAAACAACTATAATTCTGGCCGATTCTTCAAAAATATTCAGTACACCCGTTGTTTGATTAGAGCACAATTAATTCGCCGTTTCGGAAGGACACCAATTCCTGCTTATTCTGCGTACATTTGATAAGTAAGCAGCAGCGGCAACAACTCAAAATAAAAGAACATTTAATGAACGGAAACGAAAGCTGGATTAATCACAAACTAGCAGCAAACCTGAAGACAATTACTTCCCATCAACCAATAACCAATAGATACCACTGGCCACCTCTAATAGCAACAACATTACCCGAGCAACATTAAGACCCATTAGCAGCATTATCCGTGGAGCCGAAAACCTATCAAGATGGCCACCGTAAACGTAAACCGCAGTGTGACGGACATCTTCTATCGCTACAAGATGCCACGTCTGCAGGCAAAGGTCGAGGGCAAGGGAAACGGCATCAAGACCGTGCTGGTCAACATGGCGGAAGTGGCTAGGGCCATCGGACGCCCGGCCACCTATCCAACCAAGTACTTTGGTTGCGAGCTGGGCGCCCAGACGCTGTTTGATCACAAGGTATGTGCATCTTATGTTATCCATTAGCGATGCTCCTATTAATATCACTATTCATTTTATTCAGAATGAGCGCTTTGTTGTGAATGGATCGCATGATGTGAACAAGTTGCAGGATTTGTTGGATGGTTTTATTCGCAAGTTTGTGTTATGCCCTGAGTGCGACAATCCGGAGACCAATTTGACTGTGTCAGCCAAAAACCAGACCATTTCGCAGTCTTGCAAGGCATGCGGCTTCCATGGTCTGCTCAAGGTTAACCATAAAGTGAACACATTCATTGTGAAGAACCCGCCGTCATTGAATCCGGCGGCCCAAGGATCATCGCTAACCGAGGGCAAACGCTCGAGGAAACAGAAGCAGAAGAACGATAACGCCGATGGCTCCATGACCAACAACTCTTTGGCCAACAATTCTGGCGGCGAATCAGATGGCGGCAACGGCACAAATCAGGCTAGCCAAACTGAGGCCGAGATTAGCGCAGCTATTCCGGAGAAAACAGCCAAGGATGACGACGATGAGGGATGGAGTGTCGATGTTTCGAAGGTACGTTGTTTTATCCGTATATACTCGCAATTAGCTCAAACAGCTATTCATATGTATATTACTACTCTACCCCGGCAGGAGGCTATTCGTGCTCGTTTGCAAGATCTGACTGATGGTGCTAAGGGTATGACTATTTCGGATGACTATGATAAAACTGAAAAGGAGCGCATTGATATTTTCTACGAGTTGGTTAAGGAGAAGCGGGACAAGAAGCAATTGGAGGATGTGCAAACTCACAAGGAGCTGGTGATTGAAGCCGAACGTTTGGATATTATTAACAAGGCTCCATTGGTTCTCGCCGAGCTGCTGTTCACTGAAAACATCATCAAGGACGTGCAGAAGAATCGTCCTTTGCTACTTCGCTTCACCCTCAATAATCCAAAAGCACAGCGCTATCTAATTGGTGGAGTGGAGCAAACTGTAGAGCTGCATAAGGGTACACTGATGAGCAAGGTAGCTGGAATCTTCAAATTATTTTATGATCTGGACATACTCGATGAGGCCGTCATACTGGAGTGGGCACAGAAGGTTAGCAAGCGTCATGTCTCCAAAAATATTGCTGCCGAAATACACGAGAAAGCTATGCCGTTCGTTCTCTGGCTGAAGAATGCCGAAGAAGAGTCCTCCGAGAGTGAGGAGGAGGACGATGAATCCGATGAGGATAACTACGTTTCCAGTGCCGGTCAACGCGGCGGTCAACGGGTCGTCCAACGCGGAGTTACACGCGCCGTTGCAGGCGACGAGGATGACGAGGAGGACGACGTGAACATCGACGATATCTAAAAAGAAACAAAAAGAGAACAGCTATCCTAATCCAATCAGTAATATTTTGAAAGGGGGAAATCAAGCGGCGAGCGTAATCTGCAATTCAAACTTAAATATAAATTAGCGAGTTAAATCAACATGTGGGTTATTTGATCTTTAGTTCTTAAGAGTGCTAATCGTATTTTGAGTTGTCGCTTTACTACCATTCAATTGTTTGCATAACATTTCCCAAGCCGCTGTAACAATACAATTACACCAACATAATACAAAATAAAGCAACAAAAAATATTTACTACTTTTTTACTTGCCTTTTGGTCAGCTTTAGCTATGACCTTCAAGTAAGTTGATTTTTTTTAGCCAAATTATGCGTTCATGTGGGAAAAGGGCATTAAGTTCATGATGCCGCAAGTGATGTGCTTGTGTGAGAATAGGATATTTAAAGTAAATTGGTATTTTGTAGTATATTTTCCTGGTGCAATTGGTATTTTTGTTAGTAGTTCGGCGGCGGTCACATCATACGCATCCCCTATAAATCGAAATAAGTTGAAGTTACATAAATAGGTATTAAATGTTTAAATGCCCAGTCCTAGCATAACTAAGGATTTACTTTAGCAGGATCAACATGCTGCGTTCGGCGATGATGTCATCGACCCTGGCCCGGGCTCTCCAAAAGGCGACCCAGACACCGAATGCGTCGATTTCGGCGCTGCCCGCACTGAATATGGTCCTGGTGCGCCAACAACAAACGCTTCCAGTTGCCGAAGTGGCCCAAAATCTGCCCAAGAAGGGCTACTCTCCGTTCGGCACCAAACAGTCATCCGTTGCGGAGTGGTCGCTGGCCAGACTGGACGATCTGCTCAACTGGGGTCGCAAGGGCTCGATCTGGCCACTGACTTTCGGTTTGGCCTGCTGTGCCGTCGAAATGATGCACATCGCTGCTCCGCGATACGACATGGATCGATATGGTGTCGTGTTCCGTGCATCTCCGCGTCAGGCCGATGTCATCATCGTCGCTGGCACGTTGACCAACAAAATGGCACCGGCCCTGCGAAAGGTCTACGACCAAATGCCCGAGCCACGTTGGGTCATCTCCATGGGCAGCTGTGCCAACGGCGGTGGCTACTACCATTACTCGTACTCCGTCGTGCGTGGCTGCGATAGGATAATCCCCGTCGACATATACGTACCCGGTTGTCCGCCAACCGCCGAGGCACTCATGTACGGCGTTCTGCAGCTGCAGAAGAAGGTTAAGCGGATGAAGACGCTCCAGATGTGGTATAGGAAGTAAGGCAACGATCGGAACTTATATTTAAAATGTGAAACATCAAACGATTTACGATTTTGCGAACAGAAATCTTATTAAATATCGTTCTGTTAACGTTCAGTTGTTGTATACATTGTTTGTTGGATCACGAGGATATTGCAAATAAATGCCTTTCGATATAAATACAAACATTCAAGCTGTGCTTCTGTATCCAAACGTCAGCTTGAATCGTAAGTTTGTTTGCCAACGGTCGTGATGAAAATCGTGAAGTCGAAGAAAGTTATGTTTCCCTGCAAAATGAGCGTCAAGTTAACCGCACCCTTCTTTTTTTTTATCGTGAATTGTGTACGCAACAATATCATTTAGTTGTCATAGGAACGATCGCACCAACCCCACAGGACAATCTGCTGTTTTCACTTACTTTTTCTGTATATATTTCAAGGTCCTGACGTTTTCGGGACACAAAGTGCAAGAATAAAAACTCAGTTTAAAGTGTTTAAAATAGTTATATTTTTTAATTGGCAGATTTTTTAACGCAACTGCAGAGTAAGCAAACCCTTAAAATACAATTATTCATGCTAACGTCCCAATAAACCCAACGAAAAATACATAAAGAAACAAATATTTGTATAATTTAC
Source organism: Drosophila simulans (assembly GCF_016746395.2). Lineage (NCBI taxonomy): Eukaryota > Metazoa > Arthropoda > Insecta > Diptera > Drosophilidae > Drosophila > Drosophila simulans. The sequence continues at coordinate 15,450,489 of NC_052525.2, read as the reverse complement.
ATATGCAATATAATTTGACTAGCCGTTAACTAATCTTGTGAATTCTGCCCAAGACTACATTCGGTACTGGAAAGGCTTGGCGACAAGGTCGTGGACCTGGAGTTGCAAGCATTCTCATCCAGATTATAGTACTTCACTATTTGCTGTGGTGGTCGGTTGGACATGACCTCTACGATTTGATTCACAACCCATTTGGCCAATTTGATGACGGCCACGTGTGCCGCAAACTGCAGGATCATGGCTCCAAAGCCCTTGTAGAGGCCACTAACTCCCTCGGAGACGATCGTTGTCTGATAGCAATCGATGACTCCTTGATAGTTTGTTAGAATGGGTACGACATCGTAGCCATTGTCGAGGTTGTCGATTATAGTTCGTGTTCCCTGCAATTGCAGACGGTGTAGAATCGTTTCGAACGGGAAGAACATGACCTCAGTGGTTAGGATAGCAATAAGGCTGGCATAGATTTCCTGATACTTTCCACCCTGGCCGTCCTGGGAATTCGTTATGCGACGCTGCATTATGCGCGAGGACACGCCCCGTATCACGAGATTAAACAGATACTTGGTGATGCCAAAGGCGACACTTGGCCCGATCAGAGCCCAGGCTGGTAGCATACGGCCCTTTTGCGGGGAGCTCCAGTAGAACAAGCGCAGACTGCCCTCCCGAAATACATCGAAAAGACCGGGTTTCTCGCTGGCAATATCACTTTGCACCGTTTCGACGAGAGAAGCTGCATGGAAGGGCACCACCAGGCCGATACTTATGCTGTGAATTGAAAAGGAATAAGAGAATGGCCGAGATATGGGTGTCAAGTGGGTACCATTTGAGCAGGAGATGCTGTCCGAAACGCTTTAGCGTGGTGCGACTATTCACTTCCTTGGGCCAGCTGGTCACCTTCGAGATAAAGTCGTCGATGGCCAGCGTCATGCCGCGCACCAGTAGGCAGCTGCCCACGCCCTTCCACAGGGTCGTCAGTCCCTGCCTTCTGTGCAGGTGGACGATGCTGGGCAGAAGCTGGAAGGGATGCAAATGGTAGCGTCTCGAGGCATTGTACACCTGGCACTGCCGGCGCAGCACCACAAACGGATGGCTAAGCAGGTTCTCGGTGACCAGGGAGACCCACTGAACGCCGACGACTAGATATTTTCGATCCGATATATCTGCAAGATATATTATATAGAGAGCTTTGGGAGAAGATTGCGAAACTGAGATTTCCCACCATCATCCTGATTAACCCTGTCCCTAGTCCGATGCTCCTTGCTCAGGGGATCATCTTGCAGTTCACACTCCGCTTTAAATCTATAAATGGATGATGTTTATTAGTATGGAATCGTGATTATATATCATACCATTTAACGTACTTTAAGCTAGAGTAGTTATCCATTCCCGCCATAACTAAGTCTGTTTCTTCTTTGGTAGTTATGGATTTGATATTTATATTATTAACTACTTTCAGGCAGGACAGGGAGGTGTTTTAAACATAATATCCAATTGTTTTGAAGTATAATTGGAACAATCCTATGGTAGTTACCGAAACAAAAGGTCTCTCTAATTTTGGTTTGGTATTAAAGCTTTCAGTGCGTTTCCACAGCGTCACATCTTATCAAAATAAGTGAAATCATTATGTTCACACTCATTCATTATCTAAAAATATATAAGCGGGAAATATGTTTGAAAATATGAATTTATAAATTAGTTGCTTTTATATTGTGCAAAAAACATTAAACATGCAGAAAGGTAGGACATTAAAAATTAAACTATATTAAATTCTATAAAACTATACTAAACTCTTTTAAAACTGCATAGAATCAAAAACCACAATCCTTGAATAATACCACTCATTAAAAACAGCTGTTTGAGTTTAATAAATCCTTTTTAATAACGCTACAATGTATTTCAAACGAAACCTTTATATTACTCCTAATTAAAAAATATACAACCCATTTTGTGCAATACTTTATGTTCATTATTTTACTTATCTTCATAATTTAAAAATATTACATTCGATTCAAAGAATTTTGTATACCTTAGCTCTCCTGAAAACAATTTCAATACCTTAATTTATTAAGAACGCTTCAAAACAGGGCATATTTAGCTTGTTAAGCAGGATCCTGAAATATCCTTTTTGGTAATTGGACATAAAACAACATAGTTTTCTAACGAAAACCCACCAAAAGGTAAGGGAATATAAAAGAAGAAAGCAATTTTCATGTAAAACGAGCATAAGTGAAATTTGCCCGAAATAAGGACACACCACACCCTTATTTCTCAGGTCTTTTCCTGCGAAAGTATAACGACAGTATTAAAAGCATGGTATTTTCCTTTTGGGGCTCTGTTCGGCTGCTTTCGTGGTGGAAAGGACAGGGACCTGGGACCTGGGAGTCGTCGCGCTGCGCGGACACGCAAACTCACTGCAATATCCTGTTGCCAACCAGATAATTGGCCAGCAACCCGCGTTCGGAGCATGCTCCGACATGGACACACGCACATACTGAGTGGTATAGCGATGACTCAGTAGGTATTTGTATTTTCATTTTTAGGTCAAACTGCATCCGATTATTGTGGCATTTGCTCCGCTGTCGGCAGGACTCGGACTAAGGAATAGTATGGAGAACTATGATTGTCAAATCCGAAAAGTATAACAATATATGCAAATATATTGAACGACACTTCGAGTACGGATAACTCCCCCGGAGCAACGAAAACGCTAGCTCCGCTCGAGTTTCTTCGGTTAGTGAATCCCAGTTAAAGTACCCATTATGACGACCACCAGCGTGTGCAAGAGGATCTCCTCGAGCACGGCGTCCGCTGAGTTAACCAAATCCCTCCCAGCCACGCCATCATCATCCCAGGGCTCGTCGTCCGTCATCTGCGAGGAGGTTTTCGACGAGGCGTGTTTCCCCTCATCGGAGGGTAAGTTCCGTCGACTAGTTACCCCAATTGGTAACTTATTTACCCTATATGTACATAACTGTGTGGGTGAAAGTTGGTAATATCGGCTTTTCCGGTGAAAATCCACGTTTGGCAAGCAATTTGTTTGCCCCAAACGAGTTTTATAGGTTTAAGGAGTTAGAATCCAATAATAAGTAATTTTTTACATGTGTATAACGATTGAGGTAGGCGTGCTATACATATGTATGTACTTAGGTATATAACATACATATACGGCAATTTTAATCAATGAAAGACATATTTTATCCTGCAAAAATCAATTTTATTATTTTATAATATATTCAAGTTGAAAATAGAGAAGAAAATCAAAAGGAGACCAAGAATATAAATGTGCAATTTTACAAAATATATAAAATAGCCTGTACAAATTCCCAAATATTTTCATCTCCTTAAACAATATATTAATAAGCATATTTCTTTATTAATTGTTAAATTGTTGTGCAGCAAATTTTTATTTAAATATGTGTATACCCTTTGTTTCCTGCACAGAAATCAATGAGTATGCCTCCCTGATTGGAATCGAGCCTCAGAAGGAACCACATTTGCTCTATCTCGCCAAGGAAGGATTGATGGCCGCATTGCCAACGGACTGGAAGATATGGTAAGGATTGCAAGATGACTGAAGATGCGTGCAAAAGTAATAATATTTTGGATGACTTCATGGCAGCTACTCGGAGGAGAAGAATGGCCATTACTACCACAATACGCGCACCAAAGAGTCCCAATGGGACCATCCACTAGATGCCATATACCGCGATTTGGTTAATCAGGCGCGCCAGAAGCCTTTGGACACGGGATCGGTGGGGGATAACGATGATCTGTCGCAACTGGACTCCGGAATACGCAGCATGCAGGGTATCGATGATATTCCCTCGCCGGGTCCACTGCCCCCGAACAATTTGGCCCGGAAATGGTCGGTGGCCAGCAAGGCCAGCTTGTTTAGTAGTGCCAAGAGTCGATTTTTGGAATCTGGATCCAAGGATATGGGTCGATTGTATCAGCTTGGCTTCGAGGTGACCAAGTCAAAGCCCCAAATAGCGAATAAACCCTCGCCCACTAGTCAAATGAATGGAAAAACCGATAGGTCGGAGGAGAACGAAGGAGGTACGAAACCTTCGGGTACAGTATCGATGTTTCAAAAGGCACATAGACAGTTCGAAAGCGATGGATATACCTCGCCGTCCGGTGTCAAGGGTATTCTACGCGATTCGAGCATAACCGATATAAGTCGTAGACTGGATCGACTGGAGCCCACGATTGAGGGGGAGGATAAGAAGAGCGTGCGCTTTAATTTGGATCAGGGGCAGCGAGTGAAGAGCTCCCCAGAGGAGACTCAATCCACCAAGATGACGCAAGCCTATAAGCAAAACGAGCACTCGCAGTCGGAGGATGATGATGAGGATGTGGTGGTTCAAGGCGACGATGATGATGAGGATGATGATGAGGATAATGATGTGATTGAAGATGAGGACGTAGATGAAGCTGATAGGGAAGGAGCACTTAATCCTTGGCCCGATAATGACGAGGCCATATACAATCGCAATCCCTTCTTATCAGACTCGAATAAGACTATACCAAAGACTATACCGGAAGCAGTGAAAATATCAGGATCAGGAGATACAGTCTCGGATAAAACTAAGGACACTGATGCACCAAAATTATTTTACGACGACACAGATTCCGATTCAAAGGGCAGTTCGGTGCGTAGCTTTATTATTAATAAATCGGAACAGGACTCATCACTTCTGGTCGGAAATAATGCCTTCGATTTGGAGGAACTCGGACGAAAGCACAGCTACGAGCTGGAACAATTGCAGCTCAAGTCGGTCCAAGCACCTCCATCGGACAAGTCAATATGCAGTACTTCAGCCTATAGGGCCAACTTTGCGGACAAGGAGGCCCAGTTGCAGACTGACTTTGAGGCCATTCGACGAGATCACGAGGCGAAACTCAAGAGATTCCGCCACGAGTACGATCTCCGGCTCACATCGCATCAGCACAAATTGGAGGAGGCATTCGAGCTGCAAATGGAGAAATACCGGGTGCAATTGGAGCGGCAGCTGCAGAACAAGCGCACCTTGATGGCCACCGAGCACAAGAGCCGGATGGACACCTTGCAGGCCAATCACGAGGAGATCCTTCGCGATCTCGAGCGGGAATTGCACGGCGAGGAGGAGCTGCTGCGGCGGGAGCACAGCTCCAGGCTGTCCCAGATGCGCGAGAAGTTCGCACGCGAGCTGGACGCGGAGAGGCAGCGATTCCGGGAGAAGGGCGAGGAGCGGCTGTACGAGAAGGTCAGGTGCGAGAAGCGCCTGCTGGAGGACAAGTACAGGTGCCTCAAGGAGAAGTATGTGCGCCTTAAGACGGACGTGAAACTGTCGCTGGAGCGAAGAAATCGCCGGCGGGAGGCGCAGATGGCGCCCCAGCACAACCACACCAACAGCACCAAGTCCACCAACAGTGGCACCGAAATGGAACGCTCCATGGAGCGGTATTACAAGCCCCAATCCGGAAATAGCGATAATCGCTCGCTCAGCTACTCGGATCAGGCAATCGCCGGCGAGGCCATAGTCAAACCGTGTCCAGTTCCGCATAAGAGTCAACTGACCAAGTCGTACAACATACGGCAGTTGCAGCTGCAGGATGATAATACCTCCATAAGTCAATCGGATACGACCCTATCGAATACCTATAATAATGGTCGTTATGGGCCATTTCTCAAATCCGCCAGTGGAGTACTCTCCGCCAGAACGGCCAGTGATAATGGCAACTCCTCGAGGGATGGGGTGGTGGGTGCTGTGGCCACACAATCGAACCTCGAGAGGAACAACAATAGTAACCAGATCAAGGAGTCGACCGGAATCAGTAGGATCGTCTTCTCGCGCACCAAATCGGCATCCACGTCGCGCTTGAATTCGGATACCAGCTATAAGGGCGAACGACCCTGTACTCCGGTGGAGAATCTACGTCATCAGCTCCAGAAGCTCGAGGCGCTGGAGGATCAGTTTCCCGAGAATACCCTAGATGCACCATATCATCTGCGATATCCCTTCACCGACATCTCCATCAAGCCGAATGGTGTGGGCTCGGAGTTGGAGTTCTTCAAGCATCGCATCCATCTGGAGCGGGATTCGGTGCGTCGCGCCAAGGAATCGCTAAGGACACAGCGCACAAATTTCCGCCTGAGACAGCGGGAGATCGGCCAGCAGCGGAAGATAACCGCCCTATCGCCGAAACACTCCATTGATCAGCTAATCCAGGAGGAGAAGGAACTGACCGAGATGGAGGTGAATCTCCATCGCACTCGTTCCCTTCTGGGCGAGAAGATAATACGACTGCGACATCTGGAACAGAGTCTGCTGAGGATCTACGAGAAGGAGAAATCGATCCTGGACCTGGGCACCATGGACGATGCGGCCACACTTAGCGATCTATCCTCGCACTCCAGTTCTGGCTTCAGTAGCACCGATTTGGCCAGTGCCGCGGATTTCCATAAGAAGAAGGACTACTACCAGCAGGAGTCGAACGAGTGTATTGAAAATTTGGAAATACTCAATGCCGAGATCCGGGAAATCCTCGATATATTTGGGCAAAAGCAATACCAACAGCAACATGATCAAACCGCATCGGGCATCCCGATCCTATCGCCACGTGACCTCGGATGGTCGCAGGTGCTCAAGCATCAGCACACTGGCACTCAGAACTTCTCTCTATCCGATGACATCGAGGGCGGTGGAGCGGTGCACATTCCCCATTCGATTCCCACGCTGGCCGATCGATTGGAGACCTATCGCCAGCTAGCCGCTGGCAGGATGCAGAGCTCCATGGGCGCCGCCATCCTCACGGCCAACACCATCGTGTCCCAGAGTCCACGGGCGGTCAACTACACCACTTGCCTGGTGGAGCGCACCCGGGATCTGCGCAACTGGCTGCGGCAGGCGAAGAATGAGCACGATTTCCTCGTTCAGCACGGCATTCCATCGGGACAGAGTGTGGTGGGCGCTGGAGCTGGTGGAGCAGGAGGAGGTGGTGGTGTTGGTGGTGGTGTTGGAGAGGCTAGTGCTTCTTTGACCAGCGGCAGTGCATCTATTATCAATACTACAACTACTGCTGGGAGCTCGGCGCGCAAGAACGATATCTAGATCAAGGATGTGTGGGGTAGTGCATATTTTAATTACAAAGATATTAATAGTTACTATTTGTGATCTTATGTTTGTCTGAGAAATTCATTAAAAATAAGAAAATATTTGCCTGGCATTTTAAATCTACTTCTGGGATAGCCAATTACACAAAATTGTTTTTATGGCGCGAATTCTACAGAATCGCGAAAAATTGTAGATTGGTTTTAAGCAGGTTTTAGTCAAAATAAGCCGCATAGCAAATTGAATTAAATATTTGTGCAGCTCACAGCCCAAACTAGCGATCTGTATCTCTTATTTAATTTAAACTTTTAGCCAATTTTCGATTTTTATCAAAAACTTAAAAATTTAAGATGTAAAAATAAAATCTGGGATACTTTTTTTGGCAAAAAACTGAATTTTCAAGTTGGCTTTTTTGGCTATAACTTGACTAAAAATGGTCACAGAGCAAAAAGAACTACCATGTTTTACTCCTTGTAAAATTTTCGCATTTTTTGTAAGGGGTACCATCATCAAAATTTGCAAAAAATTGAAACATCCTAGAATTCCAAAACTTGAATGCAATTCGATTGGGATTTAAGAAACAAACCCAACGAGGTATGACATTCCATATTTGGGTAATTATTTCGAATGTTTTGATCAAAATACCAAATATTTTGTTCACAAAAAATCTGGGAAAATATTTTTGGCAAAAAAATGAATGTCAAATTGGCGTTTTTGGCTATAACTTGACTAAAAATGGTCACAGAGCAAAATGGAGTACCATTTTGTACTCCTTACAACCAATACTAACAACCCCTTTCACTTTTAAACTGATTTTGTAAAATTAATTTTTGACCAAATTTTCGCATTTTTTGTAAGGGGTAACATCATCAAAATTTGCGAAAAATTGAAAAATCCTAGAATTCCCAAACTTGAATGCAAATCGATTGGGATTTAAAAAACAAACCCAACGAGGTATGACATTCCATATTTGGGTCATTATTTCCAATGTTTTGATCAAAATACCGATTATTTTTTTCGCCAAAAATCAGGAAAATTATTTTTGGCAAAAAACTCAATTTTTAAGTTGACTTTTTTGGCTATAACTTGACTAAAAATGGTCACAGAGCAAAAAGGAGTACCATTTTGTACTCCTTACAACCAATACTAACAACCCCTTTCACTTTTAAACTGATTTTGTTAATTTAATTTTTGGCCAAATTTTCACATTTTTTGTAAGACTAAAAATGGTCACAGAGCAAAAAGAACTACCATGTTTTACTCCTTGTAAAATTTTCGCATTTTTTGTAAGGGGTACCATCATCAAAATTTGCAAAAAATTGAAACATCCCAGAATTCCTAAACTTGAATGCAATTCGATTGGGATTTAAGAAACAAACTCAACGAGGTATGACATTCCATATTTGGGTAATTATTTCGAATGTTTCGATCAAAATACCAAATATTTTTTTCACAAAAAATCTGGGAAAATATTTTTGGCAAAAAAATGAAATTTCAAATTGGCTTTTTTGGCTAGAAATTTACTTAAAATGAAAAATGGTTTGAAAATCTGCTTCATAGTTTGATACTGTTTTCATTTTCACTCCCAGTAACATATACTATTTAAATATTATTATTTTAATATTATAACTTCCCAGCTGTACCCAGTTTCAGCTTCTCTTTCGACGTACTAAACTTTTACACTGGCCAACAAAAGAGTAAGACTTCGCGGGAATGTGTTTCCTTTTCGCCGCCTGGCAATTAAATATTTGTCGCCTACCTATAAAAGCGCGATATCGAGTTGGAATGGTGGAGCAAATTAAATTAAGCGAAAACTTTTGTCCAATCGAGAGTATACAGTCGTCGCAAGAAGTCCACAGACCTTCTCGTGAAGAATTGAGAATGTAGGATCAGGGCAGTGCTTTATTCGCTAAATTTCGGGAAAAGCTACATGCCACGGTGAATTTTGAAAAACATATGTCTTACATCGCCATTGCGTCCATCATTTAAATCAGTTGATCAGTTCGTCAAGAAACCACGGCACCCAAGTGACACAGCAGAACGCAGTAAAAAGAATCAGCGCGGGTCGCAGCCTTATCCTGCCCTGTATGCGATTTACTGCCATGAAGATGCCGGAAATCCCCATTGCGATTATAATGAAATGCGTCTTGACATTGCTTACAGAAAGCTTAGAATGGTAAAAAATATTTCAATGAGTATGTATAGAACTTTGGCCTATGTTTGCAGGGTCCTAATTACCACGGATACCAAGACGTAGATCATCTTCGCCCAAGTCCTTAAACTTAAAAGGCAATTGTAGATATGCAGGCGTCTCGCTTGGTGGTCAGTCAAAACCGTAAAATTTCTTGGCCGCCGCATTATCGTCATGGAAACTTCGACGAAATCTATAAAATGCACAATCTGCAAGTTTAGGGTTAGTGTGCAGTGAGTCCATCACTTGCTGCCCCACCAAATAAAGAAGGGCTTTCATTTACTCACCTTTGCAAGGGCACCGCTGGGGAAGGGTGCTGCGCAACTGGATACGGTTACCTTCATGTAGGTGCGCATAATGTAGTAAAACACACTACCTAACCACTCGATGGAACACATGATGAAATGATGAACGTTAGTACCAATGAATTTACAAATTTTATAAAAGATCTCGAAAAGATTTTATAAATATATGTTCAGTGCTGAGTAAAAGCGATCACTGACTGAAAGGCAACGAATGGAAAACGAATAAGATTAGGGCACTAAATCATGGCCAACTAGTCCAGCTGGCTGTACTAGTGTCTCTAGGAGCTCCAATCCCAGCTCCAAAATTGGTCAAAGTTTGAAATCTTGGAAATCAGCAGAAAGTGCCTTTCACTTATCCTCTAATAATATAGAGAGACTCCTAAACCGCTCAACATAACCTTAAACAGAGCTCCACGTTTTTATTTAATCTAGTTTCTTTTCATCGTCGAAGTAAACTGATCGCAATAATGTAAAGTAACTTATCGAGGTACTAAGAATCTGAAAGAGATGTGCTTAATTGTGTAATTGCTATATATTCTTATTTTTGTAGACATACGGCCGTAAAACTCTGCAAGGACAACGTTGAGAACTTGAAAGCCGTAATCCTTACGGGCTGTTGACTGCAGAGGATCATAAACCAAATCTGGTTTCGGATTCGCTTGCTGGTTGGCGTGAAGGAATGTATCTCAAAGCGATCGGATCCTTCCCACTGGCATTCATATAGAATTTGCGCTGTTAAGGTAGACTGTTTATGGGAAATGGTTAATTAATAGCTTTAAAAAAACAATCTACATTCTTGCCTGTTTTATCAGTGCGTCGCCATTCTCGCAAAGAACGTATAATTGTGAAAGGGCGGATGATATGTAAATTATGAACTTCACATAGTCTCCAATGAACATATTTTTTCCCTTATGAAGATTAGAAAGAAAAGCTAGTTATTATATTAAATTATTTACTTCCTATGCTTACAGTAATTATTTGAAAGCCAACCATGCAAATAAGAACGGATGAAATCATTAGATTGGCCAGTAGAATTGGGTTGAAAAAGTCCTCTAGGCGCTTAGCAAAACTATTGGCAAAATCAAAGTAACATGTAATAGAATCATTGTAATAGAATCGTTGTAGTAGAATCGTTGTAATAGAATCGTTGTAATAGAATCATTGTAGTTTAATTTTGTAATAGAATCATTGTAATAGAATCGTTGTAATAGAAACATTGTAATATAATCATTGTAATATAATTATTGTAATAGAATCATTGTAATAAAATCATTGTAATAGAAACATTGTAATAGAATCATTGTTATAAAATCATTGTAATAGAATCATTGTAATAAAATTATTGTAATAAAATTATTGTAATTAAATATTGTGACAATACCAACCTGATAATATTGTTGTGTTTTTCCACAATACATTTAAGTCGCTCCAGCTGAATGTTCTCGGCCAATTCCTCGTTGGAACCCGCAAATATTCCTGCAATTCGTTGGTGTAGCAACTGAAATTGGCCACAGGTGTAGGTTATGAAGAAGCCAAGAATGGTGTCCTCTGCAAACAAGGTGGTGACCACGCAGATTCCCGCGTAGGAGGTGAAGATGTAGGTCATTACATAGCGGATCCAACTGCTCTGTGCATCGTACGGAAAGATCATCTTGTAGGGAAACGGCTTGTTCTGTGCATCGTAGGCGGGTCCGAAAAAGATCTCCACCAGCGGCAGGACACAATACATTATGATCAGACACGACAGCAAGGATGTCATTATGCTGAAGGTAACCATGCGTCTGCGACACTCCGCGGCAACATTGTTTTTGGAAGAACTGGAATTCATTATATATGTATTTATATAAATAAAGATTTTATTACAAATCCAGTTTGAAGATAGTATAGTTCCCATAAATCTCTATTATCTCAAAACCACTTTAAGTGTCCAAAAGCATGCTTAGAAAGCAAAGCTTGTTCTTTTGAACACAACAAGGAAGCAGACTTTTCTGCGCTTTTACTTCAACAAGATTGCAAACCTTTGTAGTGTATTGGAATGATCATTAAACATAGTTTGCGATGATCATTTGACATCGTGTATAATAACCCTCATGAAAAGACTCACTCAGGTATCCAAATTTCGTAGGAAAAGTTCTCAATAAGCTGGCGGAATTTCCGCTGATTGAGGCGAAGGTGAATGAGTCGGACAAAGTTGAGGACACCCATGAAGGTGGTGCAACAGTTTTCCGTTGTGATAATGATGTCCGAAAGGTTGTTCAGCAAAAAGGCCGTCTGATAGCTGATTGTTATGCCCACGGATGCAATGACGTACCACGCCCACACGTTGTAGGCGGTGGCCAAAAAGGATTGGCTCCTCCATGGCATCGATGATTCGGTTAATGGCCAAGAACCATTCAGTTTCAGCCAAACGCACTGAATGGGAAAGCTGAGTGCCTTGTAGGGATACGAATAGAACATGACTATCTGATACATGCCACAGCACTAGGTTCATCTTTAGGCATTTCCTTCCTTTATAGTTTACTTACTACCTACCAACCTAAAATTACCCCTTTTTTCATAATTTTCCCTAATTGCACAGTAAATATTTTAGAAAGCGTTTGCACACAAGGTATGTACTTACCACCTCATTAAGTGCTTAATATGAAATTTTGATCAAACGCATTTTCCAAGGAGGTGTGTGCCTGTGAAAACCATTAAACTATACTTCTCCTACGGCCACAAATAAGTGGCTTAAATATTTGTGAACACGTGTGTATTTTAATTTGCCCTTTTAATGGCTAAAAAACACCTGAACTAAGCTTTAATTTGAAGAACAAAATGCGTTTTGCCCTCAAAAAAAAAAAAAAAAAGCTGCACATATTTCAATTTTGTTTCCAAATTAAATAAATTATTCAAATTAAATAAATTATTCAATTTAAAAAGCAAAACAAAACCAAAAGTATAAATATACTACTTCTTCACTTTATAAATATAAAAAAAAAAAAAAATAAACATACTAAACATATACAACTGTGCCTGAAATCCGTAAAACTTTCATATATATATTTTTATATACTATATATTTCTTATACTATTATTTCATTGTAATTTTCCATGATAGACAGCCCATTTATGTTGGCCAACAATGCAGTCTGTATTTGTTTTTAGGCTTTCATTCACCCAAACTTCATTTCGAAACCAGTTAATTTAAATCAGGTCACAGCTGGCTGGGCGTAAAGGATATATCTTCATTGAATTAGGCGACGGGGGCGTGGCCAATCTGCGGCGTGAAGCAGTGCAGACCCAGTTCCCTGTCCATTGTTCTGGCCAAGATCTCGACGGCCAGATAGACAGGCAGGCAGACAGAGATACAGAGAGACAGACAGACACGGCTAGATGGCAACGTATGTAGGCGTAGGTGTATACTACACTTCCTTTTACAATTACGCACCTTTGCACGAATACAATATACCCTTTTGCTCCACATAACGGACATAAACAGACGTACCCGGATTGTAAGACTCGTCGGGGCCAAGGAGTGGATTTTTCCCCGAGCGTTTCGGCGAGAGAGCCAGCAGCGGCTGAGAGAGAGCAGAGAGCCAAGGAAGCCGAACACCAACGCATCCATCCGAGGACCAAACGGACATGGACCGAGGACCCACACAGCCCGAGAGAGCCAAGATGCTGAGCTGTGACGTGACAATGGAAACGGAGAGCGAGAGATGTGGCCACTCGGCTGGGCTTGGTTTGAGATGGGCTGGTATGGGATGGGATGGCCGGGATTGGGAATCTCCCAGTTGAGATTCCGGTGCTCTGCGACTGCGTCGAACTCGGCTGGCTGAAGAATGGCTGGTCGACTGGTTGGCTGCCTGGTTGCCTCCGGTTGGCAATCGTTTTTCGCCTGGCCAAAATCCTGCAGACGTGTTCGAGAGCTTTAGAACGTTGTTTGCAATTGCGGAAAGCGGTTTGCGAGGCACGAGACACGGCGATAGTTTTTAATAGAAGAAGCAGCAGCAATAAAAAAAATAATACAAAAATTAAAAAAAAAAAACAGAAAAAGAAAAAGAAAAAGAAAAGAACCAAATAAGAAAGCAGCAGAAAAGAGTGCAGATGCAAGAAGTAGCCGTATAGTTCGCAGCCAGCGGAGCAATAGTTTATTGAGGAATAATCCACGAGTCGGCGCCCAAAAGATCCAACAAATACCCCAGAAACACAACTGAATAACCAGCCCAGGCAAAAGTATATACATATATATATATATTAACAAAGAATTTCGTTTTCAAATCCCAACACACCGTGAACTTTGAATATATATATACCTACGTGTATATGTATATATATATATATGGAAAAAAGTAAAAGAAAGGAGGAAAAACGAAATGCCGAACGGGTGGGCAAAATGTGAAAACTCAACAAATAACTACTCAGAATCAAATGTTTGATATAGTAACGTAACGAAACGCAACGCAACGCAGCGCTAAAATCGGCTACTAAATCAGCACATTCAAATCAAATATGGGAAATACAAAAATAGAATAAATATATATATATATATATATATATATATATATATATATGTGCACATATATGCGTGTATATGTATATGCTGAAGGCGAAAGGAGGAAAGATCATAAAATACATATTTTATGAACATTTTTTGCATATTTTTTTTACTGTTTGGCCAAAATAACAAACTGAGTGTGTTCATAAAGCAGTACAATGTAAACTTAAAAAGCAAACTTAAACGCAAAACGGATAACAAATAAATCATAACTACTACTCTCAACTACTCTTTCCAATGGATTCTGGCGATTCTTTTCGAATTTCCCGAATTCCCATAGGTGAGTACCGCAATTACGTTCACGTACCCAGGGTATTTCATGTCTATCAAACATCCCATGTACATACATACGTACATATTATGGGAAAATAGTATATTTTGGTATGTGTACATGCATGGCCTCAAGGATTCCAAACTCTGGCCAGATGGAACTGAACAGTTAGGCTGGCTAGCTGGATAGTTGGATTGTTCTATGGCCGTAATTATAGGGGGGAAAATGTATACTTGGGCCAAAACACACACCACATGCCCAACATACTTACTATTATTGCGAATATGGTCCAAACTCCCGACTCTCGAGCGGAAATGAGGCGCGGCTGACTGCGCATGACCAATGAATAATAGCGATACAGAAATGCTTTTATCCCACACTTTGTATTCCAATGCATATCTGGATATCCTCTCTCCATCTCGACGTCTCACCGTCTCTCCATCTCTCCGTCTCTCCGTCTCTCCATCTCGTCATCCCTTCTCCGTTCATGCCGCTCCATTGGCATGCGAAGGAATTTGGTTTTTTGGGAAAAGGACTCTGGCAATTCGAAGTGTGTCAGGACATCATCGCTTGCACTGGGGCGGGCGCTCCTCCACCAACGCCACCAACTGAAGACACATTTGTTCACAATTATTGGGGGTCTGGGCATGCGTTGCCATTGACCCATCTACCTACCCGTACCCGTACCCATACCCATACCCATAGTTGTGCACGGCCAGAAATCTCAACGTGCCGCAGTGCTTTCGATTGTTTTTAAACAATTAAATCCACCGCATAATCCCATGCCAGCCAAACGAAACACGTAACCGGATTTGAGACGCTGGCGAAGTGATTCCCCCCCGGACTGCCTGGAGTCCTTGAGCTTGTGAGTCGCCTCTTTTTTAATGGTTGGTTAACTCGTGAGAAATCTGCGCTGGCAGAAAAGTAAACAAGCAGCGGGCAATTTGTTTATCAATCAATGAAATGGTATCGGAATTCCCATTCGCGAGTGGTGACAACGCCCAAATGTTTGCTGATCCATAAAGGAGAAGAGCTCCGCCATTAGATCGCCCATCTCGCATCCTTCCAAGCTCGAACTTCGCTTTTTTTCTTTTTGTTTTGTTGGTAGCACATTGACTCCAGATGGGCTTATTGGGGCACTAATCAAAACGCGGCAAAACAATGGGGCAAAGGCAGAGATTAGGTCAAATAACAATGCTGCTCTACACACGGAGAAAAAGGGATGAACTTATTAGGAAAAAAAAATATGAATGGTTTGAAGAGTTTCAGTACAATATTGTTTACTTTACTAACTGGTTTTGTACATTTAACGGGCTAAAAAAATCTTCAAAACTGGAAACCATTTTTATTTTGTGCTTGATTAGTTTCTGGAATCCTTGAATTTTACTTCGAGTGGCCTGAAACTTATGACTCTGCACTAGATTAGAAGCCATGACCTACGATTTGATATAATCAATTAAGGCTTGACTTGTTGCCGGTTCAATAAGTATGCAAATTACCAATTTTCAGTTGAAATCATTTGCAAAACGAGCAACTCTTTTCTGCGCGTGTAAAACTACAAAATGCTAGTGAGCAGATACTGCCCAAAAACTTGTCGGTATCATGGAGTGAGCCAACTTTTTGAAACATAATAAACTTAGTTTTGTCAAAACGAATAAATTAGGAAACAGTATATACGATGGAGCTTCATGTCCCGGAGCTGTTGTTACTCCATTTGATCGGGAATGGTTCAAGTTTTAATTGGCAAAGTTGCACAATGAGTGCAATCATTAGTCAGCAGACAAAAAAAAGGAGGAATAACTCATTTTATTGGCCCACAGAGCCACATCCACATCCACATCCACACACATGTGTGCAGTTCCCATCTTTGGAATGCCGTCTAGTCGGAGGCTGCGCATTCGGTCTTTGGAGAGCCAGCCAGCCAGTTAGCCAGCCAGCCAGCCAGCCGACGACCACGACTCTCGCGTCCTTAATTTTCATCCCTTTATTTATTTATTTTCCTGTCAGCTGCCGCTGTCTGGTGTGTCTGCCCAAGGTTTCTGTTTCTGAATCTGAATCTGAATCTGAATCTGATTCTGAATCTGAATCTGAGACTGAGACTGAGACCGAGACTGATTCTGAGTCCGATTCGGCCGTGGACGCCCACGACAGCGAGGGAAATGTGTCGCCATCCGGCGATTAGATTACCAGGATACACCAGTTAGGGACCTCAGCTCATCTTCATCTCATCTCATCTTGGGGCTTTAAATTATGCGGCTTGGGGGGTGTGTTGGTAAGATGTTGTCATATGTGTGCGACCAGCCACTTGGCCTGGAGAAGCACTCGTGAAGGTGCCCAAAAGTATGCCACAATGTATTTAAAATGTGCATTCTCATCTTCAAGTTCCTTGGTGCTTGGGATTTGCTTGGGGTGTGTTTCTGAAAAATGGTCCATGTATTTCTTATATTTCATCAGTGTTGTTAAAGCACATGAAGAACTGTCTAAAAGTATGCTACAATTGTGCGAACTACATACTATATCTGTTGGTTTAATCACTTATAAAGGTTTCGAAAAGTATGATACACTGTATTTCGAATCCAAAAGTGTATATCTATGTATACATTTTAAAATATCTATATTTCATTGCATACTTTTATGTGCCTTTAAAAGAGCATACAAGTTTTTTCTGTGACATGCCACATTAATAATTATAAATTACCATGTTTCATATTTGCATATATTATTTATGCAATATTAGTTTACTAACTAATAACTAATTTTGGCAAAGGTTGGTAAATAAACTTTGTTTGGTATACAGCTTTCTATTGGTCGAAATTGCTTGTTTATTACATTTTTAAAAGTAAATAATTGGATTTCGCTGAAATTTATTAGTTAATTCAAACAATCTCGTTTGCTATTCGCAAATTGTGAAATGCTTTCATCTTTTTAATGCAATTAAATGTTCTGAATAAATCTAGAAAATAAGTTACTTCTCACATGCTGTTCTTCAAATTGAAACCATTTTCGTTGTTATCCTTTCTTTAGTCCTTTATTCCTTGACTTTCCATGTGGGCCAGTGTCGTCTCCTTTTGCGGCAATAAATTATCTCACTTGCCTTCCCGACGAAATGACCCAAATTTCAGCATGCCCTCCATATAAGGGAAAATTCAATAAACTATTGCTAAGCTTTTGGAAATTCGCAGAACCTGTTGATTCAGCCGTCGCAACTAAGAACTTAATTAACTTTTAGTCGGAATTTTTACGTTTACTTGATTTGATAGTTTAGAAACAAGCTAAGTCGAAAAATGTTCCCATATAATACTGCCAATAAGATACTATTTATATTACGTTTTATTGAAGTCGAGCACAATTTCAATATCCGCTGGATTGCATAAGCTTATGTTTGAAACAAGTAATTTGAAACTGATTGCTCGCTGGGGCAAAAGAGAAATCACAGTAATTGCAGTAAAAGCAAACATTTAATTTGCACGAACGAACACTTAAACAAATTAGCTGGCCACACTTAGAAAAAAGAATGCTACAAAACGAAAACTTTACTCGAATATCATATTTCAAGCTGAGTGCACGGGGTCAATCTACATTTAAGAGAAATTGTAATAAATTTTGTATTTTCGAGAGCGATTCTAGCTGAGAGTTTCGCCCAGTGTATGCAATAACTGGCGTCAGCAGCGCAGCTTCCAATTTTCCCCTTTGATCCTATAAATTATGTTCGGCTCTGCTTTTTAGTCTCTGATTATCTTTCTGTGCATACGATTGCTGAATTCTGGACGGACGAGTAAATTTTCGGTTAAAATTTTATTTTTCGGTGTGTTTAAATAAACCATATAAGGTGCAACATCAGTTCTTTTTTTTCGAGTGACTACTTCAAGAAGTTTAAGATACCCAAAGCGGACTAAGCCGTTAAAAAACAGTTGAGAAATATTCGAAATGAGTGTTGTTCGTTGTCAACTTGGAGGCCTAATTGTTTGAATTATTTAAACTGATTCGTAATTCGATTGTTGCAACTACTCGGCGACATTCGGAAATGCATTCCCATTCGCAATCGTCTTTCCTACCTAATGAATATTAATTATTTAATAGGATTTTTCAGCTAATTGAATCTGCTTTCTACCATTTCTCTGTCACCGCTAAATGTCTGTCCTTGCCTAATTAGCGCAAATTAAAATTGTGGGCTGTGGCCTCGGAGCGCTCTTCACTGTCCGGTGCCCAACATTCAGCATTTAGCATCCAACATCCAACATTCCGCATTGAACATTCACATTCGCATTCGCACTCACATCCACATTCGCATTCAAATCCACACCCACAGCAACACCCACATTCACATTCACCTTAGTGCCAACGTGGCTTCTCATTAGTTTCGCTTGGGCAATCCCCTAATGCACAGTTCCAAACAGATTTAACCTTAGCTCTATCTCAAAATCATCGAAACTCTTTGATCCCTCAGAACAAAGATATCTAGATACAGAATCAATAGATACATATGTATCGAAAGAGTGATTGCTGCAGAGTGAAGCAAATATAGATAGAAGAACATCAAAAGATTCGAATTTAAATGATTGATAATACAAGTCAAGATGGTCAGAAATGTGCAACGATGTGATCTAAATACGAGTATTGCTTAAATCTAAAATCAGTGTTGCAAAATTCCTTAGTATGCAACAAAGCAAACGGTTTAGTTTTCAAAAAGGAGAAGACCGATATTTACAGTTAAAACTTGGTGTTTTTTAGCATCCTCTTTATAAATATATTTTTAAGAACAAAAACAAAATTAACTGAGTTGAAAATAGGTGAAATGAAGTAAGCACTGCTTTGGAAGTAGAAATTGAAAAGAAAAACGCAGATATACCGGAAATGTACGTGTACATTTGTGATTCCTGGTTCCATAATTTAAAGAAACTATAAAGAACTATTTTATGCTCTTTGGTAATACAACCTTCCTACTAACTATTAATAATTACACTTATTTAAGGAAGTTTTTAGATTCCAAAATCCATATGCCCCGCTAATAATACACCCATTTTTATTCACATTACAGCACCAAAGGATATCGCTTGCTCATAACTTGGGGCGGATTTTGATGCATTTTAATCCAGCTACGGTTGTAATAAAGAGGCGTTTGCGGAAACGTTGCGAATAGTGAATATTAGAATTGAATTTGATATCATTGTCTTGTGCATTTGCCGAGCTTCCTTGAGCCAAGCCAAGTCAGGTGTCGGTGCGCCGTGTGATGAATGCACAATCCCAGCTGAATCCATATGCCATTGAGAGCCTAGCCGCAGCCCCAGTCACGAACGCAAAACCACTGCCACAGACATCCAGCAGTACCCAGATACCAGCCCGTTCCAAATGAGGATGATATTAAAACTGAAATTGAATTGGAGAATGTCTGGTTGAAGCGGTGGAGCGAATTCCCATTCTCGATATGGTTTAGAACTGCAAATCAATTCAATATAGCACAGGATACAGAATACGGAATACAGGATACAGGCTACAGATACAGATATAGATACTGAACTTGCTACTGATACTGAGATACTGAGATACTGTTACTACTGGAGGGAAGTTAACTAATGCAAACAGATAGTTTTAAGTACCATATGAAGGCAGTTTTCTATAAATTATTAACGCGAGGAATTAGGAGAGAAAACTAAGACTTAGAAGTGGGGCTGGATTCGACAACTTCACTTTTAATCACAATATCGCAGCCGCCGTCATGTGGATGAACATCGCCAATTTAATCCTCATCATTGCTCAGCTGTGCGTTTTCGTCACATCTGCGGGGGGTAAGTGAATTATTGAATTAATCATAATATATCATAACAACGTTATGAAATCCGAAATAGATTTCACCACCAACCGCATAAGTATTTAAATCATGCAGACGCTGCGATAAAACAATGTTTGAGCAGATTAATTAAATCATTGCAACATTATTTCATTCATTTCAAACGAAATTATTTGCTGCGCAACAACAAAAAATTGACATCAAGTTGAACATGACATTTTACAAATTGCTTTTGCTGCACAATCACAACGGATAAGTGTTGCACAACTGAAATGCAATTTCATTTTATGCAGAATATTTTTGATTCATTAATTAAAACAAATGCACACGCTTATTAAATCTATAGCCATATTAAATTGTGGATGCTGTAGAGTTTTAGAATTCCTACGCTTTACCGTGGCATACGAAATTCGGCAAAGCGTTTGGATTCTGAAACCCTATCGATCCATTATCATGTTATTAACAATGAAAACACTAATAGGTTAAGGCAATTATCGCATTAATGAAGTTTTAAGTGCTTTAAGCTGATTGCTTCCTTTCCTGTGCAAAATGAAAGGGGGGAGGGGCACATTTCCGGCCTTTTTGTCACATAAATTAAAGGAAGTATCTAGATCGTATGCATTCAAACAAGGCAGCAAATAATTTTAACTTTATTTCCACTTCAACTTAGCGAATAGTTCAATTTCGATATCAATCAAAGTGCTAAATGTATGAATATTCACTTTTTGCAGAAGCAGATTACACACTAGATGATTCATTTTGGAATGAAGAAAGTCCTGTTGGTGAGTTCAACATTGGTTCAACTAGCTGATGAAATTCCTATTTAAATGTGTGCCGCATTTCAGGAGAAGTGGAACGTTTACTTAAGGAGTACAGGCAAAACCAAGAGCTTGTCCGTCGAATCGGTGGTCACTATTACCAAATTATATATCCAGTACAGCTGCGCCATCACGAGAAGATGGGCATATCCACGCGCGAAGTCAGTCTCCCGAAGGTAAGAACTACCGGCGGTGGTGCGCTTCGTCACTACGCAAGTTGAACTGCCTCATCAAGTGAACTACATGATTAACCTTTGGTTATTTGCAGCCGGGACAAAGACCTCGACCGCACGACGACAGCGGCTTCAACCGGGGAAGAACAAAGGTATTAAAAGGGATTATAAACTTACATAAACTTTGAGACTAATTGGCCTGCATTTATGTTGCCACTTACAGAAACACTTCCATCGCACATCGTTGCTGATTAAAGCATTTAACCACAAATTTCGCCTGGACTTGGAGCTCAATTCGTAAGCTCTTATATAAAGTTAATTTAATTTATATTCAATGCATTTCACTTGCTCCTCGCAGACAACTTCTATCGCCAAACATACAACAGAAGCACTACCACGTGGGCGGATATCTTGTGGATGGAAATCGACATGTGAGTTAAGTTTTCAATAGTTCAGTACACTTGCCCAGTTTGTGTTTCATTACCAGCGATATAGTTAATACATCTCTCTGGCAGCATTTAAGCTAAACTAAACTACTTGCATCAAATCTTTGCAGGATATCGAGCACTGCTACTATCACGGCACTGTCAAGGATTACCCCGGAGCCAGTGCAGCATTCCATACCTGCAACGGCGTAAGTGGCGTCATCCACATCGGTAACGAGACCTTTGTCATCCATCCCTTCTACGGCGGAGATCTGTCCGTAAGTAGCCCACGAATGAACAGTTGCAGCAAGCTGGAGCACGTGGCAAATGCAATTATTTTCTCAATTTTCGCCCCAGAAACATCCCCATGTCATCTTCGAGGCGCGCACAAAGGCGAACAAAGGGTGCGCCAACTCGGGCAATCTGGACTCCTGGCGGCTATCGCGCCGCACAAAGCACTTGTCCGCCGGAGTTGCGGGCGTCGTGGAGGAGATCCTCCAGGCGGGCGTGGGCCGCAACAAGCGGGATGTGCGCGAGGCCACCAAGTACATTGAGACGGCCATCATCGTTGACAAGGCAATGTTCGATAAGCGCAATGGCAGCACTCGTGCCGAGGTCATCCACGATGCCATTCAGGTGGCCAACATAGCCGATCTGGTTGGTAACCATCACTCGATGCTATTAATAGCCATTGGTCAACAATTAAACATATATTTGCAGTACTTTCGCACGCTGAACACCCGCGTCTCGGTTGTCTACATCGAGACTTGGGGCAAAAACCAGGCGGTTATCGATGGCAGCAAGGATATCAGCAAGGCAATATCCAACTTCAATGACTACACCTCCCGAAATCTGTTCCAAATCGAGCGAGACACCACACAGCTGCTCACGTAAGAGATACATCCACTTGGAGATACTCACATGCTATATATACTATATCTTTTCCAGTGGCGAAACATTCGCGGGCGGCGAGGCTGGCATGGCTGTTCCCGAAACTGTTTGCACGCCCCGTGCTGTGGGCATCAGCGTGGATGTGAATGTGTATGAGCCGCACCTTTTGGCCGGCACAATGGCCCACATGATTGGCCATAACATCGGCATGGGACACGACGACGGACGTAAGAATTATCTCATCAATATCTCGCTCTGCTCCCCACCAAACCGAATCTCATTTTCTCCCTCTTCTTTTTGTGCCATTTCTGCCATTTTTGCCATTTTTACCATTTTTACCATTTATACCATTTTTGCCGTAGGCGAGGAGTGCTTTTGCCGTGACTGGCACGGTTGCATCATGGCCCAGTCGATTGTCGGCCAGGAGAATGTCCAGCCATACAAATTTTCCGAGTGCAGTAAAAAAGATTACATTGACGCATTGCGGACTGGCCACGGACTGTGTTTGCTCAACAAGCCAAATGAGGTGAGGATTCGGCGGAAAATGGTACAGCTCGTACCGGTTGGGAATTATAGACACGTAGAGGGAATACTTTCGAAGAAACTTCTTCTTATGCTGAATTCCCCTTGTTTCTATCAATCACTTTGCACCCTGTATAGATTGAGTTACGTCGAAACTGCGGCAACAAGGTGGTTGAGGAGGACGAGGAGTGCGACTGCGGAACTTTCGAGGAGTGTGCTCTGGACCAGTGCTGCGATGGCATAACGTGCAAGTTGAAGTCGGAGGCCCAGTGTGCCAGTGGTGCCTGCTGTGACCAATGTCGCGTAAGTTGTCGATTGCTTTTCTCCGATTTGTGACCCGTCTCATCGATACATTTGCCCCCATTTCAGTTGCGGCCAAAGGATTACATTTGCCGTGACTCCAATAACGAGTGCGATCTGCCCGAGTACTGCGACGGCGAGATTGGCCAATGTCCGTCGGATGTCTTCAAGAAGAACGGCTCTCCATGCGGTCTAAGCAAGACTGGCATCTCGGGTTAGAGAGCTATAGATAGTACATGTACATGTGACTATATGTAGATTTGTTTTGTAGGTTACTGCTTTCAAGGATATTGCCCCACGCTGAGTCTGCAATGTGAGGCGATTTGGGGTTATGGTGGCTCTGCTGCGGATCGCCAGTGTTATGAACAATTCAATTCTAAAGGCTCAATTAACGGGCATTGCGGTCGAGATGCCAATGAACACTACATTAAGTGCGAACCAGAGTAAGTGCATAGTATTCTACATACTCGTAGAAGATAGTATATAGCAAGGCTATTACAAATCAAGAAGAATCCTTGAGCAGTTATGAATCAATGTTATGAATCTAAAGGTGGTTCTTTAATACCTTTCCCATCCCATCCCATCCCACAGGAACGTCCAGTGTGGAACCCTGCAGTGCAAGGATGGGGAACGGCAGCCAGTCAACGATGGCATCGACCAGCTCTACTCGAGAACCATCATTTCGATCAAGGGCCAGGAGTTCGAATGCAAGTGCGTAGCAACTGGCCAGCTGGCTGGAGGAGAGCAGGTGATGTCCGCATAGAGATAGTCTCACAATCGTTTGAGTATTCACAGGGCGACCAGCGGGCAAGTGGGCTCCAACAGCTATCCGGAGCACGGCCTGGTCAAGGACGGAACACCGTGCGGTGATAATCTAATTTGCCTCAACCAGACGTGCGTCAGTCTCTTTCCCCACGTGGATCAGACCAAGTGCCCGGCCAATTCACAGGGTCTAGAGTGCTCAGAACACGGCGTAAGTTCAAACAAACAGTGCCATCTAATCTACATTACTTTTTGGGCGCATGCATGACGGGCATGTGACGAAGGATAACCATATAGCTATACAACTGTGCGATATTGTAGCATTACCCCGACCACACTTTGCTTCCCATCTCCGCATTCCAGGTCTGCACCAATACGAATCGCTGTTTCTGCGACATGGGATGGGGCGGCAACGACTGCAGTTCTGTCGTGCTGCTCACAACAGCACTGCCAACCGAAGCACTGCCCACGCCGGAAAACACCATCAAGATGGAGAAGAAAGAAACCCCATATGGTAAGAAGTGACTATGGTGTCGAGTTCAGCTTCAGATGCTTGTATCTCACCTTGCGCCAGAGCTGGAAGAGACTTCTGAACATAATGTTGAAATCCATATCGAATGGAGCTGGTCTAATCGAATCCAAACTATTCTATCCTAAGATCCTCAGAACTAGGGCTCTGCTTGAATCCGATACAGTAAAGCCTAAGCTATAAACAACCTACGATTATGATCGAGTTTTCGGCACTATCCCATTGTGTTGGCATCGATTCAAGCAGGGCTCTTTTCCAATCCAACACTGTGTTGTTGAACAAGGTCAGTATCGCCTGGTTTAATGACGTTGGCAACTCACAATTGAATAATTGGGTGCAATTCAGTTTTGTTACTTGTATGACAATGGTAGTCAGGTCGGTGATTTGTCGTTTCGACAGGGTAAGCCATTAAAAAATAACTAAAATTCAATTTCAATAAAGAACAGTAGGTTAGGACACGTTAAAATAAATAATTTAAAACCCTCCATTAAATCACACTCAAGTTTGGCAATTATTTAGATTTGTTACATTTATTACTTATCTTTTCAAGTTTTACCTCCGACTTTACGATGCATTTTCGACTACTAATACTAGTTATTATTTTCGTTACCTGTAAACTTCCCTGCCTGTCTTCACTCCAAAGGGAGGTAACTTTGAAATAAGCTGTTTTTTTATACTCTCGCAGCCGTACAAAAAGTTCAAGCAAAGGATATTGTATATATTCAAATATCTACAAGATTTTATCTTTAAAGTCGTAAAGACTTCCCCTAAATATGAGATACTTTCTACTCACTTAAATAGTATACGTATAAAGTCCTAGAAACATTTGAATGCCATTTAGTTGTATATCTCTATATGATATCCTACTTTCAGGACTTTCAAATGCTGTATGCAAACGGAAATAATCATTTATTTCTTTGTTTTTATTTTCGGAAAATGTTATAATGTAATTTAAAGCCGAAATACGAACAATGGCGCATATATATTTATATACTTTGATTGAAAATAAAACGCAACCACCATTTGCAGGCACCTCTGACCAAAATAGGATCAGCACATTAACCATGGTCATCATTTTAACAGTTATCGTCAAATGTGTCTTCATTAGTTTTGCAACACTGGCCGTTTGCTACAGGTAGAGTACCGAGCAAGTCAAGCTCTTCCTCTTATGAATTTAGCAACACTACAATCACCACACATAAGATTACACACACATTTAACATGCCAATACTTTTTTTCGATTTTTAACCTCAAGCTTACCATTTGTAAAGTCCGAAATATCTCTGAACTGAAACAAAGAACTTTTAGAAATATGTTTTCCTATCTGGATAATTCGCTCTTAATCCTTGTCTGGAAAATGTATATTTTAAAGTTCAAAAAGTTTAGTGGTATGGCCTGTTTCTTCTAACATTTTCATAAGATTTGTAAAAGTCAACTTTTTGACAATTTCCAATACTTCCTTTGATAAGCTTCAATGAGGTGGCCATTTAAAATATACATTCTTCAAATACATTTTTCAACACTAACGGAACAGGCCTCTGTTTTTGAAGTTCCGATAAGGGTACTCCTTCTTTTCGTACTCATGAAATGCTGTACATAAATCTTTGCCACATTCTATCTTATATTTAAACTTGGAGTTACTACATACACCACATACAAACATCAAACATTTTACTTTTTGACTGCCCTTTGGATTTAATCGCTGTGTGTAAAATATTCGTAGTGCTTTTATAAGTTT
Source organism: Drosophila simulans (assembly GCF_016746395.2). Taxonomy (NCBI): domain Eukaryota; kingdom Metazoa; phylum Arthropoda; class Insecta; order Diptera; family Drosophilidae; genus Drosophila; species Drosophila simulans. The sequence continues at coordinate 15,424,142 of NC_052525.2, read as the reverse complement.
CGAAATTGTTCGTGCTTGTAATTTGTCGTCGTAATCTAAAAAATGTCTAATATCCATATTTTTTTTCGTATAATTTGGGTTCTTAATTCCATTATGGTTTCTGTATTATTTATGACAATATGCATATAAGAACATAAAATGAAAAACACAGCAAAGCATTCGAAATAAATTGAAAACAAAAATTATTCTTTATGAATTTACTTAAAAAAATTCAATTGCCAATTAAACAAGATGATTTGCAAGGTCATATTTTTTAGATTCTGATTTTTACTCACACCTCTCGTAGGCACACTCACCAGAACACATTAATCAGCCATCATTTATCGACTTACGCACACGATGTCAGAATGGGAAAATTAATAAACTTTAATATTTAAGGACGTAAAAATGCCAAAACGGTGAGCCAAATTTTAAAAAGAAAAAAAGTCAGGTATATCTACATACATAAATACCTGGTATGTGTGAAATGAAACTTCTTTACATGCTAAGTTTTCGAATTTTTTATAAACCTATCTTTTAACTGCACGAATTACTCGAAGTAATTGAAAATTAATCACAGCCTATTTGAAAATCAAAAAGAAACTCAATCAATCTATGTTTAGAGTAACTTTATGCAAAAAAAATTGGTGTCGTGGTGACGTAAAGCTTCGAGGGTATAAAAAACAAGCATTGCTTGCTTTTTCAACGTTACCTTCTTCTATTAAAGCAAAATTGATTTAGTATTTCAATTAATACTTTTCCAAAAATAATATTTCGTCAATATGTAACAAGAACTTTTATGAAAAGGACTAAAACTTTCCTGGGAAGCCTTTATCAAAAGTACTGCTTGCCACTGCTTGACAATATTCTCCCCCTGCGCGATCCAGTTTCGAATCTTATAGCTATAACCTGGGACGTTTATAACGTTTATAAATAATATGCGAAATGTTGGTTGTTAGTGGTAATTAGCACAAATCGATTACCATTGTCATAGAAAAGCGAACAAAAAGCAAAACATTAAACTTACTTTTAAGCAATTGTGAGAATCGTTTATCCGTTTTTTGGCCATTTCAATAACTTTGGCAATCCAAAAGAATATTTCTCAATGAGAACACATACTACAACGTATGCATGTTATCGTTGTTATAAGTTTATGTTTTATATCTTTCATAATAGTTAAGAGAAAATGAATTGAACTAACAAATCGGTACGAAAAAAAGAAGCAAATCAAAATTCCCAAAAAGATTAAGTGAGATGCCTATTATATCTTATTTCCCCCCAAATGCAACAAAACTTTGTATTTCCTTGTTTTTTCGGCTGACTCACAACCCAACTGCAATAATGAAATGAATAACTACGATAACTTCGATAACGATATCGCCATCGATCAATTCGATACTTACCTGGCGCTATCGCAACGCAACCCAACTAAAAATGGTATCGTACAATAATATGAAATCAAATCAAATCAAATGATCGAATTAAAATGTATTACTCCATTATACGAAACACTCGAACGAAACTGCACACACAAATGAATACAATGGGGCACATAACGAAAAACTTGGCTGAAAATTCCTCGTATAGAGAACTACCACGGCTCAAATACAGTGTTCCTAGTCGGTGTTCTAATGTCAGTTGTAGGGTTCGTTTTTATAACATTCACCTTGATGGCATTGTGCTACAGGTCAGTTGTAGTACATAGAAACTTCTCCCTGTGTCTAAGGTTAGTTGAAAAGAAGTAATGAAAAAGCCAGCTTTAAATACAAATACAAATTACAACCACAAAAAGAACAAGCAAAAAAAAAGTAACATAAAAATATATTTTTTAAAACTTCCAAAAAAAAGAAACACTTGCAAATGCAAATATGAAAAAACTTTAGTAAATTTGTTTATTTTGTTTCGCATTTTGATAAATTTGTCTGTGTCGTTGCATTTAAACCATTGTCATTGTTCATTTTTGTTAAGCTTCATATCCAAAAAAAAAAAAAGAAAAAACCCAAAACGTACTTTCTTCCACCGTGTAATATCTGAATTCCATTATCAGTAGCGTACGCTGGATTTACTTGAATATTTTATTGATTGTATTTCAGTAAATTGGTCCGTGTTTTGTTTCCAAGATACAAGAAATAAATTATTTACTCTTTGCTCAATAATCTGCGTACACAACTGCCTACCTCACACTTACCGCACATCTGTATACATCTTGCGATCTCTTTGATTCGTACACTCATGCAAACATTTTTCCAAATTTTAGAATTATTCCTTGTGGCAGACTTTGAATTCAGACTAGATCTGAGGTTCTGCAAGAACTCTGTTTCCTTAAAACTAATTTCAAAGTAACCAGTTTTGAAAAACAAGAAAATTATGTGGTTTTAAGGCGATTACAATAGTAAAATATTTTTTGAGGATTATAGTGATACCAATCGGCCTAATATAATATCGATTCGTTGCTAATTTTTGTATATATGTAAAAATAACTTTTTTGCGCTTTTACAAATTGTCCGATTTGAAAAACATAAATCTAAATTAAATATTATCAGGTTTTCTCAGGAATTTTACCCTAAACAGAAATAAACTATTTAAAAACCTAAAGATGTACATATATAATATTAATAATATAACTATAACAAGGACTATTAGGATTATGTTATTACTAATGAGTTTAAAAGTAACTTAAAAAATAATTACTTTAAAAAAGTACGAAGATTGGTTGCAATAAATATGTGACTCCTGCTTTTGAGTTCATATTTTTGTTCAACGAAATGTGGAAAAGACTGAATAAGGATTAGATACATTAACAAATTAAGTAGTTACGATATTGGTTTCATATTTTTATCTAACATGTTTCATTAATTATACCTTTTAGTTAGTCACCGATTCTGGCTTTAAATTCTTATAGTTTTTGAGTCAATAGCACACAATTTGAAAGCGGCTATACAAAGGATTGCCATTTGTGTATGTTATCGTTGTCGTCAGTACGGCGGTGATCTCGTTGACGTTTTTCATTACTACTTTTGTTCAGTTTAGTCTGTCCAGCACTATAATCATGCCAAACTATATCCATATATGTATAATCAACAAGAAAAATAATGCTGTTGTTTCTGCCACCACCATTAAACATACCTGCAGTACGAAACCGATACCGAACCCGAATCAGAATCAGAATCAGAACCAGAACCAGAATCCGTAACCGAATCCGTATCCGAACCCGATACATGGGGCATAACCGCCCCGTCGATTTAGATAACTTCATATATATAGTAACTCTCGTAGACCCGAACCCAAACTATTGAGTATGTGAATATGTATTCCTATAGCTAACCCCGCTAACTTGCAGCCCAAAGCCAAGAGTAGATATATACAATATACATCCACGACCATTGCCCATATATCCTCCAGTTATATGGGTACGTACATACATAAAGCCAAGCTGCAAACAATATGGCTTGCGATCGAAGACGATCGATATCTTGACTTCTCTTTGCGCTTAGGGCCCAACATAGATGAAACTGACTTTGAGCTATGGTGGTGCTTTCTGCAGAGTAAGCCTCCTGTGTTCCGAAGAGCCGTCTTTATGAAAGCGAATACGAATACAATGTACACACATAAAGCATTTATGTTTTGTTTGTGTAATATGGTATCAACATTGGGATCAAAAACAACACGCACCGACACAGATACAGATACAAACACAGATACAGATACAGATACAGATGCATATGCAGATACACAGATACGAACACGATAACATTGAAACACGAACAGGTACAGTTACAAATTTCAGAACAGATACAACAGAAACAGATACAGATACAGATACAGATACTGTGGCCCAGCCCACAACCGATATGGAAACCGAATACACCCATATCTTACTACTGTCGCAATGCATTGAAATTGGATACACCCAGAGTACAAAATAACGACATAGCAATCAGTAACCGTTACCGATCATACCCGGTTCAACATTTCGAACATCCAAAACTTCTCGTGCATGCCGAACAAAATGAAACACATCCGCTGAGAATGTATGTTTTGAGAACTTGCCGTGCGAAGAACGTCGGCGGCTTTTCAGTACATGAACAAAGCAATTACATTTGAGTTTCAATTACAATTATTTACATTTCGAATCAAAATTATTTCCTTCCTTGGACCTTCACTTAAAGTTTGTGCCGCACTGTGCGTAGAGTTGCATGTGCCTTTTCATTGAATTTTCGGTACTAGTTTCTTTATCCATATACCATATACCTGATTCCGCATGCGAAACATCTGCTAATTTGCTGTCCTTGTACTCTCCTCGGTATTTTCATTTAATCTATCTATACATTCTCGAAATTTTACTTTTGTATTATTTACAAGAGAACTTCAAAGATTTAATGCCTTTTTCTATCAACTTGGCGTGCATTTTACTTTGTGTATAGTTTTGAATGGCTTTCAACTTTTATATATATATATATATCTAAGTGCCTTTGCATTGAAAATGTTAATAATGCCAAATGCAAATTAAATTTAGAGTAAAAGTCAACATAAGTCTGTCATGAAAATGTCAAAAGAAACCTAAAAGATTGATGATTTTAGTAAATTTTATTGACTGCAAAGGCATTTGCTCTTCGGTTTACTGAAGCCATGTAGTTTTTTTATCCTTTTTTTAAGACCCTCTAAAAAATATGCATGTTTGGGTGTAAATATATATTTTGAAAGACCAGGCGTATATCTCTGTGTGTTCATTTTTACAAAACATATATATACAATTCATAACAAGAATCTTTATATTCAACCCAAAATGTTTATTCAAAATCTGTAAGCATTTGATTAATTAAGACTCTCATTGCAACATTTCGTTTCCAAACAACAATCAACAACAACATCAATATAATGATCCAACAAAACAAAATCAACAAAAAACCAAATTAAACCTATTCAAATCGGTATTTATCAAATCAAAATCGAATCCATAATAAAATCTCTTTGCAATCAAAACATATTTCAACGGGCCATTTCTATACACACGCATGCACACGCGATTATTTATGCAAATATAATTAAATAATAATATAAATAAATCAAAATAAAACAAATCGGGTGCATGCGTGTGTATGTGTGCACGTCTTTACCTCGTACTCTTCAAATAAACCATAAACATTGTTTATTTATTTACTAACCGAACCAAACTGAACCAACCCGAAACCAAACCAAAAACCAAACCAAAACCAAAACCAAAACCAAAAACCAAAAAAAAACATATACAAACCAACGAATTACCCATCCTGCCCCCCATAATTACAAAACACTCTGACGTAAAATTGATTTTGCTGCATAATTCAATAAAATAAATACGATAACTGACTTCATATATCTGTAAAACACGCATAACCTTACGCCTTAAATTATTACACATACTATATACATTGGAGTGTATGCAAAATCTATAATATATATAACGCATATAAATGAATAAACAACGACAACAACAACACCGTGAATGTGGGTAACCCGATGGCCACCACATAGGCGAAAGACCACTACGCTCAAGTACGATCCGCCCTATTCGAAGAAGCCAATTGCCAAGAGCTACGGCGGAGCGGCGACGGCACCCAATCACCACTCCGTGGAGGAGGTCTCCTTGGACGGATCCAGCAAGTTAGTCTATGCCAATCAGACTGGCTTCAGGTGTGTATCCTCAACAGACAACATCACAATTGGATTGTAAACGATGCAGCAGCCACTTGATCATGATAACCAGCTGATAAGTCGTTTACAGCACAGTGAATCTTTAAATTTCTGTTAGTGCACAGTGATGTACGATGCATCAGCAAGGCGACAAAATCTAACGAAACTTGCAAGCTGATACATCGTTTCTTATCGATATCGATATTCCTATTAGATAAGCGATGATGAAACTATTTGTAAGCTGCTGCTGGCTGATTCATCGTTTACCAACACCACAAGTAGCTTGGTTCCTCTTTTCCAACCGATACCATATGATATATGATATGCCCCCAATTTCATTATTATCCTTCACAGGGACAAGGGAATCCATGGACGACGCTACACGACATGTGGCGAGGACGATCAGTCACATGCAGGTTAATACATTATGTTTACAATTATTACATAACTTGTGCTTAGATTAGATTCACAAACAAAGTGGCAAGGGGTGTCACCGAAACCTCACAGATTCGAATTTCGACTAAAAGTCCCGAAACGGTGTCACAGAAATCGAAAATATAATAGAAAATTACAAATGCTTGCTATACCTTCCGGTTAAAAACATATAGTTAAAATTATAACTTTACAGATCTCTGAAACACCAAAGGATTTTTAAGAGGTTTTCCATTTCTCTTGAGATTTCAGTGAGATCCCTGATTTTGAATTTGTAATTGTATTTTAGGGGAGGTTCTCGTTCTATGGCCTCAAAAAGTTTTCATTTTCAAAAAAACAATATACTAAATCTTTTAGGGAACACATTAGGTAACATCAAAGCAACATTTCTTACACATATTCACGGAAATTAGGGATAAAATCAGTTTTTGCAATACAGTGAACGGGAATTTCCCCCTAAAAACTAAGTAATCGTATATTAATGGAAGAACGGTTTGCAATAATTTGTGTTCCTATGTTTCCCGCTTAACAGTTTAGATGCCTTCCATGTTAACGAGCTAAATTTGAATAGACTAACTCTTGATTATCGTTTACTGCTTGTACTCTTCAGAGCTTCTATTATTGCAGTTACTGTTTGACATTTAATACTCTACTCAATAGCAATCATAAGTTTATTTTCAGCAAACATATATGTTGTTTATTTCCTAACAAGCTTCTTATGCCCTTTTTAAGCGATCCGAGTTTTCAACTTTGTTTTTGTCGCAGCTTTTGTGAGAAGATTTAGTCAACTATTTGTGGGTTTCCTCAAGAATCTTAAACTAATTCAATTCATTCTATATAATCCTTGTCAAAGAGGTTAACAAACCCTTTCGACCCTATTGTATTTATATATGGGATCAGAATCAACATCCAAGTCGATCTTGTTAACTTATCTTATTGAAATTACCTAAAAAGGGCTGAAAAGCATTGTCTACATATCTTTTGTGTTGGCATTTTAATACCCTGTTTTGATATTTACGTTAATAAAGATATAATTAGTTAACTTTAACATTCTTCAAAGGGCATTTTATTTATTTACCTTATGTTGTTTTGATGTCAACGCAAACCATCGAAAGCTCATGTCCAATAATTACTTTTTAAATATTACTTTAAAGAATATGTACGCAAGACATAATAACTTTTCCGACCCTTCTTTATATACATATATATTCTTGATCAGCATCTGTCCGTATAAAACAGCCTGTCCGTTCGTATGAACGCCGAAAGCTATGCAACAAAGTATGGAAGTGTTGGGATTACAAATCACTTTTTGTTTTTTAAAGATATTATAAAATTATATTTTGGAAGAAAACTAGTAGTTTTTGATCAGTATTTTTGTTTACCCCCTTTTCAATTCTGAAAATTAGTTACCCAAAGCATATTTGACCTACTTTTATGTAACTTTGCATCGACTCGCATGATAATGGTGATCAGTAATATATAAACTTAATAGGGCTTACTACAACGAACACACACACACACAATTGACCAAGAATCGGGAATCTTTTTGCAAGGGACAAAGACTATTCACAAGTAGAAACTAATTGCTGTATGGAAATTGCATAAAAAATTAGCCAAACCAACAGAGTTCGAGTGAATAACTTACATACATGTGTAGGTACACCTGTCTTGTGCAAATTAAGTATACGTACATACATAAGACAACCCCACTATAATCGCTGTTTTGCAGTCACGCGCCTATTCTCTACCTGAAAAATTTGTACTATATTCCCTTTACATGCACATTGGAACTAAATACTAACGTCAAACCTAATGCATTATTATTGGCTGCCACAGAGAAGGGTATATTAAAGAAGCACGGCTACGGTCTGGTGCACGGTGAGCAGCTAAAAGACAAATGGGGCGATGACAATCAGTCCGATAACCTCGAGCTTATTACCCAAGACGGCACCCTGGCGTCGACGAGCGGCGGTGCGGCTGCCTCCGAGGTGGAGCGGACGCTCAAGTCACTCAATGGCTATCATGAGGACATCTTGGAGGCGCTGCGGAATGCGGCCACGCACCGGGGAACCGGAACCGGAAACACGCCCGTCGGCAGCGGCAGCCTGAGCGAGGAGATGCTGCGCAAGACGCTGCAGGACTGCAACAATTCCCAGCTGGGCTACTCGGCGGAGCAGTACAAGCGTAACATTGGATCCAAGTCCAGTTCGCGGGAGAACATCTGCGACAATGCCGCCGTCCATGCGATCATCCTCGATGGCAGCGGCGGCGGACTCGGCGGCATGGGACTGGGCTCGAGCGTGGGAGCCGGCGGCGGATCGACGTCCATGTCGGGTGGGATGCCGGGCCATGGCGGCACCATGCTGCACCATCATCGATCCCAGCACCAGCTGCATCAGCCGTCGACGGTGGCGCTGCAGCCGCAGCAGCTGGATGACGATGATGCACCGTCGACGGGACCGCTGCGTATACGCAATCTGGAGGACCTGATCAGGCAGCTAGAGCACCACTCGTCCCGTCACATGAGTCCCAGCGGATCCGAGGATATACGAATGTCGGAAACAGAGGCCGATCGACACTATAGATTAGAAAGTTCCGCGGCTTGTAGTGAGTCATCTCAAGGGTTAGTGTTATTTTCTGCTTCAGAACTTAATCACCGTAAACCTCTTTAAGTATTGGCACCGAGTCAGTCAGACACCCGAAAAGCCTGTCCTGTTCTCTTCTCTTCTGTTCTGTTCTGTTCTGTCCTGTTCTGTCCTGTTCTGTCTTGTCTTGTCTCGTCCTGTCTTGTATTGTCTTGTCTCGTCTTGTCTTGTCTCGTCCACATCAAACAATCGATCGAACCAATCGAACTAATCGAGCAATCGAGATATTAAGATATCGAGAAATCGCACATCCGCTTTAAACACACTTCAACATATAAAATGACTAACTGCTGTGACTATGAATATATAATTCATAATTTCTTAGAAGTTTTTAACACCTACTATCTGTATTGCGCTTTGTAACATGGTAATGAACGTAGGCAGTGAACAGTTGCTTCCCATTAACCAACCGTATTCTTAATAGTCAACGCGTTTTAAGTTTCCAATAGTCAATCTATGTGATACCAAAATTTCCAATTTACCACCCACTACTAAACTAAATCGTAGAGCAAGTGATTAATAACCCAATATATATTCGATGGCTTGAGAGTATCTCACATGTTCATTCAAACAACTAACGAAGACTAAAGCCTCATTACTCATCAAAAAGCATATACAAACCACTCATGATGTTACTTTAAAACCGAAAACTACTGACCTACCTACTACCATTAAGGCATGAAAGCCACTGCTTGTTTGTACTGCAGTATATTAAAATGTAATTCAAGCCAATGCCAATTTATATTCGCATTTCTTGCAGGCTTCAGGCTGGAATACCTTGTGTGATAAAGGTTGGTTGCCCCTCTAACTAACTCACTTATGTAACTTACTACCATCTTGATCTTGTGGTCTTATTTCTTAAGGGTCTTGACTTCACATCGTTTTCCTATTTACTATTACGTAATCACTTGCACATCTCTTTTTAAACAACAACAACTACAACAACTAAAACAACAACAACAACAACAACTTGCATTGTAATAGATGCGTTGACATTGCTCTTAAGTTCTCCTCATGGCTATCGGTCTCTGTTTTGGTCTCGGTTTCAGGCTCAGTCCAAATCTCGTTTGCCTGTCGTATCTACATAGCAGAACCATTAATCGAATAAAATTTCAAAAAAAAAAACGAAAAAAAAAATACTCCAAGTCCCAAGTCCGAAAAGCAGCAAATCCATAAACTCCCATGCCATTGAATAATTTGATTATTTGCTTGCCTTTTTCTTATCCTTATCGCCTATAGCTCCAATCAGCAAATACCACAATCTCAGAAAACCGCTACAATTCATGCGTCTTACAGCAGAAGCTGTCGTCCCCGTTCCGATGAGGAGTCCCGATTCACATTCGGTGGACGCTACCGACAGCCGGCCTCTTCTGGACGCCATGCGCCGCACCAGTCGCACTCACCCCACGCATTCGGACACCACACGCATCACTCCCATGCCCACGGACATGCCACGCACGGTCCACACTCGTCCCATCACTCATCGCACACCCATTTGCAGCAGGAGGACGAGGGCATCTACGAGACCGCTGACCACCACGAACGCCAGGTGGTCGACGCTCGACTCGACTGCCACGAGACACCAGATAGCGAGAGGTAGGTCCGAGTCACTATTACTGTCTCTTGGTTCCATTGCCAGGCCATTATCCACAATCCTGACCACGTAGAGGGCGGCTCCTAAACGATGCAGCAGCTGAGCTATCAAATATGCTCATCCTATATGATATGATATAATAAGATATAATATAATATAATATAATATAATATGATAAGCTGCTCAGAGGACCCTTCAGTTGAGGAGCTCTTGACCAGCACCTCCATTTGAGCCCAGCCGATCTGCTGCTGATGCATCGTTTATTGCCAGCTCAGCAGTTTGTAGCATTTGATTTATATCCAAATATGATAACCCACACACCCACAGTTTCCCCAACCCAATTGGCCTGTAACTTCTAGTTTATGGATTGATTTGATTAGATGCGTAATTCAAATTGAATAGCTTGATTGAGAACTAGACGTAGCATGTGACCATACCATATCCATCTAGCCCAATCCCAGACCCAATCCCAATCCGCTTCCTCGATGGCCCCCGTTTAATTTCTTACCATGTGCCGTTGTTCCTGCTACGATTATTATTTTCTAGTGATGACTTTATTCAAGCTCAACAACAGTTAGCCCGGTGGGCGAGTGAGGATGTGGTATCCGTCGTGGTATTGGACCAGCCGCCATCCGGTACAATGTCGGATTCCCAACCATACATCGACGTCGGACCCATTTCGGGGGCTATAGCGCAGCAGCAGCATCCGCATCAGCAGCAGCATCAGCAGCAGCATCCGCATCAGCACCACGGCGATCATCATCAATCCTCCGCAGCGGCAGCGGGATCGGGATCGGGAGCGGCAGCGGCGACATCGGTGGCCAACAGTTCTATAATGGCTTTGCCAATCGTCCCAAATGGTATAAGTGTAAGTCAGAGGGACTACTATCCATCCCCGCCCTCAACGGAAACGGAAAGCAGTGGAAGTGTTATCCAGCTGCCCATTCGTCGCGGTTTGCAATCGGCGGCAGCAGCAGCAGCGGCGGCAGACACGGCGGCACTAAGTCAGCATCAGCAGCAATTGCAGCTCCTTCAGCTGCCAATTTATCAGCAGCATCCGCATCAGCATCATCATCCGCAGCAATCAGGCGATACCAGCAGCAGCAACAACAGTCAGTCCGAACAAATCATCGAGAATGGCTGCTACCCGGAATATAAGCATTGATATTGTTATCTATATGATAGAGAAGATCATCCTCATGGTCCATATGATCCATGTGGTCCATGTGGTCCATGTGGTCCATACTGCATCCGAAATCGCGCATAGATCAACAATCAGCCACGCCCACTCCACTCACATGTGCCCGGAGCCAGCGCGCAGCTAGCTTTCTCTCTAAATAAATGAAATTTGTATCGACCTTTATGATTACTTTAGCATAGTTACCAATACGTTGCTCGTGTATAAGCACATAAATAAATGAATTTAGCCCTAAGTAGTTAAGTAAATAAATGTAAATGTGAAGACAGCAGACAAAAAACAAAAACCAAAAACCAAAACAAAACAAACCAAACTAGTTAACGTAAAATGGAGCGGAGTAAAAGTTAGCACACAAATTGAAGCGAGGTGGAAATGGAAAATGGAAAAGGGAAAATGGAAAATGGAATATGGAAAATGGGAAATGGTAAATGGAAATGAATATGGAAAAACAAACTTAACAAGCAACAAAAATGTGTATTCTTATGTGTGAGTGGTAAATAAATAGCCATACTTTATTCATAGATTAATAACAATTATTAAGTGAGTGCATCCCAATTTATATTCATAATCGTATAATGATACGTAAAATGATGAAAGACAACAAAAACCGAAACCGAAAGCAAAAGCTAACCAAAACCAAAACCAAAACCGAAAACAACAGCAACCGCATTAACGAAATAAATAATTAAAAATTGGGAAATATTTACATATTTTTTGCATACCTCGGACCAAGCAATGCCAACGTTCGAGTAGGAAAATCTTTCAACAAAAAAAAAAAACAAAAAACAAAACAAACCAAAAAACAAAAAACAAAGACCGTAAACAGAAAACCACAAAAAAGAATAAATAACAAAAAACAAAAAAAAAAACAAAACCGAAAAGACACAAATAAAAATAAACACAAAACGCAGCTGTAAATATGAAAATTAATATTTATGCTAGTTAGTAAATTATACGATCCTTTGCTGGACGTGTAGAGAACTTGAACATTTCGATGGTCACGGATAAGCGGCAGGAAAAATACAATTGTGCACTGGGCCCAGCCCGGGCTTTAAAAAACCCCCTTATTGGGGCAATCTTACACCGACTGATAGAAAATTTTGGGCTATATTGCCAGTTCTCGTTCAATAATCTTAAAAAAGAGAAAACCGAAAAACCAAAAAACCAAAAAACCAAAAAACGAAAAAAAAAAACAAACAAAAAACCAAATGGAATGAATAACAAAAACGCTATATACATAAAAATAATTAAAGTAATTCAAGAAAACGTGAAAACATGAAAGCGGAGAAAAATAAATCGGAAATATTAATATCTGTATGGTTAAAGTATGAATATGATCAACATAAAGTTAAGGACAATGCTAATGTTAATTTATCGGTTTTGAAACATCAGTAATATATCGTATTGTACCGTAAATTAAGCCATTTAGAATGAAACGTACGAATTAAAATTATTTTCCAGCTTTACAACATCCCTTTGTCTTCATTCGGGTGACCAGGTCTTTCTTCTTAGCTGAGTTTAAAAAAAGCTGAGTTTCAAAATAAAATCGCACACCGATTCCAACCACTGTTGGACCACTGCCTCCGTTTGTCATCTCCTCCGCTCAATTGAGTTCATCCAGCTGCCCAAGAAACAGAATCCCTCACTGAACTCCAGTTCAAGGTGCATTGTTTCATTTTATTCGTGTGCACATGATGTCAGTAGTAGAACTTTTTACATTTTCGAAACTGGTTTAAGGCCTAGTATATAAAAGCATTGGCGCAACACAGCCGCAGTTGCCTCGCACATTAGAATCCGGCTATGATTGACCGCGATAATATCGCCTTAGTTGTTCTTTTCGATGCAATAACAAGAGTCATAGAATTCGGTGAGCACTGTGCACACCTCGAAGCAAAACTCGCACAGGAAGTGCAGGAAGAGTTCCTTGGAGCACTTGATGAGTATGTCGTGGAGTTTCAGTAGAGTCTTTGCCAGCTTCCATTCCTTTTCGTGGGCCAACACAATGTTGGTCTTCTTCAGTATTTCGGGCAAATTGGTGAAATCTTCGCCAGAGTTTCGTGCAATGGAGCAAATACGTGTATAGGTGTAAAGTAAGTACACCGCAGTGTTGCCGCGATCCTCAAGCATCTTGTCAAACGAAAATATATAGTCGCTGATCCGATTGTGACATAAGTCCGATTACTTAATGCATCCATATGCCAGCGACCCTTGGGCGTCCTTCAGTTCCTGTGGCGTGAGGACCTTATCGCGGCCACGACTCTCCAATTGCTGCAGGGATCGCTTCATTCCCTCACGTTGTCTCTTAAAAAGTAACTGCGCAGGATGCGGTTTGTGTAACGATCGCCGATCGCTGGACACTTTATGCAGCGTGTTATCCTGCTGCATTCGCTGCATGGTGTGCTGAATGATTGCAGCCCATCAGATTCCCACAACGATCCAATGCGCAGGATGGATGTAAATGAAAATCACCACACTATTAACTATTTTATATGTATCTGGCTTAAAAGGGAATCCCCAAAGAAAATGTCAATCTGACTGAATATCTGGTATGTATAGAGCTGTAATATAAATCTAAATAAATATAATTATATTTATTTAAATGCTAAGAAACTTAGCTATCTGTGCGTGTGAAAATTTTGTGATCAAGTGGGCCTTGAAAACAACATTTTGTGTTTTGAGACTTTCGTATCAGTAAATAGAACAGTTAACATTTGGCCAGCACCGAGGAAACAGCTCCGAAAAGGAAACAAAATTAAACAGTTGAAAATATTTTACTAAAGTAAAAGGGCAAGAAAATTAGCCTTTTCTACGTTTATACAAATTTGGTAAAATGTACAAACAAAAGTATTTGTATCGAAGTTTATCGTAAGTTTCAAATTTGAACCAGCAACATTTTGCATTTTGTCGACACCAATCGCGCACTCACACAACCTCAATCACAATCAAAATATTCGGTCAAAAAAAAAAAAAAAAAAAAAAGAGTGCAAATTTTCCAACTTTTTTTTAGAAAAGCAAGCTTTGCGTAGATTATCGAACAACATTGTCGATGAGCCCCATCCATTTATTTCAGTTCATAGAAGGCAGTTGTATTTTCCAATTCGTTGTTTCGGTTCGACATTTCAAACATTTGGTTGATAACATTCAAGTGAAATAACTACTACTACTACCCCACATACACGTACTCGTACTCGTATTTCGAATTGAAAATTTCCCCAAACGAGAAAAACTAATTAGAACATATAAACCAAATCAATCAGGTGCAAATTCAGTCCAAAGAAAGTGGCCAAAGAAAGTAAGGCAGGACTCAGCCATGTTTTGGAGAAGGTCTTCCAGGATACGAGTCCCAGCCCGATGGAATCGTGTGGCGAGGCTCAAATGGCCAACGCATCAACGATGGATGCGGAAATGGATACAGATTTGAATTTGAAACGTAAAATGGCAGAAGATCGAATGACTGATCTATCAAATACGGTCAAAGTGCCAGCCCGTTGCAAGGATCAAAAGCAATTGTCGAGCTTGACCAATTTGAAATCGAAAATGCAAAAAGAAAAGCAATCCCCATCCCCATCCGACCACCAGGAGCAGTTCGACAAAAGACCAAAGAAATCATTGCTGTCCGATGACCAGTTGACGGGCCTTAATCCCCCTTGCGACGCCGTTGGTGAACTCAGCCATGGAAACGAATCTAACATGTCGCACGAAATGAAACCGCAGAGCAATGGATGCTCCATCAATGACGATCGGGAGTATGAATATTCTGGGAGTGAAAGTGATACGCAGGAGAACTGCAGCGATTATGTTAGCGGTGGCAATCATCCGGTGGCCATTGGCGATATCCTCGCGAAACGCTATCATGTCTTCAAAAAGCTGGGCTGGGGTTACTTCTCCACCGTGTGGCTATGCTATGATTCCCACTGTGCCGTCAAGGTGGCCAAGTCGGAATCAGATTGTACCGATGAGGTAGTGTTTTTTGGTGGCCGACCCAACAAAAGACTCAATTTGAACGATATTTACCCCATCGACTCGGCCAACAAGGAATGCGAGGTACTGGTGAAGATAGCCGACTTGGGCAATGCGTGTCATTTCAATCATAAGTTCATCGACGTAATCCGGACACGGGAGTATCACCTCCGGGCCTTGGAGGTGGTACTCGGTGCGGGATTTCTAAAATAATATAGATTTTTTAATGCCCGTCGACTACACAAATTGACTTCTGATGCCGGATCCCAATTGGGCAAAGAAAATGATCGAAATGCATGTTAATCCAGTCAGGCACGTGGCACAGGAAAAGGCAGGCTGAGTTAATCGCGGCAACAGCGCTTCAAGGGCTCAAGGGCTCCTGCCCGGCCTCTTCATTTCCGCCCATCTGGACTTCGATTATCCCGGCGCCTGGGTGAACGTCGATATGGCCACGAACGTTTATTGGGGACCGTGCCACAGGACAAGGCGTTGCCCTGTTGCTGACAGTCTTTGGCCCCTTTGCTCCAATCCATCGCAGATTGGAGTCAGTGTGCCCGCCAACGAGGGTCAGCAACAGGGCAAGGCCGTATCCAGTGGCACGCTCCCCACAATGAACGGGCGTGGTCATATCGACGTGCACCCTAGTGCCGGGATAGTCGAAGCCCAGATGGGCGGCAATGAAGAGCCCGGCGCAGGAGGATTGGACTTTCTGACGATCCGCCACCGAGTTTTTCATATCGGCAATGGCCGAAGCGAATTCCGAGAAATGCAATTCGGGGCAATAAATTATGGATGCCAATAAATCGCCGGATTTGCGTCGCCGGATATTCCGAGACCGCCGACATCTGGAGCGTGGCCTATCTGTTGTGGGAGCTGGCCACCAAGACCTATCTATTCGATACCCAGTCGAAACGGGGCAAAGACGGTAAGGATGAGGCCCATCTAGCAACTGGCCTTATCCACGGAATAGTACGAGTATAACATTGAAGAAACCCACGAAGGATTCTCGTCAAAGAGGTAAAATCATTTTTGCCCTGCATGCGCAAAAAACTGGTGATAAACAGTGCCCTATTGGGGGAAATTCTTTTAGTAAAAGCAAAAGCGATGTCACTCTCTACCATGAGCAATACCTCAAGGACTTCTGAAAGTTTTACACTATTCCGAAGGAGAACCCCAGCTGGTTTGTCCGAATTTGACCAGTTCTCGATGCTTTGGCCGTTCGCAATCTACCGCAATCCTGCGAGGCGTCGCAGACGCCCAGGATCCCTCGACCCAGCGCCATTGGGGGAGGATCCGTCGTTAACAGAACAAGGTGCTAATATACCCCTCGTTTTCCAGAAAAATTCTTTTATTAATAGAATTTTCTTCTACAGTATATACAGACTTTGCTACGATGCGGAATACCGCGATCCCAATAGGGATCAAGGAAGCCCAGGATAAATGGCATAACGCTGCGGACTCTGAGCTCTGTCAATCATATTCGTTCTTATAACATAAATATGCCAATAATTCTGATTTAATTTATCTTCGTTTTCACCTAGAACGTTGTTGATGTTCATTTAAAAATGAACACTACACGCCTAACTAATTGGTAGGCAAACGATTCTATATTGTAAACCCAGTTTCATTAAGCTGTACTAACCTGACTTGTGATGAATCGAATGCTTGTGACTGTTTTTTGGATGTGAGTGAGGATGTATCGTGTTTTCTGTGCATTTTTAACCACTGTCATTGTCTAGCGTAATGACCAAACAAAGGCAAATGAGCCTCTTAAGCTGCTATACTATCGAATGAAGACTTGGTGATATAAATTATTTAGGAGCTTCTTCCTTGCTTTTATTATATTGTTTTTCGGTGACCATAACTCCGTTCATGTCCACAAATCGTGTGTGGGTTCCAGCTGCGATAAATCGCTTGGCAGCGGGCATATCCAGTCTTGGCGCCGCCAGAGCTTCGTTTATTTCCTTATCGCGGGCAAGTAGGTCCCTTGTACGACGCAAATCGTGCATCACAGCATGCTGAAATGGAATCATCGAATGGTAATTGTCGCCATGTGTGTATTGTGTATTGTACTGCACTCACATTTGAGACGTCTGCACCCTGCAGTTTCTGGTATATGAAAAACAGTGTGCTGTTCAAGTATGCCAGGTAACTGTCCAATTTAATTTGTTCATTTGTGTTCAATGTGCCTGCGGCCTGTAGCGCCAGTGCCTTCTCCGTTTCGGCTTCCAGCATTTCGATGCTGCTGTAGAAGGTTTTCAGGATGCGTTGCACGTTTTCGTCCTTCTGCAGGCTTGTGTCCAGGTAAGCGTCGCAGGGCAGTCCATTGTCGACAGCTTGATTTTCTTGAGCCATGTTCTTTCAATGGAATTAAAATCGTGTGCGAATATTTATATCTGCCTTAGACTTACAGTGTGACCGTTGATGGAACACGAAAAGAACCCGATTCTAAAAGAAGAATTCAAAAAGCGCCGTTTCCACTTCAACATTCTGCGCCTGCACTGTACTAATCCACATATATGTGTACAAATTTAAAAAAAATTAGCTCTTTAAATAAATTTTTATCAAACAATTTTTACGTCTTCTCGCCGCTCTTGTTTTGATTGCCAATGACAGTTCAAGCTTTAAGAAATAAATTTGGCCAAACAAAAATATCGTTATGATTACTTTGAATGCATTTAAACTTTTATTGCCCAATCTTTTCGTACACAGTACTTATGCATTTAATAATACTTTCACAACGTCATTTATTATAGGGATTTTTGCATTCTCTTGAAGTTATGGCCAATTAATTGTTAAAATGGATAAAACAAATAAACGAGCAAATGAACAGAAACAAACCAAGTAGGTCCTAAACAAGTTTTGAAGATTTTCGAATTCTTGTAGGAAAAGTACATGGATTTAAAATAGATCGGATGTATTTGACCAATATTAATTACTTTACATTGTTATTTAGTTTAAGCTGTTAGCATTATGATTATGTCTTTTACGACCTTTGAGTTTATTATAAATGTTCATCTTATCTTTGCAATCACACGAATACCCAGTAAAAGTTTCCAGGTCGATTTTATTTATCTTATTAACAATACAGTAATTCCTTAAAGTACTGGGGCGACAAGAAACATAATTGAAATTTTTACGCAAGTTTTTAGTCATAATCCTTGTTGATAGCATACATCTACCGTATTTTTTTATGATTGCCAGAATAAAATGAATAATGATTGAACGGCAAGAATATTTCAACCGAGGATAAAACTGTGGCATCTTCAAAGCGTAATCAAGTAAACCTAAGTATAAATTGTATTTTGTTGACTATGTTATGACTAAAGATCCCACACGAGCCGATGCGTACCCCGAAATGAAAGAAAGCAGCTACTGCTTGGAAATCCCTCTCTATTAATACACGCCCTACTAGTACAGCACAGCTTGGCAAATTGCGTGGTTAGATCATGTGCAGCTTCTGATCGTTGAGTTTGAATGCCGCCGCATCGCTATGGAGGTGAAAAGGCACGATATCACCTGTTGTGGCCATATCAAATGATGGTGACATAGACGTTGCCGTAGCTGTTGCCGGACTATTGCTGCCACTGGTATTTGTGATGCCCGCCTTGAGATGTAGGCTGTCCATGGACATTTGCTGAGACTGCGTGTGAGGAAGGGGATTGGTGTGGATATGCGGATGGGCTGGGGGATGAGTTATGCTCGCTGGGACGGTTGAGAGTTTTCCTGAGTTTGTTGTGATTATTATGTTTCCGGCATGGGAAGCACCACGTCCACGTTTCCGCTTCGGAAGAATTCCTTTTCGCGCCATATAGAAACGAATGGTTGAGACAGGAATATTGAACATATTGCTGACAGTTTGGAATGTCTCGCCCTTCGAAACACATTTGGCCGCTTGTGCTAGAGATGCTTCTGAACGTCGAACGCGCTTATATGAAGTATAACCATCGATCGAGCTATGGCTCAGTCCGCCGGAAGTATTGGCCGATGTATCGAGATCAGTGTCAAGGCTGACGGATAGCCCGGATCCGCATGGCACTCCTGTCGCAAAACTGCTGTCATTGTTTTCATCATGAGCGGCCACATAGTTGTGGTCGTCCTCAACATTTGAATCCAAGTATTGCTGCTGCTGAAGCTGCATTTGCATCCTGCGAAAAGATAAACATTTATCCAGAGGTTCTTGTTATATTAATGCAAAAACAAACCGCGATTGCTGCAGGGATAGGTGGACATTCATTTTGTTGTCAACGGCTTGCGCAGATATATTGCAATCCTCGAATTGCTCCCCGTAGGCATTCCAATTGTTCGGCACCTCGTCGCCGGAGTCGTCCTCGGTCGGTGCATTCGAGTGGCTGCCCAAAACGTTCGCAGAGGTGGCCTTAGATGGCTGTTGAGCATTACTGCCATTTATCTGGGGTCGCTGCTGTAGCTGCTGCTGCTGCTGCTGTTGCTGCTGCCGAGCATCGGGATTCTGGCGCTTCAATACTGTGGGTTGCTGATGGTTAACCGGTAGCGGTGGAGCGGAGGAGGTGGTCATTGTTGAGGTGGTTGAATTAGTGGCTGCATCGTCCGTCTCCGCGCTGTCCACATGCTTGAAACTTCGCGCTGTGGTTGCAGCTGGATCCTTAGCTGCCTCCAGACTAGCCTGCTGCAGTTTCTTGTAGTTTATCGGTGCCTCAGAGCCGTATAGACCGCGAATCTGCAGTTGTTCGGCACAGCGAAGCAACTGGCCAAGACCGGCTTGCGTGACATTGACCTCTCCCTTGTACATGAAGTCCACAAGCGCCTGGATCTCCCATAGCTTGATCTCCCTGGGCAATATGATGACCGGGTGCTTGCAAGGATGCTCCGCCAGTATCGCCTCAAAGTAGGTGGAACAGGCGGCCAACACCAGACGATGGCAGTGCACCTGTTGGCCTTCGCATGCGAGTGTTACGTCCACGAATCTCTGGCCCGCCAGCAGCTGCGGAAAAGCAGCTCCAATGCTGCCCAAATGGCTGTTCCAGCGTACACAAAATTCCTGTGTAGCGCCGCTCATCGTACTCAAAATATAGTTTGCGCCTTTAGTGTGCTCCTGAGTTTACGAAGCTATCGCTCATTTAAAGATCCTTGTATATCCTGCAATAGAGAAGTGTGTTAAAACGTGTTGGTAAATTTAAGGTTAAATTAAAACTATCATGTTAACAGACAATAATTCGAATAGACCATCATTTCGACTCCCTTGAATGAGCTAAGAATAAGGATCAAGTAATTTGACCGAATCTTTCTCGTAACATCATAATTCTAATGGGTTTCCCTTAAAAATATTGTATTGCTTATCAAGTATATATGTTATATGAACTCCTTTTGTTTGATTTTTAATGTATGGAAACAAGGATATTATTTCATTCTTTTGCATTGCATTAATATTTGCATTTCATTTAATACTGGATTAAAAGAAAGAATATTTTAGCGAAATATATGAGTTCTACCAAGTTAAAGTTTAAAAATAGCATCGTCCCTTTTCGGTTTTTTTTTTTAATGTTTTAGTATGAGAGTTACGTTATTCCTAAGTTTTTATTTGCTTTCATTTTAGCAGTTGACCACTGTATATACATACACACACACACAAACACACGAGCATACATACAGGTGCAGAGTATATGCTTATTTACATTTGATAATCGTGCAAATAAATAATGTCCTCAGTACGAAACTAAGGGGGAGACCATGCGAATTTTCACTTGCCATGTTTTATGTACCCACATACATACGCACGCTTGCATAAATACATATGTACACCTCCACTGGCGATTTGCACAATTGGAATTACTTCTATATTTAGTAATAAGGATGTAAACAGTTGGATGTACGCGTTATATACATGTACACATCCCTGCGAATCTGAATACATACCTGTTTGTTTGCCAAGGAACCCAAACTTCGCTGATTATTGCACTTTACTTCTCGCTTTTTGGGCGCTATGTAACACAATAGATGCGATGGCGTGAAAACGAACGAGAATTTTATGTTAGGACTGTATGTCCTGTGCGCGTGAGCTATGTATGAATGTATCAGCGCCAGAGTCTTGTTTAAAAATACACACTATTCTTGCATTAAATCGTGCACAACACAAAAAAATATGTACAATTCAGGCATTAACCGATGTCTCTACTTAAAATCCCTCATCGTTAGCCGTGCGACCCATTCAATTCGTTGCTTTATTAATGTTTATTTTAACTAGAAATGCTGCATGCGCGCGATTATATTTCCTTTTTTTTATGCACAACTGTTTGTTTTGACATACTATCGACAAATAAACGCCAAGTTCAAGTGCCAAATCGATTTGCGCGTTAAGCACTCAGTATCTGCCTTTTTCAACGCTGCCTTCAAACTATATTTAAATTATAAACTTAATATTGTCTTTCGCGCTGTCCGCTTCTGTAGCAATCAATTGTTATTTAAACTACGCGTTAGGCACATTTGCTGGCTATTGCAAGCGTTTCATAAACGCGTTTCTGAGTAAATGGTTCTCACGTACCGGGCTCTTATATTAAAGTTAGTATTTTAATGCAAAATCGATGAAAATTATTTAGCTGAATTTTCAAGGAAACAAAATCATTCGTATTGTTAATAAAATATAGATAGTGATCGGTGGGATAACAGGTTTCATATGCGAATATATTCCAGTCGTTCCGCTTTTATATCCGCTGAGCGAAACTTGCCGCACGCAAACATATCGATCTTTAAATGTGAATAAGCTAACCATAAGCTAACAGGACAAATGTTAAATAATAGAATAGAAAATACAAATTAATTTTTGAGGTAAGGCCGTTACAGAATGTTTTTGAAGAATTAGCGGTAATTATCGAAATGCCCTAAGAAGTGGAAACAGCGTATTAACGGATATTTAAAAATGTATATATAGTTATTATACGTTGTATATATTTCTTCTATTGTTATTTTACTAATAGATTGAGTTACATACAAACACTTTTTCCTATCGGGCGAAATATAAAACAGCTCTTACATGACAAGTGTTTGCAGCTTAAAATTTGAAGTGTACATTTTTCGCTTTCAGTCGACTGGTCACACCGTTCAACCCAAACTGACTCGGGAATTTTAGGGTGAGTGCTTTTATTTTTATTTGAGGTCTAAAAAAAACTTATGGAAGTTTACCACTGGGCATCCACATATGTGTGGTTATTAAGTGCTTGGCTTTGACATTGTAAATTGTGCAGTCATAACGCAGCCGGATCCAACCAGACATTGTTGAAATTCACAGTTTTCTGCGTTTTTAGAAGTAAACAAATGCTGATGCCTTCCACAACTTACATATCTACATTCGTATATAGTATCAATGTCTAATATTAAAAAATATTGTAAAAAATGAAGAAAACAGTTACACAGTAAGGTTTGCATATGATTTTGAATCCATTTACTGCTGTCATCTAAATGTACCGTTATGTGCTGTTCTTGCAACGATATCTGTAGGAATTAACTGTATTTTACGCATTTATTTGTTTCCAATTGGAGATCAAAAACGATCCCAAATGTATTGTAAATACACAGATGTAAAACGCACATTGGTACAATATGATAGATCGGAATGATAGTATAAGTCTAGTTAGGTGTCGAAAATGTTTTGCTACAGCATCCGCAGCCAAACTTACACTAGTTAACAAAAACGCAAATCCAAATCTAAAATAACTGCCCAAAAATGAATTTTTTGTCGGCGAACCGAAAATTCATCCATTTTATTACTCATGCCGTTTCCCTGATATTTGCATTTCTCAGTAAATTTGCGCTCAGCGGTTATCTTAAAGACCCCTATAACTGAATCCCATCGACAAATAAAAGCCTCGTAAGTCTGTGCCCAGTAAATCTTTATTTATTGGCCAATGCAATAATACTTTCGCACACAGTTGGATTTGCTTGATTATTTAATCAATTTTCTTTACGTACTATACGCCTCGCTCACTATGGAATTTAATAGAATATGGAATATGCGTTATAAAGTCGAGAAAAAATGGTTCCAGATCCAAAGATCCATTGAAGAAGATTGCAATATAACAATTAAAAGCTTGTTAACTTGTTGGGAGGATCCCTGAAATTAACAAGTACCATAATTACTCCCGAAACTACATGCTGATTAGAAATATATATACATATGGTACACACATACTTCACAGGGCAAAAAAGCTTACTCTTTGCATATTACTCAGCCCCATATTACTTAGTTTTTAAGTTGAAATCTAGATCTGCCACATTTCTGACATCTCTTTTTCTCATATATCATTGCAGGATATCATCAGTTGAAAACTATGACTTTCGCGAGCAACAAATTTAATTTGTAAACTTATAAGAAACCGAGCCGATTTACCGATTTAAAGGAGACGTATGCGATAATTTGTATTGAAGAAGTCCGCACACAACTCGTAACAATGCGAAAGAATACCATTTGGAACTACTCTTTAATATTCTTCTGCTGTGTGCTGAAGAGCATAAGTACGCTAGATCATGGCCCGCACACAGTATCAGTCGATTCGAATCGATACAACACACAGCATCAGTATAAGCAAAATCCCAATGTTGCCTCACAACGTCACTCATCCCACGAATCTGGTCAGAGTTTACACAATTCGCAGTCGGAACATGTCACCCATATCGCCGCATCGCACGCCGGAAGCGGCGGAGAGCACTCCACTCATCTGGCGCAAAATCTGCACAGGAGCTCATATAATCTTCTGAGCGAGGCCATGTCCCAGGCAGTCAGCAATGAATTTAGTAAGTGGCGCACGAGGCAAAGCACCTGCTAATCGGATCTGCCAAAACCAGTCATTAATAGCACGTACTAAGTCTATGCATAAGCTTAAGCTTGCAAGTTAAGAAGAGCATCCCATTTGCGGTACTGTAAGGTAGATTTGCAGCATGTTCAAGGATATTTAGAGCCAATATATATAGCTACTGAACTTGATATACCCTTGCAGCGGGTCCTTATCAATCCATTTGGCCAGACGCTTGCAACGCCGCGACGAATATTCCAATCTTGTAAAGTAGATAGTTCTAGTATATATAAGCATGTCCGTATGTTTGTCTGTCTGTCCGTTGTTAAGCAAACCAGTCACTCCATTTTGAAGCCACCTGGTTGAAACTTTAAATATAGTCTTCTTTCTATTGCAGGTAGTATATAGGTCGAAACAGCCGAGATCAGACGACTATTTCATATATGTAGCTGCCATGTGAACGATCGGACTATTTACATATAGGACAATCTGGCCAAATTGGTAAAACTTCGTTGTTTTTTTTTTTTTTGAAGTAATTTAAATTTTATTCCGAAATTTCTTGCTTTTTATTGATTTCTATTTCTTATCTTTGTTAAATTGATACTCGATGTGTGTTCGTTTTGTAGGAGCTCAGCAATTTATTTGTCATAGTTTAATTTCCGATGCCCTCATATTATATGGGAATTTTCAGGGCGATATTAGGACAAGATTGCAAATTGTGGGAAAATCGAACGACTATAACAAACTGCACTTTTTCTTTCCTAACTGCATCGGTATTTGAACTTTGGCTCGCCGAAGTTACCACCTTATCATTATTATTTTTTGTGTTATAACACACTTTCGCTAGCTATCATCTGATGGACGGGTTTTTAACAGTATGTATTATTATGTTTTGATTTAAATAGTCTCTTCTGGATTAGATTTAATAGCTTCTTATATATATTCTGCTAACCGGATGCACTTTCAACAGGTTCCATGGGAAGTGGTTCAGCGGATGGAGCGTGTGCTGCTGATGATTTTGATTGCTACAGTGGAAGTGTTCAGGATCGCTTTGGTATGGAGGCTATTGCCAGCTTGCATCGCCAGCTGGATGATGACGATAATGGAAACATCGATCTGAGCGAGTCCGATGACGTATGTTTTAAAAGCCATTTGAACCGAAAGTCCAAAGTATATGAGAATCATGTTGCCATGACTAGAAATCGCCGTTCGTTAAGCTGACACAAATTATACACTAGAAAGCATATAGAAATTTCATTATTCAGATTATTATCATTCAATGAGCAGTTTTATAGGCGTGTGTTCTTGTTTTGCGAAGAATTTTGTTTCCTTTCATTGAAATATGTATATAGTTAAATATTACAACGATGTATCGAACTCGGCTTGCCGCACTGAGCTTCCTTTCTTGTTACTCGAAAAGTAATTTCGATAAGAATATTATAATTCAACCTAATCAACCTATATTATAGGCAGATATATATAATATAATATCGTTCATGTTTAAAATCAACTCATTCATTCAGCATGACCTTTAATGTAGGCACACACTTGTTACTTCATCGTTCATTATTAATTTTAAATTTGCAACATTTCACATCCTTTATTTTATTTTCCCATCTTTAAACGAATTTTTCCAGTTTTTGCGGGAGGAATTGAAGTACGACTCGGGCTATGAAAAGCGGCAGAAAGCGTTTCACTTCAATGACGATATGCATATATCGGTCAAAGAACTTTGGGAGGCCTGGCTCAGATCGGAGGTGCACAACTGGACCATCGAGCAGACCACCGATTGGCTGGCTCAGTCCGTTCAGCTGCCCCAATACGTTGATCTGTTCAAATTACACAAGGTTACTGGCGCTGCCTTGCCAAGGTAGGCTATAAATCATTTTTAATTTGAGTTCAGCGTTGGGTTTTCTCATCATTTTAATGATTTCAAGTTCAGTTGTCCCATTTATAAGTAAGTTGTGCATCATAATCCATAAGTATAGGTTGTTTTACTGCTCTTCAAAAACATTAAAATCGTGTGGCAATTGTAGAAACCAAGAAAGGAAGCTATCTTTGGCAAGCCAAAGTTTACATGTATTAATTAATCCTATGTTTTCCCTTAGGTGTCTTCTACTTTTGAAGAAGTACTTATTCTTTTGGAAAAAGTTGAACAATTTTAGAAACTGTAGTTGTTTATTGTTATACTTAATGCATTTCACCTTCTTTTCAACTATTTTCGGCGTTTTAGATTGGCTGTGAATAATCTTCAGTATGTGGGCAATGTACTTGGCATCAAAGACCCTATACACAAACAAAAAATCTCATTGAAGGCAATGGATGTGGTTCTGTTTGGGCCACCGCGAGGTACGAAGCTATAGTCTCACCGACTATATGAAGTACTTATTGGATGCATATGTATTTGTCATTTAATAGAAACTGGTACCCGCTGGAAGGACTACATATTGGTTACACTGTTGCTTAGTGCTATTATTGGTTGTTGGTACGCCTACCAGCAAAATAAGAATGCCAAACGGCATCTGCGCCGAATGGCCCAGGATATGGAGGGATTGCAGAGGGCTGAGCAAAGTCTACAGGAGATGCAGAAGGTTGGTATTAAGTAATTGATAATATAGAACGCTTATTTAACTAATTTAACAATACTATAGGAACTAGAACGGGCCAGAATGGAGCAGGAAAATGTGGCAACAGAAAAACTAGATTTGGAGCGGCGTCTAAAAGAAGCGCCCACTCTCAGTTCATCGAACTCGGATTTGGAAGTTCAGCAGCTGAAAAAGGAAATCGAGATGTTGCGCAACGAATTGTCTCGCGCCGAATTCGAGCTAGTGGACAACTGCTGGTCACCGCCGCCACAACTGCAATCGTGGCTCCAATACACATATGAACTAGAAAGTAAGAATCATCAGAAGAAGCGCACGTCGGCTGAGAAGCAGCTACAGTCGGCCAGAGAGGCTTGTGAGAAATTGCGTAAGAAACGGTCAAGTTTGGTGGGTGCGTTCGTTTCCACGCACGGAAAGAGTATTGATGATGTGGATCGGTCGATTGTTGAGGCCAGGAATGCCCTCGGAGATGTAACAAACGAGCTGCAAGAACGACTGCATCGCTGGAAGCAAATCGAGACGTGCCTTGGCTTAAACATTGTTAACAACAATGGTCTGCCCTACTTGGAGAATGTTCTGTACGGCCGAAATGGGGGCTTACAAAGTTCCATGGGCATGAGTTCAACCAAGGGTTCTAGAGGTGCGTATTATACTTACATAATAACTTGTAGAAACTCAAATAATATTCGTTATCTTTCGTTGACAGCACGTATTACCAACAGCACCGAAGACCTGGACGATGAGTCCATACAAGGTAAGCTGAATTTTGAGAACTTTTCGCTGCTTGCCACGGAATAAGGCTTGTGCGCTCGGTCTGTGAGGACAATAAAACCCAGCTCTTCAGAAAAGCATACTACTTGACGAACTAAATAAAATTATAAAACCGCTTATTGAACCCTGAATGAAATCTGTTTTACATTAAGCTACTGTATTAATGAAGGTCATATAACATTATGTGTGTGTATGATATTTTAATCTTTATATTTGTAATATATCCATTTTATTTTTGATGTATACAAAATGTCATCTACTTAATTTTTTGTCAAAAACAACGAATACTATAAAACCATAATGAGTTTTGTACGTAACAATGAACTTATGAATGGTGGTCCACTTAGTGGATTATTTGAATAAAGAAATAAAGTATTAATGGGGCCAGTATTGATTTGTTTATCAAATTTCAAAAAGCTTTTTTCGTGGGCAGGCCATTTGTTTTGTTTACCAGTTCAAATAGTTCACTTCTAAAGGCGGAAGCAGCTCAGTTTCTAACCTTTCGTGTTTGCAGGTTTTGGAATTCCATAACGGACACACCATGGCACATTATACTGGTCCTCCGAGACGGCTTAACTTCGATCCTCGCCCTTTTTAATTATATTCCGATTAACAAAACTTTTGCCTTGGCATGAGTTTTGTAATTGGCAATCAGCTGATCACAGATGCGTATGGATGACTGAAGAACCTTTTTTGGCGACCAGCACCTCACCCGATCCATATTCCGTAGAAAAACATAACTAAATTATTATTGATTTGATTCGAATAAACTTTTAGACTTTACCCTCAAACTCTTTATTATTGCTTACTCTTTTTAAATGTTTATTGTTTTAAGTTAAATAAAATGAAATGTTATCGATAACAACTGTGAGAATTCTTATGAAATATTGTTTTAGTTCCAAGAAAGTGTATATTGTATTCGGTGCATCTTCTCCTTATTATGCCATGCTATAATAAAGATTTTAATAAGTCCTTAAAAAATCCGAAGCAGAGTGTTTTGGAACGAATGGTATTTTCAATAAATGCGAAACGTTGCAGATCTGCAGTTTTCGCGTAATGCAATACTCCCACATCGAACAACTGAAGGGAACGGATGGAATCTTTTGAAGATGTGAAGGCGGAAACTCATCCTTCTGCCTGTTACATACTTTTCAACGAATCTAGTATACCCTTTTACTCTACGAGTAACGGGTATAATTACATACACAAGTAATTATTTAAATTAATGTATGTGTGATGATTCCTATATTAATTTAATTTAGCATTTATTTATTAATTTATTATATTTAATTTAGCAACCACGTAGTTTTGAGTAATACTTCATCTCTTATAGTAAGCAGCACATATATTTTCTACGTATCTACATTTTTTCCTTCTCTTTGGGCCATCAGCATAACTGATGTCCAACAAACACTCGGAACCAAGATTATACTGCGTTCCTGCGTCGCAGTTCAACAAGTGCAAGAATACCGCGACTCTTTACAACTTCGCTGCCTTGGTCACACTTGCTTGTTTGTTTCCACAATTTGCAAGTTTATTTTTAAGCGAATTGCGGTGTTCAGCGTTATAGTATGGTATTTAATGCGCCTTGCTGACATAGAGTAAGTACACATAAGCAAACTAATTCCGTTCACAGGATATACAACAACTGGAGGTGCTGTGCAAGCAACTCTACGAAGCCACAGACGTCAGAATTCGTGCCGAGGCGGAAAAAGCCCTTGTCACATTCGTAAGCAGCCAGGATGCGCTGCCCAAATGCCAATTGCTGCTGCAAAGAGCCGATTCCAGCTACGCCCAGTTGCTGGCCGCCTCCACACTTACCAAACTCATTCAGGGATTGAGTCTGGAGGAGCGGATCGACATTCGCAGCTATGCCCTCAACTATCTGGCCACTGTGCAGAATCTGCAGCACTTCGTTGTCCAGGCATTGGTTACTCTGCTGGCGAAGCTCACCAAGTACGGATGGTTCGATTCGTTCAAGGAGGAAATGGTCTTCCAAAACCTTTTAGAAGATGTCAAAAAGTTCTTGCAGGTATCCCGCATATTCTTTGTGGTTAAAGAACTTATTCTAACTAGAATGATTAATCGATTTTAGGGCTCCGTTGAGCACTGCACCATTGGCGTCCAAATTCTATCACAACTGGTGTGTGAGATGAACTCACTTGTCGAGATGGACGTGCAGGTGTCCTTCTCCAAAATGCGCAAAATAGCCACATCTTTTCGGGACCAGCAACTCTTAGAAACCTTTTTGCTATCCTGCTCTCTGCTGATCTCGGCCCGTGATAACAGCAAAAACATAAACTTCATGGACGAGTCGCAGCAAACGTGAGTTAACTATGCTGTAGTATACTATCCAATGGGTCTGAATAAGATTTGCCAGTTAGTCCGTCCGTCCGTCGGTCAGTTTTAATGCATATGCTTTGCTATGCTTGATTTTTAACTAAGCTAAGCAGAAAGGTGACCGACCCACAGCTCATTATAACTGAAAGGGGGTACGATTACTACTCGGTAATGCTTTACATTACTTATTTTTGTTGATTTTGTTATTTCAGGTTAATATCACACGTCTTACGTCTAACGAAGAATTGTCTGAGCTTCGACTTTATTGGCAGTTCGACAGATGAATCTGCGGATGATATGAACAACGTTCAGGTATGTACGCAAATGCAACTAATATATTTGGATTCTCTATTAAATTGACCTTGTACGTAGATACCCACAGCTTGGCGTCCTGCATTCTTAGATTCGAACACACTTAAACTCTTTTTTGATTTATATCAAATTTTGCCCAATGGTTTAGCTAGCTACTCCATATCCTGCCTGGTTCAAATTACATCTGTGCGTCGCTCTCTTTTTAATAATTCTGAGAGAACAAAGTTTCTAACGCACTTGGTCGAAGGAGTCAAAGATATTTTAACAACTCTGCACGTAAGTACTCATCGCAACGCTATCCTAGACATATTTCGCTAACGATTTCTTACAGGGCTTGAGTGACCCAGATAACTATCACGAGTTCTGCCGTTTGCTGGCTCGCCTTAAGTCTAATTATCAATTGGGTGAACTTATAGCGGTGCCATGTTATCCAGAAGCAATCCAACTGATAGCTAAGTTTACTGTCGAATCCCTGCATGTATGTGTACTTTAATCTTGTGGGCCTGGTTAAATCTTACTCGCATTCTCTACCCTCAGCTATGGCTTTTTGCACCGAACAGTGTGCATTACTTACTCACCCTTTGGCAACGTATGGTTGCGTCTGTACCATATGTTAAGTCGCCGGATCCGCATTTGCTTGGTACTTACACCCCGGAGGTTATTAAGGCGTATATTGAATCGCGCCTGGATGCTGTTCCTGTAATTATCCGTGACAATTTAGATGATCCACTCGACGATTTTTGCATGGTGCAGCAACAGCTGGAACAATTGTCGGTAATCGAAAGGTGCGAGTACAACAAGACGTGTAATCTTCTTGTCCAGCATTTCGACCAGAAGGCCCGAGAGTATGAGAATCTGTTGCAGACGCCTAACGCCAATAGCATAGATATTACCATACACGAGCTACAACTAACGTGGTTGGTGTATATCATCGGGTCGGCCATAGTGGGTCGCCTCACCGTCGCGACCAGCGATGAGCATGACACAATGGACGCGGAGCTCGTGATAAGAGTCCTGCAACTGATGACCCTCACCGATGCTCGATTGCCCCAAGCTGGTTGCGAAAAGCTGGAGCTGGCGATACTGAGCTTTTTGGACCAGGTCCGAAAAATGCACAGCAGCGAGCAGGCTCAGAAAGCCAATTTAAACAAGAGACTTAGCGAAGTTTTTGGACTGACTGACGAGCAAATGCTTTTAAGTTTTATTAATCGCAAAATGTAAGTGGTATTTATATATATGTATTTCAAATTCAATCGGCCTAAAACCTTAACTTAACCAACATCTTTCAGCATTACAAATTTAAAGTTTTGGGGACGCTCTGAGTCGATTATCACCAAAACCCTAATGTTATTATCCGAACTCTCTGTGCATTTTAATTCTGTGCGCAAGCTGGCACGTCTAGAAGAAGTCCAGTTTATGCTCACACATCACACAAGCGAACATTTCCCATTCCTAGGAACTAATTCCTCTTTAAGCGAGATGAGATGTCGCACCATGTTCTACACTTCATTGGGCCGCTTGCTGATGTTCGATTTGGGCGAGGATGAAGAAAGATTCTACAATTTTTTGGAACCCTTAACGAGTCAGTTGACGAATTGAAATGTCCTATACATTTCTTGCATTCTTTGATACTAATAGCTCTTTCTTAACTAGATCAATTCGAGTCCCTTGGCTCGGTGATGATGGACAATAACATATTTTCTAATGAAGAGGCTAAGAAGGTCATTATTGGCTTGGCTCGAGACCTCCGTGGATTGGCACTGCCGCTCAACGCCCGTATTCAATACACCATGCTTTTTGAATGGCTATATTATGCGGACTATTTGCCCATACTCTTGCGTGCGATGGACCTGTGGGCTCACGATCCTGCCGTTACGACACCAATTCTCAAATTGTTTGCCGAGCTGGTGCATTGCCGCACCCAAAGACTGGCAGGCAATGTATCCAGCCCAATGGGCATTCTCCTATTCCGCGAGGCCTCGAAACTTATTTGTATATACGGCAATCGCATTCTGCACCAGGAAGTTCCACGTGAACGGCTTTACCCGATGAGACTCAAGGGAATTGCCATCTGCTTCTTGATATTAAAGAACTCACTTGGCGGTAACTATGTCAATTGTGGAGTATTCAAATTATACGGAGATGATACATTGGACAGTGTACTCAATATTATCGCCAAGTTGATTCTCACCATAGAACAAAGAGATTTAATTGTGAGTAACTACTGTTCGATAAAGTGGTTTACTCATTGTAAAACTATTTGTATTTGTATAATTGCAGGAATACCCCAAATTATCAACAGCATACTACAACTTACTAAACTGTCTATCGCAAGATCATGTTTCTTATTTGGCTGCCTTGGAGCCAGCCGCATTCGTTTACATTTTGAAAAGTCTTACCAAAGGACTGGCCGCATTAGGTGTGTGTTCACAGTAAAAGGTAGCATTTAAATATATTAGTAACACATATTCAATTTCAGACTCCGCCACTTATATAAGTTGCTGCACAATTTTGGATAGTATTGTTTCGTACATCTTTAAACAGCTCCAGATGAAAGGTAAGCTGTAGAACATGAAATGTAAGTCTTTAAAACGTAATCTCTATAAATTTATTGCAGTTTCCACATTTCCAAACAAAAAGCTCCGTAGCTTAAATCAAGAAAATGTTCAATTCTTAAAAGTATGTATGAAAAGAATGAACACAGAGCTCTATTTAATTATTTATTTCTTAACAGGTTGTTGAAATGAATTCGGAGTTACTGCAGAGTATGATGTCGTCATTACTTAACAACGTTTTGCAAGAGGATTGTCGGAATCAGTGGTCCATGTCACGTCCATTACTGGTTCTCATATTGCTCTATGAGGACTATTACCGGTAAGAATAACTCACAGCTAACGATGTAAACTAAACCTAATGCCGTCTCTTTAATAATTGTATTAGATCGTTGAAGGACAGAATTATCTGCGCTCAACCAATTGAAAAGCAACAGACAATGGCGCAATGGTTCGATGATCTGATGGTCGGAATTGAGCGGAATGTTTCCAGCAAAAACAAAGAAAAGTGAGTCATAGAAGCTTATATGGGTCAATCTCCTGTTGCATTAATATTAATCACGTACTCTTATTTATTAGATTCACACAAAATATGTCAACATTTCGGCGCGATGTGGTCAACTTGCCAAAGTCCACAGCAGGTGTGTAGTTTAACCTATTATCATTAGTTTGTTCCGTTTTCAAATGTTATTGTAAACTATCACTAATTTGTAAGTTACATAGGCGGTGCTGATTACATCGCGACAAACCCAACTTCTTCAACAGAGGAGCAAAATGAGAATTCCGGGAACCATTATTCCATGGTTCGGGTATGTCCGGTTGTGCAGTAGTGTTTTTTTTTTATTATTTTTCCGACAGTATTTTAGAGAACTTGATGAGTAAATTCCCACAGAAACTAAAATGGTCCAATTAGGGTGCAGTGTTTTTCTACAAATTATCAAAGTTTTCTTTCTGCTGCTTTTCATTCACTTTATTTTGTTATTTATTATAATATATACTACTGCCGAAAATACTTGAGCTCTTAATATTGATTTTTGGACTTTTGGCTAGCGTTTTCGTGTGATCGACCAATGTGCGACGGTGGATTCGAACCCAGTGAGCCTGAGTCCTCGCCACATTAGTGCTAACGGAGAGCTCGAGGAGCATTGGTGGTTATTCGATTGAATTGAAGGAGCGGCTTGACAATGGATGCAGGATTATATATATACATAGAATCGCTAGACGTAAGACTATCTATAAGCGACTCCGAGTAGTAAACAGTAGAAACTGATAATCAGTGCGTTCTCAATGGAAATTTCGGGTGTCACGTAATTTGCTCATTTCCCTATAGATTATGGATCATTAATTAGAATAGTCACATTTATCCATCATTCGATATCATTCGATATTTTATACATTCATATACCTGTGAATTTGGAGGGAGAAGCATAAAAATGCGTCGTGCTAATGATTCAGGTACGCCCAAATACTATGGCGAAGTCAATCTTTATTATGGAGGTTATAAAAAGTCGTATTTGGGATCTCATGGTTCTGTTGCTAGGGGAATTAATTACTCGTTCACGTTATACATATATATCATTCCAGAATATAAAACAGCCAGTAGCCAAGATTGAACGCAAGAAAACTGATCGGAAATATCATTCGGGAGTATTTGTCAATAATATTGACATCTTTGATCTTCGGTATGGTTGCCTTAATAGCAGAGGCACCTCTCTTCAGGGCGTGCAACATGCGTGGGCGGGTGGAGATACCTTGAAATCGGATTTCAATATTAGTTATCAATTAGCTAATACATATAATTTTGACATTCATGCATACCCCTTTGGGCGCGACGTCTAAGCTGGCTGTGTCCGGTGCCATAATTACGAGTTATTCGAAAACTTGGGGGGAACTTTCCTAGATTCATGGTCTCGGTGCCGATGGAGTCGAGGGTGGCATTGTAGGTACCTCTTCGCAAAGATGGTATAGGACTCATTCGAACGTCCTGCAGCTCGATAATGTCCTCTGTCGTTGAACACGTCTCGGATCTTTCGCTCTTTCCTGTGGGCATGGTTGGGTTTGAACAATATATATATATATATATTACACGAATTTTAGCGTAGACCTACCGATCTTGCCTGGACAACATTCTTTGACCTTCTTTATTTTCTTTTTAGCCCTTTTGCCCCAGTAAGTATAGTTAACGGCAGCGTATTCCAGGAGGGCTGCGAACACGAAAACGAAGCACATGACCAGATAAATGTCGATCGCCTTCACATACGAGATGCGCGGCAGCGAGCTGCGAACACCCGTGCTAATGGTGGTCATGGTGAGCACCGTGGTGATGCCCAATGCAACCCGGGCACTCGTCGCCTCGTGGTTAATCCAGAACGAGACCCACGACAGCATTACGATCAGAATGCTGGGCAAATAGGTCTGGAATACAAAGTATCCGATATTCCGTTGCAGTTTGAATGAGAGCGAGAGGCGTTGATAGACTCCAGTGGCCAGCCGCTCCTTCCGGTCATTCGTCTCGTACCCAATGATGGTGAACTGCGGCAGCTCCGCATCCTCCACTCCGCGCACTGGCGTTGGCTTCCAGTACATGACCACGTCGCTGACCGTGTATCCATCTGCAATAGTTTAAAGTAATTTACACACTTTTATACACTTTCGATATAAGTGAAAAAATAAG
Organism: Drosophila simulans; assembly: GCF_016746395.2. NCBI lineage: Eukaryota > Metazoa > Arthropoda > Insecta > Diptera > Drosophilidae > Drosophila > Drosophila simulans. The sequence goes on along the minus strand of NC_052525.2, from coordinate 15,388,644 downwards.
ATAAGCATAAAAGGAATAAGATAAGATTTTACTCGATCGAGCTGATTATAGAAACCTAATTTATCTGTCTGTAAACTTTTTTGTCTTCTGTGTTAAACTAGCTACCTATGTAGAAAGAAATTCTATTTTGATATATATTTATAAGCATAATATCAGTTTTAGTATATAATACATAATAAATCTTTTGTAAGTCCTAAACTATCATCAAATTGATCAGGTAATTCCATCAACTAGGTAAGTAAATGATATTTCTATGCAACCAACGAGTGCAGGAGTCTACTCACAGCTCTCAATTTCCACAGTGCAATTCTGCGAGTCCAATGGATAGTAGTGCAGATCCATCATGCAGGCGAGGGTCGTGGTGAATCTCATGCCATAGGTAACAGCTCCATCGCCGCCAAGTCGCACCAGCTTGTTCCTCTCGGTGACATCGTGCAGAAAGCTAAAACCGAATAGTTTAGAAAATTTACAAAACAAAAAAACGAAAAGCATGGGTTTTACTCCACCTGTTTTTGTCATTGGCGAAGAACGTATCCGGTACCCATATCTTTTCAGCAAAGTCTCCGGATAATGTCAGCACGTCGCTGATGCCATCGTCATTCTCATCGTCGAAATATTGTCCAAAGATATTAAATGCCAAACGCTCGTCGCGCCAGTACTGATTTAAATACATTGTTATCGTATAATCCTAACGATTTGATGGCCAAAACTCAATTAGAATTATTTGTTAAGCTTTAAAAGTGGTGAATACACCTACCATGTTAACTTCTGATATGGCATCAAAGCTGGCGATGGTCAAATCCATGCCGACATGTAGTGGCTCTCCTCCGAAATTGGGCCTAAGTCGAATATCGTATCCTTGCAGTATGTTTGATATTGTTTGCGTGACGTTCTCAAGGCGGCCAGCCAGTACATCCTTTCGAATGCATCTGGATTTCGAAATGGATTCGAAATTTTAGTTATTAGGTATAATATCTCTGATTGTAGTTAGACAATTTGTTTAATTTTTATTTTTATTTTATTTTATTTACATACCGTATCAATTGCAGCTGGGCGCCCAGTAGGAAAAAGAACAGGCTGCAGGACACTCCGACGCGCGTAAAACATGTCATATTGACAGCTTTTGCTTGTGTCGTCTGTTGGGTCTCAACTTTTTGGAATCGATTGCGCTGTCATTTCCAGCTTTTGTTCTCGCATCGTGGTGGCAGAATCACAGGCATCTGGCTGTCTTACCCTGGCATGTTTCAAAAAGCTGCGGATTGCAAGGATTTCGTTGTTTTATAGTATAACACACAAAGGATAATTAAAAGTAGCAAATCTGTGCCGCGAATTCTTCAGCACTTGTGTATAATCTCTGAATGGTTTTGGGTATCAATGAAATGCATATAAATGCATTAGGACAATAGTTGTATACACTGCAATCCCAGCGGATACACTGTTCTTTAGTTCCTTCTCTTATGTAACGTGAGCGAAACAATTATTGTGAAGAATTTAATTGCAGCATAAGTATGTCCTTAAACTAATTGCAGTTCTTAAAACACCTGAACAAGGTGGCAACGCCTGGCGAGTGTCCTTGTTACACGCCGACTTTTTTAGTTTTTTCACCGAACACATTTTTCGAGGTCCCTCGCTTTTCATAACAACAATTTTTGAAATGAAAACTATTATTCAAACACCAGTACTTAAATAAAGTATAAACGAATGCTTTCTATGCTATGACATAGCTTGCACTTTTGAAAAAAGTTGCCGATTTTGGTAGACGAACGCATTATGTTGATTTTGGGGGCACGTTACAATCGAATGCAAACAATTGAAGCTACTACTTATGCATTTGGGGCACCAGTTCCAGTTCCTCTTGCCCTTTCACCCGTATCAATATCAAAGCAGCAGCAGCAGCACCAGCGAATGCGAATAAAACGCGAATTGGCAAACGCATGGGCAAACTTTATCACTTTATCGCAGCGCTGCCCTCGCCCTCTCCCGCTCGCACCTCGTTTACCCGTCTCTGTCAGTATTTTTGTATATTTGTATTTTGTATTTTGGTCCTTTGGTCCGTTCACGCGTAGCCTCGAACTGCTGCGAACTGCGTGCGAGCACCCACAGTATCTATATCTATCTAATGAATAATTGCTTATGGAGATGCTTGTGCGGGAGCTTCTCGGGTGGGTTCATTTCGCTCGGCTTGACCTGCATTGCGCATCCCTATTATTCAAGTCGTCGGTTCGTGTTATCAAATACATACGTAGGCCTGTGCTTTCCATGGATGTCCTTTTCATCCTTCATATTTGGCAATGAGGCTGTGCTTTTCGCAAAGCGACACCGCGCGGTTAAGCTCGCGGAAAGCTTTGTGCCTTTTTGAAATTCTTTATATTCTGTATGCTGAATAAACACTCGAAAAATTTGTATGCATCGATTTTTAGAGCTCCAAATTGTATGATTTACGTTTGAAACTTTAATTTTTTTGATCCGTTTGAGGTGTTTATCCTTATTGCTTCGAGAAATGTCCTAGAGAAATGCCCGACAATTGCATCTGAACGCACTGACACAGATCCATAAATAAGTGCGCATTGATTGGCACTTAAACCACATCTATTGCGGTCACCCACCGCACAACGAGCTTTTTACCGGCAATGTAGCGTGCATTCAAAAAGCAATTCAATTCGGGAAATCAACGTTTATTAATCTACTCTATGACTTCATATTGGACCAGGAGAACTCCTTCTTGTACATGCCGTAGGCCCACCAGTACAGAAGGTTCAGAAATGCAAAGGACATGGGGAAGGCGATACGCGCCACCCTATCGATTAGGGATACACTATTGACATAGCAGTTGGCGCCACCTTGTTCGCTCTTTTGGGCCGCCGCGTTGCGTTCTCGTTGTTTCCGGAAACTGTTGTCGCTCTTCAGGCACATCCACATCTGATGCAAGCGGGAAACGGCCGGGGGCTCCGTTTGGGTGGTTCTCTCCATGGTGTTTGGCAGGATGTACGATGGGTCCTGATAAATACGGGAATTTCAGTTGTTTTCCGGAACATTAAAACTCACGTTACTCACGTTATATGTGGGACAGAAAATGGCATTCCTTTTCAGAAAACCAGCACCAGCTAGTGAGTTCTGTAGCGAAACCTCATATTCCAGACCGAGAGCATCGTTTTTGTTGCACACACAGACAGCGCTCTTGGACTCAACGGACTCACTTGCTCCGCCCTCGTTTTCATCATTTTCGCTGCCATTACTGGAGTCCTCATCCGCAAATGGATCGGCGTCAGCTTCGCCATCGCCATCGCCATCGACATCGCCGGCATGATCCGATAGTGAGTTGGCCATACAGATGTCCTCCCACTGATCCTCCAGCTGCGGACTCTCTCCGCTGCCGAGTTTCGTAAAGTAGTGGACACCGGCGAACTCCAGCAGAGTGGCAATGCAGTAGAGAAAGCTCATCAATAGAAACCAATCCAAAGCTGTGGCATACTTGACTTTGGGCAAATCTGTTCGTGAGTCCAGACTAATGGTGGACAGGGTCAGCACCGAGGTGACGCAAAGACTCACTCGGTCGCTGGTGGCTTCGCGGTGTATCCAGAAGGAGACCCATGACAGCACCACGATCAGAATACAGGGTACATATACCTTAAGAAAAATCCACAAAATAGGTAGCATACTTTTATGCACTTGTTCAATTATTAATGTGTATCTTACTTGAATGAGAAAATATCCTGTGTGTCGTTTGAGATTAAAAGCTACATGCAGGACTGAAAAATCGCCTTCCCGACGCACGGTTGTAAAATTGCGATGCATCATGCTAATAAGATCAAATTGATTTAGGGTCATTCCTGGCACAAAGGACACCGCATCGTCCTGGTTTTTCCATTCATAGATTAGCTGTTGATTGATATAGCCATCTAAGGATTAGAAAGGTTAACATGACTAGTGGAGTAAATATAAATGTTTATTAACTTACAACTGCCAATTACTAGGGGGCATGATTGTCTATCCATTGGAAAGTTTTGCAGCTCCATGGGACAAGTAGCCTTAATTGTTAGTCTATGTAGCCCAAAGTCACTAATTATTTAGGAAATTTAGAGAAGAGTTTCCTTCCTTACCTCATTGAATAAAGAATCCCGCCATTCTGATCCAGTCGCAGCAATTTATTGGGCACGGTAATCATGTGAATTTGCGAGTGCTTGCCATTGTAGAAATATGTATCCGGCCTCCAGATCTTGTCCAGCATTTTGATGCTCAGGGATAGGCTCTTGATGGGCCCCTTGAAGCTCAGCCGCTTGTCCCGCCAATACTGCCGGAAATAGCAGTCCATCGAGTAGTCCATGTCCAATTCGGACACTGGTCCCATGCTCCGGATGAGGATATTCGTTTGCACCACCGTCGGAACTCCTTGGCCATGAGTGGGTAGTTGGGATTGCTCGTAGCGCTTGAGTAGATTTTCCAAAATCATAGAGATATTACGACTGAGCATGTCGGCCGCTGCTTTTCGTCGAACTCGTTTTTGATTCGAAATCTCGGAGGAGTAACTTAAGTTCGTGGAGCTTTGACTGCGGTTAAGCGATCCATTTGTTTTTGGCTTTGAAGATGGCAATATGCGAAAAGAACTGAAAATTCTTGAGCTAAACTCATTCGTTATGTTCGGCATTTTTGTTAAAATCGCCGAGGGTTCCAATCTCTTTATATACAGAAGATCTGAGGATGCACCATCCTCACACGCACAGAAGTGAACCATAAGTCTGAAACATGGATATAAATTTGAATAAATGAACTGCTGTCCTTGGGTTCATTCACTTCCGCCCAGAGATTATAAAATCAATCGACTGTTTGTCAACTTTTATTGATTGCTTTGCCTTTAAGCTAAATGACAAGCCATTGGGTACTTAGACATGGATTAAAATTTCATTGCTGCAAGTGTCAGTCAAACTAATTTGAGGCGGCACTTAGCTTGATTAAGTTTTGTATACCAAGAAATTTAGTAGGTATGCATAAAGATACCTTCAAAACTAGAGTCTAGTTAAGAACTAACTTGCGTTGAAAAACTTACCCGATTATAAAGAATGGAACTAGCGATACTCGAACCATTTTCAATATCACTTTGGGCTTAGGGAATATATATCTGATATATTTTATACTGGATGTACTTTTCTTTTTTTTGTTATAGCGCAGCACACCGAAATCCTGACATTCTCATCACTATTTGGACTTGTCCGTATTGAAAGTGCTGCACGTTGTGGCATGCTTTATATAATGCAGCATCAATAGCCGCTGGCACAGTTTGTATTCGCCATGCGCAAAGCATGTTGCAATTAAGTCAAGACGCCTTTTACTTTGTGTCCATTAGTGGCAAAACCCTTTTTTTTCGCATTAGAACAGGCAGCACGCATGAAATTTAAGCGGACACCTGGTACATTAGTTGATTGCAGAAAAAACTTGGGCACAGAAAAGTGCATAAACATGTTAAATGGAATATTGAAAGTTAATTTTTTGTATAAGTTCAATTTTTAGTAATTTATTATAAAAATAATTATTTTTTTTTTTTTTTTCCATTTTTACTTACATCAAGTCACGGTGCACTCATTATATAATCTATCATTACTATTTAAATAAAAAAACTGCCCGATCGCATTTTGATCAAGCCAGGTTGAAAGAACTCCAAATTGAATGCAAGATACGAATCCACTCTAAATTGGAGCATTGACCTAGGTCCTGGCATCAACTCCCGCGACGAAGACGAGCTAAACCTAGACCAATTTCTTCAAAGCCCGATAAGTTAAAGATGTTTTTAAAATATATAAATTTAATATAAGTATTATTTCTAAGCCAAAAATGCATCATGCTAGAAAGTTTTGCAGACAAAATTGCAAAAAGGTCAAAAAGTCCAGCTTTTGCAAAGCTCATTACAATAAAGCTTTGGGGACCTATTATCCTTATACAACTTGTGTATCGCCGCTTTCATTCTAATCCGTGAACTCCACAAAATTCAATGGGATACTCAGAAATACTTACGTGCTGATACGAATGCTTTCAAATTGGTCAAATGCACTTTTATGTCGTTAATTTTCAAACTGAAAGTCGAACAACACAAAGAATAAAACACACATTGGGATACACTAAGTAAATTCGTAACAACATTTAATGTAGATATTACCACATATATCCAGAATGATCATCCCCGATGGTAAACATATCCTTACATTTTGCATTCTCGCTACAAACACGAAACCTTTAACTCGTTTAGTACCTTTACAAAAATTACAATCTATTCTGGCCAAAACGTCTGGCTAAAACGATACGAGAGTATCCTCTCTCTGGATTCAGCTTAAAAATTCCAAGAACATAGGAAATTCATAAATTCGAAAAACAGATAAGTCGAAAATCATGTTGCCCCGATATTGTTGAGCAAATAAAAGAATGCTTCTTTGTGTATTTAATAGTTTATACATCTGCAAGCAAAAAATATATTTACAAACACGGATAGAAAACTTAAGTTACCAGATATTTTTGCCGAATCCCTGAATGGAATTAAGTCCGCGATTTTCGTATTTTGAAAAACATGTCTTAAAACAAAACCCGTTTAATAAAATGTATAGGAGCCATGGTATTTTTGTATTCCTTGGACTCTGGAAATTGTTGTTAACACTTCTTCGTTTAATTACGTTGTACAATTTGGCATACAGACTTAAATCAACAGTCTAGCACATACATACATACATGTATAAAATAAGAGAACTGGAAGTTTTTCGACATTTGCACTTAATCGCGACGCGGAAACGGAAATCGCTGAAGAACTTCCGCTTACACTGTGTTGTTTATGATTGGACTTGACAATGATTTTATCATTGGCAATCAGACATAAACATAAACCATGGTATGTATGGTCATTTCAATTTTCAATATCAATTTCGTGATCAGCAAACAAAAAACGCGCCCAACAGTAGGATATTCTTTTGTTTCAAAGTTGAAGCACCCGAATTACTTAATAGTTATTACTTATTATTACAAAATAGGAAAATAATTTAGTGATTACATAATTGAATAATATATCATATTACATATATAATATATTCATTTTGTATTATCTTAAAACCCCCATTTTTTGAGCTTTAACAGGACACGTTTGCACTTTCACAAAAAAAAAAAAAAAAAAAAAAAAAAAATCGCAGAATTCTCTACTGGGGTTTCAAGATCAAATTAAAAACATTTCTCATTTTTTTTACATTTACAATCAAATCAATCACGATGATGGCATGAATCGGTAAATGGTTTCAGAGGATCCCCTTTGTGGGCCATTTTAACCATTTATGCCAACTATGTGATAGTCGAGAGCGTTGTCAGTTGGATTGTTTTGGTTGAGGGCGACGCCATCGGGGATGGAGTCGGGACGAAGAGGCTCGAGGATGCCGTCTCCGTGGTCAGACTGCGCTCCTCGTAGACGCCGGCTCGTTCCTGCTGAAAGGATTGCAATTAAAATCCAGCACTTTCGATTCCAACCTATATCTTACATGGGTCTTGTCGTATTTAAAACGCTTCCATATATTCGTCTTCGGTTCCATCGGCGTGCCATCAACGTTGTAGTTTGGATTGGAGAAGGTTAGTACCGATCTGCTGGAGCCGCGGGAATTGCGTTTGTTTTTCTTCTTGCTCGTGTTGAAAGCGAGCACTGTAAGTACAGGATAATGGGTATAGTATCAAGATTAAGATCGAAACTAAATGTGGAACATTGTGAAGGTTATAGAAATCTCCAGAAGTGCTTGCATAGCTCCATTGCTCTATGGTTTCAATGCTCCAGAGATTTCTTCATCTCCACCGAACATCAACATTTTCTTACTGAAAATAACAAGTATAATGATGACCACCATAACAATGACCACGCCCAGCGCCACGAGGACAAAGAACTCTCGCTCCTGATCGCTCTTCTTCGTATGACCATCATCATCATGGTCATTGGACTCGCCCAGCAGCTCAGGCGGCGTGGAATCATCGGTGGACTCGTCGGAATATTCCAGCAACTGATCGTTCTCCAAGTTGGCGTGCACCAAAACTTTTGGCTTAATGGAGCATGCCACATCTTTGGGGTCCATCACATCCGGACACGCACACACGTAGTCCACATTGCGATTGAGACAGAGATGCGTACAGCCTCCATTATCCTGGGCACAGTGATTCACACTCTTGGGTTGACGGCTCAGCGAGACAGCGCGAATATCGAGTGCTCCACTTAGGGCATCGCGCACCTCAAACGGATTACCATATCCACTTCGCGCCAGTTTCTGGGATCGATACACCGACTTGTTGTACCAATCCGTCCAGAATATACTATTTTCAAACTAAATGAATGATATATATTACATATATTAGTGCATTTTGCTGGCTAATACATGTTAGTCAGCCTTACCAAAGTCAGACCAAAAGGATGCGGTGCATAAGGAACAATGGTCTGACGACGTTTCCCATTGAAATCAACTTGACCGATGTTGTCCTCCAAGGCGTCGGCCCACAGCAATCGGCGATTGCTGCAAAATAATAATATGATTATTGTAAATTATACAAATTTAAGCACCGCATAGAGCAACTAACGTGAAATCTATGGTTAGGCCTGTTGGGAAGCCGATTCCAGATGTTATGATCACCGTGCGATTTGAGCCATCCAAGTAGCTGCGTTCGATTTTCGCTGGCGAGCTCCAATCCGACCAGAACAGGTAGCTGCAAGGGAATTGTATTATACAAATATGAACTGCATAATAAAGTTGATCTTACGCTTTCTTTGGATGCACAATAAGCGATCGTGGGTCACCCAGGTTATCCTCGACGATCCGCTTGCGACAGCTTCCATCAAGCCGAGATACCTCGATTAGTTTGCGATCCGTGTCGGACCAATACAGATTATCCGCAATCCAGTCGACGGCTATTCCGTTGGGCGTGAGCACATCCGTACCGACAATCACCTTGCTTTCGGTTAAGTTCAACAGGTTAACTCTACGTATAACATCCAAATTAACATCGGCAAAGAAGAGTAGGTTCTTGCGGTAATGATAATCGAGCACGACTGCTCCATGCACTCCGTTTATGGGCAAAACGACGTCCATGAAATCTCCAGAGTTCAACGAAATCATGCCGATGCCCGAACGCAAGGCAATAAGAAGATAGTCCTGAAAGAATGATCCTTTTAGTTTAGCTTGCTAATGGATAGAATAGAACTTGAACTTTACCTCTGGTAGATTTTGGCACTGGGTTGTGCTATTCTGGCGCAATCGCAATCCAATGGGGCATTGACATGAATATCCGGATGGATTACGTAGACAGAGATGCGAACAGTTGCCGTTGTTGTTGCCACAGGCGTTTTTCATCGTTGATTGATTCTGATTCTGATAGATGATCTTGATGTCCATCAGGCCATCGATGTTGGTGATTATATCCCGCTTGGCACTGATGTTACGCCTTTCCGTCATGTGCAACGCCTTCGACTTCCAGTCGGTCCAGTAGATATTGTCATCCGATAGAGCTAGAGCGTACGGATGATGCAGAGATGACATGATCAACTTGCGTTGATTTCCAGTATAATCGCAAGAGTCGATGGTCTTCAGGCGGGCATCGACCCAGTAGATCCGCTTGCTCTTCAAATCGAGTGACAGGCCATTGGGCCATCCCAGATTGGCGGTCACAATGCGAGACCTCTCGTTGCCATCCAAATGGGAGCGCTCAATCTTGCGATAGTGTCCCCAGTCGGTCCAAAACAAGAGGCCAGCCTCGTAATCCAAGGCCAGGCCACGGGGCGACTCCAGATCCTTGTAGGCAATCACATGACGATTGCTGCCATCCAGACTTGCCACTTCGATGGTGTGGCGACCGGCATCGGCCCAATAGATAGTACGACCAATCGAATCGACAACCAGACCATCGGGATTCTCCAGGCTATCGCCAACGATCTTCTGAACGTGCAGACCATCTGGACTCGAGCTCATGATCACGTTCTCAATGGTATCCGACCAATAGATGTAGCCCGTCTTCCGGTCGACATCCAGAGCCACCGCATTCGAGATCGGCGGTAGTGGTAGCACCACATCGATCAGGTGATCGAAATCCAATGATATCTGCCTTATATCGATCCTATGAGCGAACAATATGTACTGAGTTGGTCCTTCGGAGCATGTGTGCCTATCCTCCTTCAGTTGAACGCCCACGGTGCAGGCGCAGGTGTAACTGGTGGGATTCAGGAGACACAGGTGGGAGCATCCTCCATTCAGCTTGTCGCACGCATTGAAGATGCGCCTGCGGGTCCGATGGAACACCCGGATGTCCATCAGGTCTGTACTGTTGGCGATGATGACATTGGTGTCCTTGCCAGTCAGCTTATTGGCGCTCATCACCGACTTGGTATCCCAATCTGTCCAAAACACTCGGCCCTCGTTCACATCCAAGCCGAAGGGATGGCCAAGTCCATCTGTGCATAAGGCGATGTATGTGTAGGATTCAAGTTGTAGATACGATTATCCTTGGATTTTATCAGTGTATACTTACTTAGAATCACTTGGCGACCGCTGCCATCGAAGTTCATGTTCTCCAACGTCTTTGTGCCACCATCGACGAAGTAGATCTTGCTCTTCTCATAATCAATTGCCAGGCCATTGGGATATATTAATTTCTTCGATGTGATGGTGACACGTTCACGTCCATCCATATTGGCACGTTCAATCATGGGATCATCACCCCAATCCGACCAAAACATGAAGCCCTCTTAAAGTGGAGAGTAATACACATTAGCACAATAGCTGTAACCATAGAAAATGCTAACTAATACTTGATTAGTATCTAATACTAAACACTAATACTTGAGTGTCACAGTGCAAGTTATAAGAGAAGTACCCAAAAGTACGTCCATTTCATGCAGGACTAGCAGGATTAGCAAGTATCTTAATGAATAGAAGGATCGATGGATAAGTAATACGTGTTCAACTAACCAATCGGGTTAACAACGATATCCCGTGGCTTGTACAGCTTCTCCCAAATGAGCAAGGTTCGCATCTTTCCATTCGTGGTGGCGACCTCAATGCGATTCGTCGACGGATCTGTCCAATACAGCTTATCGGTTATCCAGTCCAGGGCCAGACCCACTGGGGAAACTAGATTCGAGTGCACCACTCGCTGTTGGTAGCTTCCATTGAGATGCGCCTTGTTGATGGTGCTGCGCTCCACGTCTGTCCAATAGATGAAGTCCGTGTCGCTGCACCAATCCAGGGCAACGGCATGTTTCAGGTTATCCAAGGGAACAATCATGTCCACATCGTTGGGATCCGCTTGATTGTCCCTGAGATGCCGCAAGCGAATGTCCTTTCGTCGCGCCACCAGCACCAGTTTATCGGCCGTACTCTTACAGGTCTTGCCGTCCTCCTTCAGAGAAAGTCCAATGGGACATCCGCATCGTCGTGATGTCTTGTTGGGCAAACAGAGATGGGAACACCCGCCACGCAGACCCCGTCGATCCTTTTGGCAACGATCAGCATACTCCGGCTGACGAGCCGGATGATAGGCATGGATGTCCATCGGGAAATGGAAATTCTCATGGACCGCTCTGAACTCCTTCCCCGTTATCTTGTCCGCCGCCGACACAGTCTTCGTATTCCAGTCCGTCCAGTACATGGTGTCCTCGAAGAGAGTGAGGGCAAATGGGTGTGGCAAATGGGTGCTAAGGATCTTGTTTCGATCACTGCCATCCAAATTGGAGCATTCGATGGCATGCTGCTTGGCATCGGCCCAGTAGATCTTGCTGTTGGGAAAGTCAATTGCCAAGCCATTTGGCCAGGTCACACCCTTTGATATGATTACTTTTCGCTGGGTTCCATCCATGTAAGCGCGCTCTATCTTCGGATTCGGTCCCCAGTCACTCCAGAAGGCCAACGCCTCGCCCGGATGCACCACAATGGCACGCGGCTTGTCCAGGTCGTAGGATGCGATGACGGTGCGCAGGTTTCCCTGGAAGTTGGAAACCTCCACACGCCTCGTGCCCGAATCCGTCCAAAATAGCAGGTCGTGTATCCAGTCTACTGCTATGCCACCCGGCGACTCCAGACCCCATTTGATGACGTCTCGAACTCGCGTCCCATTCATATACACCATCTTGATGACATCGGTGGACACGTCGGACCAAAACATCAGGCCCTTGCGATGGTGGAAGTCCAGTGCGATCGCATTGTGAAGTCCCTTAACAATCGCCGTGTATCGGTTATTACTCAACGTCACCCGTCGTATGTCCCATCGGTTGGCCACCAGCAGGGTCATCGCACCACCCAGTGCTTTGCAGGATCTCAGATCTGGACGAAGTATGTAGCCCGTTTCGCAGGAGCACTTAAAGGAACCCATAGTGTTGTGGCATTTTTGTGAGCAAACCGGACTGGTCAGGTACTGGCATTCATCTATATCCGTGCAGCTGATCAATCGTGGCATCACTTTAATATCATTCGGAATAGCCGGTAAACACCATCGTCTACTTACTTGACTTTGTTTTTGTCCATGACATAACCAAGTCGACAGGCACACTCGTTCAATCCTGCAGTGGTTTCAATGCAGAGTTGCTCGCAAGGACTCGGCTCCGAGCACTTTCGTTCCTTGGGACAGTCGGCCTCGTCCTCGCCGGCGGGGCATTCGTTGTGGCCATCGCAAATGTGCTTCTGATGGACACATATCCTGAAAAAAACAATCGGGAATTGGAAATGGGGAATTGGATTGCTTGCAATGAGCAATTCAACTTACTTAAGATTGGTTAGGTTTTGTTTGGTTGGGCATAAAAATTGTCCCAGGTCGCATTGTAGGTGGCACTCAACCTCATCCTCTCCAGCAGCGCAGTCTGGATAGCCATCGCAGAGCCAAGTTTTCTGGATGGACAACAGAGAACTCAATGAGGTAAAGAGGTTAAGGAGACTCCTCCAGAAGTCATACCAAAATGCAGCGGCCATTGTTGCAGGTAAACTCATCGGATCCGCAGGTCAGTGGATGCTCCGAGCCGAGACTACCGCAGTCGTTCTCGTCTTCTCCGCCGTCGCAATCCTGCTCCTTGTCGCACTTCCAGCGTTTGGGAATACAGGTGCCGTCGGCACACTTGTATTCGTTCGAGGTACATAGTGATGGCTTCTGGGGGCAGTTCTCCTCGTCACTCCAGTCGCCGCAGTCGTTGTCGCCATCGCAGCGGAAGCGATTGAGGATGCACTGGCCACTGGGACCTCCTGCTCCGCCCAATCCGCCGCGGCACTTGAACTCGCCCTCCGGACAGCTGTTTATGACCGCCGCGCACTTGAGCTCATCCGAGTTGTCATTGCAATCGTGCTCTCCATCGCAACGAAAGGCCAGGGAGATGCAGTAGCCATCGTTGCAGGTGAAGTGCTCATCCGTGCAGGTGGTGCGATTGCAGTGGGTCTCGTCGGAGAAGTCCTTGCAATCGTTCTCGCCATCGCATACCCAGGTTCGTGGAATACAGAATCCGTTGAGACACTCGAACTGATCCTCTGTACAATTCGTCCTGGCTCCGCAGTGCGTCTCATCCGAGTAGTCACCGCAGTCATCATCTCCATCGCAGAGCCAATACTTGCTAATGCATCGAAAGGTTCGCGGGCACATCACATGTATCCCGGTCTGCTCGCAATCCCTTTGCAAATTCGGCACTGCATCCTCCTCGGGATTGCAGTTCTCGTCGGATTCATGGGAGTTCTGGCAATTGGAGTACGTCTCACCCGGTTGACTGGGATCGTCCTGCACCAGAACGGCCAGATTGACTCTAAACGGCTTCTGTTTGTTGCTCGGCCCACCTATAAAACCATCTCGACCACGTGAACTGATTCGATCAGCCTCGCGAACGCCGGCTATTTCGGTTCGACCCCGCTGGGCGCCAATGTTGCGGAACTTGGGAGTATCGTTCGAATTGGTGCCACCGGATATTCTAGTCTTGGATGGCACAGACGATTCCATCGTATGCAATTTACCCTCTCCACTATGATGCACCTCCTGGCTATCCTCGTTATTCTGCTGATACGGCGGATAGTTGGAGACGGGAAAGAGCTTCTCGCCGAACTTGCTCAGCTCCTCCGACAGCTGGTCCTCCCGCGACTCGTTGCCCGCCTCTAAATGCCCGATTCTGGCATCCGAGTGCAGCTGCTTGTGCTTATTCCAATCCCAACGACCCAGTGCGTTTGTCGGGTGAATTCCATAGTGGGGCGCGTTACGTTTCACAGCAATTTTCGTCAAGTCGCCTAGACCGAGACCTAGGATTTAAAGGACTTAAATCAGCACCATTTAACTTCTAATTAGCTCAAAATGCAGCAAAGGGTCGTGCCTTATCAAACAAGTTCAATCGTGTTAAGTTGAATTGCATGTTTCCACAAGTAGTTAAAGGAAAATCCCCCATTCTCATTCAAAGCAGATAGCAAAAGACACGTTTTGCTATTGTTCCCATGCCACTGCAATATTCTTGGAAAATACAACACCTTTCATATGAAAGGAGCATTGAATGCAATGCTTCTGATTTGATACGTACAAAGGTCATGTCTTGAGTTAAAAGGTTTTCCAATAGTTCAAAAAGATCTCACACCCACACAGCTTTACAATAACATGCATACATACATGTGTACATAGTCATGGACACCGTTTTGTATGCAAGCAATATCTTAAATAAAAAAGGTTCATTCAATTCGATGCAAGTTCTTTGATGCCTCCTGGCACATATTATAGATTGCATCTTCCTGGAAATTCGCATTACAATTAAGCCCCCTTGAGCTGGGAATTTTCTCAATTGGCTAGTTTTCGTGTGCAAGTTTTCATTGAGGAAAAGTGCTGTTGGTCTGAGCGCATCGTGGGCGTTAACAGAGAGATGCCCTTCACCTTCCCCCCCCCGAGGACGAACCATGTTGCGAGGACAATACTTACAGAGCCACACGAAGCATACCAATGGCCAAAAGGGAAAGGCTGTCAAATACATGTCCAGACATGTACACAAACTCGCCCACTCATAGGCACGTAACGTAGTAGCGCTGCGAGCTTTACTGCTTTTGCTTCCGAAGCATTTGCTGCTCTGCTAAGCGGATGATGCTGCTGCTGCTGCTGCTGCTGTGCTGTTGCTTTCTGCTAACTGCTGTTCCGAGTCTGTTAAGAGAAAGAGAGGGAGGTAGAGAGAAGGAGGTTTTCGTATTGAGCGCTTGCGTATAACATATTTTGCTACCGAGGCGGATCTAGAGTTTTATATTTTTTTGGGGGGGCGGGGCGTAACTTTTAAAATAATGAAATTCACTCAATGATTTTTTGTCTCTAGGTTTTGGATAATATAAAGTTAATGCAGAGTTTTGGGCTTGGGGAGGGGGGTTACTATGCGCAAAACCCGCCCACCTGATGTATATGTTGTGTATATGTTACACTTAAGCACACACTCGTTCTTTGCGTAGGTGTCACTCAATAGATTTTACTCTATTCATCTTATTTGTAAGCACTTGGTTACTTCTGGTCTTTGTTGTTTGCTTATTGTGTCACTGGGTTTTTTTTTATGATTTACGTATATGTTTATTGTTAGTTAATAAATTTAAATGCCTGGCCCGTACGCCCTCAACATTTTTCACATTACGCTGTCTCACTAAACGGAAGGTTTTTATGGTGACTTTGTGGGTCCAGGAGCGACTCCTTGAATGGATCAAATATCATGCGGCACTGCACTCATGGCACTACTTCATTCAATGTATATCCTATTTATAAGTTGCGTGGGCTTGGCACTGCGTTTGCCATTTCCAGAATGTGTATAAAGGTGTTTATAACGTCCTGCGAAGTCTCCTCGCAAATGAATGCGATTTTTGGGACTTTGTTGGCATTTATGTATGTATGTCATGCGCACCACACACGCGAACATATGCATATTAAACACAGTATTATTAAACAAAAAGAACCTCCTGAAACTTTGACACTTTTCGATTCCAATTGGCAAGTGGCGGGCGAGAACAATTGAATCAGCTAATTGTTCCACACACATTTGTGTGGGTAATTTACGTGAATGAAAAATTATTTTCGTACAGCACGTCTCTTGTCTTCTTCGGGAATATAACGAATATAAAATTTCAGGGGATTACAGCATCCCTCTGACGGAAAGCGAAGTCGGCGGACGCGAGTGTTCCACTCAACTCTCGTGTGCTGTTTCAAAGTTTTCTCTGAATCCTTAAGCTTTTTCTGGGAAGCGAGCTTTTGTCTGTGTTCCGAGAGTGGGGGTAAATTAATTTGCAACAACTAAGTTAGCAAAATGCGAACCCAATTAAGGATTGTATTATTGAAAGCATTCTCCACGCTGCAGTTATTCCGATGAACAACGAAACTGCAGCATCAAAATTAGGACAATGGACATGGAAGTCCATTTTAATCTCCATGTGTACATATGTATATTGGTATATCATTTCTCGGAAAGGATCCACACGTTACTTTTGTTTATCCTCAACCTGGCATTCTTAAATCGCAAAAGCTTTTTACCCTTTTATCAATATCTTATTAACTATCAAACAAAGCAGCAAGGATTTTATCTTTTATAGGTTACAATTGCTTTTTACTTTAGCTTTGCACGTTTTTAGTGAAATGGTCTTAGGTTTCTTCTTTTAGGTTTCTAAAACTGTTATAGTACAACCCAATATATCTAAAGAAAATAACAGCAATTGAATGCTTTTTGTAAACGGTAAAGTGTCTTTAAGTGCAGCTTTCATTTATTTGCGACTCTTTCGAACAACCTGCCATTTAATCAACAGGTTCCGGCCATTTAAACGGAATTTAATAAGGGTGTTTTGAACCAAGATACAACCTAGTTGGGTGCATCCGGTGAGTTTTGCATCACTGACCATTTTGTCGTGGACCAAGATCGTTGAATGTATGACATGCAGAAAGATCGACAATGCAGTACCATCCCTACATGAATTTAGTGTGGCAGCGCCCTAGCATATTTTAGTATTTTTGATTTTAACAAATCCCAGCTAAAGTGATTGGAACACTTGAGAGATGTGAAACTCGGATTATAAGTTGATCGAACAACAAAAAGTTTATTTACGAAAAAAGTAGTGCAATTAGAAGAACTTCGTTTTTATTAAACGGGTAAGACCGTTTTATGGTCCATCAAATCCATTGATGGATTATAAGTTTTTAATATTCTAAAAACAACCCTAATTAAAACATATGTTACAAGCAACAAGTTGGAATCGAAATGAGGAGTTTCCCCTTTTCTACGTGTTTCGCCTGCCTTTCATTTCATAAGATACTGCTATACTTTTATAATCGATGAAGATCGATATGTTTTCCTGATCGCAGTGAGCAAGAGATATAACTCCGACCACGGCATGCTGAACTAGTTTTTTTCAGCCATAAGGTGTAACTAGCTGGTTCACATAAATGCTTTGTCCACGCCGGTTAAGTGGCAAACGTGTGCAACTTCGAGTATACTTTTTTAATAGTTAATTTATATTACTCTATGGAGTGCTGTGCCGTTTGTACATAACCAGAATACCGAGAATAGGCGTAAGTGAAAACTTTTGTTCTCGAGCTGATCGTACATAGCCATGCATGTACATGTACATAAGTACATAATGTGAGATGAACAAGTTTTTTCTGAGCAGGTCGAAAACATATGTAAATAATGGCATGTAATGTGCATATGAATAAGTCAAGTCATTAGGGTTATATGCTATATTCTTGTGCTCACACAGGACTAAATACGCAGTGTGCCCATATTTGAGCAAATACTTGAGTTAAATGTGAACAAAAGGTTGCAACATACATATGTATGTATGTACTTATGTACGATCATTTCCTATTGTACGCAGTATTCCCATATCGGAGTTACCCAAAGTTCCTGATAAATCGGCACACATAAATGGCTTGAGAGTGAGGCGAGGAGAGAATCCATAGTTTTAAACGGAACGTATGGCCGATATAATGGATCTTTTATGCTCGGAAATCATAGTCTATGAATCAGATCCATCATTATATCGTCTGAACAAACGACAGCAGCAAATGTCCACGCCGGCGATCATTCGGGATCAATCATCGATATGTTCATCCTTGGGGGACGCGGAATCCGATTCCCATCCCGATGCCCAAAACAATGCCGTAGTGTGCAATATGAAGGAGCTGGTGTATATATACGCGTCGGTGGACTCGGCTGCGAAAAATCCAGAAGAATTGGAGCCCCCGCCGCCGCCTCCACCACCGCCGCCACCACCACCGACAGCGACCCAATCAATCCAAAGTTATCCGCGTTACATCAGCCAGGAGCCACCGACGTCACATTGCCAACGATTCGACGATCGCCTGACCACAACAGCCGATCCACCCGCAACCGACAACGTGAACACTGCCATCGGGGATCCCACATTGTACTCGGATCGTTGTCTGGAGAACTTCCTCAAGGTCGAGGAAAAGCACCACAAGATTCCCGACACGTACTTTAGCATCCAGAAGGATATTACGCCACCGATGCGCAAAATTGTCGCCGAATGGATGATGGAAGTGAGTAATCAAAATCAAATGTAGATACAGAATTCATATCGTATCAAGCTAGCCGACTGTGATATACCCTGTATTTATAGTCTGTTAGAAAATATTACCAAATAGATGGAAAAGTTTCCAATATAGATGTATTTGTTGCGACCCAATGAAATAATTCCAAGAATCTAGTTCCGGAGATATCAAAGTTCATATGCAGCGAATATGCCTACCAAGCAGTAGGATAACCATCCGTAATGTAAACAATGCATATTTTTTATGTATTTATTTCCATTTTAACTTGATTTTCTGTGATTGTGGAAGAACTGTGGACTCCCAATTTCATAAGTATACTTCATTGATTAGCATTTGTTTTAGTGGTCTTTATCGCACACCCATTGCAATATTTCACTACCCTTTTCGTTCATTAATTGAATACATGTTCACAGGTGTGTGCTGAGGAAAATTGCCAGGAAGAGGTCGTATTACTGGCATTGAATTACATGGATCGATTTCTTTCGAGCAAATCAGTACGCAAGACCCAACTACAAATTTTGGCCGCAGCTTGCCTCTTACTGGCTTCAAAGCTCCGTGAACCCAGCTGTCGTGCTCTTTCGGTGGATCTGCTCGTTGTTTACACGGACAACAGCATTTACAAGGATGATTTGATTGTAAGTACCTTCCTCGTAATACAATACCTTTCGATGGACATGCGGCTACATCATTTACTTCATTCCCAAGAAATGGGAGCTGTATGTGCTGAGCCGCTTGGGCTGGGACCTCTCATCTGTGACTCCCTTGGACTTCCTTGAGCTTCTGATGATGCGCCTGCCGATAGGCAGTAAAAACTTTCCGGACATAAACATTGGCAAAGTGCGGGGACATGCTCAGGCATTTATATCGTTGGCAGCGAAAGGTAAGCCACATACAAAACTGGCCAACTTCAGTACTGACTTCTCTCCCCCTTCCTTTGAAGAACATAAATTTGCCAAGTTCTCGGCCAGCACCATAGCTGCATCGAGCATAGCTGCGTCCATGAACGGTCTAAAGTGGCATCTGCGCTCGGGACACAATCTACACTTCCTGTTGAGTCTTATGACCGATCTGACCAGCGTGGAGCAAGTGAGTATGGCTAGGGAGCAGTGTTGTTATGCGCCACTCAATTGATTTCTAATGCACAGGCTCAGGTGCAGGACTGCATGCTGCACATGGAGGACATCTTTAAGGAGCACAGTCGGAATCTAGAGCCATATCTAGTGAACATTGACCCAGAGGAAATGTCAGCATTATACTACAAGGGGCGCTTCCAAATACATCAATCGCAGCACCTCTCGCAAATCTCAATAAGACCCTTGCCGCTGCCGAAAGCTCCAGCCGAGTGCGTGGAGCAGCACCAGCAGCAGCACAACTTTGGGTCCGCAGCGCCACATCGAACGCACACGTGCAAGATGCAGGCGCAGGCCCAGGCTCAAAACGAGATACAAGACGTTACATTTTGAGGTGTCAAATGATAGTTATACATACATGATAGTTATGTCAGACTTAAGTTGCAATTATATATAGGATCCCAATAGTCCGATCACTGTACGATTGGCCAATATCACACTATTTACATTTGAATCGATGTATTTTATATGTACCCAACTATTTTTACCAAACTGTGGGTTTTTATCTTTAGCTATCATAAATATTTTGTATAAAATAGTTTTAACTAATCATCATGAAACTTTGAAATGGATGAAACATAAAAACGAGACTGATTGTAAGCAGCAAAGCAACATTTTTTTGTATATATACGCTTTTCGAAATCCTACACAGATAACCAAAAAAGAACGAACTATTAAATGCAATTTTTTTAAAAACCATCCAACATAAAGAGAAAAACAATATGTTAAAGTTACATTTGATAATAATTATATTAGTTGGCAAATAAATGATAGGAAAAAGCAATTTCTTTTCTGCCTATGATGATGCATGTATATTTTCGTATAACTTACTTTCAGATAAATCGCATTAGCTTACCAAACAGAATCCAAGTAGTTAAAGGCAATGCGAATAATTTAATTTTCTTTATTTTCTTATTAACAAACGTCTATAAACAAGAATCGTTAAAGACCATAACCTTAACACACATAATATTTATCATTGATTAGGTTTTGTATAATTTCTTGCGGACATTGCGTTGCTAAATAATATTTGTTCGCATATAATTCATTGCTCTGAGGATAGTTTAGTTCATACAAGTTTTTAGAGTGAGTACATAGTTCGATTTTTACCATCAATGTAGAAGCATTGTAACACTGCAATTAACGATTTTCCCTTTTAGATATTTCTTCGGTTTTATTTGAGCTTTAAAAAAATACTGGCTTTATTGCATTCCTGCACTCGTCCGCCTCCTTCACTGCGATTCGAATATCATATATATGGTATATATACCATCTGTAAACGAAAACTATGAAGCTAGGTACTGTTTTACATATACATAAATACTCGTTTTGGAAAATAAATTTTGTTTATTTCACGTTTAAATATACTTTAAAAAGTAAATGGTAAAGCCGATGAACTCAATTCGAAACCACTAAATTTGAATGTAGAATTTGTCCAGAAGATCATGTGAAAAACACCTTTAAAATTTTTTCATCGAATTTTCAAAACAACTGGATGATGAAATTGCCATCTTTTTGGGTTTTGCGGGCGGTGTTACATCTTTGATAAAAATGATATGATATGGTGGAGGGGAGAGGGTAGAGGGTAGAGGGTAGAGGGGTCGCGTGCTGGCTCTCTAAGTTTCTGTAAATAATTTGCATACTCTGCGTGTTGTGCTCACAATCTCGCGGGCATTACTTGAATCGCGAACTGAAGGCATTGGACAACTCATTGATGGCTGCCTGGCCAACCGCCTGGTTCACCTGTCCACGCATACTCTCCGGCACATAGCGATTGGCTCCCGATTGCTGGACAATGGCGCCGCCGACAGCTCCGGACACACGGCTTTGAAAATGAACAAGGGTATTATTTAGTTGTTGAAGTATGTGAAGTGCTTGAATTGAGGGAGCATATATGTATATGTAATCTATATAAATTCAAATCGTTCGGATCTGATCCGAAGCTGGATTGAGTATCACCTCTAGCACTACCCAACTTCTACTTCGCACAGACTTCGACGAGATACACACCAAACGTGAAGCACTAGGTAGCTGGTAGTCGAGTCGACTCGACTATTCCCCGCCAGTAAGCAATACACACTTATGTAATACGAACAATTTATGTATTTATTTATGCACTTTATTTGTGTGTATACGTAAACTGGTCATATGTAATTTAAGTTGTTGCATATTTCCATCGTCACAATCCATTTGAGTAAGTCACAAGAGTATTTTCATGACTTATATATTTGTAATCAACATTATAAATAATACATTGTACATAAAAATATTGGAAACACGTATTTCGTATATATATTTTTACATATATATATATTTATATATATGTGTATATGTATATAGATATATTTAGGGTTGTTGTGGCAAAAAAGCGGTTTAATGTCAATTTAAAAGAAAATATACTTTTTGACTTGGCTATAATTATGGTTATACATATAAATTGTTTTAAATTAATTTTTGTTTCTTTGTATGTTCCTGGGAATCGATACAAACCATGAAAAAAATCTCAGCAAATTTCGCAAATATTAACTATCGCAATCAAAATAAGCAGCTAGCTGCATCGAATTCAAATCAGTACTTTGACCTCTGACCTGAACAAAACTTAAGCAAATATGTACCTACAAATACGAAGAGGAATGGACAATACAAATAAGCGTTAACTTAATCCTGTAACTTAATCGTTTCTTGGAAACGGGACAGCTGATGATTCCACAAATCCGAGCATCCGGATGGGGAATATGTACATACATACAAATAACATGTTTCTTACAGAAATTAATCGTATTTAATTCATGGCGAACAAATCATAATCATAATCATAATACGATATATAGCGATAAGCGAAAGCAAGTCCTACTTAATTAGTTTGAATCCCAATATGTAGTGTGCATTTCCGTTAAATGGATGGGGTAATTTAGTGTTTAGTTAGTTCGCTTTTAGTTGTTAATTAATGTTAGTTTGCTTTTTAAGTTCAAGGAAATACTTTGTGACTGACTTGAAATGTTCTCAACGCTGCGTTACCTAACATTTTCTAATTTAATTGGGTTTTATAGTTTAACATCAACAACAACACAATGCAGTTAACGAAAGCTATTTATTAATAGTTAGCTATATAATTAAGATCATTGGTTAATATCGTCACTAAGCATCTGCCCATACAAATAGTTTACATAACTTTTGAGCTTATGCCGTTGATAATGGGGGGGGGGGACATCAATTACTCAATTAATCAAATAATAATAATAATAATTAATTAGGCATGCACGAACAAATGCACATACATTTGTACACATATGTATATATTGTATATATATCTACACGGGGAAGTAGACATTACGAAAAACATCTTATGGAATTAAAGAAATCATGTGCATCTCGACTAGTTGCTTTTCACATATTAAGAATTTATATCAGTTTCAACGCTTCAGATTATATATATATATATGACTACAATAATACGCAAGCGAATCAAATGTATCGATTTCCCATCGTTGTTGATTTCTGGATTTCTAGGATTTTGGGATCATTTTCATGGTTGTTTGTTTTGTTTTTGTAAATTTCTGGATTTTGCCGGAATAATATCAAATTACAATTGTTGAAAGTATTGTTTGTGGTTGGTTAAATCGTCAGCAAGCTACGTTTTGCAGATTCATCCCCTAGATACATATGTAGATGTCTCTCGACGCTGACAACAATTTAACGACGCCTGTTCGTGTTAAATGGTTTCAAATTGTATTGATATTTATTTGTATTCATATTTATGTTTTCATTATCATTTCGAGTTGGGTGTTGTGTGTTGAGTTGAGTGTGTTTTAATAGTGTTTTCGTTTTTAATCGTTTCACATAGAAAGAGAAAAAAGAGACAACAAAAGAGTTTTATTAAGTTGGTTCAGGAGTTCTGGTCCAAACACATTATTATTCAACTTAAATTTAACACTCATCCTCAAAAAATGACTCGCATATTCGAAGAAGATTTATTCGAAACGGGTTTTCACAGAAATCGCTTTTGATTGACTTTCTTAATCTCTTCAATTCCATTTTCGCAGTGCCACAGACAATAATTTCTTTCTTACTTTTTAATTCAAAATCAAAAGAGAATGCTATAGTCGAGTTACCCGACTATCAGATACCCGTTACTCATTTTAATATTTTTTGGAATATTGGTAGAAATTGTGAAAAAAATAATGAAATAAAAAAATTCAAAATTATTGTGTTCAAACGGACGAACAGACGGACATGGCCAGATCGACTCGGCTATTGATCCTTATCAAGAATATATATACTTTATATGGTTATCCTTCTGCCTGTTACATACTTTTCAACGAATCTAGTATACCCTTTTAATTTACGAGTAACGGGTATAACAATCCGAGTCAAAATCAAATTTGTATATAATAAATTGAATTCCTGATTAGCAACATAGACTTTAGATTTTAGTTAGATATTAGTACTTGAACATTTGGCGTTTTTAGTTAGTAATCATTAAGAACATAAGTGAGACACATAATGTGAATATAATCCCAAATCTACGTTAATTTCGCTTTTTCGATACCCATTTGCATGTATGTAATACCTAGGCGAAGTCAAGTTGGATAATGATAGAGTGAATACTCACGTCTTGGCTCGAGATTCACTTATTTTATTTACAAAAACCTAACCTTTAGTCATTTTTAAAAAGCAAACACATAGTAGATAAAACGAGGTCGCAACTGTCGTTTATGGATTTAAAAATATAACTAAATACACAGAGGTGCCACAAAAATCGCTTTCGATTGACTTTATGTATTATCTTTAGGTCCAATTAGGCATATAAGCAAGTTACAATGACTTAAAAGCTTGTTTATATCTACTCCCTTTGTGTTGCTTACCATGAATATAATCTCATTCACTATGCATTCATTCAATTATTCAATCACAGTCCAAGGCATTTATTCATACGTGAAGGAGCTTTAAAGTTTCAGTTTTGTAAAAAAATAAACAAAATACAAATCACACTATTCTAAGCAGTCAAGTTTATGGAGCTTTGTTTTTCTACGATTATTCACAAGTTGTACAAGTTGTGTTTTTCTGTGGCAATGCGACCATTTCGACTCATCGTGGTTTCCCAAATTGGTAAGGATTTCTGTGACACCCCTGATACGTGGATCATTATTGAGCGCAGAGATTTTAGAAAATGTTTCTATGACATCAGGTACAAATCAATACAAAAACCAATTCAATAATGATCCACACATATCTTTGTGTATTTGGCAGTCAGAAAAGGATGGTGGATAGAAGGGTACTCACGATGGTAGCATTGGTGGGGGAAGAGATCCTCCGGGACGACCGCCGGGTAGTGGTGGTGCCCCACCTCCTGGGCGATTCGGAATCGCTGGCGCTGGGCGACCTGTAGATGGTGGCAATGGTGGGTTCCGTCCACCCAAGGAGCTCTGCAAGCGAACTTGCTATATGCAATTCCATTCAATAATGAGTAAACAAGTGGTTTTACCTGTGCGGGAGGTCCTGGCTTTCCTCTAACGCCACCCGGACTTGGAGGAGATAGACGTGGGTTGTCCAAGCCGCTGGGCAGCCAATCGTTCTTAACCGGCGGTGGCAATGGCGAGGACACGGTGGCCATTGATACATCGCCTTGAATTGGTTTCGACAATGTATTACAATCGCTTTCAATGGAACTCATGCTAGCTCTCACCTATGATCTGTAATGCATCCTTGCAAGCACGGTACATGCGCAGCATTTCCTCTCGCCGTGTGGCCGATTCAGCCGACTCCTCCATCATCTGGGACTGTAGACAAGTGGATATAGTCATGTTACCGTTACTGCCACAATCTTCTGGATTATCTGAAGCTAATTAGTTTACCTGATCGCCGGACGCGTACAGATGTGCCAGCAGCTCGCCATTGATAAAGTCCTTGGCATTGTTGATGATGAGCATCATAATTGCTTTGGGCACCATGTCACGGGTGGTCTTCGTAACGATCTTCATGTAGGAGTCAACCAGGTTACGGATGGTCTCGACCTGCCGCTCCAGCTGTGGATCGCTGGAACTCTCCTCGCTGGCCGACTGTTTAGTATTCGTATAGGGGTGGGTTGTGGGATATTGATAGTCCATAAATGATTGTTCGTAATTTTATAGAGTGCATAAGTATTCAAAAACCTAATAGCCAACCGAATAAGTGTTTGAAAGCAAAATAACCAACTGAATCGTGCACATAAAAACGAGAAAGAACGCGCTGCAGTCGAGGGTCCGACTATAAGATACCCATTACCCACTTCCCACACTCAAAGTAAGTTGCATAACCAAAACGATTTCGCGTGGCTTTCTTCTTCTTCAAAAAGAAAAGGTAAACATGCATATTTTAAATTTGCTGCCGGCGGAGGAACAAAAAGTAAAAGTTTTCGACAATTTTAAAAAATCGTTTCAAGTTTTTCATTTTCTAGGCTGGCGTAACCCCTCAACAGTCTGAATATTCTATTTCGAAATCACTGACCTTGTACTTTTATCAAAATATTTGAAAATTAATTAAAATGAAAGCTATTTCGGTGATGCCACCTTTTTCGATTCTAAATATTGGTTATATTGCAATTACTAAATAGGGAGCATTTACTAAAAAACTATACCGATACCATGGCCATTCTAAGACCTCGCCAGCATTTAAAACTTTTCAGGGATTAAAAATCCAACATTTTAACACATGATAAACCAACGAAAATACTGCAGATGTTACAGTTTCTAAGCCCCAATCTTCTGAAACTTATATAACTCATAACATTTACATAAATATGATTGCGTTTTCGAACTCTCATCTTTGAATTGGAGTGGCATGCATTTGAATATATTGATTTCGAACGTTGAGTGAAATAAATTAATCCAATAGTAAAATATAATACAAATTAACTTGAAAAGTTCAAAGTGCATGCTCTCGACGACTGTCAAATTTAAGTAAAATTGGCATTAGTCATAATATAGATAGACCTTACGTATATCTATATCTTTAATTTACTTAAATCGAAGACAAGTCATCTTGAAATTGATTAAAATCAAGGAGGAACGAAAAAGCCGAATATCCGACTACGTGATACCCGCTACTTTTAGCCCGTTTCAATATAGACTTCCCCAACCAAATCAAGCCCAACTAACTTAGCTTTTATCGAATCCCAAGTCTCAACGATTATTCAGATATACGGACATGAATATATCTTGGAAATAATTACGAGTAATTGCAGTAGCGGGTATAAATAAATAATTATATTGTGAGAAAATGCAACAATTTAATAAGGAAAAGAATCAACCCAATATATACAATTGAAATCAACATACTTTTTGCTAAATAAACCAACCGGAAGAAATTATTAATTTTGTGTGTATTTTTGGCGTTTCATAGATAGATTGGTCGTTTTTTTGTTCGGTAGGTGGCGGTAAAATAGAAGAGAACAACATGTCCACAATCGTTATAAGAAACCAGTAACAATGCCATAGTCGAACAGCCGACTATCTTAATCAGTAATTCTAAGTTAGTTAAATAAACAAGATGGAAGACCGACAAACTACAACTTCGGCTGATGAAAAGAAAAGCATCACAAGCCGAGAAATATGAATTCAATTCAAGTGGAAAACTTTCTTCAAAGTTCTTCAATTTCAACACAATCGTAAGTGATTTAAATATAAAAATATATATCCATTTTGTAATACTCGGCTTGTGATGTGGTAATTTATCGCACCTTTAACCATTTAAGGGGTTACACCATCTGGAGATTTCGAGGTGTACTAGCATTTAAGGAATACTCTGTTTTATAGAACTTTAATTTAATCATAAGTATGTATGATTTTTTGCAATGTGATGACATTTAAAGCCGCAGTTATTTAATTTTACCAAATCCTCAGCCGATTAACAATATGTTAGTAATTTACAATTTGGAGTTTCTATTTTCCAATAATAAAAACAATTTGTGTCTAATAACGGCTAAAATACCTCACCAGACTTTAAAAATGAAACAACAAAAATTAAACGTAAGAAAAATGATCAAAAGTATGTTAAAATAATGTATTAGTTATTAGTATTCAAAATCGCATACATTTATACGACATTTAATTGATGAGTTTACTAAATAATATATATATTCCGAAAAGTTGCAAAGATTAACAAACCTCTTGTCCTTCCTGGATGACGAATGCATATATAAAGCACCGATATTTGCGAGTTATTTTGTTGATTTGGTCAATGAAACAGCGGAAACAAAGATATATAAATATATAGATAATGTAGTAATCGGAAATGCTTTTAATTTCAGTGGAAATATCTAAACGAAAAGTATGCGATCTAAAACCCAACCTTAAACATATCAGCTTTTTAGGTCATATAGGTCGAATTTATAATAATATAATATTTCTATAGAGCCACTAGTTCGTCTAGGGCTTCTTTCCTAAATCCAATTAGTGTCAAGTTGATGGGTATTTCTAAGGATTACTGGTTACTATCTATGTACGCACCTCATCGCCGTTTTCCTGAGTCTCCTGCTTTTCGGGATAGACACCAGCTCGCAGGAAGGAAGCTTTCCAGGACTCCACATCCTCAACAGTCTCGCACGAGAGCTCCAGTTGTTTGTAGTCCTAGAATACCGGGTGTTCGAAGGCAGAGAATGAAACATTTTTGATAAAACAGCGCATGTTTTTGCTTAGCCTAATGGTACGCTACATTCAATTGATAATCAGATCTGAAAGTTTGTTGATTTGCATAGTTTTTTGTCATAAAAACGCACTTCCAAATGTGCTCGACCTACTCTGCTGGTCCTGAATTATAAAAGACTAACTCTTCAAAGATCCTTGAAGGCGGACGAGAATGTGGCAGATCCTGTTTTCAATGCGGACGGACTCACAGAAGAGAAAAGGCTTTATCGATTAGTTGAAAATGGCTCAAAAACTTCTAATAAAATCAAATGGCAATATCACGTTATTTTTGTAGATATACCCATTGTGGATTTCACACTTTTCGAAAGCCGTTGTAGAGCAGTGTAGCCTTTAAAAAAGCAAGAATAGTTAATATAGTGCTGTTTCGCCTTTATGGGCAATGACAACAAAATTGGTTTATATTGCTTTATGTTTCATAAAAACTTAGGAAATTGAGCGAACTAGCCTTAAAACATCCCTAGATGCTCTCAGTTTTTAATTGAATCAGACCATCAGTTCTTTTGAATCCAGGATTTCGCAGTCCTTGAAGAGCGATGCCTTGCTGAAAACGCGTTACATAATCTCAAAAACATATTTTTTAAATGTTCAGACGGTTTAGGTATTGCTTGTAGTGAGTGACTTATAAATATAAAAACCATTGGCACCTTAAAGATAAACGTTTAATCTGTGTATTAAGTGATGTTTTAAGTGGTTAGACATTACACTAAGCAAAATTGTTTGTTGAGTTGTTAAGTTTAGTGTAAAATAGCCTAGCATAGTATTCAGAGGCAGGAAGGAAGTTTCTGGCATAAATGAGGGATGCTGGATGAAAGGTCGGCTGGTTTACAATGAGTTGGAAGGAAACAGCATCCTAAAAGTCCCGAAAAGGAAGGAAATAGATAGTTATGTATAGCTGAAGCCCATTGCATTCACTAAGAACTAGCTCTTCATGCTGTTAATTCTATCGGAAAACTCGTTTTTTTGGCCAAAAAGTTGAAAGCTTTTAAAGAACTACACAGAGAATAAAGCAGTTTTAATGGAAATCGGGGAAAGTCACTTCTCCTAACCTTGTACAACCAGTATAAATCACAAGATTATATCATGAGCTTTATTCTGGCTGCGAACAAGGTTGTATTTCAAAAATCGTTATCGATCACTACGTTTTTGAGAGTGCAATATCGATTTGAAAATTATTTTGATGTCACAACGATTCCGTGCTGGGACGAAACAAAGTTTGTGGAAAGTATCAATAGCTTTTAATACAATCGAGAGGTTAGATAATGGATGGATGACTACTTTTTGCGCGATTCATTGTGAATCAAATAGAGCCGTGAACTTCTTAAGCTAATAGCACATCACGAAATCAAAAGGCAAAAGGAGTTTACGACGCGGCAAGCTCCTTTTCCTTCAATTCGACTTAAATGTTGATAAAAACATAGTAATTTTTATATTATACAAAAAAATAATTAATTGATCTCTTGCCCGACTATTTTAACCAAAGGATTCAAATTGGGGTTATATAATGAAGATTTGAAATATTTTGCGTAAAAATATCTTCAAAAATTGCTTTTGTTTGTTTGTTTAGTTATTTTGATTTAAAAGTTTTTCTCTGGTTTTGTTTTCTGAAATCATTTAAAATTCATTTTTTTGTATGTTAACAAAAATTACTAACCTTATAAACATTACGTCCATCGGGACTAAATAAAGCAAATGTAACACGTCTAGACATTGACATAAATCCCTGTTCAATATCACGCAATTTTAAACCATCCAACGGCAGCATAAACTTCTTCTCCTTCTCATCCTCGTCCTTATACCAGGAGATACTCTCGGATGTCAGCACAAACCAATACGGACGCGATCCACCTGCAAGACACACATGCGAAAATCAATACGTATCCATGAAAGCCCTAATCAAAGAAACGAAACAGTTTTTGGGTCAGTAGATGCAACGCTCGTAAACAACTTCTTCACCTCATCAAGAAGTAATCATCTTCAATTTTGTTAGCTAAGCTGGATTTTGTACCTACGTATCCTTCACATGAAGGATGCTCGGCGCGCCTATGGAAGGTCAGCAATCGTGTTCGATTCGAGTGATTCAAGAATGATTGAAAGTAAAACATGCAAAAGAGTGGCGTGTTCTAATTAATTATCCAAAGAACGCAAAGCAAAAGCAACAGAAAACATGATAGTACCTGCAGAAGGACTGAAAAATCGTACGTTTAGCGGTCCAGATCGTCCTAATTTTATATCTTTCAATGACAAAGACAATATTCACATAAAAAATACAAATTATAAGAGGTTAAAAATGTCCACCACCAAGCCACCAAGCGGTGACCAGTCTTAACGCACTTCATCTTCCATTTCGGAAACGTTGAAAACTAAATTTCTAACAAAGCATTCTGTCACCATTTACAAGGATACTGCCCCCCACAATCAATGTTATAGCACGTTGATTGAGAGTGTCATAGGGTGAACGTGCATACCTTTCATGATGCCAAGGTTCTGGATGACCATGTGACCCTTGCGAATGACTTGGTTGCCCAGCTGACGAGTGCCAGTTTTGTTGGCATTCTCTGATTTGTTTTGAGCGCTATAATGAGAGCAAGATTTAGTTTTCCCTACGCTCCATCCAAATGACCAAATACGCACTTGGCGAAGCCAATGAAGTCCTCATGGTTGGTGTTCATGTAGGCCAGCTCAAAGTCAATGAGCAGCAGGATCTGTTCCTTGCAGCTGTGCTCGCGTTGGCGCACATGTGTTGTGATAATACGTTCGGTCTCCTCACGCAGACGTGGGTATCGACTCATCTGTTCAAAGATGAAACAATATAAACTTGGTGCTTAGCTTGGGGCAGCAAATTAGCCAACTTACTTTAGCTGTGCACATGCGCACGACCACAGAAAGTTCCTGTACGACTAGATCGACACACTTGATAACCGGCTCCTTGAGCAGCGCTATCTGCCGCTTGACAATCGCCTCGAACGCCATGTCGGGTGTGAAGAGGCCAACGCGAATACCATGGATATTTCGAATTGCAAATGAGATCTCTCGTCGCAGTTCCTTTTCATCACAAGCCATCTTAACGATCTCAAAGCGCAGACTGAAGCAACGAGATGTTATCATAAGGTAGAGTTTTTTATTTTTAAATGCACCACAAACACCTACCGTTCATGGAAAATGCGATTGATCTTGGCGCCACCTGAGAGCTCGTTTGTGTTCACCAAAGCTGAGCCGCTGCCCTCAATAGTTCGCTCAAAGTCTGATTGCAGCTGCTGAATCATTCTGCAGGAATGTAAATACACCATTTTAATCAATCGTTACAAATGGGAATCCCCTTTTTTTTAACTTACTGGAGCATAGCTTTTGTTTTGATGCTGGCATCGCCTGGCTGAAAGTGCTTGAACTCCTCCACCTCCTTCTCCAAAGTGAGCATCTGCTTCTGCAACTTATCCCGCAGGCCAGGTAACGTGTCCCTGATGTGGTTGGTTAGTTGTTGGTTGAGCACGCGCTGCAAGTAGGGGGTGCCGAGACGGTCGGCCATGTGCCGATAGGAGGGATGGCTCAAGAAGAACTTGCGTTCGGCGGCCAACGCCTGGTGGATATCCTTGCGACCCTCGATATCCTTCTGGGATCTATTCACCACGCCAATGTAGCCACGTCGCAGCGGCAGCAGCTTATTCTCCAGAATGTCGCGCGCATCGGTGCCCTCGTCCATCAGATCCAGCTTGGTTATAACGCCAATGGTTCGCACACCCTGTGGATCCACCTCCTTGGCCAGCTTGAGGGCATCCGAATTGGCCAGATCGGTATTGGCCGGGGTCACAGCCAGAATTAAACAAGTCTCTTTGCGAATAAATTGGAATATCATCTGCTTAATTTGCTGCTCAATATCCACCGGCTGATCGCCAATGGCCACCTTTGTCAGGCCGGGCAAATCGATCAGGGTTAAATTGAGTACGTGCGGCGAGTAGACGCGCAAATTAATTGGAATGTTTGAAATGCCTTTGTTACTACCGGTCACACGATCCGTTTCATCTTCGATTTCTTTTCTGATCTCATCGAAGCTGGAAAACTTCTTGCCTTTAATGTGAAGGAACTCTCCATATTCTGCAATAAATAGCAAATGTGCATTAGAAGATAGCTTCTCCTTGATCATATCAAATGTTCAGCTTACCGGTAACTCCATTGATAAGTTGCAAGATTAGTGGTCTGCGAGTCACGATGCCAGAGCCACGCGGCAAGAAATCTCTGTAAAATGGGGAAACGTTTTGTAGTTAATAATGGAATTATAGAAGTATGTACTTTGGTTTTCGGATTGTGGGCTTAAGAAGTATGTAGAAGGAATCAATCCATTTTGAAATTGCACTGAATAATGAGTATTTGAGTTGCCAGTACTACAAACTTAATGGTAATTCAACTTATGCCTTGCAGCTAGTGTTTAACAATCCCAGTTGAGGACAAGAGTGTTGTGTAAACATTTATGAAGGGTGTTGGGCATTGTTTAATACCTCGGAGTAATTAAAAAAAAGCTATTGGTTAGGTTGGCTAATAAATTGAATGGGGGAAATGGTCATTCTGACCACTCTGGTCACCTACATCCTGTTCGCACTGCCCAGTTAATAGAAGCCTTCGTTTTCCATTGACATTAAGACTTTGGCCTGCTGGCCGTGGGTGGGCTGCCTCTTTCGCTTCCGCCGACGGCTCAGTGGTGTCAGGTGGGCGGGGGGCGGTGGAACCACCCTAATTGACACACATACATACATACATACATACATACATATAAAGCACGGCGCATGCGAATTCTATCTGGACTATTTTGAACATAGTGGACTTATGTAAGCACAAACTTTACATGGTTTAATGCAGTTTGTAAATACATGAATGAGCATATTGATTAATGTTCTTTTTCAGCGCAGCCCCCTCATTAGCAAGCAAGGCATGGAAAATAAGTAAATCGACCCTAAAGGAGGTCAAACTTTTTCAAAATTATTCGAAAGTAAACATATAGAATGTGAGTTACTCTACAAATCGTTGGTGGGAGTGGGGGGAAAACTTAAATCGGCGACATACTATCATTGGTCTTATCTGCATTTTTTTGGGGCGTAAGCCATTGTTTTCGTTATATGTTTGTATTTAGAGTGGACACTAACAAAGAAAAATGAGAGACAGCGCAGGCTTATAGATACAAACACAAGAAATCGCATTGATACATACAATTTAGATTTCAAAATACGTATTTAGGTGTTCTTCAATACATTTTGTGAATATAGTTTGTCGAGCTGCGTTGCTTTTGGATTTTCAACAGCTTTGTGCAGGTGGAAGATAAAATTCTTATCATCATAATTAAGTTAAGACCACTGATATGGTTTGGTCATTATGAGCAAGTGTACACTTGTTTCGCAGACAGCAATTATTGATTGTTAATAAACAACCAAAAAAAAAAACAATGGCTAAAAGCGAGTGCTATCAGCGATTAGTCATAGTTTTCCAGTAACGTTTAATTGGGCATTCCACGAAATATTTGAAATAATAGTGCTACTTTTCGCTGAGCACTGGCGTGCAGAAAAATCGATTCGCGCTGCAGGCCAAAGGCGCCTTCAGGTCCATTATCAATCACCATATATGTAGGCTAGATATTCGGGTTGCTGATAGGGTGATATGGTATGATAGTACGATCCCATATGAGAGGGAAATATGCTGATAAGGCGTTGGGTGGGATACTCACTTGCCCACGAAGTTCTCCAAGACGGAACTCTTGCCAGCTGATTGGCCACCGACCACCGCGATCTGCGGCAGATCCAGTTGCATGTGGACGCCGAGCGATGTGAACGCATCTTGCAGCTTGTTAACAATTGTTATTAAACTATCCATTGCGGCGAGGTCCGATTTGCCACACAATTAGATTAGATTAGATATCAGATCAGATCAGATCGAACTGCGATCCCAACTCGTCCGGATGTTTGTGTTTTTGCTGCTCAGCTCCGCGGCTCTTGTTTTTCTCTTGCTGTGTTTCCTTTAATCGCTGGCTCTTCTTCACTGCACACACTCCTCTGCAAAATACAATTACTGCATTATAAATACTCTCATGCGTTCCATCACTTTTCTTTTCGTTTGTAATAGATAACACAACCAAAAAAAATTGACAAAATTTGTGTGGGGCGGTGGGGTGGTGGTTAATAACAAATATGCGTAAGTCGTGGGGGAGCTGGGAAAATCGCAAACAGAAATCGTTATTGGAGAGCACTCATGAGTTACTCATTCTCCCACACGATTAACCCGATATATTGTATGTACCACCACAATAACCTTTCTTGCTTCTTCGGTTTATAATGGCGATGTAGCGAAATTTATTGAAATCGGAATTGGAATCGCGAAATAGGTAAAGGTGGGTATGATTGCTGGGTTTGGAAGCAAAAATGTTTATCGACATTTACACGAAAAGAATTTGTATATATACTCCCAAACGAATTTATCATCGACTTTTCCAATTTGTCACTTATTTCTCAGGCGTAACTGTGTTGTGTTAGTGTAGATGTCATGTTTATCGCCACAAAGAGCGCACTGCGATTTGGGCTTTGGCTTGGTCTTTTAAACAAATATTCTTCTTATTGTGCAAAACTGACAACTATCACCACACTCCGCTTCCAAATCGGTTCAATGGATTTTTTCGACTAAAACTAGAGATGCAAGAAAGTAATCAATCTGTACCCGATAAGCTGGTCTGGTCTGATTTTTTTGGTATAATTGATAGGGCTGGGTGAATCACTCGCGATACATCGATATATCGAATAGCTTCCGTATGCCGAAGCTTAAGTGTTGGTTTCGATAACAAGTCAAGTGCTTTATCCGCCATCGATATCAATTTAAGCGCAAGGTCGCCCACTATCGCAACTATTAAAAACAGCTGATTTGAATACATTAAATTGCAACTAACTATTAATCTATTTATTAAATTAAGTGCACAGCTACAATAGGCATATCCTGATGGAAATATATTACCAATACTAAAAGCTTACAAAACTTTTTATTATGTGCGCATGTCCGCCTCTTTGCTTTATATCGATAACGGATACAGATGCAGTGCGCAAGCTTTAAAAGCAGCATCATTCGATATAATCGATTATGGTGATGATTTGACCTTTGACATTCAATTTTAAGCCGTTAAAGCTTTTTTTTAGAAACGCAGTCGATACTCTATTTTAAAACCACTCAACATGATGAACTGGTTGGGGTCAAAAGTAGCCATCATTTCAAACTTATTGGAAAATGATCAAACGTTTACAGACCCTACACCTATTTCCAACTTAAGAACCCAATTTACATTGTATTGAATAACACTTTAATAATTAACATTATGTACAGTCGAGGGATTTAACAAACGTTAGGTTTTGGCAATATTTTGCCTATGATGAACCCAGGCCTCTTTGGACTTGCGCATCTTGCCGAGAATCTTGTCCATAACTAAGCTTTGGTTAAAACTGAGGAAATCCTGTCGCATCTCAGGCCATTCCTCATCCGCAGCCGGCTGAAAAATCTGCACGTCGCTTTCTTCAACTTCCGCATTTGAACTAGAGTAACTATGCTGAAGATCGATCTTGGACAGAACCTCATGGACCTGATGGAGACCAGTGCTCGTTTTGTCCCGGATAAACTTGATCTTTGGCACTTCGCCCATCAGATGCAGCTGCGACAGCTCGTGCTGCAGTCTGCCGCTCATGCGGTTCAATGTGTTCTCGAGCTCTTGGTTCTCCCCGCCATCCTTGCCCATCCAATAGACATTGATGCGGGAGAAGTCGCTGGTGATCTTGACATAGGAAATCTGCACTCCCTGTCCCACGATGGAATCGGCAACTGCGCCGGTGGCCAGAATATCAGTGATGTTCGTCATGAACAACTTGTTCAGAACAGACATGCGTCGATTGTTGTGGCTGGCAGTTGTCTTCGAGTGTGGGGTTCCAAACTTCAAGGCGTGCATCGACTTCTGATTGCCTGATGTTCCTGCATCGGGCGATGGATACCAATGGTTTTTGCTGCCTTTAAGCCGATTTCCAAACAACGAGCCAAATATTTTTCCCTGGCGCGTTACGTTGTCTTTGCTCGAACTTTTGGAGCTCTTGTTTCGCGAAAGTGCCAATTGGCAGGCGTTGTTAAGAATGGAGTGTCCATTTTGTAGCCTTAAAACACGAATGCTTAGCATTTAGTCTAGTTGCCTTAAATATATTTGCTAGATTAGATAAAATAGAATACAATACAAAATATAATGTGGAATAACATGAGTGTGACCAGCCACTTGCGTTTTAAAAATGCGTTAGAGATGGACAATAAGTACGAGCACTCTGGACCACTTTAATTCGGAAATAGCTTATTTGCACTTCATTTAACTTCATATCTAAGAATTCACAGAATAGAAGTTGATTTTTAACAGTAGATTGCAGAGTAACTTGCCATAATCCAGGTTATTTAAAACCAAGTTTGCTCATTTATATTAAATAATTTAAATTGTATTTTAGTAGCTCTGAATTTTCCTTCAGTGAGAACAGACGTTGATATATACAATTTTTCCCACCGTTCCATGAGAAAATTTCAGTGGAAAAACCGCGTTATATCTGCTAGGTGTTTGACAACACGCTGCTATCGCTTCTGTCGATTACTTTTCAGTAATGAAAGACCTTTAACCTACTAAAATCATTGTCACAATTTTCATAAGTAGTTCGTAAAATTGTAAATACAGTAAGTCGCAAAAGGTCGGTGCTGCTGAGCAATAAAGGTATTAATTTATGAAATCATTGTTGCGCAGCAAAAATTGATCAGAGGAATATGAAAATAATCGAATCGAGACGGCACGTCTAAAAGGTGAGCTAATAAACTTTGGAATTTACATTGCAATTACATATGTACATATATTTTGGTCCATTACCAATGCGCTTACATATATTTACCCCTTTTTCGGAATACCAAACCGCTTTTTTACATAAAATCCGATCACGAAACGCATATTTATTAAATGACAGTATACACAATTCGCAGGTTGATGTACAATATTGTAACATTCAGTGCATAGCAACATCCAGTGCAGCAAGTAAATTAACCGAACAAGATGGATTCCAAAGTGGGTGCAGATCCTAGTTCGGCCTACGACAAAGAAATCGGCAACAATCTAAACAACGATGATTCCTCATTTCTGGGCAACATAATCCGCGAAATCCTGTACAGTCCAATGAACCTAGCCCTCCTGGCAATCATCTGCTTCCTGGTCTATAAAATCGTTCGGGATCGCACCGAAGTGCCATCCGTGGGCGTTGCAAAGCCATCCGAACCGGAGTTACCCAAAATCCGACGCGATTTTACCGTGAAGGAGCTTCGCCAGTACGATGGAACTCAGCCGGATGGCCGGGTTTTGGTCGCCGTCAATGGAAGCGTTTACGATGTCAGCAAAGGAAGGCGTTTTTACGGTCCAGGTGAGTGATAAGTCATAAATATTTCAATTTAAGTTGTTCCTAAGCTTACAGTAGAAGAACTATTAGAGATTGATCTATTGCCGATTATAAGGAAGGGATTTTGGTATTTATTATATGTTTCATTGCCAAAATCCCCTGATTAATATCCCTCGATGTCTATCTGTAATTGCAATGCTATATCACAATATTGGTTTTCCTGATATCTGTAACATTCTTAATCACATTAAATTTCTGTGGGAGGAGACATTTGCACGACATTTGCTCATATCTCTGCTATATTTCGTCATTTTTTTGCGCTAAGATTAACAGCTTATCAACAAGAAACTTTTCGTTTTGAGATAACGCAACTATCTAACCAAATTCAATAATTAAATAATGCCTACCAAGTGTCGACTAGGTGTTTTCCGCATAATTTATTGTTAAGCATGAAATGCAAAAATAGTTCACCATGATCGTCATTTTCATAGAACTATTTATGAGATAGTGATTCAATTGTAGCCACTTTTGGTTATCCGCCTTATCAAATCTAAATACTTCCTAATGCAAATGCCTTAATTGAAATGTTCAAATACACCATACAGAAACCAGTGGCATTTCAACAACGGATTGCACTTTTCCCTTAAGTATTTTAACTAAAAGTAACGAGTGCGAGCAAGATGCACGACACTTGTGACGTAGATGCGCAGAAAACCCTTAAGTTGCGCACTTGATTGTATACTATCTTCTATCTACGGTGCGGTGTTCATGATGACCAGACTGCTGACTCCAACAAACTAAAACTATATGATGATTATCTGGTTTTCAGGTGGACCCTACGCAACTTTTGCGGGAAGAGATGCCTCCCGAAACTTGGCCACTTTCAGCGTGGTTTCAATTGACAAGGATGAATACGATGACCTGAGCGATTTAAGTGCCGTGGAAATGGACTCTGTGCGGGAATGGGAAATGCAGTTCAAGGGTAATTAAATCGTATATATATGTATATGCTCAGATCCATAGGTAAACTAACGTTCTCATTATGTTATTTAGAAAAATATGAGCTGGTTGGAAAGCTATTGCGCAAGGGCGAGGAACCAACCAACTATGACGATGATGAGGACGAGGAGAATGTTAACAATGATGAACAAGAGCGAAAGAACCTACCCAAGTCGAAAACTGAGACTGATGACACCAAACAAGAAAAGGAAAGTCACATTTTGCAAGGCAATGCAACAAACAAAAAAAACGCACAAGATCAGCCCATTTCTTCTACCGACTGTTAGCGAATCGGGTTTTTTGTTTTGCTTTTGGATGTGGCTGTAGTAGTTTATTTTCGGTTAGAAACACAACAAAACTAAATAGCATTTCCGACTCTTTTTGATGCTGCCTCTGCTCCTTTAAAATCGAGAACAAGACCTATTTGGAAAACATTTAAAAAACACGCCCCAATTTGAACCGTACAAATCAAGGCATTAAATTTATCGTGAACATTTCAGAAGAATTTAAAACAGATAAAATCGTTTTTGAATGTTATTCTTAGAGTGCAGCCTTGACAAAAGCTATAGTTATTACTATAATTCACGTTGTGATGTGATCTTGTTCCATATATTATAGTCGTATATTCATACAAATGTAACAAACGGAAATCATAAAATTATTTAAGGAGGAGGCCAATGTGTGGAGGGTATGGGAGTCATTTTCGTGGCAATATAAATTTAAATGTAACTATATTTGAAATACAAATTAAATACTTAAACATTCAATATCTTTATTTGGGTGGTGCAGAAATCCTGAACTGCAACAAAAACAAAAAAGCGGTTTTTTCTAATAATTGATTTTATCTTATTCCATTTGTTCCCAGTATTTTTTGAAACCAACTTTTCGCATCTTGTTATCGGTGTGAAACGCCCGAAATCGCGGCCACCAGTGGAGACTGGCCGCTGTTTCGATAGTTATCATAATGTTATCCCCTTGAAAATGATTTTCTGCAGCTATCGAAAATTTGGTCCGTCTCTGAGAGACTATGTTGGTTCTTTGTGGTTAACAAAATTTTCGGAAAATAATATTGGATTTTATGTAAAATATACATAATAGCCGTGATGACAGTTAGTTTGGTAGCGATGCATATAACGCGTTGATGCACAATCGATCGTTTTGGTCGTTCGTTGTGCGTTCGGTGTGTGTGGAAAATGTAAAAATGTACGAACAATCGCATACAGTTCACAAAAATTCGTCGTCGTCGTCGTCGTATTTGTATTTGTCGTTGTCGTATTTTGTATGTACGTATGTCGCAATTAGAAAAGTGTAAGTGTGAGCGAGATGACACTATTGTTTCTGTTTCTGCGCTGCTTCTGCAAATCTTTAAGAGAAAAGCCAACAAAAGTTCTGCGAAAGAGTAAAAATAAAAAGAAGCTGCTTCAAAATTTTCTCTTCTCATTAAAAAAAAAAAAAATTCTTTTATCGTAATTTTATTTGCAAAGGCAACGGTGTGAAACTCTGGTTAAATGGTTTGTGCACTCGCTAGCGGCAGACTTATAGACGGAACGAACACGGAGGCATAGAGAAAAAAAGGCCGAAAGAAAGAAGGAAAGCAAGAAAAAGCAACAGCAAAAGCAAAACCGAACTGGTGTATATAAATATACATACGTATACTCGTACGAATTTATATGTACGCATGCATGTACGTACATATATGTGCATACATATATTTCAAGAAGAAGAAGGAGAAGAAGCAGCAGAGGAGGAATACGAAGAAGAAGAAGAAGAGTATATGACGAATGATAAAGTGCTAGACAAAATAAATATGGACTATTTTCGGTGAATTCTCATATCGGCTTTATGTTATTTATTTTTTTTATTATATTTTACATCTGTTCTGATTTGTGTGCAATCCCGCTGACCCGAAAAAACAATAAGTGTTTGTTGTAAAAAAAAAGTGTGCAGAATTAAATATTATGTGTGTGTGTACAGAAAAAAGCGCAATAGGGAAGTTGACCACAAGGAAAAGAGCAAACGAAATGAAAACAACTTGTACAATTATTATTTTTAACCAAATTAGTGACTCTAATCAAATATGTTAACCGGTCGGAATGCGAAAAACCCCACAGTGGCCACCAAATAACAATATCACGTAAAAACAGTCGGCGCAGCATCGATTTTTTCAAAATACACGCGATTGAATCGGCCGTAGTAGCACCTTAAATCCAATATTTGTAAAGCTTTCGCCTTATCGATGGCATAGAAAACCCCTCCTTCCAAAGAAAAAAAAAGAAATAGAAAAGAAATATATAGATAAAAATCATAGCCGAATGCATTGGAAAAGGTTTGGTCCAGATAGCAATATACATAATAATGCTCATCGATAATTTGTATTCCCAAGGAAAAGGAACTGAAGTGTAATCCACTGGAAGCTTTACGTAGCAAAAGAAATGGACACATCAAATGCCAGCGCTAAATCAAAGACGTCTGCGTCGGGCAGCAGTAGTATTAATGGAATAGGATCCCAAATCAAGCATATATCATCGTCGCAGGACATTGGATCCTCCGTTCCCGCTGTCACAGTCCAGGATGAGAAGAGCGAGTCGCACTCCCACTCACATTCACACTCCAGCGCCAGCTCACAGTCGTCCCAGTCGCAATCGCAGTCACAGCCACAGTCCACAGTGCTCACGGTAGTGGGCCAGAGTATATCAAAGAGTTCGACCGGCGCCCTGGCGGTACTGCATCTTCCTCCGCCGACGGCGACCGCCTTAGTTCAAGCAAGTGCCAATATAGCCGATCTGGGCTCCATGCCGCGTGCTCGGCCATCGTTTGTATCGAACACCTCCTCGACGGCGGCGACGACGGCGACGTCGGCATCGGATGGCGGCAAACCAATGGCCGTGGCAGCGATTCCCCCGGCATCACCCGTCTCCATATCGGAGCCCACCTGTCCACCTGTTTCGGCGGTATCGATGGCTCCCAGTGCCTGTGACTTTGACTCCGACACGGAACTCTCGATTGTGGCAGCCGCAGCGGCCGTCTCTGCCTCAGCCGGCATAGATTCGCGATCCCCGACGTCTCCTCCGACGGCGGCGGCATCCACAATAATGCCACAGCTGAATTCCAGTGCGGGAGGAGGAGGAGTAGGAGGCGGAGGAGGCACTGCTAGCATAGCCGGTAGTCAGTCCGGCTTCGGAGCGGGATCAGGAGCAATGGCTGCTGGGAATACCAATGGCCACAGCACCACCTCCAGCAGCAGCACTCATCTGAGTCTGAATGCCAAGCAACAGCGCCAGCAGAAACGCCGGAGGGAACGTGCCCAGCGTTTGCAAGCGGAACGCGACAGTCGATGCAATGCCAGCTCGCTGAGTGGCACGTTCATAGCCGGATCCTCTGTGGGGGTCGGCAGTGCCATGAGTGCGGCCAACGGTGGCCAGGGAGGTGGAGTTGGCCTCGTCACGCCCAACAGCGGCGTCGGTGGCGGATCCTCGGCGGTTGCAATGGGCAACGGATCGGCGGCAGGACCCGGCAACAATGGGATGATCTATCACATCAACAGCGCTGGCAGCATGGGCGAGGATAGCAACAACTCAAATGGAAACTTCACCAGCAGCAGCAATGGCAGCAACAATCTGCTGCCGCCCACAGATAGTATTGCATCGTTACTCCTAAATCCACCACATTCCCCCGAGTGCAACTCGGGTCTGATGGCCACGCCTAGCGATAGCGAGGGTGAGTCGCTGGACGAGGATCTGCTCTCGACCTCGTCCTCGTCCACACTGCTCTTGCCGCGCGACAAGCCACCGCCTCGACCACCACCTCCGGTTCGAAGAAAGCTGCCACGATCTCCGGTGCTCGAGGAGGAAATCATCGATGGATTCGCTATACTGGAGTTTAAGACATACGAGGATCTTGAGGTAGGTTTCGTTGCCATTTAATTTCATCCATGCACGCAGCCCACTGTAATAATCTTTCTCCACAATAGTTTGCCATCAAATTGGGACAGAAGCGGAAGGAGAAGCGCCTATCCGCACTGGACGAGCTAACTTGTACCTACAGTATAGAGGAAATGAAAATTCCAAAGGTTATAGATACTGGTCAATCGCAGCCGTTGCGTGTCACCAGCCTGTCCACTTTGACTGTTAACAATAACAATCTGAAGGAGAACCCGCAGCCAAGCCTTCATCGTGATCGTGGCGGCAATGTCATTAGCAACAATAATAACAATAACAGCAGCAACAACAACAACAGCATGATCAACAGCAATGGCCCCAACGCGAACAGCAATAGCAGCAGTTTATCCAACGTGGTCTACCTGCTGCCATCTGTGAACATGGTCGGCAATGTTCTGGAGACGGAAGCCGAGCCCAGGGATCACTGGCGATCCGAATATGGGCAGCAGCAAGACCAATTGCAATCGGACAATAGCGCGAACAGTAAAAGTAATAATAACATTAGTGATGATAATCAAATTAACAATAGTAGCCACCAAATAAACCACACAACCAACAACCAATCGAGCAAGCAACAACAGCAGGCGGCGGACGGTGGTTGCAATGCGTCGAAAATGCAAGTGAACAACAGTGCTACTGTTAGTACTCGATTTTTGGAGAACGACAACGATTCACTGATGTTGGATATCAGCCTGCCATCGCTGGGCGTTGGTGGCGCCGTATCGCATAGTCATGACCACATTGACGTTGGTGTGATCCACGCCAGTTGTACTGGCAGCAGCAGCAGCGACACCAAAAAATCTCACAATTCCCCCGCCACGAGTAATAACACTATTGACCAATTGCACGTAACAAAACCGCTGCCCACGCACCAGCTCAATAATCTAATATCAAGTGATCTTAATGCCGCCGCGAATGCA
Organism: Drosophila simulans; assembly: GCF_016746395.2. Taxonomy (NCBI): domain Eukaryota; kingdom Metazoa; phylum Arthropoda; class Insecta; order Diptera; family Drosophilidae; genus Drosophila; species Drosophila simulans. The sequence goes on along the minus strand of NC_052525.2, from coordinate 15,345,041 downwards.
AACGCAAACAGTAATCACCTGGGTGTCTGCAAACTGGGCTCGCAATCAGCACAGGTCGCAAAGGTGAGTCCTCATCAATTGTCCGATAAGATGATATTTACTAATAGTTATCTTTACTCCTTCCCCAGAAGTCGATGGGTTTGGAGAACATTGAAACCGTGACGACATCAGCGGCCTGCTGCTCCCTGGATATCCAGGAGCTGGCCAATGTTTCGGCGCAATCCTTTGGGGCCAGCAGCAGCAGCAGCAGCAGTAGCAGCATAAAGAAGGAAAACGAGCAAAGTGATCTTTTGAACGATGTAAGAATCCACTTCTACAACGCAGCATATTTTGTTAAAACGAAACTTCTGTTTATGCAGGCTTCAACCAATTGTAGCAGCAACAGCAAAGGAAATAATATCGTAAGTGTATACTGCAGCATTTTCAACGAATATGCATTCTAACATTCATTTCTTACAGTGTGATAATGTCAGCAATGATAAAAAGGTATGTCCTGCTTCTAATCGAATCTATAATATAGAAATCCTTAACATCGGTTGCACAACAATTGAACTAGGGACGCATGCATTATTGCATATCGCTTATTGCGCATTAAAACTCGTTAATAAGTATTCTTTTCATGTCCAGGAAGGACTACATATCCATTTCTTCAGGCGTCCCAATTATTTCTATCTCATTCTTTTTCACTGCAAAAGAAATAGCTGAAGCAAACAAGCATAGAATGCCTTTTAAAATATTCACAGAACGACCCAAAATGGGTTTATTTAATTTTTGCCCTAAATATAAAGGTTAGCTTAAAGTTAGAGTATGCATTTTGACTTTTATTTGTGCGTAAATCTACAATGACTCACTTTAATTGCTCGTTTAATGAAAATGACTTTTTTTACTTGCAGAATTCTGAACAAATATTTGATATTGACAACCCCCCAACGCCCATGAACATTTCAAATACTTCTTCGTGTTCGGATCGATCGTCTTCTCGCAAGTTATCCGACCTTCCACACCTGAAGAAAAAGAGTGCGGCGTGTGGAGATAGAGATAATGGCCCATATGCCGGAGTACCTTTTGCGCCAGCGATGGGCACAGTATCTCCGGACAGCGATCCAAGTAAAGCTTTAAACATTAAGAACGCATCGGAGAGCGCACCGGGCAAGGCGGTCCATGGCCATGCTGGTGCTCCGATTCCACCACCTGCGGCCAGCATGGGCGATCCTGGGAACAGAGAGCTGGGTGGTGTGCTGCAGAAATCCTCGCCCGACAAGCCGCTCTATCCCAGCTTGTGTGCTCCGCCATCGGTTTCGTCAGTGCAAGTAAGTTAAGATGCGGCATAGCCAACTTGAAGTGGCATCTAATCGTTGTGTTTATCCTTGAACAGTTTCCCAACGTTGGAATATCAGCTGGAAATGAGAAAATTGCATCAACAGTTGCGTCTGACATCGATCAAAAGATTATTTTCAACAGCAAGGCAACTGCTTCCGTTTCGAACGGCCTGTCGTCGGGGGTGCAACGGTCAATTGTTCCATTACTATCTGCGGCGCCATCGCCGGCTGCAGTTACTCTAAGCAGTCCGTTTAGCGCACACATCGCAGCTGCACCGAATGCTGCCGGATTATCAATACTAACTTCGGCATCGAGTGTGATTCTAGCCAACAGCAGTATAAAATCAAACGATAGCTTTACGCGCGGTAACACCAACAATGGCAGCAACAATGGCAGCTCCAATGGCCAGGGACAACTGTCGTCGGTGGGATTGTCGAGCACTTCAGAAATTGCGAAAAGTAATTCGGTACCAACGACGTCCTCGCCCCCCAATCCCATAGTCAATGGCTTCCTTAGTGTTTATCCGCCGCCTGCTACGATTGCAACGTCATCCGTAACTACAAGTGCGTTGCCACGCGTCTCGCCCAACGCAGCCAATAAATTAGTGCCACCGGTCTCCGCCACATCATCCATCTCGATAAACCCAAACTATGTTGGTATTTCTGGTGGAACGACGACAACTTCCGGCATGGGAAAGGTGGTCTTCGGCGCTGGCGGCAATGCCATTGTGGGCACAGGGTCTCCACTGCTTTTTCCTGGCGCACCGCCTGCACCCATTTCTCATGTGGCCACTGGCGTGCCGATGATCATCCAGGCCCCGCCATACCGAGCACCGTACACGAATTACCCTCTCTACACTCCATATAGCGGCCTTACGCACGGGTCGTACCTGCCTCCAGTATTGCCGGTTGCCACGCCCAACTTGTCCAACTTACCGCCCACACAGCACCGGAGCTCGGATAGTCGCAACAGTCGAGAGTCGCCAGCATCCTTGAAGTCAACGCCATCGAATATTGGATTAAGCGTATCCATGGCGCCGACCCTGCGATCCATCACGCCACTTAATAATAGCAGTGCAATTTCTAGCGGCGCATCGCAGCCCGTTGTGTCGGTGGTGCCTTCGGCGAACTCGGCTGCCCTTTCCATGAGCAATCCGCATATATCTCATTCCCATCATGTGCCTGTCTACGCTTCAGGTGCATTCTCCTCTGCGGCCGCTGGGACGAGCACCCCGAACTCTGGACTCTCGACACTGGCGGTTACCTCACTATCAACGTCGGCTGCTCCCCAACCGCACTCGCACTTCCCCCAGTCAACGCAGATGCTGCCGCAGAGCGGTAACTTTTCGTCAGTGTCCCATTTGCTGACCACGCACCCAATGTCATCGCAGAACCAGCCTATGGTTCGCTGCGGAAGTACACTATACTCATCAGCGTCTGCAGCTGCAACTGCGCCGCCATCGGCTGCTGCTGCTGCTGCCGTCTCCAACTTCACGCCATCGGTTCTCGCTGTGCAAAGTTTGACGACAGCGGTCACGTCGAGCTCGTCATCTCCATCAACATTATCATCATCTGTGATCCAGAAGGTTATTTCCCCCAAAGGAGAGAGTCCTTGCAATAAAGATCGGGATTCCAGCTACAGGTGAGCGATAGCCATCTACATTTATTGATGTGCAGTGTGAAAATAAATGCTTACGTTTGCAGTACAAATATCAGGTCACATGGTGCGTCAACAATGCTGCCTGGCGCATCCCAAGGCATTGGCCTGGGATCGTCGTTTTGTGGTATCGCGCCAAGTCAATATGGAGGTACAGGTACCCCAGTATTATCGTCAAGTTCTTCAATGCCGCCAGGACTGGGAAATCTCTCCTCGTACTCATCAAAGGCAGCACTGTGGTTGAAGTAATAATCAAATATTCATATCGCTATGCATCAAACTAACGTGACCTCCTTCTTGTTCTGCTGCAGCTCTCCTGCCAACGCAGTGGTGACGACATGTGCTCCCACAACGCCCATAGTATCGAGTGGCAGTGCCCGTCCGACGCCTCCGCTCTCCAACTGCACAAGCATGGGCATTGGCATGCTGAATGCGGCATCGACGGCGAGAAGTTCTTGCAATGCCATATCACCCCTATCCATACCTGCGACCGCTGGTATTCACGTGTCTGCTGCAAATCCCTCTTTTCAGTCGTCGTCATACTTCCCAGCACCTTTAGCGCCGCCACCATCCTCCCCATCGCCAGCTACTTCTTCCGCGGCCATCATCAGCTCCTCCGCTTCGCAATTCAATCCAGCTGTGTCGCACTCGATGAGCAGTATTGTGACGACGGCGGGAGCCACTACGACCACGGCTTCATCTGTAACGCAGCCAACGGCTGCGGCTATATCGAACCCAGTTACCAACACGCCGCATCCCTTTTCTGCAGAATCGCTTTTTCAGCCCAGTAAAAGTATGTTGTTTGCACACAATTCGCACTGAGCGGTGTGATCATTGAATGTATCATGTCATTGTTTTCGCAGATGATCAAGCTGATTTGCTGCGGCGCGAGCTAGATAGCCGATTTCTGGATAGATCTGGCTTGGCTGTTACCCCCACACCGCCATCATCAACATATTTACGAACTGATCTCCAGCATCAACAGCACGCACATCTACATCAGCATCCGCAGTTGCTTCCACCAGTATCGGCCTCATCAACTCCCCTAACTGCTGTGCAACCGAGCTCTGGACAAATTTTTCCCCCGCCACTATTTAAAGATATATCCAAAATCTCATCCGTCGATCCTCAGTTCTATCGCACTGGCATGGGATTGCCGCCGGGAGGCTACACTGGCTACACCTCAGCGGGCCTTTTGCACAGTGGCCTCGGTGGCCCGACGCCGTTCATGCCTCCCAACCACTTAACATCCTTTGCTCCAAAGGTAAGGTGTTGCTGCTTACCAACCACATATGAGCTTTTAAATATGTATACATTCTGCACACTCGTTTCACGCAACAGAAAACTGGTCGCTGGAATGCCATGCACGTTCGTATCGCGTGGGAAATCTACTACCACCAGAACAAGCAAAGCCCGGAGAAGCAGCCAGGCTTTCCAACGGCGTCATCGAACGCAGGATCGATCAATGCACCAATACCTCCTGGCAACATGATCAGCGGCGGTGGTGGTGGTATGGCCAGCGGCGCCAGCACGCCGGTCAACAATGTGGCAGCTATTCCGGCGGTCGGCGGTGGCGTGCTCGTGTCCAATGGTCCGCCCTCGGTGCTTGGCATGAAGACGACTCCCAATCTTGGCATGAGCTCGGCGCCACAGCATATTCTGCATCGAGCGAGTGAAATGCCGCCATCAGCAGCATTTCCAGGCGGTCTGCCGGGTCGCTTAGCATTTGAAACTTCTCCCCTGGCGGCGAGTTTCATTGGAGCGCCTCCTAGTCATATTGGTGAGTGGAATAGTTTGTGGCTTTAACCCAATTTCGTCAAGTAAACCAAAATCATTTGTTAACAGGAACCGCAGTGTCTCCATTTGGACGCTATGTGACTCCGTTTGGATTCACAGGGCTAACGCATTTTGGTGGCCACTTGGACTCGTGGAGGTAAATAAATGAAATTTAATTAAATAAGTGGTTTATTTATGATTAAGTAAACAAGAGATCTCAAAAAGCATATTTAAGTTTTCGTTTTGCATTTCCAATAATATTAACTTCATTTTCTTTTAGAACAAATGCCATGCAACGGAGTGTCGCTTATCATCCCTCCTCCGCGGCGGCGTCACCCAACTGGCCGGTGAAGTCGGATCCTGGTCTGGACAATGCACGCCGCGAGGCGGAGGAACGCGAACGGGAGCTGCGGGATCGTGAGCAGCGGGAGCGGGACCGTCAGCGACGCGAACGCGAGGAGCGGGAAAGGAAGGAGAAGGAGGAGAAACTGAAACGCGAGCAACAGGAACGGGAGCGGGAACGAGAACGGGATCGAAAGGAGCGGGAACGCGAACGCAGGGAAATCGAGCGGCGGGAAATGGAGCGCGAGCGGATGTTGCAACAGCAGCGAATCAACGAGAGCAACAAGCAGGCTGCAGTCCAAGCTGCGGCTGCTGCGACGGCGCCCGTTCGTGACCGTTCGCCACATCGAAACGTGGGCGAGCTTAACACGGAGATTCGAATCAAGGAGGAGCATCCGCGCACAAAGGAGGAGCAGGACGTAATGCTTTTGCGAGCTTCAGCGGCGGCAGTCGGCGTTGGTGATCCCCGCTACCATTCCTCCTCGCTGGCCGCCGCACAGGCGAGTGCAGCTGCAGCAGCGGCACACCATCATCATGCCAACTTCATGGCGGCCAGTCGACACGGCTTGCCACCGCCACCCTCGCACCTCACGCGCACCATGATGCCGCCCACTCTGAGTGTCGGTGGGCCCATCACGCACTTCGGTGCACCGGCGCCTCCCGGCTGGGGAATAGATCCGTATCGCGATCCCTATCCCATTCTTCGCTACAATCCCATCATGGAGGCTGCCCTGCGACACGAGGCCGAGGAAAGGCAGAAGGCGATAAATATCTATGCAGCGCAATCTGCAGCCCATTTGCGCAGCAAGGAGCCAAGTCCTATTCCGCCTTCGGTTGGCTCTCTGGGCCCTCCGCCGCCACATCATCGCCTGCAGATTGTGTCCAGTGTGGCGCAATCGGGGGTACAGCAGCCCGGTCCGCCCAGTCAGCAGCAACAGCAGCAGATGTCCAGTGGCGGCGGTATGGTAAAGAACTCAGGAGGGCCACCGGCACCAGGAAGCATTCCAGTCCAGCACATGATTAGCGTCGATTCGATGGGCCAGCAGTCTGTTAGCGCCAAGAAGGAGTCGGACCACACGATGGGCATTGTGTCGAATGCTGGTGTTGGGCTAAGTTCAGTACCTGGCGGTGTAATCGGAATATCCCCCGTGTCATCGGTGGCGCCCAGTCGATGATAGGCAAGTCGTTACTAAACACCATTGGCCAAGCGAATAAGACAAAGGAATTTTCAAAATTTCGATCATCTCCACCAAAAAATGTCATTACTGTCATGAGGAAAGCCCATGAATGAAAGTCCCATCCTAATTACCTCCTCCCAGCATCATTTTGAGCCTGAGAGAACACCAATAAATGAAGCGCAACGCTTTTGTAAACTACATAAAAATTCTTGAACAGATGAAACTGAGATTACGATGAAGATGAAGATGAAGATTACGATACAGATGAAGATGCAGATTACGATACAGATGAAGATTACGATGCAGATGTAGATGCAGATGCAGATGTTTGTGGCAAACAAAAATCAAATTAAAAGAGGTTAAGACTTCCTTATACTTCAGACCTAGCATTCAACCTAAGCACTGAGTCCCCACATTGGCAAAATACTTTCCTCGATCTTAATATGGTCGCGCGTTGAAACGTCACATAAGTAATACGAACTTTACTTATTTTTAATAAATACAAATTACAAGCATAAATGTAACTTTAGGTTCGCGTATTTAGTTTAAGTCTATTTGTATTATTTGTATAATATTAATATAAGCTTAAGAAAAACAGCCAAGAGACATGTTGAGCAAGAAACTAATTATAATTTGATTGTACATATACACATATACAAAGAACTCTCATAGTTATATATGACATCAACATGCAGCCTATGGAATCCAAACTATCATGCACATGATACATAACTCTATGTATATCAGTGACAGCTTCATTCCCTTTGTGCATTACGTGTTTAAGGACTAATTATCATATATGCAATTTATGTAAAAATTGATAAAACTAAAAATAGAATCATTACAAAGAAACGACGCATGTCTTTTCATTCAATTCGAATCCTTTTGGGGTCCTTGGTACCTTATCCTAACTTCTCAGTTTTCCATATGGAGGAAGTTTCTTCGTGGATTCGGAATGAAGCACGTCTTAGTTCAGCACATCAAAATCGTGTGTTAATGGGTAGTACGTGATTGTAATCCATAAGAAATTTTGGTCTGGGAATGCAAACGTACTTGGTATCGCACGTTGGAGACACCCATGTGTACCATCTTTTGGGTTACTAACCATATTGCAGCTATAAAGAGGTCATCTTTTAAGCTGGCGACAAATCAATAATGTCAGCAGGACCATCAATATGGACAAGTAGAAGTTTGATGATGGACATGTTGTCATATTACTTTTGATACAAACATGATGCAAACAAAAAAACTACAAAGCTATATAATCTTGCTTAATTCTTCAGCTGACCAGTGCCAGCTTCGAGAAAACCTTTAAAAAATAATACATATTTTCTCAACTATTTGCCTCTCGCTCATTTTCAGAACTGGGAAACCATTTTCCACGTTCTGCAGCAGTGGAAAATCAGAAGAGGATTTCCAATCCAATCGGATATGAAATTAAACTTACCTCTTCTTTTCAGTGTTGTGCAAAACCAAAAACTTGCAAAATCCCCTATTCTAAAAACCTTCAGTGATTTTCCAATTAGAATCGATTGTTTGGATTCTTAGTAGAAATTCAAGAGTATACATTTAGGATTCCAATTAGAATCTTGAATAACGACAACAGCGAAAATTCCAATTTATAAGAACATTTTGGAGGAAAATTGTATATTTTCATCTTAGTCCAACTTATAATTTATATTGATAGATCATCGGAAAGGGGTATCATTTTGACATTTATTTAGTAGTTTGTTTTATTTATCTAGATTTTTAGTTTTAATTGTATCGGATTTTGTTTATTCAGAAAGGCATGCTAAAATAATGCCCGTGATCGGGTGCCACTCGAAATCTCTATAAAAACCTTGGTGGTCCAGAATTGTATGTCCCGGAATGTTGTGGATGTGATGTTGGCGATGGTTGTCCTTGCCGCAGGATTTCAAATGGCGAATTCGAACGCTGCATAAAGTGGTGATAGTTGTTTGTTGGCAGTTGATGCTTTAAAGTAATCCAATTTAGAATTCGAATTTTATTTGAATGCAAAGAGTAGTTACTAACCTGTATATTTCGTAGAGTCATTGAACCGACAGCACTTCCGATTATATGAGGACTCGGACCATCGCCTAAATCTAGCTGCAAGCTCTCGGACATGTCGTTATTGCTGCTCACTGCGCGCCCGCCAATGTTGCCGGCGCATCCAGCTCCATTATTTGTCAAGTGGAGCTGGCCCAGCGAGGCGGTGGCCATCGCCACATCCGGCATCATTTCGGACAGATGGCTATTGGCCGTGTCCAGGCCGCAGGCACCGCCCTCGGCGCCCATGTCCAATCCCAGGCCATTGCCATGCGGGAACCGAAAGTCGCCCTCGGTGATGAGGGCGGGTAGGTCGTTGCGCTGATGCACCGACGAGGACAGTCGCGAGTAGCTGCACTGCAGCGTCGGGCCAGAGCTGGACCCAAACGCATTGGCCACTCCGATCAGGCCATTCGAATGGTGGCGTGGGAAGGTGAGATTTCGACTGTAGCACGGGTGAGCGGCGTCGGTGCCGCAAGACGCCACGGATGAGCCCATGGGCGATAAGAACGACGATGCAACGGTGGTGTGTCGCGACACTGAGCATGTGGCCGCCGGCGAGGGTGGCGGACTTTGATCCTCATCCTCCAGCAGCGAGTCATCTTTCTGCGAGGTCGATGCACTTGTCTCCTCGGCGTGGCTCTCATTCCTGCCCGGATTGGTTTGCAGGGCAATTTCCAGAAGGTCGGACACCTCGTCGGGCAGATTGAATTCCCTAACAACGCGCAGCCGTATCTGCCGATCGATCTCACTCTTCGAGGAGAGCGGCAGCAGCAATGCCCGCTGGCACATGGGCGATTGGCGCAGCTTGTGCTCCCGCTTGCGCATGGCCAGCAGCGTTTGGTTGTCCGGTGGTGGAATAACAGCGGCGCCTACTAATATATCAACATTCCCGTCCGTACTACGATTTTCTACTGTGCTAAGATCACTATTCGCCTTTGAATTCATATGCGAGACCATGTACAGCGTATCGGGAATATCGGGAGGATGCCGACACCGGCGCATTCGCATTAGCTCAACCTGATGGTGTGACGATGACATGCGATCCTCCAAGAGCGCCTTCACCTCCTCGAAATAGGGCATGAACAGGCGTGGCCTCACGTACAGGCCCTGATTTTTGCCGCCGCGAATCCAGGCATTGATACGTAAATTCTCCCGATCGTCGCCGATCATATGCGAAGGTGGTGTGCTGACGAGACCACGGCGGATCGCCTGGCAAAGGACCTCGCAGTGAGGCGGCAGGACGTGATCCATGCGCACCAGTGGCAACAGTTCCGAGAGTATCTCGCGTAATTCTATATCACTCAGGTCGCGTTTCTTGACACCCTTGCGCGCCACCGAGTGGGCTGTGTGGGACAGCAAGTTGGGCTCCCGATCCTCCATGCGGCGAATCAGCTCCTGCTCGCCCCATTTGAGAACGGCCTGCAGTACCTCCAGCTCGGATGCTTGTAGAAAGTTACTATGCAGAATGTGTATTAACTGAGATTTATCGAGTTGGTGCAACACCGGCGAGGAGCTAACAGCTGCGAATTCCTCGCGTAAATACTGACAAGCTTGGCGAAAGACCCAGGCGGAGCCATGCGGCTGGCAGCCCCACTTGAGGACCGTGGGTAGCGTTTCAATGGACAGCCATTCGAGAATCAAATCCTCACAGCCCTGTGCCAATATATCCAGCTCCAGAAATCGACCGATCTGATATAGCTCCATGGCCTCCTCCAGAGTCGTTGGCCGCACCCGGCCGGTATTGGTCAGCGCGTGCACTTCGCCAAGCGAACCGGCCGAGGTGCCGGAACCAACGCCACGCAAAATCAATGACAAGTCCACCGAGTCCAGGTAGATGGCCTGCAGCAATACTCGTGCATATCTTTTTGGTATAACAGTTTCGTCCAATACGATGCGCGTGGGCACGTGCAACGAGCGCTCCACATACTCGTCCATGTTGCGTGTCCGGCGCGCAATTAGATTGCGAAAGAATGGCGATCGCGCGCTCAATATCGCTTTATGGCAAGGTAGTTCGATCTTCGGCCGGAAGCCGTACTCCGAGGTTCCCGAGTCTTGTCGTAGATAGTCGTTGCTGCCATCTGCCGTGAAGACGAGTGCTGCATCAGCATAATCACCTGTTTCCAGCAGATAGCGCAGATCGTGCTCCAGTGGATTCGGTGTACCGAAATCCTTGCCCAATTGCCGCAATAGAGTGATGTCAATGTTAGGATCATGGGGGCAAAGATCACCAGTGTATAGGTAGCGCAATAGCGACGAGAAGAGTTGTACATCAATGGGGGATGTGGGTAGTTCGAGACATATGCGCGCACCGAAACCAGGACATCCTGCCAGCAGGTCCCGAAAATATACACAGCGTGCCGACAATATTGCACGATGGACTGAGAATATCGTTCCACGAAAGACCAGATCACAATCGGTGCACAAGTTCTTCTCATAGATGGCAGCCAGGTCCTGTTTAAACGTTGCCGCCGGCGGTCGTGCCAGTTCAGCTTGCACCTGGAAAATGGGAATTGAACGGAAGGGAAGTGATTAACATGGGCGTACGCATTGTGTTCGATTTTCGTTTTGCTAACCGACAAATCCCTCAGAGCCGACAATGCCTCGAACTCCTCGCACAGAGCTGCCAGTTCCACGGGAGCCCAATCGGACACAAAGTCGCGCAGGACGCGAGCGTGATCACAGGCTTTCGAGGAGCGCCGTCGGCGTATAAACTTGCGCTTGAGTGTCGCAAAGCCGGTGGCACGCTTCCTTCGCTGATCCCGATGGTAGTGGGCGCCACTGATGACAATGCCCGGAGCTGCACCTGCATTCCCACTGGGGCCACAACTACTGCTGCTTCCGAAAGCACCCGAGCATCCACCGCCGCCTCCTGGAATCTCTCCCATGCCCGGGGGCATGGCCGATAGGTTCCCGTTCGAGTTGCTGGCATTGCTATTGGCTCCGCTGCCCGACGAGGCCACCGTGGGATAGCTGCTGCTCGACGTGTTGGCTCCCATTTTGAGTGTAGTGTGCCAGGTTCAGATGCCAAATACTAAACTGTCTGCGGTACTTGGTGTAGGTGCTTCTATGCAGGACATGCACTGTGGGTAATATCTTTAAATTTCATGCTTCTAATGCCTGTATATACGGTTTGTAGCAGCGCGTTAATAACAACCTGGTTCTGAAAAAAACAATTTATAAGATACATCATAGCAACTATCCAACTTATTTGTTAGTTACCTTTTTGTGCAAGGATTCTTTCAGCATTTTATAAATTCAGCTTTTGGGAACTCCTTGAACCCTTAACAAAAAAGTATTTTCTCGTGAACATGATGACACCAGACAGGTCTATCTGAAATTAAGATAAAAACAAATACGTAATTTATTTTTAAGGAAAAGAGAAAACAATATGGTTGCTATCTTTCTTTCTAGCTAAAAAAAACAATAGGTTTCCTATAAACATCAATGTTAATCTTGTTGCTGCTAACATTTTAATGTTATGTTATCAAAAAACAAAAGTTAACAGTTGTTTCAAGTTGTGACCACGCCTTTTCCGCCCCCTCAAATGTAAAAAAAGTCGCAGGACATGCATTTTTAATGTTTTTGGAAAAAGTTTCTTGTTAATTTCGGTTATTCCCATACTTTATTTAAATAATTCAGTACAAACCTGTGCTATTGCATTCAGTCTTCGAGATCCAATTGTTTACTGTTTTTGATAAGAAGCCAACCGATTGGCCAGCTTAAAATCCTAGAGCCCCCAAAAGTTATTCATGTTTGCAGGAAAGTTTAGCCTTGAAAAATTTGTTTGGAGCCTAAATAATGTTGTTTATCTGGAAGATATTGTTTTAAAAGAAATAAATTAGCACACACATGCACGCATACATGGTAACATATCGACAAAATAAACAACGAAAAGTGCGACCGTTATATTATGTACATACATAGATTTTTGAGTAGGTGCTACATTGACCCACATATGTATGTATATATTTGAAACTAAATGGGACATTCCCACTTAGAAAAATAAGAAAATCAAATTTTAAAGCTGTTGCAGCAAATAAATTTGCATTGGAAACGAATTTGTTAAACAAAAGTAGTAATATTATGAATCTTTTAACAAACGTCCTCTGTTACACTTTTAAAACCATTAAAAGCAAGCACTTTACATTCTAATATTTCGTTTCTCTCAAATCCTCATAATACATACACACATATATACACTCTTATGTACACACGAAGTTGCCAATACGACAGTGCCATATGTACATACATATGTATAAACAGTTCACATCTGCAGCCAAATACACATTCTTACAAGAGTTTTTCCAGCACCTTTAACCGTTGTTTAAATTGGACTATATTTTCCAAAACTCATTCATGAACAACATTGAAATGTTAAAATTACATACACAAAAATAGATGAGCATATGTATAGAGAAACGCACTGTTGCACATGTGCAACTGAACATCTATTAAAATTTCTATACATGTGTACATTTCGCATTAAAAAACATTAAAAGTTGCGGTATAATGTTAACAAAGATATTCGAAATGTTTAGCCACCGTTTATAAATATTAATTATTAAAGCGTCCGCACATATATCTCCAACATACATACATATGTATATACCAATATGTATACAGATTTGTGTTCACTCTGCACATACGTAAGATGTGAACTCGAGATGATTTTAGACGATGCACTTATGTTTCATTATATTTCGTTGGGGAAAATGTGTACCACCTACACTGCACAATCGTTAAATTCGCTCGGAAAACATACTCTTTGTTCGCCTCGTCAGTTTTACACAAGTTATGGCGTTTTCACTCGGTAACTTTCATTTACATTCAGCAAAAACCAAAAGTCTTAAACTCTTATGCTGGTTAGTGTTCGTTTGTTGCTACTGCATGTTGAATAATTCACATTTTATTTTAGGGTTTCATCAATTGATTATTTTATTTACATGCCAGTATTAAAATGTTCAGAAAATTAGTGTGCCCGTGTGAGAAAATTAATCGAAAAGGCAGTTTAGCAAGCGATTAAATATCGATAACGTTATAATGGTGAAGTGCTGTTGAAATGATGCAGTCAACCAAAATATTTTATGAGTAGCCAAGTATGCAAATATAAATCGGCAGAGAAACATTATTTTACCAGACATGTATCCAAAAAGCCAGGCTTACACAAACAATATGCCACCGTTAGTCTCTCCACATATCGATAACTTCTGTTTATACATTGCTTCAACTGAAGGCACCCCTGGGTTTAAGGTCGCTCTTATCGATGCCCGATTTTCTCCGATAACAATACCATCGAATCCAGCTCCTTTAAAATTATTTTAAAACTTTAACAGTTATGTAATCATTCAAAAACCAATTTAAAAAAATATATTGACACATTTTTGTCGTATATATATATAAATGTATATATATTTATATATAGTTGTTAAATATAACTTCCAAAAAAAGTAACAGAAAAAAAAACAATTTAAAGTAATACTCAAACTATTTTAGGTATTTTAACGGTATATAGCAAATATAAAGGCAAAAACAAATATTTAAATGCTTATGAGTCGGCATTTTTACAACTACACACAGAGTGAAACTTTATTCAACAACAGTAAACATATTTATGTGTATAATGAATGTATTATATTAATAATTTTCCAATGTGGCTGGTAATTGAAGAGCGAAAACAGAAGCATTTCAGAGCATAGCGCATATGTATGTAGGTGATGCTCCACCGGGGAGCTATATATATATAAGTTATGTGATGCCATTTTCCGGCCGTTTCTGAAGTGTCGCACCCCATTCTACCGCGCCCTAATCTTTAACTTTTACGTAGAGTGTGGGTGGATGGTGTTCTTGGTGTTCCACATTTAATCCTTGCTCTGCATGTACTTGATCAGGTCGATGACGCGGTTGGAGTATCCAAACTCGTTGTCGTACCAAGAGATCAGCTTCACGAACTTGTCGTTCAGCGAAATGCCAGCCTTGGCATCGAACACCGACGAGTGGGTGTCGCTGAGGAAATCGGTGGACACGACCTCCTCATCGGTGTATCCCAGGATTCCCTTCAGGGGTCCGTTGGCGGCCTCCTGAACCTTGGCCTTAATTTCATCATAGGACGCACCCTTGCCCAAGCGCACGGTCAAATCGACCACGGAAACGTTGGGAGTGGGCACACGGAATGCCATTCCGGTGAGCTTACCATTGAGGGCGGGGATAACCTTGCCCACGGCCTTGGCAGCTCCGGTGGAAGCTGGAATGATGTTCTGGGCAGCGCCACGTCCATCACGCCACAACTTGCCGGAAGGTCCATCGACGGTCTTCTGGGTAGCAGTGGTGGCATGAACGGTGGTCATCAGACCCTCGACGATCTCGAAGTTGTCGTTGATCACCTTGGCCAGAGGAGCCAGGCAGTTGGTGGTGCACGATGCGTTGGAGACCACCTTCATGTCGGGCTTGTAGGCATCCAAGTTGACGCCGCAAACGAACATGGGAGCATCGGCGGATGGGGCCGAGATGATAACCTTCTTGGCACCGCCCTTCAAGTGAGTGGATGCCTTGTCGATGGTGGTGAACACGCCAGTGGACTCCACGATGTATTCGGCACCAGCGCTGGCCCAGTTGATGTTGGCCGGGTCGCGTTCGCTGAAAACGGTGATCTTCTGGCCGTTGACCACCAGAAAACCGCCCTCGGCGGCAACGGTGCCCTTAAAACGTCCGTGGGTCGAATCGAACTTGAACAGGTAGACCATGTAGTTCACATCGATGAAGGGATCGTTGACGGCCACAACGTTGGCGCCCTTATCGATGGCGGCGCGCAGAACCAAGCGGCCGATGCGACCAAATCCATTGATACCAATCTTCGACATGGTTAACTCTTTGTTTATCTGGAAAGTAATGTATGTATATGTAAAGCAGTTAGTACTTGGAAAGTTTTCCGCTGAATTGAGGGAAACACTACCTATCGGCTTGCTTGCAAGGAATCGACTGTGATGGCTGAGAAATTTTGAGCGCTTTCTATGGGCGAAAACTCGGGCGAAAAAATTTTCAAAGTCAGATGAAGGACGTGCATGTCAAGCTGGAGAGCAGCTACCGCAATAAAAAGAGCTTTTGCTCTCAGTAACGTGAAAGCTCAATGCTACCCAATAGACTTTCAGCCACTAACATTATCTGAATACAATAAGTAGATATATACATAAGATAAACCTAACTTTAAAAACTTGTGATCTTAGAGAGTTAAAGTGACCTATAAAGTATATGGATTTGTAAATTTATGTGGACAAGTGTTTGTTGGGATATGTTTTATGGCCATTTCACCTGCTCAATTTTGTTGACGGAAGTTGAGCTTTCTTGAGAGCTTAGTTGCCGGCAATTTCATACGTGCATACATAGACACACCAATACATACACATATATGAGCACTTCTTGATGAACATCAATTGGTTATATTGTACATAAATACGTACATATGTAAATACAAATGGAAAAATCCTTATACGTACATCCCTACATAAATATATATTCATCAATTTCATTAATATTAAAATTTAGGGGTCATATTCTCAATTAAAGTTTAGCCGGTACGTGCCATTAACCAGTACAAATACATATATGTAAAAATATACGTATACATGTATATATATTCCATGCATAACTACAATATTACATGAAATAATTGTCTATGTAATTAAATTATCCGTTTTGATGATTTCATTTAAACAATTGAGCTGTTGTCATCCCATTGTTAAAATGAAAAACACCTGACAGCTCAACTAGGCATCCAAATTTCATGAATTTTGAACGCGAATGGTAATAAATTGTGTTAGTCACAAAATTCCATGTACCTCTAACAAGAAAATTGTATAACTTTATGATGAAATCTAAGTGAATGTGACCTTTCGAATCACGCAGAATTTATTTAAGTTTTTTATTATACATATATAAACATGTATATACGTATCTTCTTTTAATCAGCAGATCCCGTTTATATAAATATTAAAACATATGTATATGAAGCATACATAATCAAAATCAATTAATTTGGGAGCATTTTATTCATTCAATTATTTTTACTAAAAAAAAGTATCTACAAATTAATCATTTCTCCTTCCCCAAACTGAGTAATCGATATTGTAATCATTTGGCATTCTTTTTATTCGGTTGGTTTCATTATACTTTCCATTCAACCGAAAACAAAGCACAGCTGTTTGCTAAGCGATAACAGGGAGCCTATCGTTATCGATAAGAGAATAGTAAATGCAATAGGAATTTTGATATATGTCTATCGATTTGTGTTCAGTGCAACCCTCAAATATGGACAGAACAGTGAAAATTCAAATAAATGCGCCAATATTAAAATGTTCAAATATGCAATTGGACAAGAACTCAACATTTCTGTTGCCTTATCTTTTACATTTCATAAATAATTTCTCACAATAAGCATCACATATTTCAGTGCGTCATGTTTATTTATTTATTTGGGCTGGGCAAATAAGTTCGTTCCTTTTCAGTGAGTCATTGGTTTTACTGATAAGCAACCATTTCACTTATTTTTAAACCTTTCATCCTTATATTGCTGAAACGATAAATGTATTTCAGCTTGATGCTAAATTATTGATGCAAAGTCAAAAACAATGCTTACATCTTACCATAAAGATCCATTGGAAGATGAATTCCAGATTTATACATTACCGAAAAAAAGGAACCGATTAGAAGAGTATCCCTGGAAGTGAATAAAACACATGGCAATGTTGTGGATGTCTTACTGACCTTCGAGTTTGTGGGGTTTTTGACTTTTATGCCAGCATCCCAGGATGACTTCCTAACCTAGAAACCCCATTACATATAGAAGCTTCTTGACGTCACAAGCTGAAGTAGGCTATCTATTTCTCTAAATAAAGAAGAATAACTCCCCCTCCCATGCGTACTATATCAGAAGATATATCTCTAGGATCTGGTCAAAGATATAATATAATTGTGACTGCAAGCATTGATTGGTTGGAAATGAACTAAAATGAATACGGATTGTTTGCATATCAGGCTCCTTTTCATATAAAAGATATCATATTAGTACCACATTAGGCAATAGTTTCGTTATGGATCCCCGAACTGCAAGCTAATTGCGACTACAATGTGGCAGGTTAAAGTTGATAGAAAATGAGCGGGTGGTTTGATTGAAAAAAAATTTAATTTGATTGCATATAAATGTATGACTATTAGCATGCCAGTTTTATTAACCCGTTAATCCTGACAGACCAAACTCTTAATTAATGTTTTCGGCATGTACATATGTGCACACGTACATTAAATGATATATGTATGTAGCATTTGCTTAACACAATTTTCTTTATTATTTATTCTAGATATAACGCTGAGTTGACGGCTATGACACAAATTATAAATTAATGTTAGTAATCTTCAGTTTTTTCATTTAAATATGTATGTTTGTATGTATGTTTATTACATGACCATGTTTTATTTTATTTAAATTTTCAATTTCTTTTTCTTGACAGCATATTCTGTTTCCACTTTTGTTTTCATCTCAATTATTGTTAATAACTAATTACAAATAAATCATTTCATTGAATTTGCCGATTTGTCGTCGGCAAATGAAACAGTAATTAAATTACAATACATATATGCGCATATATATGATCGCGTGGCATATACATATATATATAAACATAACGTATACGTAATTAAATTTACACGGAAACACACATACATAGAGAAGGGTTCTGATATTAACATACTTGAGGGATGCGCGTTCTAATAACAAAGTACTCTTAACGAAAAAAAAATGATTAAAAAAGAAATAACACGTTACTTTGTTCCGTTTTGGGCTGTGATAGAAAAATAGTTTAATTAAACTTACTGCTGGAGTACAAAATTCCTGACAATTCGTAAAGTGCGTTCGTAATTATGTATGTATTTTGTATTATGCATTATGTATTATTAACCTTAGATGGACTTACTTTGGCGCATTTTTAATAATCGCAAAATAGAGCGGTTGATCAACACGTTAATTGCTCCTTGTTTAAGTTAAACAATAGGATTATCGTATTCGTATTATATTTTATTATTTAAATGTTACAAAGGTTTCTTTTCATAATTTATTCATAGTTTTGAAACAGCATTAGTTTTGAAATGGCCGTCCAGAATGTCCAGAATGTACTAAAATTAAGTAAGTCCATCTATGGCGAAAAAGCAGAGCCCAAATAACTGCAGCTGTTGTAAGCTTACCAATAGTAGTTACACATATACATAGGAATATATTCGGTTCAATATAATCAATCAAGCATCGAAAGTCGGTAGAAATACACAATAATTCTTTCCATTTGAAATGTTTTCATTTCGATATTTTGATTCGACTGGGTTTCTGGTTTTCTGGATTCTGGATTCGGTTTGGATTTGGTTTTTGTTTGCGGTTTAGGTTTAGATTTAGATTTAGGCTAATTCTCGTTGCTTGAAAAACTATTCACTTTAAATCACAATTTACCATTTACCTATCGGACCAAGATACTATAACGTTAAAGAATACTTCAAGAAGGTCAATAAACCAATCAGTTTATTACAGTTTTCAATGAATTTTGGTATTGCTAGGATCAGATTTCTTCAGATCTTTGATTTCAGAATGCTGGAATCGGTATTGGTATATCGGTATCGGTATGGGTATCCGCGAATTTCCTATTACCACTTAAAATTAATTAAAAAGAACATAATAAAAATAGATAAGAACTTGATGATTCAGTATATTCGTAAGACAGCAAGACAATATCAGTATTTTCACAATATAAGCTTTAGTTTTTTGTTTGCATACTACAATCGTTTTGCTTCGCTTCGTTTCGTTTCGTTTGCTGCATTTTCAAACCTCATATAAGCCATATATGTAAAACCTCATAGGAATTTAGGATAAGAATAAAATGAACAAAAATTCAACAGTATGCAATTAGAGTAAGAGTAGTGAGGTGAGGTGAGTTGAGTTGAGGTGAATGCTCAAATTATTTCCATGATGCTTTAATGCTTTAATGCCCTTACTGCCGCAATTCTATGAATGTATTTGTTAAGATTTTGTTAAACATTTATAAATGTATTATAAGATTTAAAGGTGTTTTTCAATTTATTGTTATAGCTTATATGGCCATCATATTATATATAAATAGTTTTCCACTTTTTCACTAATGCATAGTTTACATATATGTTATTTAAATCATTCTTATTTTTGTTTGTATATAAATTAGGGACTTAAACATAATAAGACAAAAATTTGTTATAGTGTTTTCTTTACTTTTTTTTGTTTTGTTTTGTTTTCATTACTTGATTTATAAAGTTTATTACGCAATTTTTGTTTTTGTTTCTTGTTTGGTTTCCTCCATCGTCATCTTCTCTTCTTTCTCTTTTTTGTTTTGCTTTACGTTTAGGTTTGCCGTGATTCATTTTTTATTTTTTTTTTAAATGCTTTAACTTTATTTGACTTCTCCACCATCCCACCTTGCATCAGGATCATCCACATCCACACATTCTGAAGTTTTATGTATTATACGCAAAAGAATATGTATTTACTTGTTGACATACATGATTACAATGATACCATCTTCTTTTTCTTTTACAAAGTGCAAACGACTGACTCACTGACTGACTGACTGGCTGGCCAGCACCACTCCTGCGGCTCCTGGGACTCGGATGCGGGCTCCGATGCGGGATCAGGACCAGGATCGGGATGCCAGGAGTCCAGGGGCTGGCAGCCTTGTGCTCCCAGCTGCACGCACTCACCGCTGAAATGCGATTTGAACTAAGTTTAATTTACGTACGCTTTAAACTGTAGCTGTAACCGGAATTCTGACTAAACAACTGACTCTGACTCTTCTGACTATCAGCGGGCCGATCGTGTTACTCCATCAATTTCTTTATCGTTTTGGTTTTTTCTTGATCGCTTGTTCTTGGTTTTTCATTTTTTCTTTTCTCAATTTTCCATTTACACTAATAATATTCTTGTATGCGTGTGTATGTCTATTTGTATGTTGCTGCGTATGTCTGCGGTTTTTTTTTCGGTTTTTTGTTGTTTTTTTTTTGGTTTTATTTTGTTTTTTTGTATAATTTTAGTTAATAAGTATATAGCAATATAAATAATGTTGTATATAAAGTTCTTTGTTGTTGTGGTCTACGTTCTAGTCAACTAGCTGCGCCCACATATTCAAAACGTCCGGCACTCATTTAATATTTACCACAGAGGCGGTAACACCGAATCATATACATTAGATCACAATGTAGATGATGGGTGAAACACTATCCGCAGACTGCGCAACCGTTGACCTGACACCCCACCCCACCCTTTAATGCATTTTGAAGTTCTTTTTCTTTTTCCTCTTTTTTTGTTGTTCTTTGTTTGTTTGGTTTTCTCTGTTTTTTGTTTTGTTTTGTTTCTGTTTCTGCTTATGCTGCTGTTTCTGTTTCTGTTTTGTTTTTAGTTCCATACACGCAAGAAGGAGTCCCACGATCCTGTTGCCACCGCCATGCCGTTCTCGGTGACGCCCAAACAGGATACACGGTTGTCGTGGCCAGCGAGTATGCCAGACCGTTCTGCCTTCATCGTGTCCCATACATTGCAGTTGAAATCATCGTAGCCCGCTAATAACAGACGTCCGCTCTTCGAGAATGCCACCGATGTGATGCCGCATATGATGTTGTCGTGCGAATACATGGCCAACTCCTGATCGGCACGGATATCGAACAATCGACAGGTAGCGTCGTCCGAACCGGTGGCGAATGCCTGCCCATTCGGGAAAAATGTGACCGCATTGATATCGGATTCGTGGCCGGGGAAGGTTTGTTTACAGACACCCTCCCGGATGTCCCATAGCTTGGCGGACGCATCGCAGGCGCCGGATACGAACGTTTTGCATTGGGGCGCCAGTGAGAGGGCCATCACATCGCCGGTGTGGCCCAAAAACGAGGTTACCTGCAGTCCCGTCTCGATATCCCACAATCCGCACGACATATCACCGGAGCTGGTCACGATCTGATTGTCGTCCAGGAAGCGGCAGCACGATAGATAGCCACCATGGCCGGGCAGCTCACGGGACACCCGGACGTTGCCCTCGCGCGTCTTTAGGTTGTAAATTGAACACATGTTGTCGAGGCCACCGCAGGCCACATAGCTACCGGATGGGGCGTACGCACAGGTCATCACCCACGAGGATCGCAGTGGAATGGCATGGACTTTGTTCGTGGTATGCGAGTCCCAAACGATCAGTTTGCCGTCCTGTGAGGCTGATACGAGATTCCTTGAATCGTTGCCCCAATGCATGGCGTAGATTTTCGCCAAATGGCCGCGTAATGTACGACGGGTGCGCATCTGTATGCGGCCGATGGGTTCCAGCGAGGTGGCCGCTTGCAACAGTGATGTGTCGCAGGCCGCCTTCCGGGCATCCCGAATGGCGTTCTTTAGGGACTCGGCTTCCTGCCTGAGACTGTCTAGTTCATTCATCTTGTGATCGTTGAAGACAGCGGCGTCCTTATGGGATGATTTGGTTGAGGATTCGGTTACGAATTCGGATTCGGATACGGATACGTATTCGTATACGGAATCGGATGCGGGACTCGGCTAGCCGGCTTTCCAGATAGATCCTTCTTTGTGCGGTCGGTCGGTCGGTCGTCCAAGTCGATTCGATTCGCTCTCGTTAGATGGTGCTATACATATGGGGAAGTAGTAGATGGAGGCGTTCATTAACCTAGTTATATGGTCAGTTGTGGGTGTACTTACGCTTACTTTTTTTAAGCTGGCCAGTAGCTTAGTCGGATAATGAGCCTTGGATGATCACGCTTGCATACGGCGTTTATTTTGTGCACTCTAGTATGGATAAATCATGAACTTTGTTCTGCAAGAGTTGGTTTTTTGCTTTTAGTTGGTTTGCTTTTCTTTTTATGTTTAATCGTATAGTACTATTCACGCATTATGTTCTCGGTACGGTGTGCATTTATTTTTTACTTTAGTTCATAGTCGTCGTCCTGTGTTTGCTCTGCCAATTGAACTATTTGGTTTTTCTATTATTTCATTTTCATTACTTTTTGATTGGTATGTGCGATTGGTGTATTTCAGACCTCTGCAGAAAGTTCTTGGTTTGTTAAATACACATAAACTACGTTAGTGGGAGGGGAGAGAGAGGTTCCTATAGTTTTTTCGCTTTTCCGTCCCGTCTGATTTGTAATTAGGATGTTGGGCGTTTTGTTTAATACAGAATGTTATCTCGCGGATGGGATGGTATACTAAAAAAAAAAGAAAACCGAATTGGATGCATAAAAAGCGATCTGGTGCGAAGGGCAAGATAAAATGCGAATTTTTCGACGCGATTTATGCTTTTTATGTGCTGGATTTTGAATTCCGTTCTTCCAATGGATGGGTAGGATATATGGGATATATTCCTTTTGCTTTTTTTGTACACCAAAATTGCAATTTTTGCACCACCACCGCGGCGCAAGTGGCCCTTTCGATTGGAGCAAGGAGCACGACTAGTGGATGCGAGCCGTGCGCAATTGAAAGCGCGGCAGCGAAAGCAGGTCAGAAGTTCCCGAAAGCGGGCGGTGAGACAAAAACAGTCGCGGCAATCGGTTGTCTCATTCGCACGCGCAGCAACCGCGTAAGCGTACACATGACAAAGAGCAGGAGGGAAATAGATAAAAAAAAAAATAATCAATTTTAAACGTTGAACATTTTTCGTTGGGAAGGCACTGGCACAGGCACAAAATATATAGAGCTCATTTCATTTGATTTTCCATGCCGACTGGCAATAGTTTAGAAAAAAAAACCAACCAAATCTGTGCAATAGTCATACATATATGTAGGCGCAAAACTATCGAGACTGCATTTTCATCACTCGTCGTTCAGCGAGTATGAAAAATTTTTTTTCCTTTTAGCACATACACACACATTACCATAGATCAGTAATTTTTCTTTCAATTTTCATTCACTGGACAGTTTGTTGCTGACGACAATACGTTACTTACACGCAGTGTTAACTTTTTATACGCAAAACAAATTCCCGTCTTCAACTACACAAATAACTGAAAATTTTGTTAACGAAGCCACCAATCTGTAACTTTTCATTTGCACTCTACAATTGGCAGCCAACACCTAGAAACAAATTAAGGGTGCAAGGAAGCAGTATCGATGTATGCGGTTATCGATAGCATGGATACATATTCGGCAACCAGGCTGTTCACACTGCGGGCGGAGAGAGCCGGCAAATGTACCAACTTGTCTTTATTTATTCAAAGCTTATATGTCAAAAGACGTTATATTTTGAAAGTATATTTTATTTTAATTAGGCAAGGTGTTACTTCTTCCTTTTGACCCGAGGGTGGCACGCCACGTTTTTATGAAACAAATATAACTACAACAACATCAATTAATTATTGCTGTGAAGTGTAATGTTCCCACCTGATTATTTCCCTTTGAAACCCTGAGGACGTATCTTCGACCGAAAGAATGAAAACGATCACTGTGAAAACGTAAACAATGAAAAAATCGGTCTCAAAGCAACAAAAACATTTCAAAATAGTTAAAAGTAGTTGGATATCGTTCATATATCGATAAGTTTATATCGATAGGAGTGGAAAATGAAATCACATATGAATCACCGCACGAAAAAAGGCTTAAAACTTTTTCTACAAAAAGGACATTCGAGCTTGTTTTGCAATGTCCCATATGAATTGCATTCATTATTATTTTTCATATCTATTCTATGGTGTTTCCACCCCATGTATGATTTCTTAACGTGCTCAAAAGCATTAAAGATTTCTCCAAGCGCAGTCACACTATTGTTATCGTTTATATTAACTTATTGTTTATATTGTTTATGAAGCATGTTCAAGCTAGTTTTCAAGCAGTACAAGTGCAAAAGTAACAGTCCCGATTTAACGGAAGTGGTTAAGATCGATGATTGTGTATTCAAGGGGAATGATCAAGAAAAGAGTGATATTGTAAGTACTCGACCCATTGCAATTGAATTATGATTTTTACATTTCCCTCAGAATATTGTTCAACGATTAAGTATCAGCAATGTAGAAAGCCCACAGACAATGCCAGGCGTTAAATCGCCAAAAGATTGGCGATCCTATACATTAACTAACCATCCCGGCATTATTGTGATTCGGAATCCATTCTCGGAACGTGGCCGGCGTTATTGGATCGCCCGATGTCTGCGGGATTATCCGCGAACGCCAAATATAGTCAATTTGAATGAAAGGCTCTTCGATGAATCCGTCAGATCGGACTGGTGGAAACAGCTTAGTCTGTGCAGCGATGGCGCTGAGTTCCAACGGATAAAATCCGCGATGCGTTGGACGACATTTGGATATCATCACAACTGGGACACGAAGATCTATGATGAGGAGATGCAGTCGCCCTTTCCCGAAGATTTGA
The DNA here is from genome assembly GCF_016746395.2 of Drosophila simulans. Taxonomy (NCBI): domain Eukaryota; kingdom Metazoa; phylum Arthropoda; class Insecta; order Diptera; family Drosophilidae; genus Drosophila; species Drosophila simulans. The sequence continues at coordinate 15,320,309 of NC_052525.2, read as the reverse complement.
GCAGTCTATGCGGATTGTTTGCGCAAGCGTTGGGATACGCTGATTTCAAGCCAGAAGCTGCAATTGTAAATTACTATCCAGTTGGTAGTACGTTATCGGGTCACACAGATCACTCTGAACCAAACAAATCGGCCCCTTTGTTTTCTTTTAGGTAGTATATCACACAATACACATATCCGTGCACCTAATTTTTTTTAATTTTTATGCCTACAGTTTTGGTCAGACTGCAATATTTCTAATTGGTGGAAGATCTTTAGAAGAAAAGCCAACCGCTATCTACCTTCAATGCGGGGACGTTATGATAATGTCCGGAGAATCGCGTCTATGCTATCACGCAGTTCCCCGTATCATCAAAACTCAGACATCCGCGACTTCATCACTGATAAATGAAGATGCCGACAATGCAGATATTAAAACTGATAAAATAGATAAAGATTTATTTCATAATGTTGGCGACCCCCAATTTTGGGAGCCTTTTTCGAAATATATGGACGATTCACGTATTAATATTAATGTACGTCAAGTGTTAAATCCAGGAGATGTTAAACTTTAACGCCGCCTTAGACAAGTTTTTAATTTTATAGCGTTTTACAAAATAAAAAATTGCACTTTAATTGAAAACTAAGAGAAACAGCAATTTAAGTTGAAGTGATGCGTTCAATGGAAATATCTAAAATTTATAAGTGAAGTTAACCGTTTTCTAAATATTTTTCAGTGGCTATAAGCGCTACTGACGACTTAATTTAGCAGTTCTGACAAAATTAATTTATCCGATAACCTAGGATGTCAACTTTTTAATAATATTTCCAAAAAGTTGATAGCTAAATATCGATACTATCCAAGCTATCGCACAAGAGATTGACTTCTAGTGAAAACGTGCCGATTGCCTAAGCGATTATTTATCGATAATATCGATATCGACAATTAATCGTTTTAATTGACAACGCTAGCTCTAGTGTAACGGTCACACTAAATACTACATTTAAAATAATAAGATGCGACGCCGTAAATTTACAGTGTAAAAACGTGAATGAACTGATATAAAACACCAACGTGTGGACCCATAGTCCAGCACTTTCAATTTGAAATAACCGTAGCACAAATTTAGATCGAAAAAATGTGAGAGTGGTCATTTTTTTCCGCAGTTTTCCCCAGTGCTAAATATAGAGCATCAAAATGTTTGGCATGAACGCAATATCGTGAAACTATTATCTGCTTTTTAGTCCTCGCTGCCTGATTGAGTATGTCCACAAATATCTGTAATCTAGAAGTAATAAAGAACACAAATCCAAACCAAAATAACCGCGAGGACCAGCAAACAAAAACATTTGATTTCGACCGCACCGAGAGCGATGCGACGCACCCAATATTACGCAGAGATCATCGCCATAAGCCTGAACGGGTCGAATGCTTGACGTGCTGCTCTCAATTCGAGAGTTTCTCGTACAGCGACATTTGCTCGCACTACATATTCAACCATCCGCATAATTCGGATAGTTTGCGCCATCATCTGCCCAAGTGCTTGTACTGCAAGCGCGACGTTCATCGTTTCCAGCGTAATAACAAGTCAGAGCCGGAGATCTATCACTTTTGTTCGCCCCGCAAGCAGTGTTAAAGATATACCCATACACATATATACATAGAGCGCCATTATACATATATATATTTACCTATATATACCCATAAAGTTGAGCTTAAGATGGCGAGTGCGAGCACTGAAAACGGCGAGGAGCTGATGAATTACGGCAGCAATTCGGATTCGGAGGAGTCCGAGTACTCGGAGAACGAGGATACCCAAGATGGCGACAAGGATTCGCAACAGAACAGTAATGCCGATTCGGGCTATCCACTGGACTCGCCCGAACTGCAGGACTCCAAGTCGACGGGGCAAAAGCGACAGAACAAGAGCGGTAAGACGAACATCGGTGCAGTGCATCCGAACTATGGATTCGGCAAACGCTGGTCCAAGTCTGAGGATGTGCTGCTCAAGCAGCTGGTGGAGGCGCACGGTGAGAACTGGGAGATTATCGGACCGCATTTCAAGGATCGCCTGGAACAGCAAGTGCAGCAGCGTTGGGCCAAAGTCCTCAATCCGGAGCTTATCAAGGGTCCGTGGACGCGGGACGAGGATGACAAGGTTATTAAGCTTGTTCGCACTTTCGGGCCCAAGAAATGGACACTAATTGCACGATATCTGAACGGACGAATTGGGAAACAGTGTCGCGAGAGATGGCACAACCACCTCAATCCGAATATCAAGAAGACGGCCTGGACCGAGAGGGAGGACGAGATCATCTACCAGGCTCACCTGGAGCTGGGCAACCAGTGGGCAAAGATTGCCAAACGTCTGCCCGGACGCACCGATAACGCCATTAAAAACCATTGGAACTCAACAATGCGTCGCAAATATGATGTCGAACGCAGGTCGGTTAATGCATCTGGTAGCGATTTGAAGAGTTCGCGAACCCATCTCATCACGCTGATCAAGTCCGGTGGCATCAGCAAGTGTATGAATAATATGCAACATAACAAGGAATCTGGTGGCGAGGGAGCTATTAAATCCGAAAACGCCGATGGCGCTTCGGTTACTGGCGTGAAAGGTGGTGATCTGGCACAGGAATCACAAGACGATCATCAAAAGGGATCCAATCTGGCCCACCTCAGTATGCAGCATCTCATGAAGTTGACCATGCCGCGCCAAACACCGATCATATTGAAGCGTACACGCAAACACATTCCCGAAACTCACCATCAGGCAGGATGTTCATCAAGTGGGACACTCAACCAGGAAGAAGCCGCCGGAATCGCCAGGCCGCGACCACCGAGTTCGCCCGTCATATCGCCCATTAAGTCGCTACCCTTTTCACCGAGTCACTTCCTCAAGTCGCCATGCCTGACCACCTTTGAAGATATGGATCTGCGGGCTAGCACGCCGGTAGCCAAGGTCTATAATCGCGTTGGAATGGAGATCAAGAAGGAAATGGAGACATCGTCGATAGAAACTCCACACAAGAGTAAGTACAAGCCACTGTCGGCTTCAATGCATCTTGAATACACAGTCATCGTTATTTGTAGGTCAACTTGGGCCACGAACACCAACGCCCTTCAAAAAGGCACTTGCTGCCATTGGCAAGAAGAGGGACGGTCGTCGATACGAGCCATCCAGCCCATCCAGTCTGGTGGAGGATCTGGCCGAAATCATCCATGAAGAGCATCTGAGCAACTCGCTGACCGCAAACAATTCCAAAATGATGGGCGCCGCCGATCAGAACTCAACGCTAAACACCGAGTACAATGCTCAGTCGCCGCCGCATATGAAACGTGCCAGGAAGTCATTGCTATCAACTTGGAGCTCCAATCATCCATACAACTCTGGCTCCGCCAAAAGGATTCAGCCCTTCGAAACCGAGACGCCCAGCAAGTTTCTCACATCGCCGGGCGATATTTTGAAGGACACGCTGTGCAGCGAACAGGACCTGCCGTTCGACGAGGGCAGAAAGGAGAATCGACCATTCCATAATCGCAGAAACTACAAGTACCGCGGTGGCTTGACCTACGATCATGTCATTGATCCCAAGTGGGCACGCGTCGCTTGTGGCAAGTCCATAGATCAAATGTTTATGGAGGAGCAGGCTTATGCGTGCCTCAAAAATCTATCCTGTATTTCGCGCTCCCTGAACTTCGAGAAACAAAAGAGTTTGGGGAACCCGTTCGACCGCTTTGGTTCGCTCTAAATTCTATGTGTCTATATTAAGGTATTACAAACAAAATTATATGAGCATCATCTTTATCAAATTGTAGATATGAATCCCCAAATTTGCATCCAAACTGGATTGTTTTTAAAATTAAATTTATTGTGCTACATATTATTGGTTAAATCCACCTTAAATTGTATCCCATTTTTTTCGGATATTTCATAAATAAATGCTTAAAGTAAATGATGCCTGTTTTTAACTTACATACATATATTGGTTTTTGGCTTTGTGGGTTACAGAAGAGAGATATATTTATTCAAAAAAAAAGTCCATCATATTACAGAGAATATTATTATTATTCGATTTCTAACTTTGTTGGTCTGCAATATGTTTATTAAATATGTCCAGATATTTTGGCACTAGTTCTTTCGCCGAAAAGCGATCGAAATTAAAGTTCTCAAAGAATTGATCGCGCTGCTTGCGAAAGACCCTCGGCATTCTACAGAAGTTGTAGAGCTTCTTCGTCAGCGCATTGGAGGTGTTGTAGAGGTTTTCCTTTGGGTAGATTTCCGGGTAGACCAATTTGTTGGGCGCAATGGGATAATTGCCGCAGAAAGTGGCCTCCAGCATTGCTACTCCAAAAAACTCATGGTCGGCAGTTGATATCACAATGTCCCCGGTGAGCAGGGTCTTCAAATACTCCTCACGCTCCAGATGGCCAAAGTTCACCAGCTTGCTGCCCAGCTTCTCCTGTATATGCTCGAATTCCTCTGGTATCTCCTGGTAACTCTCGCCGCAAATAGTCACCTTGAAGTCCACTTGGCGCTCATGGAGCTCACAGAGCGTGTCCACCAGTAGTTTGGGATTCTTATCGTGCTCCCAGCGATGTGGCCAAATTAGATGGATGCACTTCTCATCCAGATCCTCAGCAGTCTCCCCCATTGCGCACACCCTCCGATTGGGAAACCGTTCGAAATTGACGGGAAAGTACAGCACTTGGCATTTCTTCTCGATTTGCTCGCGAATATGCTTGATTTTAAAGTCTGGCTGCATATTCAAAAAGGGCTGAACATTATCCAAAAACGAGTTGCAGTTGAATTGGGAATTGAAGAGTACCATGTCTGCGGCAAGACTAAAAATGGATGGGTTATGGATGCAAGTTGGGTGACCACTCTGTATACCCTACCAGGAAAGTATCTCATTGAAACCGTATTGACAATCGCGCTGCTTCACCTCGCGCACCGGATAGATCAGCTGGTTCTCGTGGAAGTAGACGATCTTCCGGCAAGCGGCCAGATCCGGACGCAGACCAATCAGCTCGGCCAGGCTGAGCACGGAGCTGGCGAAGAGCACCCGGAATGCGTGATCGCGCGGAATCAGCTGGGCGAAGTGGAGGGCAGAGGTGCGTGCTCGCCAGTGCCATTTCTTGGCGGGAAGGCTGTATATCTCGCTGTCGCCGTGGTTGAGACCTGCAAATTGGCTAAGTTGGAATGAAGTTTGTATGGCTAATTGTAATATTCAACATATATGTATATGCATATGTATATGTACCCTCGATCAGTGCGCTGATCAGCTGTTTGTGACTGCCCCCGTAAAACGGTTCAATAATCAAAATATGCGGCTTTGCGCACGACATGATGCACGGAGTTGGTGTGTGACCAGATTGATGGACAATTTCCAAGTATATTAATTATTTTATATGTGTGGCTTTAGTCAACAACAATTGGCTCAAAAAAAAAAAATCAAAATTGTGGCCACAATAAGCTATAATTATGAAAAATTATAATTTATTTATGTTAATAAATCTGTTTATTTTTGAATTAATAGCTTATGTATACGTTTTTAAAGCATTTATTCAACATAATTTAGTCAATTAAATTACCCCAATTGATTTAAAATAAACAATAAATGGCGTTTTTTATCAGCTGTTTGAATGCACAACCTGTGCAATGCGAAAATATACCGACCAGTGGAGAACGCCTTGAATTGGCTGTTCACGCCACTCGCACGCTGGTCACACCGATTTTGTAAATGCAAAAATTGAGTATGTATAAGTATTTACCATCGTGTCGTTATAGGAAAATTAAAAATTGTGTCATCTCGGACCAAGATAAATGTTGAAAAGCAAACCAAAGTGAATCATAGGTATATTGTAGATCAAATCCTCTCTGCCTGCTGATTATGCCATCAATCGAAGCTGAAAACTCAGCGTACGGGGAAAAAATTCAAACGCGAAAGTGCTTTTTTTTTATCCAATACCAACTACACAAACACATACATACGTACATATGCATATGCGTATGTGTGTGTACAAAGGCATTGATATAAAATTGAGAAAAATTCAATAAGCTTACCATAGCATACCAAAAGCATTGATGTAATATCCGTGCTGTCGAGTGTTCGCATTCATAATCCTTGCTGTTTTTACATCATTTTAGTGTCTCCAAATTGGGCATAAACACATTCGCATATATATATACGTATACATGTGTATGCACACTGATTAGTGCGCAGATATATGAAGAAAACATTGAGAAAAAAAGAAGCAAAACAATCGGATTCATTGGAAAAGCCATTTGAACGCAATCCAATTAAAATTCAAGTGTATTTCAACCGAGCTATGTAGTCGTATTCTATTATGTACGATTGTAGAGCAGCCAGCGAATAATCGAATCGAGTTACATCAAATCCTGGTGGGTATCGCCAACGAAAAATGCTCGATGCTCCATGGAAATAGCAAAATGGCATTGGCAATTGATTGTGCTGATTACATACGACCTGGAAACTTGCCCATTTCGAAATCGGATGGGCAGTTAAGTCAGTGAATTATTGAATCACTTGAAGACACACAAAATACAAATACGAACTGCAACCCTCTCGCCATGTCGGTAACATCTTCGATTGAAAAGCCAACAACCACAGCAAGTGCAATTCAGCAACAACAACAGCATCAGCAGCAGCAGCAACAGAAGCCACAACAGCAACAACAGCAGCAGCAGCAGGATAAAAGCAACACCATCGCAATCGCAGCAGCAGCAGCAGCAGGGCAGCAACAAAAGCGCAAATCCCTGAGTTCCAAGCGCTCGTACTCGCTATCCTCGTCGAGCGCCTCCAGTTCTGGTTCCTTTGGGGCGATAAGGTCTGCGACGTCGCCACTGGTCACCACCGCCGAGAGGGAGAAAGATAAGGAGAAGAGCTCCTCCTCGGCCAGCAATAGCCACCATCAACATCATCAGCTCCATCAACACCATCACCATCATCAGCAGCAGTCGCAGCAGCAGCAATCCTTTTTGCCGTACTCATATTGCACCGATACCATAGCAGCCGTACATCATCAGCGACAGTCGTACGCGCTGGTCCAGAAGCCCCCATCGTTGCGCTACCAGGGAAAGCCCCATCATCAGCTGAGCAACTTCTCGCCCACGATGACCTCCTCGGAACCCTCATCCCCATTGGCCGCCGATGGTTGCGGATCCGGAATCCTTAGCCCATCGGAGGTCGCCACCCATTGTTGCGCCAATGTCAAGGCCAATATCACCACCCCGTTGGCCACCACCACACAGAAAATGCACCGAACAATACCATCTGATAAAGTAAGTGTTATTTTAGGCATTTATTGAGCACAGTGGGTGGCTGGCTATTGAATAGTTGCAGCCAGTTACTTCGACAATTTGTGGTATAAATACCTGAGCAAAAGTGCATATATGTAAAACGTAACATGAGCTAGAAGCAACCTTCGATTCCTTTTACGCAACTCTTAGCTGCAGTATGCACTCACTGCATTTTAAATTATTTATTTACAAAGATGTTTTATTATACAAATCAGTTATCAGTTATTAGTTGTGTAGCTTTACATCTTTTTTTAATTTCATTGAGCTTTCATATTCAACTTCAACCTTAACTATATGAAATGCAAAAATAAAAACGCAATAAAACTATATCATATAAAACAATTTAATTGCAATAATATCCGTTTGCTTTTCAGATTAACCTACGCCTCATTCTTGTTAGTGGTAAAACAAAAGAGTTTATTTTTAGCCCTTCAGATTCCGCAGGTGATATTGCACAAACAGTATTTGATAATTGGCCAGAAGGTGAGTGAATTCAGTGTTAAGTTTGACCCCGAATGATTTTTAATCACTAACGATTAAGTATGTAAGCTACGTAATACAAATAGAGTGAAATATACATATTTCTATATCCATTTATAATGGCATGATATTGACCTTTTCGCGTGAACTGCATTTATTTTGAGAACGCTTTAATCGTGGTCAAAATAATTACAAACAGAAAGCAATTAAGGAAGGAATAATTCCACGAAATATTTAATATTTATTGCATCTATTGGATATTCAAAATAAATGCGACTTTTGAAGTTTGTTCAAATATTGTCAGCTAATGTGCCTCTAAAATCCATTCTTTCTTAGTTGTTTTGCTTTTAAAGTTAGACTATTAATGCGAAAATCCATGTAATACATTATTGCGCACATATTTTGCAGATTGGACCCACGAAACTGTGTCGAAAGCCGAAATCTTGCGCTTAATTTATCAAGGTCGTTTTCTTCATTGCAATGTAACCTTAGGAGCACTGGGACTTCCATTAGGCAAAACGACTGTTATGCATTTAGTGCCACGTGATAATTTGCCAGAGCCCAATTCACAAGGTAGGTTTTCAAAAGGAAAAAGAAAAGAAAAAAGGTTTCCATAATAAAGAGCTGCTCAATTTTGAAGTCGCAATGCATACGAAAAAAAATCTTACTGAATTTCCCTCCTCTTTTAGATCAAAGACAAAATAGTAAAGGCGGTTCTGGACGATGCTGTTCGACAAATTGCTCTATTTTGTAACTAAATTATTATATAATAGCGTAATATTTAAACTAATTTGCATTAAAAGAAAAAGAAAAAAAAAAAACCCACAACCGAAATAAAAACAAATATGAATGTATAAATTACATTTTTGTGCAGTCAGAAGTATATTTATTAAACTATAACAATGTATGTCTGGATCAACAAGGCGCTTTGTTTCAAATATTAATGTACATACAATATATATTTTATATATATACCACACAGGAATTCATGAGCATGTGCAAAATGCGTATACTCTGTATTAAAGTTGCTAGACTGCATATTTATAACATGTAATATACGAATACAATGCTAATTGCTTTTAGAAACCGGACTTGTTAACCTAATTAGAGAATGGGTAATTACAACACTTATTTCAAATATGTCGAAAATATTGAAAACTAATTATGTGCAAGAATAAGTAATTTTCCCTTTGCGTTCTGCTTTTAAGTGTGCGTCAACCGAAAACTAAATAAAATCAGCAATTACTTGTCAGATCGATTCTTTAATGCGTTAAAGAATATTGAAGCAATTTTTGTTCTGTATATATACACATTTAATTAGAACTTAAGTGTTTTCTTCTGTTAAGTTTTAAAATATTATCTGTAAAGTCTAACTTAAAGTCAATGATAAATAAATAATCTAATATATCCTTAAGCTTATCCTATTTTGGGTGCATTGGTGGTTATTTGATTACTTGCCTAGAACTAAAAACAAATTTCAAGCAAAATTGGGAAATATTTTTTTTTAAGTTAATGGTTTAATGTAATAATTTTTCTAGAAATGCTTTCTAATGTGCAAGGCAGGTTGAACAATGTCTGCTAAATTATTTGAATAGGTATGAATGTGTAGCAAGCTTCGTTCTTTCAAATAAAACAATTTGGCATATCCAACATATTTATTAGGGTTTTTTCGCAAAAGAAGAAAAATAAGTAAATTAGCTTTTTAAATATGGAAAAGTTTGAGTTTCGATATCGATTAAAAAATGTTACTAACAGTGCGTATGTTAAATAACAGAAGTCACAGACGTCGTCGCTATCTTGACGCACACTAATCTAGTACTTAAGGTATATGTGCGACAATCGACGGTATATTTCCGAGTTAAGTATGAAAAACTAGTTGGCCACACTGACCGGATTCTGAAAGGGAATATCTTATATATTTTTTGTGTAGCGTGAATATATTTCGAATAAACCGATCACAATGACTGCCTGGAGAGCTGCCGGAATTACGTAAGCATTGTATAAGTGCCTGCCGCACCAGCTGTATTGTGGCAGCGTTCTCATGCAACTAAAAACACATTTGCTGCCCGATTACATAACAAAATTAATCCAAATATTACCGATTGCAGCTACATCCAATACTCCAACATCGCCGCTCGCATTTTGCGCGAGTCCTTGAAGACGGGACTGCGTGCGGATGCCGCCAAGCGCGACGCGAGCCATGTGAAGTTCACTCCCTGGGCAAACGGCAAGCCAGCTCGTACGTATCATAGCACTTTAGGCGGCCAAATAGCAGGCATTATATAAATTAACTCCGGATAATTGGAAATCCAAGGGGAAACCGTCATCAATGAGTTATTCAGAATGTTTCGAAGTCATCCACAAGTGGTTTCCACACGATATTCTACCCAAAAGTTTCGGAAAAAAGCACCGTTTCGAAACGACAATGTGAAAAATACCGAAAATTAAAGGGTTCACTCGTGTTCCCACTTTACTCCGAAAATGTTGCCAATTTAAAGGCGTAATGTCGCGCGTAGAAAAACATTCGTATATTAGTGCATATATCATATATATTTTGATATATTTGCACTCAGTTTAAATCCTGATCATCAACATTGAAGCGTTCATACTCATCCACACAAATTCTAAAACTTTAAATTCAAAATTTTCTTAACTGTTTGGAATATTGAAACAAAATCTGGCAAAATTGCTCACAAACTGCACTTAAAGACCCATTCTTTGAAAACAAACGCTCCATAGATTAATAGAAGTTCAATTTATGTTTCATATTGCGTCATATTTGAATATATTTTTCAGATGAAAGGGCTTAAGTGTTCCGCCGTCAAATTAATAATTTAAAAACTGGCGTAAGTGCCTGCCGCGGCAGACAAAACCCAAATTATCCCAGCGTTCACATTAAACTCAACGACAGTTTATGTATCTAACTTTGTTCCCAAAGTTTCTAACTACGCTTACGAGCTGATCTGCATGCAAATGCGATGTGTTTATATATTAATATACATATATATCCCAAAGTGCCCGCCCCAAAAGTTTACAAACGACCAACTATTAACTATTTCTTTGTGATGAAAAGCTATTATCCAAAGCGAATGCTGATTATTGCCATTTTTTCTGTCCGCAGAGCGTCAAACCCAATCGGAATCCTAGATGCTTTTCAGTGGCCCCTCGAGAATGATTCGCAACAACTGAGATCCGCCTAAGCTGCAATGTTGTAAAATCATGAAAAACAAATAAAATTAAATAAATGTAATTTATTTAAACACGATGACTTTAATTGTTCTTAAATGTGGCATTTACTTGGGCGTTCCGTTGAGAGATCGCGACCGATGAAACGGATTTCTAGCAAAAGTTCAAAGATTCAAATATAGACTCAATAGAATATTGTATTTTTTGAAAAGAACTATTTGTCCGGTTTACCAGAGGCCTTTTAATTGGGATCAGTGATAGGTTTCTTGCTATAATTTTGTCAACGCATATTTGTATAGAATGATTTTATACACATAATGCTGAACCAATTGAATTGTTACTTATATTTTGCGCTTTAAATATACACATATAGACATTATTTATGTTAATTATTATCCAGTTAGTTTATATTTTAATTTAAATATATATATATATTTTTAAGGTAGAGTATTTTGGATTATCCTTCAAAAATTATCGATTTACTACCACTAAGACCGATTAAATTGCTACCGAAGTGCTATTTCAATTGCAGCATGTTTATTTTTGTGTTGATGATGTCGTGTACTGTTTTCTATGTCATCGGGTGCGATCCTTCAATGGTTGGCGAGATTGCATTTCCCATCTTAGATCATAAGTCCTTTAGAATGGCACTCTTTGCGTTTTTCAACTTATCGAGGCGTTTCAACAAATGGTTGTTGGACGTTTCAGCTTCCTCCAACTTCTCCAACAGTTCCCGGTGCTACGAAATGGAATAATAATGGAATCATAAGCTGCTCATTTCGATTGGCATTCGAACCACTCACCTCGCGTTGCAGCTTGCGGCGCTCCAGCTTCAGCTCAGCCTCCGCCTTTTCGGCGGCTTCTGCGGTGCTCTTGTATCGGATTACTTGAGTTTCGGAGCGCGCTAGGCTCGACTGTAGGTTGGCGATTTCCTGTTCCGCCTTTTGCAGCTTATATTTATGGTCTGAAATGATTTTGTTTGTTTCCCCTGTCGGATAGTATAAGAAGAAGGAAGGGCTCGTAATATAGTACAAATTTGTTGCAGCTCTATAGTGCCAAACTGCAATATTTATATACAATTTATTGTTTAAAAAAACTGAAGATATATGGAGATACACAAAAGTGCGAGAGAATGTGGCCGATCAATGGGATCGGAAATATAAATGATATATATATATATATATATTGCTTTAAGCCATGTTATCAAATAATGAAAACTACAAATAATAATTTAGCAAATCGTTCAAGTTTGAGCAAGAACCGGTTAGTTATAAAAAGGATAATCACTGTGGCGCACTTTACATGCTGAAAGTTTAGTTGGCATTAAGTAAGTATGGTACACGTACGTTGGGCCTCGTAATCATTCTCATCGCCGAAGGAACCTTGCGAAAGACTGCGGCGTCCGGAAATTCCATCACTTTTATACTCGTCAAGTTGTTCGTGAAGCTTTTGCACCTCCGCCAGCAGCCGCTGCTTCTCGTCACTGAACTTTTTAAGTCTAACGTCTGCAAAGAACTCGAACTGTTGTGAGGTGATCTCATCCAGGTGCAAATGGGGAATATTCACCTAAAGAACCCTGCACGGAGGCCAGCACCTTGGCATTCTCGACACTCACTAGAGCTCGCTTGGCATCGCTGCCATCGGCATTTTCAACTGCTACGATTAGAAGGCCCTGTTCGGCGATCAACGAGTCGCGCTCGTTCAACTGCCCTTGTACTAGCTTAAGCTCGAGATTGGCGCGATCCAGGTTGCGTTTGAGCGCATTGCAGTCACGCATCTTCTCCTTGAACTCGCGCTGTAGTTGTGCATACGACTCTTCCATTATTTCGCATTTGTCCTTCAGTAGCTTAACTTCGTAGGCCTGCGAGGCGCGATCGTTGTCCAACTGGGCGTTCGTTATCATGGCTTTGCGAAACCGCTCCTCCACATCCTGAAAGCAGAACCACTTGAATCACATCGAAGTGATGGCTGCGATGTCAGCACCCACCTTAAGCTCGTGCTTGAAGTCGCGAAAACTTCTGCCCTCCTCCTCCACGGAGTCCTCACTGCTGCGGCGGGATGCTGATGCACGGGTCACGTTTAACAGTCCGCCGTAGGCGATGCGCACGGGATGCGCCGACAGGGTTTCGCTGCCCACTGCCGTGGAGTTTTGCATGTCGAAGACCCGATCGGCGGTGATCTCCTGCTCTTTCTGCTGCCGCTCCAGCTCCCTCATGCGAATCTCGCGGGCTTCGGCGCGCGCCTGTCGACGCGCAGCAAGTCGCGCTTCCGCCTGAAAAGACCGAATTCAGTTTCATTTGAATTACTTATGCGACCATTGTGGCTTTAATGTCCTTGTTTTTACCGAGCAGGTACAAATTGCAGTTGTTAGTAACAATTTTAATATTTACATTTAATGCTATGTTTTGGGATGTAAAATACACACCTCTTTCGTAATTTGATCCAGCGCATTGTCTTCGGCATTGATTCGCATGTTGTTCCGTCGCCGACCTGTGGTACTGATACTTTCCATTGAATCTGTGCTCTATTTAACTATATTTTATATATTAATCGCAAGCGATCGCACGCTAAAAAGAATCAACTTGTTAGTTTCAAGTCTATAAGAATGCAATAAAGTTTAGTTTCGATTTGAACCAATTGAAAGTGATAACAAGGATCATATTGCAATCATTCCAAAGGAAAGTCTATCAAATATAATAGTTTAGAGATTGCAGAGACAGCATTTATAGTGCTGCTCTTTCGGTTTCCAGCTCGTTGAAATCCCCTACAATGGTAAACATTTGGAATGTCCTAATTGATGATCGTGTGTGGTATGATAATGGATACCTTATCATCGGAACGCACTTTGTTATCTAGCAGTGCCGACTCACTTATATAAAAACCGGTGTATATATAGTACCATTGTCACCAAGCAAGCGAACATGCAGACAAAATGCGTATCAGATGATGAAAATAAAGTAAATTTTTTTTTGCATTGCGCTGCATAATGGTTTTTTCTTTTTAACTTTTACAAATTCCCCATCGACACTTGGCAATTTGGTGGCACAGATGCAAGGAAACTAGTTTATCTCCTGTTTATAAATAGGACGTATCAGTCCGTCGTTCCCGGTGAATATGTTTTTATCCACTATTTATATTTGTAAAACAAAAAAACCGTCTGCATTGCAGTTTTAATTTTAATGGGAGCGGCGTTACACACATCTGTTTTTCCAAGTTTTCACGTACGTATCTTTTGGGGACTGTGTGCAGCACACATTAAAAAGTTTAGGTTGCGCCCCCACTAGACTTTAGGTATTTACACAAAGGTGACAAAATCTATAAATTAATTAAGCACACATACACATAAAAAATTTTAAGAGACACCTTAAGCGAAAGAACAATCACAATTAATCATAATAGAGGTGGTCGATAAATCGATCTATCGATACAAATCATAAGTGCTAGGTGCATCCGATGTGCTTTTTCCACCGCGCACAGCTGACATTTAACTAAGCAATGCTTTCTATTGTGCCACACATACATTCTCCATACCGACATCTACATTTTTAAGGCTGATTTTAAAATGCACATACAATACAATTTGTCTGTCCCATAGTTTAACTGTCAAATGAGAAAATATTTTAAATACCAGTGGGAAAAACGGCATCTAAGGAGTGACTGTGATGAGTGACATCACCAACAGTTATCGTTATCGATAGGCGACGTGTGCACACTACTTGCCATCCATGTGGCATCGTTGTGTTGTTGTTATTAATCAGCGGAGCAACAAAAGTCAAAATTTGGAAACATGTCCGAGCTAAATATGGAGCTGAAAAAACTCAGGGAGCTGGTAAGCGAATAGCTGATAATTTACGCCAACATTTTGACATGACATGCCGGCTTTAAAGGAACTGAAGACCCAAGGCCTTGCCGCCAGAATACAAACTGCCAAAAGTGGTGAACAGTTGGACGTCGATCTTGTTCAGCTTCAAATTGAAAATAAGAAGCTGAAGAACCGCCTGTTCATCCTAAAGAAGGTGAGTTTATGGCCCCCAATGTGTTTCAGCTTAAGAATTTCATGTCTTTTATTTCCCTGTCAGTCCATTGCTGAGGAATCAAATGCCGGCGGCGGCGCCGCCTCGAAGCCCAAGGAATCTTCTTCGATCACCGAACACCTGGAAAGCGTCTTTGGCCAGGCGATTGCATCAGCTTTTCCGGAATTCAGAGATACGCCTGTTATAATTGCACCAGTTAACAGTACGTCTGCGAAATTCGGCGACTATCAGTGCAACAATGCCATGGGATTGTCCAAGAAACTGAAAGAGAAGGGCATTAATAAAGCACCACGTGATATTGCAACCGAGTTGAAAGGACACTGCCCAGCATCGCCAATCATTGAAAAGCTGGAAATTGCCGGAGCTGGTTTCGTAAACGTTTTCCTTAGCAAGTGAGTGACATAAGTACACAAAGTCCATTTTAAACTTTAAAAATGTTAATTTTTGCAGAGATTATGCATCTTCAGCCCTAAGCAATCTATTGCGTAATGGTGTCACGCCTCCAGAAGTGATCAAAAAGCGAGTCCTGGTCGACTTCTCATCGCCCAACATTGCCAAACAGATGCATGTCGGTCACTTGCGGTCCACGATCATTGGCGAGTCGTTGTGCCGCCTACTGGAGTTCCTGCAGCACGATGTGATCCGTATCAACCACCTGGGTGACTGGGGAACGCAGTTTGGCATGCTGATTGCCCATTTGGAAGATCGATTCCCCAACTACCTAAATGAAAGCCCTCCGATCAGTGATCTGCAATTGTTCTACAAGGAATCCAAGAAGCGGTAAGACTTGTAACATTGCGAACTAATTACGATGTGCTCGAGGTAAATAATACTTCCCTGCAGATTCGATGAAGATGAGGAGTTCAAAAAGCGTGCCTACAGTCGAGTGGTTTCATTGCAGAAAGGTGTTCCGAACTCCATTAAGGCCTGGGAGCTAATTTGCAATGTGTCGCGAAAGGAGTTCCAAACGATCTACGAGCGATTAGATATTA
The DNA here is from genome assembly GCF_016746395.2 of Drosophila simulans. NCBI lineage: Eukaryota > Metazoa > Arthropoda > Insecta > Diptera > Drosophilidae > Drosophila > Drosophila simulans. Next base: position 15,304,311 of record NC_052525.2, on the reverse strand, counting down.
GCGTGAAGGAACGGGGTGAATCGTTCTACCAATCACGAATGCTGTCCGTTGTGGAATACTTGCGTGGCAAGGGGCTGCTGGAAGTAGATGAAGGACGCGAGATCATGTGGCCAGACGATACGAAAACTGGCATACCTCTGACAATCGTGAAATCGGATGGCGGCTTTACGTATGACACCTCTGACATGGCAGCCATTCGCCATCGCTTGGAGGAGGAGCTTTGCGATTGGATCATCTATGTGGTCGACTCCGGACAAAGCACGCATTTCAACACCATATTCAAAGCTGCTGAACGATCTGCCATCCTGAATCCACTCAGCCATCGTGTTGACCACGTACAGTTTGGCGTCGTTCTGGGTGAGGATGGCAAGAAGTTTAAGACTCGATCGGGTGATACGGTTAAGCTGGCCGATTTGCTGGATGAGGGAATGAAGCGATCCCTGCAGCAATTGGAGAGTCGTGGCCGCGATAAGGTCCTCACGCCACAGGAACTGAAGGACGCCCAAGAGTCGCTGGCATATGGATGCATTAAGTATTCGGACTTATGTCACAATCGGATCAGCGACTATATATTTTCGTTTGACAAGATGCTTGAGGATCGCGGCAACACTGCGGTGTACTTACTTTACACCTATACACGTATTTGCTCCATTGCACGAAACTCTGGCGAAGATTTCACCAATTTGCCCGAAATACTGAAGAAGACCAACATTGTGTTGGCCCACGAAAAGGAATGGAAGCTGGCAAAGACTCTACTGAAACTCCACGACATACTCATCAAGTGCTCCAAGGAACTCTTCCTGCACTTCCTGTGCGAGTTTTGCTTCGAGGTGTGCACAGTGTTCACCGAATTCTATGACTCTTGTTATTGCATCGAAAAGAACAAACAAGGCGATATTATCGCGGTCAATCATAGCCGGATTCTAATGTGCGAGGCAACTGCGGCTGTGTTGCGCCAATGCTTTTATATACTAGGCCTTAAACCAGTTTCGAAAATGTAAAAAGTTCTACTACTGACATCATGTGTACACGAATAAAATGAAACATTTTATAAAGAAAAATGATATACCTTCAAAAGATTTGCTAGTTTTATTTTCATATTGGGTTTATCTTTAAAATTACACCATATTTTACCAAAAGCTTAACAGTGCCAAACTATTTGAAAGTTATCATCCATCTAACTATTTCTATGGGACTTGTATTATTATTGGCTGCCACAGAGAAGGGTATATAATATACATTAAGCTAATCTGGGTAAACATGGAAACGAAGATAAATTAAATCAGAATTATATATAATTAAACAGGATACTAGATATATATTTTTTTTTGAAAATTTCTTTAATGCCTGTTTTAAATTAGGATATAGCTTATTAATAAATCAATATTAACAAGAGGCAATGGCGACAAGAGTGGCGTTAGAGTGGGCGTTGCAAAAAGCATTTACATTTGGTTTGGGCTTACAGTGTGACCGTTGACTAAACATGAAAAGGGAACGGATTCTAAGAGAAGCATTCAAAAAGCGCCGTTTCCAGTTTAACATTCTGCGCCTGCACTGTACTAATCTACATATAAAAATGGGGAATAATATAGTCGAGTTCCCCGTCTATCAGATACCTGTTACACTACTCTACGAGTAACGGGTAAAATAACTTCACTTTCCAAATAGAATTGCTCTAAAAATAAGGTTTGCAATTGGAGATTATATCCAATTGGATCAATCGATAACACCTGTTACCCACACGTATGTATTGACCCAAAAACTTATCGGCAAAATGTAAATAAAGCGGATATAATAAAAGAAATTTGTTGTCCCTAACAAAGTTATATTACATTTACTGAAATAATGACCACATTTGAATACTATTATCGTGCAATACAAATATCGATTGGAATGATTAATGTGGTATCGATATTTTTCACTCCACGCTATAGCATATTTGCCGTATATATCGGCATTAATTGTATAACTTTCACACCTCTACCTTGTCTTGCAGTCAGTATTTAGTCAAACAAAAAAATAAACTACATTTGTTAGAGCTTGATAAGAGCTCAGTTTGTCTTCAGTGTGTGTGCCCGTCATCTAGCAACAAACCGACGTGATTATTTCGAGTATGATAGTAACTTAGCGTACATCTTTGTTAAATTGCAGTAAGCATACGGGCTCAAAATATCTTTCGATTCATTGGGAAAAAATGTAAAGTGCCAAAGTGCGTGTGTGTGTGCGCTTGCAAATGCAATATATACATATAAATCTTGTTTATTTGATGTAAAAGCATCCGATTAATTTACCGTTTATCTAATTATGTTCTTGTTTATGTGGCATATTGCGGTACTGCAAGTGTGCGCGCTCATCTGTGAGTGTGTGTGCGCGAGTGCTGCTGTGTGCGTGTGAATTGGGAATTACCGCTACTCAATTGGATGTATATACACAGAATTTCGTTAATTTCCTGGCATTGTCCCATTGTTATCAGGCGCAAAACAGTGACATTTAAATTCGATTTTCGTTTTTCATGCACATCGCACACACAGGGGGAGGAAAAAACAAGAGCAAAATTGCCGTACATGTATTAGTCAGTGACTAATTGTTCAAAGCGCAACTCAACATGGCTGACTTTTTCTGTGGTGAGCAGCGATTTTTGATGATAATGCTGCCTCTTTTCTTTTCAAACTCTCTCTCAATTCGCTCGCTCTCTCTCTCTCTCCCTCGCTCACCTCAAATAAAATAAAGTGCTGGTAATTTTCCCGTCGACACGACAAGTGCAAAAACGAAAAAAATACCGATACAAAGGATTAATCGTAGAAAATAAATTCGTCTATATATTTTCTTGCACAAAAGCGATTGGGCATACAATAAGAGACTCGGTGTTTTATTTTAAGGGCGTTTACATCCATATGTACATACATATAGGCCTTTATCTTTCATTTTTTCATCCGGTGACGCTGTCACTTTCTATCAACAATAAAATAACGCCCACAATTGGATTTTTCCTCATTCTTGCCGCATCAGTGCTGTCCATAACTACATGTTTTCCCAAAATCTTTTGTCTTTCGTGCAGCTAAACGTTCCAATGGAAACCGAATCTTAAACCAGAAACCGACTAAACTCGAACACAATTAAACAACAATAAATCATCGAAACAAATCAAATACAAACTGTTACCAAGTGTGCAATTCAAAAAAACATCTTATTGGCATTGTTTTCGCAAAGATACATTTACGTTGTAAAGGTCTGTCAATAACTAGACCTCACTGTAGTAGTAAAGATGACGCAACCACTGCCCATCCGCTTTCAGGAGCATTTACAGGTGAGTAATATTAAATATTTTGGATTTTGGATACCATCATTACATATCCACATACGTACAACCCACCAATATGCCACGATTACCTCCGATTATATCCGATCCATAAGCTCCCTACTTTTCTTGTGGAAATTTCACGGTTTCCAGCTCTAATTCAACGTGTAAACAGAAAATATGGGGGCTTAGGTCGAGCTTGTACTATGCTATCCATACCTTATATTCAAGTCTGTATACAGTGCATTTTCTATGGAACTAGTTATAAACTTAAGCAAAGTATTGCGAATATCTAATAGTAAATGTAGGTCAATCCAGGCCAGTTCAATAATTAATAATGAATGGTTATATTGTGTAGTTAGTGCGTATGCTATGATTTTCGATTTATCAATTAACACACATTTTCAATCTCCACTACGCACAGCTCACAAATGTCGGGATCAACGCCAATTCATTTTCATTCAGCACGCTCACGATGGAATCGGATAAGTTTATTTGCGTGCGGGAGAAGGTGAATGATACCGCCCAAGTGGTCATCATTGACATGAACGATGCCACCAATCCCACGCGGCGTCCCATCTCAGCGGATTCGGCTATCATGAATCCAGCTAGCAAGGTCATTGCGCTCAAAGGTAACTGAAACCGATGGTGTCCAGTCGATCAGAATGTCCGAAGAGGATCAGATTTTAGCTTAAAGTCACGTAGACTTAGTAAACAGGTCCGCTTGATGTGACTACGTGTCTACAATTCTTAAAACCTCAAATAATTAGAAAAGGTTCCTGTTCAGGGTTTGAAAGGTTTTTTCGGTCGGCTGGGATTATGCATTTTTGAACATGTATAACTTTAGAATATTTTTCTTTTAGCGCAAAAGACGTTGCAGATCTTCAACATTGAGATGAAGTCGAAGATGAAGGCGCATACCATGAACGAGGATGTGGTGTTCTGGAAGTGGATCTCCCTCAATACGCTAGCTCTGGTCACAGAAACGAGTGTGTTCCATTGGTCCATGGAGGGCGATTCGATGCCGCAAAAGATGTTTGACCGGCATTCATCGCTGAACGGGTGTCAAATCATCAACTACCGCTGCAATGCCTCCCAGCAGTGGCTACTCCTGGTCGGCATTTCGGCACTGCCAAGTCGCGTTGCCGGTGCCATGCAGTTGTATTCGGTGGAGCGCAAGGTCTCCCAGGCGATCGAGGGGCATGCGGCAAGCTTTGCCACGTTCAAAATCGATGCCAACAAGGAGCCGACCACGCTGTTCTGCTTTGCAGTGCGTACGGCCACTGGGGGCAAGCTTCATATTATCGAAGTTGGTGCTCCGCCGAGCGGCAATCAGCCGTTTGCCAAGAAGGCTGTCGATGTCTTCTTTCCGCCGGAAGCACAAAATGATTTCCCTGTGGCAATGCAAGTCTCTGCCAAGTACGACACCATCTACTTGATAACCAAGTATGGATACATACATCTGTATGACATGGAGACGGCCACGTGCATATACATGAATCGTATATCGGCCGATACGATCTTTGTTACCGCACCGCATGAGGCAAGTGGCGGCATCATTGGCGTCAATCGCAAGGGACAAGTCCTCTCCGTGACCGTCGACGAGGAGCAGATCATTCCCTACATCAACACCGTTCTGCAGAATCCCGACTTGGCCCTTCGCATGGCCGTGCGCAACAATTTGGCTGGTGCCGAAGATCTCTTTGTGCGAAAGTTCAACAAGCTCTTTACCGCCGGCCAGTATGCCGAGGCGGCTAAAGTTGCTGCCCTGGCGCCCAAGGCCATTCTGCGTACGCCACAGACGATCCAGCGTTTCCAACAGGTGCAGACACCAGCTGGCTCCACGACTCCGCCGCTACTGCAATACTTTGGCATTCTCCTCGACCAGGGCAAGCTGAACAAGTTCGAGTCTCTGGAGCTGTGCCGTCCCGTCTTGCTGCAGGGCAAGAAGCAGCTGTGCGAGAAGTGGCTGAAGGAGGAGAAGCTGGAGTGCAGCGAGGAGTTGGGTGATCTGGTCAAGGCCTCCGATCTTACACTTGCCCTGTCCATCTATCTACGCGCAAATGTGCCCAACAAGGTGATCCAATGCTTTGCTGAGACTGGGCAGTTCCAGAAGATTGTACTCTACGCCAAGAAGGTCAACTATACGCCCGATTACGTGTTCCTGCTGCGCTCCGTGATGCGAAGCAACCCAGAGCAGGGAGCCGGTTTCGCCTCTATGTTGGTGGCCGAGGAAGAGCCACTGGCGGACATCAATCAGATTGTGGACATCTTCATGGAGCATTCCATGGTGCAGCAGTGCACTGCGTTCCTGCTGGACGCCCTCAAGCATAACCGACCCGCCGAGGGTGCCCTCCAGACGCGCCTGCTGGAAATGAATCTGATGTCTGCTCCGCAGGTGGCCGACGCCATCCTGGGCAACGCCATGTTCACCCACTACGATCGGGCCCACATTGCCCAGCTGTGCGAGAAGGCTGGACTGCTCCAGCGCGCCCTCGAGCACTACACGGATCTGTATGACATTAAGCGGGCCGTTGTGCACACGCACATGCTAAATGCCGAATGGCTGGTCAGTTTCTTTGGCACGCTGTCGGTGGAGGACTCGCTGGAATGTCTGAAGGCAATGCTTACGGCGAATTTGCGCCAGAACTTGCAGATCTGTGTGCAGATTGCCACCAAGTACCACGAACAGCTGACCAACAAGGCACTGATTGACCTGTTCGAAGGTTTCAAGAGCTACGACGGACTGTTCTACTTCCTGAGCAGCATTGTCAACTTCTCACAGGATCCCGAAGTGCACTTCAAATACATTCAGGCGGCCTGCAAGACTAATCAGATCAAGGAGGTGGAGCGTATTTGCCGCGAATCAAACTGCTACAATCCCGAACGGGTGAAGAACTTCTTGAAGGAGGCCAAGCTGACGGATCAGCTACCATTAATTATTGTTTGTGATCGTTTTGATTTCGTGCACGACTTGGTGCTTTACCTGTATCGTAACAATCTGCAGAAGTATATCGAGATCTATGTGCAGAAAGTTAATCCATCCCGCTTGCCAGTTGTAGTGGGTGGGCTTCTTGATGTTGATTGCAGTGAGGACATAATTAAAAATCTAATTCTCGTTGTCAAGGGACAATTCTCAACCGACGAACTGGTCGAGGAGGTCGAGAAGCGCAACCGTCTCAAGCTCCTCCTTCCCTGGCTGGAGTCCCGAGTTCACGAGGGCTGCGTCGAGCCAGCCACCCACAATGCCTTGGCCAAGATCTACATTGACTCGAACAACAATCCCGAGAGATTTCTTAAGGAGAATCAGTACTACGATAGCCGTGTGGTCGGTCGCTACTGCGAGAAGCGGGATCCCCATTTGGCGTGTGTGGCCTACGAGCGTGGATTGTGCGACCGCGAGCTGATCGCCGTTTGCAACGAGAATTCACTGTTCAAGAGCGAAGCACGCTACTTGGTTGGTCGTCGCGACGCCGAACTCTGGGCCGAGGTCCTTTCGGAGAGCAATCCCTACAAGCGTCAGTTGATCGATCAGGTGGTACAGACCGCTTTGTCCGAGACCCAGGATCCCGATGACATTTCGGTGACGGTCAAGGCATTCATGACCGCCGATTTGCCCAATGAGCTGATCGAACTTCTCGAGAAGATTATTCTCGACTCGTCCGTCTTTAGCGACCATCGCAATCTGCAGAACTTGCTTATTCTCACAGCCATTAAGGCTGATCGCACACGAGTCATGGACTACATCAACCGGCTGGAGAACTACGATGCACCGGACATTGCGAACATTGCGATTAGTAATCAGTTGTACGAAGAAGCCTTCGCCATCTTCAAGAAGTTCGATGTGAACACATCGGCCATTCAAGTGCTCATCGATCAAGTGAACAACCTGGAGCGGGCTAACGAGTTCGCCGAGCGGTGCAATGAGCCGGCCGTTTGGTCGCAGCTGGCCAAGGCCCAACTGCAGCAGGGTCTGGTCAAGGAGGCTATCGATTCGTACATCAAGGCTGATGATCCGAGCGCCTACGTCGATGTCGTCGATGTGGCCAGCAAGGTGGAGTCTTGGGATGACCTCGTTCGCTATCTGCAAATGGCACGCAAGAAGGCACGCGAATCTTACATCGAGAGCGAATTGATCTATGCCTATGCGCGCACTGGACGTCTGGCCGATCTGGAGGAGTTCATTTCGGGTCCCAACCATGCCGATATCCAGAAGATTGGCAACCGTTGCTTCAGCGACGGCATGTACGATGCAGCGAAGCTACTGTATAACAATGTGAGCAACTTTGCCCGTCTAGCCATCACTTTGGTCTACCTGAAGGAGTTCCAAGGGGCCGTGGACTCGGCGCGGAAAGCCAACTCAACGCGCACATGGAAGGAGGTGTGCTTCGCCTGCGTGGACGCCGAGGAGTTTAGGCTAGCCCAGATGTGTGGCCTGCACATTGTGGTGCATGCCGATGAGCTGGAGGATCTGATTAACTACTATCAGAACCGGGGATACTTCGATGAATTGATTGCGCTGCTCGAGTCGGCTTTGGGGCTGGAACGTGCGCACATGGGCATGTTCACCGAATTAGCTATACTTTATTCAAAATTCAAACCTTCCAAAATGCGCGAACACTTGGAGCTGTTCTGGTCTCGCGTTAACATTCCAAAAGTTCTGCGTGCCGCTGAATCGGCTCATTTGTGGTCGGAGCTGGTGTTCCTGTACGATAAGTACGAGGAGTACGACAACGCCGTCCTGGCCATGATGGCTCATCCCACGGAGGCGTGGCGCGAGGGGCACTTCAAGGACATTATCACCAAGGTGGCCAACATTGAGCTGTACTACAAGGCCATCGAATTCTATTTGGACTTCAAGCCGCTGCTGTTGAACGACATGCTGCTCGTGCTGGCGCCCAGGATGGATCACACTCGTGCTGTTAGTTACTTCTCCAAAACCGGCTATTTGCCACTCGTCAAGCCTTATCTGCGTTCAGTCCAATCTCTCAATAACAAGGCAATCAACGAAGCCCTGAACGGACTCTTAATCGACGAGGAGGACTACCAGGGTCTGCGCAATTCGATCGATGGATTTGACAACTTTGACAACATTGCGTTGGCACAGAAACTCGAAAAGCACGAACTTACCGAATTCCGTAGGATTGCCGCCTACTTGTACAAGGGTGAGTTAACCATATGCACTTAACCATATTTGCAATTTTCAACTTATACAATATATTCGCATTGCAATTTCAGGAAATAACCGCTGGAAACAGAGCGTTGAGCTCTGCAAAAAGGACAAACTCTACAAGGATGCTATGGAATACGCCGCCGAATCTTGCAAGCAAGATATTGCCGAGGAGTTGTTGGGTTGGTTCCTAGAACGTGACGCTTACGATTGTTTTGCAGCTTGTCTTTATCAGGTGGGTAGCAGAGTAATAATGAATGTTAATTGGATTTTTGATTTTATTAATATGTATGTGTGAATTTGCAGTGTTACGACTTGCTGCGCCCTGATGTTATCTTGGAGTTGGCCTGGAAACACAAAATCGTTGACTTCGCCATGCCCTATTTGATTCAGGTACATCCATTTGGTTGCATAGCTACTGATGGCATACTAATTTGGTGTACGCTTTTCAGGTTCTGCGTGAATACACAACAAAGGTGGACAAACTGGAGTTGAACGAGGCTCAGCGCGAGAAGGAGGACGATTCCACTGAGCACAAAAACATTATTCAGATGGAGCCGCAACTGATGATCACCGCTGGCCCGGCAATGGGCATTCCTCCACAATATGCACAGAATTATCCACCCGGTGCAGCAACGGTAACGGCGGCAGGCGGACGCAACATGGGCTATCCCTACTTGTAGGACGTGCGCCCGATGATGAGAGCATCAAAACAACTTTAAAAACAAATGTATCAGCATTAAAGGAATACCAATAAAATAAGAAAAATAATCTATTAATTGCATGTGCGCCAAAAATTACCAAAACGAAACAACACAGTAAACATAACTTCGAACATCATTAAATTAAAGCAATGCAATTAACAATCCAATTTTTGGTTTGTTTGTAGACAGTTAAAAATTGATTATATGTTTTGATAATTACAGCACTCTTTATTCAAATATAACAGAATATATTACTTTTTATCATAATTAACTATGTTATTGTCAGTCGGTTAAAGTATTGAGGGTGTCGAAAGGTTGGTTTTTTATTATTTTCAGTAAGTTAATTCGAAAACCAAATTGAATTTCGCTTTAGGACTGAAGCATAGGGCATTTGGGAAAGATAATTTTCTCGAAGGTTTCGTGGAGTTACTAAAACTGAAGGAAATTTACAAAATAGCTCGACCATTTACTGTTTGTCATTTTTATAAAACGTTAAAAGCGCTTTGTCTTACTAAAAAAAAACTGGTTTTTGCGTTTTTTTTTAGTCAATTTGTTTGTTTTTCGTGTGATTGATTGTAAAACCGTTAACCGTTTTAGATGTACAATATGGTAAAGTTTCCGTTGTTTTTGAGATGTTTTTTAAAAACGGTTTGATATCTATTCAATGTACGCATAAACTCTGTTCTCCGCATAAACGAAGCTGTTTGTGAAATGCTGCATGGTGTGAACTGGAAATTTTGCCTCACAAGCACGATTGATGGGTGTGCAGTTGATTGATTCATCGTTTTGTTTTAGTTTGGGTCCCAAAAAGGAAGTTGGAAGCTTTCTCCAATCGAGAATTGAAGCTTTTCAGCTGGCCAATATGACGAAAGTAAACATTGTATGTATGTATGTTGTCTTTGCTTCGATTTGAAACCAGTTTTCCTGAACGCAAATTCATCCATTATCTCCAAAAGGTTGCGTGTCAAGGTTTTCTATAATACCATCTGCCCCTTTTGCACGATATTATATGGTAGGCATATAGATACAAAAATCCAAGTACAAATTTTAAAACCAATCATTCTTGCTGCTTTTCCAGAATTCTTCGAATTTTGTGTCCATGACAGGAAAATGATTTGTTTTGTAAAATAATTGCATCTCTGATTGAAATTATATTGCTGAATTTAACTTATTCGGCTGCTACAATTTTGAAATCAAAGACTTTCGGTTAAATTTGAATTTATTATATTTACTCTCCACCTATATTTGCCAACCATATTCATTAGTGATCTTTAATAATAATATTTTTAAGTCTACAGCTTTAAAATATTTTTGTTGCTGGTTTTCTTAGCTCTCGAAATAAAATTCAACGTTCATTGTTGTGGAACTTTTTAGTATGCAATCATGTTATTCTTTTCACATTAACTTATCTTATCTACGAACAAAAAATCAAAAAATGCGTATTTGCTGTAGTCGTATATACTTTAGAGCATAAATATGTTATATTATTTGGTAAATATATATATATATATTTATATATATATATATATATATATATATATATGTATATATAATCGTATTATTACTAATTAGATAATTTTAATTAGGCTGTTTTACATTCAGAATACATTTTAGTTATCTTTACCTCTTTACTTCGATCGGAAAATAAATCGGTATGCTATTTCTTCTGCATTTATGTATAATTTCTTACAGTTTTGGACATTTGATGTGTTCGAGCTTGTCTTCGGTGGATGCAGAAATGGCTAATTACATACCAGTTGTATTCATATCATAATATATAAGCATTTTTAATACTAATGAATTTAAATCAGTAATCAATAATTTAATTAACGGTGGATCATTCGACACATGCTTAATTCAATTACTTACATATCCATTTTTGCCACTACGAATACGAATGGATAGACAAAAACCATCGCGTAACACACAAGATCCTCCTACGCTCCCTCGCTCCTTGGCCCTCCTCATCTCTCACCTCTCACCTCTCACCACTCGCGCTTCCACGACAGGATTTCGAAATCAATGAACAAATTTTGAATTTCACTTTCAGCTCCTCGCCAGCCAGGTGCTCGATGTCACCTTATCGCACCTTAGCTCCATATCAGCGCTCTCACTCCAGCCAGCAATCTAAACTAGTTGACAACTTGGCCTTCCCTTCGACTGCTCAGCACAGTTGCTAAATGAAGATTAAGCTTGAGAGCTTGAATAAAATAAAACTAACGTATTATTTCTATACAATTTGTAGCCTTACGCAAGGGCTGTTATATAAAAAAAAATGGCTTAATCCTACTTGCACATGACCATGCATATCTAAATGGTAATTCGGAAAACTATATTGTATCTGTTTCTGTTGCGGCGTTCTTTGTTTCAAACATATTCAATATATATATACTCTTAGTTTGCTACTTTTTAAAATCGGCGCAGGACGACTCCTTCATGCATTATTTTTTTGTTTGTTTTGCGTTTTTAGGATTTTGTAAAGTTTTCATAAAAAAAATTATACACAAAAAATATGTTTTAAGTAACTTTGAGATCATTTAAATGTATTTTTTTTATGTTTTTTTTTTTTATGTATTATAGTACAATTTTACAGAAAGCACTCTATGCTGAACTAAAGTCGGTTGTTTGAGTCTTTCAAATGATTGTAACATAAAATATGATACACTTTTTATTTTGCACAAATAAAAATCTGATTTCGATACTGAACACCAATCAATCATCTCTTGTTTTGAGGCTCTTCCATGTCCCCTGCCATGTGGTTTTTTTCTTTTCTTATCTTTTTGGGTGGAAAACAAAAAGCTCTGATTGTGTCGTTCCTTGCAATCGTATTTCTAACCCTTAAAATTAGCCTCAACCTTGCTTAAAGGCTGGTGGTATTATATGGCGCTCACGGCTCACGGCCTTTGTTACTGATTCCATCGGCGTTGGGTCCTCGACGTGGATCCTCCGCCGCGGTCACACTGACCTCTCGAAGCATCCGAAACTCTGGCGGATCTTCAAGATCCGTCTTGGATTCACCGACCAATGCCGCTTCTTTTTCGCCAATACTGCTGAGATTTAGAGCAGCCGCGGAGCGTCTGTCAGTTTCTGAATATTCATGAGCGGACAACTTCAGGAACTGCTCATAGCCCGTGTTCCCCAGTTGCTTCTGCTGTTCCTGGTCCAGTTCCAGTTCCAGTTCCTGTTCCTGGTCGTGTTCGTGTTCGTGTTGCTCAGCCTCGAATGGTTGTGGTTGCTTGTTGCCGATACATAGATTATACGGTGGCAGGACTGTCACTGTACGGTCCTCATAGGCGGTATGTTGCTGCTGGAGTGTTGGCTCTTGTACGTTGGGAGCAATGCTTGTTTCGGAGTCTAATTGATAACTGGTATTCCCTTGTGACTGTGTATAAATAACCTCCTCCACTTGAAGTGCTGTCAAGGCATCGATATCCGTATGATGTTGCGGTGAGGTGAGTGATTGCTTTATAATTGTGCCGCCAGCAACGGATAGGTTCCTGGTTTTCATATTGCTGTCGCCACATTTTAGTGCGATGGTGTTGCTATTGCTGCTGCCGATGTTGCTGATGTTGCTGATGTTGCCGATGTTGCTGGCGTTGCTGATACTGTTGATACTGCTGATACTGCTGATACTGCTGATGATGTTGCTTCTGGCACTCTTGGTGTTGGATATTGTGTTGGCAATTTCATTACTCGTCTTATTATCGCAATTCTTAGCCGTATTGATGATACTATTATTGTTGATGCTGCTGCTGCTGTTGTTGTTGTCGCTATATTTGTGAACTTGTGTGTTGATGATGGGATTCGCAGACAGGTTGGGTTCTGCTCCATGCAGCTTTTGCTATTCCTTAATTAGACGGTATATGTGGTGGGTGGTGCCGCTGTTCTGGGCCGCCACCTCAAACACATAAGCTATGCACAACAGTGTCTCCTGCGTCTCGCGGGCCCTCATTACCTAAAATAAATTCATATATACGTGTCATTATGCGTATGTCAACCATTATGGGCCCAAGATCAAACTTACTTGCAATATTGTAAAGTTTTCCAGCACACTGTTCATCATATAGCGTTCCGGTAGGTTCTTCAGCTTCTGAATAAAGTTAATCATGTACTCGCACATGGGGGAGCGTTGGATGCGATAGACGTAGCGATTGTTCTCCAGTCGGGAGTACTCGCTTTCCACCTTCTCCACCACCTGCTTGCCAAAGGAGCAAACGATTGTGGAGCACACGAGCACGACATTCTCGTTGCTTTCGTATCTGCGGATGGAACGAGTCGCCATTTAAATCATTTTGTATTTTAGATTGTTTTTCATCAGATCACTCTAACTACACACATATATAATCTAGGATGATCATCCAAATGCATCGAATACTTACTGGCTGGTTACGCCATAGAAATCACCCGTTTCGCTGCCGGTTGTAAGATCGGTGTTCAGGTCCGCCCAGCATTTAACTAGGTAAAACGCATTCTGTGGACCCTTTTCGTAGAGATCTTTGAGTCCCCCAGATTTCTCCGGAAACTTGTCGAATATTTGCCGTATATCAACAGTCTGCGATGGGAAAGAAGAGTAAATAATATATTGCAGAACTACAATTTATTTGCCATGGCGTAGTACTCACCTCAAGCAATGGATCGGAAAAGGATGGCTTGCCGCCAAGTTGAACGAATAGATGCCGGTGATACTGTGGATATCGGAGATGGGGATTTATTAATAACACATTTTCGTTTGATTGATGGTGCACAGTGCAGCGCACAAGGGGATGGTGGCTTGGTAGCTTTTGGGGGAAAAGGGAGACGGTTCGTACGTACAATTTCATCTCTCTGGATTTCCATGAACGCCGTAAACTCGAGTAGGCGGAATTTGTGCGTGGCAATGGCTCGTCCTTCCCAGGGCAATTGTGAGGGCGGAATTCCAGTTTCGTCCCCGGAAACCGCAGTCGACGTTTTGCCAGCTGGATACGGCGGCTGGGGGAAGGGCTTGATGCTGTAATCATAGAAACTATTGGTCAATGCAAATGCGTTGTATAGCTAGCTCATAAAGTAGACGACGAGATGCCAACTTACTCTTGGGACGTGCTTGGCTGTAGTCCAGGTTGCCAGAATTGCTGTTGGGAAAAGTGCAAATATGCAAGTGATCAAAATCAGTTTCATACTCGTATCGATCGAATGGTTAGGCTAGCTTTCAAACTAAGACCCATCGGTGTCAGTAGATGATGTACAAGAGTGGTTAGACATATGGTGAGAGGTGATTTGTTAATCAACTGTTCACTAACCAACTGATTGTATCACTTAACTAAGGTTACCCAGCGAGTATGTTGTTACATACGATAGTACACACACAGATCTATAGCGAACTTTGAATTTAGTTTTCTTTTTTTTTTTTTTTTTTTTGGCTAAGCTACTTTTTTTTTCTTCGCATAGCAAGTCAAAAGCAAGGAGTCTATTTCAAATGAGCAAGCGAGCGCATTAGGGTTTTGGCGTAGCAGTACGAAGGGGGCATCTCATTTAGGCCATGATGGGCAATTTTGATGTTCGAGTGGGTTGGCGGGTGATTGGATTGGGGAGCTCGATGGCATGGCTAGCTAGAGATGAAAACAGGAGGAGGAAAGGAGTATGACGGTGCTGGGTTGTTTGAGATGAAAAGTGGAGTTCCTCGTCGAGGGCAGCAAGTTGGTTATATACACGGGTGCGATAGATCGAAAATCCCTTCAACAAAGTGTCCAAAAGTATGCTACAGAATATCTCGGCTATGCCATATTCTTCGTTGCGTACTTACGGACACCCAAAAGCCTACGAGGATTCGAAATCTCATTCAAAGAGGTGGCTACGTTAGTGGTCCTAAGATGATACACTTTTAAAGACCTTCCTATGAGGTTTAAAGCCCCTGAAGATGCAAGAGGTCTTTAAAAGTGAGCTTCGTTAATATAGAGTAGAAACAAACATCTTATTGTAAGGAATCAAACCTCTTTGGATCCGAAATCTCTTGAAACGAGGTGTTCCCAAAAGCGAGCTACTTTAGACTTGGATGATGACACATCATCGAACAGCACAATAATCTAAGACACCTCTTTGAGCGATTTCAAATCTGTTGAGACTGGAGAAGCTGGGTCAGAGGTTCCTTCGGCCATTGATGTTTTTTTTTTTTTTTTTTTTTTTGGGTGAGCACACAAAACAGAAAGCTAAACAAGACAATTGCAAATCCTAAATGAGCATTGCGGATTATGGCAGTGATGATGGTGGTCGGTGGTGGAGCTACAATGATTCTCTTGTGCAGTTGTTTTTTTTTCTTTTTTTTTTTTTTCTTTTTTCGATGCAACAGTAGGCGCGCAGTAGCTTGGTAAATGAGTTGCGTGTGTTTCAGTTTCTGCTTTTTGCTTTTCGCTTTTTCGGCTTTTCGGTTTTTGTTTTGGATCGCGGTATGACAGCATACGGAGTGATTTGCACAAGGCGGTGGAAATCGAGAGGTGGAAATCGAGAGTTGGTTATAATAACGTTAACGTTAGCTTACGCCAGAATACAACGGCGGATGGGGCAGCGGCGGCGGAGGAGGTGGTGGCGCTGGCGGTGCTGGCGACGCCTCACTAGTGCCGCCGCCAGTACCCAGAGCCACTGGATCGTTGTCCGTATGGTTTGCCCGCTGCTGCTGCTGCTGCTGCTGCTGCTGCAGTTGCTGTTGTTGCTGCTGCTGTTGCTGCTGTAGATGGTATACCGCTGCAACGGCTGCCGCATGCTGGTGATGGTGTGGATGCATATGACTATGCGGTAGGTGCGTCAAATTGGGATGGGAATGGTGGTGGTGGTGGTGGTGGTGGTGGGCGTGGGCTGGGTGGTGGTAGTGGTGCTGTTGCTGCTGTATCTGTTGCTGTTGTTGCTGCCGTGGTGATGCAGAGGACGACGACGTCGACGTGGTAGACGGTATAGCCGGCGGTCCGGGGACCAACGCGGCTGAAGGGACATGGCTGCCTATTGCTGCTGCTGCCGCTGCTGCTGCTGCTGCGGCTGCTGCGCCTGCTGCAGCAGCTGCTGCCGCTGCCGCCGACGAGTGTCTATGGTGGGTGGGGGGTGGTGGGAGACTGAGATTGAGATGCCTTGTGGTGTGGTGGACGCCGCCACCACCACCACCTGCTGCCGATAATGCCGAGGCAGCCAATGCCAGATTGTTGGCCGCTTGGGCGGACACGATTTGCGAACTGGTCATTGTGCTCATGACCTGCAACGCTTGTTCTTTCTCATTTAATAAATGCAAAGACACACCATTGGTTTCCTGCAAAAGAGTTTCAGTTGGTCGGAGGGTGTTCATATACGATATACGATATGGTGTTCACAGTCGGTTTGTGCTTGTGATTGCGATTGGATCGCTGGTGCAGTTAGCTGCAACATTTGCATGCTGTTTATTGCCACTAAGTGCGCATCACATCATCGCATTAACCAAGTTTGAATCGGTTGACCCTTCTGCAGTTTGCACGACCGGGAGTTCCCTAATGCTCGAATTCAATTCTTTGGGGGGATGTTAAGATGAGATGGGTGTTGCGATTTCCATCTGACACATTTGCAGCTCAACTGACAAGTCTTCCTTGCTTTTCATGCTCATCCAACCCAAGGATCTAACCCTAGAGCCCTACAATCCCAACTACACTGTTAGAAAATCCCCACAGGCCACTCACCACTTTGATTTTCGCCTGGATCTCGCGGAGCTTGCGGCGAGCCAGCACTTGGATGTGCGAACTGACTTGCTTCCTGGTTCTCGTCTTGCCTGTGCGCAGTTT
Organism: Drosophila simulans; assembly: GCF_016746395.2. Classification (NCBI taxonomy): domain Eukaryota; kingdom Metazoa; phylum Arthropoda; class Insecta; order Diptera; family Drosophilidae; genus Drosophila; species Drosophila simulans. The sequence goes on along the minus strand of NC_052525.2, from coordinate 15,287,370 downwards.
TATATATCGTGCGATTAGCTCGTTGCGACCTGCATTATAAAAGGATCAAGATTAAATAAGTTGAATTAATACATAGCGAATATTGCATTGTTAGTGTTACAGAAGCTAGTGAAGAATGGATATATTTTGATGGAAGCACTTTCAAAATAACATTAACAGATAGTTTCCTCTGCAATGCTATAATTCCCAATGGTTTCTAGCTGCTATATGTCAGTATTCGTATGCAGAAGTATGGGTTTCCAACTGGAGTTAGATTCCTTTGCACTTACCATACATTTTACCCTCGTCGGATAAAATGATTTTTCTACGTCCGCACGGCGGATATATAGATAAAGCCTCTTGAAAGCTCTGCTCGATATCTGGGCTCCATACACCTTCGGCATCAGCGGATGACAAGTCCTTTTCGTCCTGGAATATTTTCGAAAAATTTGTTTGCATTCAAGAGATGATAAATAGATTTGCCAGATCTTTGGCGAACAGTGCTATGTTCTTTGTTTACACAACAAGGTACTTTAAGTTTATAGTTCACCATAAACATTGCCAAAAAACTACATTTCTCAATCAGAAACAAGAAAACATTTGATTCGATTTTGGGTAAACACTTTGTTCAAAATATTCCAAAATGCAAACTTACATCGCTCATATCACCAACATCCAGGTTTTTGCTATCCACCATGCTGCCATTTGTGTCTGCCGATCCAAGTGCGCCTGGAGGACCGGCATTCACTGGTGTCCACGGTGATGGTATGGTGCCGGGTCCAACTGAAAACATTATGAAAAATTAAATAAAATATTTACTGTACCTATGATAGAAATGCCAAAGCACACAGCTATGAATGAAAGTGTGACCTTAGAATAAAAAAAAAAACATCGTATACATGATTGTAATTTGAAATACTATCGGAAATATCCTAGAAGGATCTCGGATCTTTAATGCCAAAATTCAAATGGGAATATTCGCCAACCATCTTGCAAATAATGAATAACTACTCCCAACCTTATGAAACAGTTGAAATAATTCAATCATAAATCGGATCGAGGCTTTCGCCACACATTAAAAGTAAGATTTCCCAACTTCTCTGCCCATTGGAAAGGAAACCCATTTGGCGATTGCCTCCGCGCCCACGAGCAAATTAAAATTCTTTTCAAATGAATATAAACTTAAATAGTTTCAACACACCATTGTTTACATTTTCGTAGTGAATATTTGGAAAGGGTTGAACGGCATTAAGCAGTGCGGATTGGATTCGAACATCCCCGGTGGACGGTGGACTCGATGAAAAATATTTGGCGCAGCTAAGGGATGGTGTATTCGCATAGGGTATTCGAGGGTATGCTCTGTTTGTCGAACACCATGTAACAGGTAGAGAGGAAAGACTCAATTATTACTAGGCAAGCCAGACTGCAATGGTTTTTCAATTCGAAAAAAGTATTTTCCAATTGAAAATAGTATTGTAGTGTTGACAAACATTACGTTTGCGTGTGTGCAACACTCTTTGAACAAGGTAATGAGTATTCTAAGAGTCGAGAGACTCCTTTTCTTCGACGATTTTAATTAAATGTTCAACGCTTTAGCATTATTGAAACTCGAATGACAAGAAAACCAATAAGATCTAGGCATAATTGTATATTTTCAAAAGAATCAAAGAATTTACATATATCCCACTGAATTGAGCATCAGATGCCAATCCACTCACCGGATAACTCCTTGAATTCCTCGAGGGAATCTAAATGATTTGAGAAGGGCGCCACTGTAAAGCCGATATCGCTTGCTGATATTCCAAAATAAGATTCAAAAAACGCTAATGGGCTCTTTTTCGAACACGAACAAAATCTCGCTTCAGTTAAACATATCACCGCTGAGCGTACGAGTCTATATACACATCTATCGAATCATTATAATTTCAATTATTTTGTAATTTATTTTTGTTTTGTGTTCGACTTGCTTCTTCCACACAGCGTGAAAAAAAAAACAATCCCGGACGGCAGCAGCAAAGAAACAAAAACTAAAATGCGTCTGGTTAAGAGAAACGCGCACGTCAAACTGAAATGTGCCGTATAGTTTCCACATATTTCTATTCTTTGTTTTGGCCGGTTCCTTTTCTGCCCCTGGTGTTTCGCCCATATAAACCTATAGGGATGGTTGCTCTAGGCATTCGTGTTCGTGAGGCAGCGGATAGAATGCAGTGTGGCACATACCCTCGCAGCGTACTATTGATAGAATAGAACAGAATGGAAGTAGAAGCCTTCAAATAGCCAGCCTGCAGTGTGGGGCGTCAAGTGAGAGTCTGAGTTCGCAGGGGTATGATATGGTATGGCATGGTATGGTATGGTATCGTCTATAGTCTATAGTCTAGCATAGGTAAAGGTGTGCTACGGAACTTCAGACAGGGGGCGAGTCAGCACAATCAAGGATCAGAGGCATGGTATGCTATGGTATCATATATCGTATGATAAGGAATAGAATGTTATAGTGCAAGATATGGCATATAGGGTATAGTGGTTTGTAGTCAGCTATTCAGTTTGGAATAGTAGCTTATAGGTTATGTTATAGTGCAAGGTATAGTACCCATAATAGTAGTTTGTAGTCAGCTATTCAGTTTGGAATAGTAGCTTATAGGTTATGTTATAGTGCAAGGTATGGGTACTATACCCTATAATAGTAGTTTGTAGTCAGCTATTCAGTTTGGAATAGTAGCTTATAGGTTATGTTATAGTGGAGTAAGGAATGGTATAGTTCTGTATAGTTAATCTGCTATAGTAAGTAGAAACAGGGCTCAGTACGGTTCAGTTTAATAAAGTATGATATATATGGGCGTAGTTAATCATAGAATGGTGTTGTAAGGAAGCTTAGCGAACGCAGTTCACCAGAATCAAGAGCAAGTTCAATCTATCCTAGGCACAATACCAGAAATTCCCGAAACGGAAACGACTGTATGGCTATCAAAAAAGTAGAATGCATATTGCACAGCTTGGAAATGCATGGCGCAGTGCAGGGGTTGGGATCGTTTTAGGGGGTGAATGTGCCATTTTTCATAATCTCGTAAGCACTCCACGCACACTCACACACACACTCACACACACACTCTCACACACACACACGCACAAAAGGACGAAAAGGAGCGCAATGAAACGGACAAAATAGCTGAACCGTGCATTAATATTATCACATGGCATTTCAGAATTTCTGAATTCAAACAGCCAGCGGTTCAGTTCGGGATAATTTCCAATTAGAAAAACTAGAAACAGACTTTCGTACGCTTGAACTCAATTTCCGCCTCGAAAACTCAACACGCAGCTGCTCGTTCAGTTCAGTTCAGTTCAGTTCTGTTCTGTTCTGTTCGGTTTTAATAAGGGAATGTGTGTTCTTTTTCCTGCCTTTTCCATTCCTACCCTTAGAAGCCGCAATTTTGTTGTGCGGCAATTGGAATTTATGGTATGCATTCTGCTTTTTCATTTTCTTTATGTATGCCCCGTCGCATACACATACATAATGTACACACATACATACATACATATACAAACGAAGAATGTGCCTGGATGGGATGGCAAGGAGCTCGGCGATGACGTACTTAGCGCACTCAGGATCAAAGTTGGGATCCGCAATCCCTATACACAGACAAAATCATTTTGACCTTAAGCAGATACCATAACAGGTAAAAATTATTGTTCATATCTTTTCAGTGACAAATAACATAAAAGGACAGCAGTGCAATGCATTACCAAATTATTGACAATATGTTTAGTATAGCACAATCCTTTGATTTTCTCAAAAGGATCATCTTTGGCTACAGATCAATGTATTGTACACATGATGTAGAGATGATTTTTTAGATCTTCAAATTATTCCGAAGTCGATAGGTTTATAGGAAATTAAGTAGGCAATTCTAACTCTATAAAGTGTACATATATATATCTAATCAGCATCACGATCTGTAAACTTTAATTATTCACATATTTATTATATAACCTAAACTCCCTTAAGCGCAACACTGTACACGTATTACATCACTTCATATTAATGCATTGATTATTCATAGGGCATATAGAGTTCGGTGCGCTGCCCTTTCATAATTTCAACCCCTAAAACAGCGCACTCCCATTTTCTGCTGCCGAAAATCTTTAGAAGTCAGCACAAACGAATTTGCAACCTGGCAAAGGTTAAAATGGAATTTCTGTGAGGTGCAACGACGAAATAATTAATAATACATCTTTTGTCCGCTTAGCTTCTAATGAAATTATGTGAGGCAATGTTAATAATGAACATAAAAGAATAAAGAAATTACGAAATACTTTACTCAGAGCAAGTGTTTAAGAACAGACAGCTAGAAAATGGACGACAAATGTGTGAAGGAAGTGAAAAAGTGGAATAGTTCATTGGATATATTTACGATTTCGAGCGGATATATTAATATTTTAAGCTGAAAAAAGTGAATAAGCTCGACATTTTCCTAAAACCTCTGTAGTGTATTAAATAAGATCAAATATTGTTGGAAAATTACCTACGTTTAATTTAACATACGAAATTTGAGGCAGAAAACCATAATTGAGTATAGAATTCATAATAAGATATATGTTTTTTTAAATTTATAATTCATCGATATGCTGGAAACACCATTATTGAGTAAGTAACGCAGCAGTCATAAGAACGATCGGTCAACTAAATGGCCCGAGCTTGCTGTTTTTTTTTTTAAGTAACTGCGATTAACTTTATCACAATCGGATATGTTTTCGTTGCTCTTAAAGATATTCGCCAATGACTCATGACATACTCATTTCGTAGGCTACTGAAACCCATAGCTGTGATAGCAACTGGTCAAATACCAACGTGAGTAATACATTTTGGTTGTAACTTCTAGAGTATATGGTGTTCGGCTTGTCCAAGCTGACTTCTTCATTGTTTTCACTTCATTTTTATCACTTATCAATGGTTGCGTTGTTTGGAGAAAGGTATATTATTGTAAATATTTACAGCCCATTTAGAAATTCATTGTGTAGAATGCGATTCAGAAGTACAAATATTAAGTGAATTAGTTTTGTTTGAAATTTTTTGTTTAAAACCGACAAGTTGTGAGTACGGCAAACGATAGCCACAAGTGTAGGAAATCTTTTTCCGGTTATTTTCAACAATTCCAATAGGATATTCAGCTATTCGATCAGTCTTCGTTGCCCACTATTGCCAGTAAAGTAATAAAAATAAAAGTATATGTCCATATGTATCTATTCTTAATGTGTATCTATGTGTATGTGAACAGCAGACAAGTTGATGGCTCTTAAACTGAGGTAATAAATATATCGTAAAACAGCAGATCGCGTGGACATGTCAACATATTTCGCCAAAATCCAGATCGACAAAATCCGTATGTATATGTATGATTTTTTTTTTTTTGTGCTGCGAATTGTCTCCCACACTGCATTTACAAGCTTCTGGCCAAAAATATGATTATGCAATGCTGTGCAAAATGAACAACACATGCGAGAAAAGCTCTTTTCGAAATCCGCTCGGTTGGCAAAATATTTTCGAGCTCCCCCCTTATAACTTATAAGAACCATTGTGTTATCTTAAACCTGACTAATCCATTGAATTATTCATCTTGGCAATCGAAAGTTGGTGGCGGCGGCTTGCCCTCTCTTTTCGGATTTAGAACGCTTAGATTTAGATTTGGGTATGTATGTTATGTATGTATGTATGGTGTATGTGTACGATATGTATGAGATATGTGCAGATGGGTGGAGAGTTTACACTATAGCGGTGGAGAGAAGGTGCCCTGCAGTTCAGGTCTCCGTTTTCGGGTGACTTTCTCAAATGAAAACCCGCCATGCATGTGCATGTGCTTTGCATTGAGAACCCACGAGGAAAGTCACCAAAGAAAAGCCAGAGATCGACAAACTTTTGGGCGGTGGATGGGGTATGGTGGGTATGGTGGGTGGGGGTGGAGGTGGAGGTGGAGGTGTAGGTTTATGGCACAGCGTTTGGATTTACGAGGTGTGTCTTTGTATGACTGGGTGATTTGGATGGGCAACGGACCTGCCTGTTGTTCTGTCTTCTCGGCAACTTCCAACTCGCTGCAGCTCAGGTTGTTCTGCAATTGCAGCAGCCCGGTGCTGCAAGTGCTCGAGCTGGTGATGTTTTTCATGCAGCCAGCTTTTCTTCTTCGAAGATTTCGTTTAGGGTTCGCTATTCACGAGTGTGCCCGCCCGGAGGAATAGGAATACGACTTCGAGTACGGGAACGAGTACGGAACGAGTGCGGTACGAGTACGGTGCGTTGTCCACTAGTTCACGGAATTAAAAGAAATCTGTTCGCGCTAGAATTAGACTCTGATGTCACCGTCTCCACCAACAACATCAAATGTTGTCGTCGTCTCCGGCTGGTCAAAGGCAAGGCACTCACTCTTGTTATTATTATTCGCTTGTAACAGTAACTGTTTTTCAGCTTTTCAGCTTTTCAGTTTTTCAGGCTCTGCGCTGGGCGTGTTATTATCTATGTCGTTGATAACACGATGGAGCGGTTTGTTAATTTATATTATACATGTGTACAAGTTATGGCAGCGTCTTTGAGCGGGCCCGTTGGCGGGGCGCGGGCGGGGGCGGGGGGTTTGTGCTGACTTTCAAACGAAAAACCGAACAAATGAAACCCTTTCGCTTTGGATTATGTGGCTCATTCGATACTTGTTTTTGCACTACTTTACTTTTCGATTCTACGCGTGCACACACACATGCAAACTCGCAATACTTACTCACATCTGCAATAATTCATGAATTGGTTCGGAGTTCTTAGGAAGTGAGAAAGATCTTTTTCGGATTCCGTTAAAGTTAAACAGGCAACACACACACACACATCTGCATCTTCTCAATCTCACTCTATTCGCGCTCTCCCGCTCTCATCGCTCTCCCGACATATGTACACATATATATATATAACTGTGTATATTGTATGAGCAGCTTTGTACAATATCGTCGTGGTCTTTGTGAAAGTGAGAATGTGTCAGTAAGCCTTTCAGTGGAAATAAGGCGCAGCTGCGGCAATAAGATGAAGAAAGAAGAATGGCCACCGGAGAGCCAACTATTGATGGGATAGGTTTGGTTTAGACTTTTTCCTACACTTCGTTAGTTAATGGAGGAGCTCGTAATTGAGATGGGGCTCCTAGGCGATGACGATTCTGATTCTGATTCTGATTCTAATTCCGATTCTGTTTCTGGTGATGAAGAAGACGAAGACGATGACGATGACGATGGTATCCCGTACATGTGTACTTTCTCATCTGCTTGGGGCCTAAGCAAACAGTCTGTTTTTCTGCACAAGTGCAATTCTAATTGCATGCATGTGTGTGCACATGTGTGTATTCGCGTTTATGGGTGTGCAAAAGCGTACGCACATGTGTGCAAGCACATGTACATCTGTATTTAGATATGTATTTTTATGAAATTTTGATTTTTTTGATTTCTTTTTTCGTTTTTTCTTTTTTTGGTGTGCCACCTAGAGGCATAGGATATTTTGCTTATAAAGCTACACACGTCCATATCTTGCGATGCCCTCCCCTCCCCACACACGCCTACTGTTTATGAGATAGATATAAGAAATAGATAAAACAAAAAGACCAGAGAGAGCGCAAACGAACGAGCGAGCGAGAAGGTGAAACAAAAAAGTGGCCACATCTTAAGATACATTTTCTTTAAATCTTTCCCATACAGATATTACAAACACAAAACAGAACAAAATTAAAAAAAATAAAAATAAAAACAAAAAAAAAGAAGCAGGAAAAAAACCAGAAGAGGCAGCAGAATATCCAAAATTGCAAATGAAAATCGCTTTTAATAATCTTAAAAACCCACGCACACTTTTACAGCCGCTCACGGCTGTACGAAGCAAAAAAAAAAGGGGGGGCGAGGCGTCTGCGGCGGTGGCAACGGCAACGGGGGGGCGCACTCACTATACACCACACACAACAACGAGGCAAACGAAACAACGATGACGACAACGAAAAATCGCGGAAACACTGCGAAAAACGCAACGCGCAGAAGCGAGAGAAACTCATCGACTGAATCCAAATTCGAATCAATACAAAGAACGACGCCGACGTCAGCGTCGATAACACACTATAGCTGGTCGGTCGGGTCTGGTTGATGTTGTTGCCGTTGTTGCTGTTGTTGTTTGGCTGGATTCGTGCCGTTGTTGTTGCCTTGCTTGGCCTGGCTAACTCAACTATAACTCATTCTCTGCAAAATACAGCAAGAGCAGCAGCAGCAGCAGCAGCAACAACAACAATGTGGAGGACTGCCAGCATAACTATAACTGGTGGATCTGGTTGTTTAGTTTCAGTTTCCTAACACAAGTGATGACTACACTGGCCATAACACACACACACACACACACACACACACACACACGCGCGCGCGCGCAGAATACAACCCGATCAAAACCCAGAAAACAGCACTATATCACCTACACAAGTGCATCCCACACACGCACACACGCCCAGAATTGTGGGGCTAGAAGCAGAGCCAGAGCGTGAGAGCGCGAGAGAGAGAGCGACCGAGCGAGCGTCGCTCTGCCAGTTTAAAATACAAACACATACGCATACGCACATGCATATATGTACATTGCTCTGCGCTCTCGCGCTCGCGTTCGCTCTCGCAACGGGTGTGACTAATATCCAACGAACTCGAACTACAACTACATGCCGCTGGCGCCTTACCGCACGATTTCGATTTCGCTCACTTTGCAAGCCTTTTGCTTTTGGCTTTCGGGTGCCATAACTCTGGCCACAATTTTGCAACGGAAGTCAGGTCCTTTATCAGATCGATGGATCTGTGTGGTGACTGTGACCTCCAGCTAGCACACTGAGCGAAGGATCAAGCGATGAGAAAGAGTACCGATATTTGCTTAGGATTTAAGTTTAAGGCGCCTTCATTAATACGCCAATGCCAATTCCACTTAGCACTTTCAAAAACTCTGTTTTCGAGACACAGCAATTACTGTATAAATACATTTTTCGCCTGATTAATTATAAACGCGTCAATCTGCATGAGATATACACATAGAAAACGTTAGAACAAACTATACAGACATGCCACTTCAAAAATCCCTAGCGATTTGAATTCGCGGAAAGGGCTATTTTTAAAATAATATAAACGGTTCTATTGCGAAAGCTTGGCACAATTTGACCGCGACGTTGCAGAGGAGAGAGCAACAAGATTTCTGAAATATCGATATCAAGAGTCCGTGTGAAAACGATATTATTATTTTAAAATCCATAGTTCCAAGTTAGTTTGAACCAAAAACCGATTTGCGCCTGCGTGCAGACAAAAGTTTTGCGTCCCTTTTCCTATTCCAATAAGTTGAATTTGTTAAACATAAATAAAGCACTTTTGCACGAAATTCGAAACACAAATTAATAAATCAGCTAGTTGGGATAACGTAAATATAAAATTCAAAAGTGCAGTTAGCTTCCTCGGAAATTCACATATATTAATTGGATTGACATTTTAGTGACCTTAGTTGGCGAACGAAGTGAGTGAATCACGTCCTTTAACTTCGCGATCCGGGAAAAACATCTCGGAGTTTGGATCGTTCTCATCGACCAACTGTCGCATCATCCAGAGCCGCTCCTCCTCGCTATCCTCCGATTTGTTTTGAATCTTGGATCCCTGGAAGCCGAGAAAGGATTCCGGCTCCATGCTGACATATCTGCTGACCGGTGGCGATAGCTCCCATCGATTTTGCCCATGTTTCTGCTCGAGCTCATCCTCGTTCTCCTGCTCATCCACCATTAAGTGGGTGCCCAAGTATGCCCGTTGCAGAGGTATGATCGGTACAACCGCCTCGAAGGACATCAGTTCGCAGAAGATGGCTTGCTCCACGGTCCCGAACGAGGAGAGCACATGGTCGACGTAGTTGCGGTTCAATCCCCTGTAGACCTGCGGCCACGTGGGTATCGATAGGATGCTCCACAGCTGCAGGGCCACGCGACTCAATGGACCGCTGCGTGTCTTCTGCAGGTGGTCAATGATTTCCAGCATCATGTAGTCCTGCCTATAACTGTCCATTATCTTGCCCTGCTCACACTGCATCGGCGAGAAGGGAGAATTCAGCGATAACTGGGCCGCACCCCACAGATACGGCAGAAAGTAGTAGTCTTCGATGGTGCACGCCGGATCCTTGGCAATGGTCAGTCCATAGGTGCTGATCAGGCGCCTCACCACATTCACATAGCGATTGAAGAGCATCAGTGCAGCGGCCACCGTATCCTTGGCCAGCAGGATACCGGCGCGAAATAGGCCGCAGAGAAAGAAGAGGAACATCAACTCGTTGGCGGGTCCAAAATCCAGGGTGTTCGCATTCCCAAACGAGCGGCGAAGGTACTGTCCCAGTTCGTTGATGTGCTTGCAGTTCACATTGATGGCCTCGTCCAGCTTGCTGAACACATGCTGGTACATCTGCCGCATCCAAGTGCGATAGGCCTTGCTTCTAACCTGGCCGAACGGTAACGCCAGATTCGAGTCCTCCATCTTCGGTGTATGCTCCACGATCAGCTGCTCCAGTCCATCGAATATCTCGCCCAATCGACGCATCTGCTCCGTCACCGGAAAGGCCTGCGTCAAACGATGGCCCTGGATGGCCTTGCTGGTGTTGCTAATGTAAGCAATGATATCGTAATAGGCCTGCGAGCGAACCCAGCGGTCCAGATCCTCCAGGCTGCGAACCTGCTTCACTGGCCCGTTCTGCATGAACGCCGATGCCCGGAGCAATTGGACGGTGGGATCGGTCACATCGTAGCCCAGTTTGGTGCTCATTATGGCTTCAAATCGATGACTTTTTGTGTATTTTCGTGTCGAAAAAAAAAATGAACGTATATGGGTTGAATGCTTTCGAATCAATCGCCAGAACCTACTGTATTCAAACAAGTGCTTGATAACCATTTCCTCTATAATTGTCAGCAATCGTTTGGGTATCTATCAGATATCTCTTCTTTATGTAGGTAACCGCTTTTAGTTAACCGATTTGCTATTATCACACCCTTTATGCTATTATCGAATAATAATTGCAATCTCATTTGTATTTGTTATGATGACATAACATATATTTAACCAATTTGCTTTTATCACATTTTTACGGTATAGAAAAAAATTAAATCGAATGCGAAGTTTCATTTTAATTACTTACTTATATAAAACACAGTTTTCAATTTTAAGTGACCATATTGTTTCTCCATAAACGTACATAAAGAAACTATTTTTGGGATAACTTACAACAGGCAAATGTTTAATGAATTTGCTAAACTTGATGGTTACCTATCAATAGTTTATTTTTTATCCGATTTTCTTCTAAATTGCATTCAAATGAGGGAATAATCAAACCTGCCAGACCAAAAGTCTACACTTCTTGTGAATTATTTAAAACAACATCTTTAGAGCATATTTATATATTATATATATACAGTATGTCAAGAAACTGCTTGCACACTGTGTAATATTCAACTTATTACACAGTGTGTAAGCAGTTTCTTGACATACTGTATTTATATTTCAGGCAAAGCCCCATTCTCCCATTCGAGAATAATCAGTTTCCATTGAAACAGGCTTACAGCTGCAATATATATTGTATATTTGTACTATATGCTTAGTTTTCTTGATATTTTCCAATAACAAATGTAATGAAAAGGTGAAAAATAAAAGCGCCAAATGGTACATTACATACGTCAGATGGGCAGGCAGAAAACTGAAAGATCGTAATACAAAAACTATAGTTCGACTTTTAGAAACCAAATCTTTTGTAAATGTGCTGTATTTGCCATTTAAAAGACACTGCTTTTTTTTAAGTGTAGGCATGAACACCTCTAAGTTCAAATGAATACATTTTGATAGGTGTGCAATCCACATACATATACCATAAATACCGTAGGCGTATTGCCGAACTTGAACCACCTTCCGATACAGCTTAGTTTTAGAACACAGCATGTGTCACGTTCCGCAGACATGACAAAACGATCATTTTGCAATTGTACGCGATTTACCTTTTCCATATTGGCATACAGTACAAACCGTTAAATGCCACATAACTCGCTTGGTTGTACGTCATTAAAAAATGCACAAACTTTTCCATAGTTATACACACTATCCCCAACTCGACTTCTTCCAGTTAATAATGCAATTCAAATCGAATCCTAATACAATATTTGACTTAATGTTCCTGAACCTGAACCTGAGAGCACTGGAAATGGGCATCTTTAGAATAGTTTCTAAAACGGGAGCAATTAGGAACGTTCCATTTCAGAATTATATAAATAAAGTCTTCGTTCCTCGTCATCACTGAGAAAAATGAAATCAAGCTACACAGAAAATTTTCGTTTTTCAAAGAAAGCACTTGACTTCCGTCTGAAAACTTCGGATGAACCTTATGAAATCTGGTCACATTGAAGAGATGCCACTTGTTTCTCTGTTCATTCCCAGTTCATTTTGAAGCGGATTATGGCCATGGGAAGAAATCAAGACTCAGCCAGTTGAAAAGCCAGTCGATTGTGAACTTCTCGTCTGTATCCTTTGCAAGGATTCTACAAATTGGCCTGTCTCGACATGACTCTGGCCAGTTATTCACCGTTCGCCGCATGGACACACATGTACATACATGTACATATCGCTTATATTTACCCCGAATGCGAGTTTCAAGCAGATCTTTGGTCCCCGGCAAGCGAACCATTTGTCTGTGTAAAAGAAATTCTTTGTGCCATACCAACGAAGATACGAGATACAACAGGAACGGCAACGGCTGAGAAGAATCGACGGACCGGGAACCAAAATAAATGCGCAATGCATACATGGAGCGCACAGCGGAGCGAGACGGCACTACAACGTGACATTCCTTAAATTTTTGTTTGTGTTCAGGGAACATTAAAAAATATTTTTATCTTGTGCAAAACCATGAGGAACCAACTTCTGATGGGAAGAATCCTTTTTTTCCAACTTGCTGCTGCTTGTGTCGCTTTGACGTTGCCGACGCTGCCGGTGCTGCTTGCTTTTCGCTTCTTCCGTCGTCTGCTTTTGTCGCTTTCAAGGGAAGCCGAAGCGAACCAAACCGAATCCACCGAACTTTCTATGGAAGATATGGCAACAAGAAGACGCACAGTGTCCCGCTGGAATGTTTCGAAACTGAAAATACCTCCAGCGAGAAATGTGCCTACGAAATTGATAAAACCCCTTCTACTCCCAGCCACATCATGGTCATCCATCCTCATTGGAAAAAAGCTAGCACGATATTTTTATCGCGGAAGAGCAATGTGTTGTAGGATTTCTGCTATGATATTGTTATTTTCGATTCGATCACATGAATTAAGTTCAGAAACATCAGAAACTGTGCTGGGGAATATGATCGAGCTAAATGTTATGTTTCAGCTAGCAACTATAGTTTTTGGGACTCCATTTTTAAATAGGCGGACAAACTTACGGACATGTCAATTAGATTCTTGACCCTTCTAATTCTAGATCCATGCATTCTGTTTAGCAATCTGTTTCAATATAAAAGGTACTTGTGGCGCAGTTATGGTCTTTTGGAATCCAATTTTGAAATATGCGGACAAACATACGGACAAATTAACTTGATTCGTAAAAAGCGCGAAACTATAAGCAATATATCCAGCCTTTTTTTTCTATATTATTAGAATTTGTTTATTTCTATATTATTTCCAAAAATATGACATGTTTGTGAAACAAAATTCCCAAATTGGCGGACAAACATACGGACAGATCGAGTTGACCCTGTGAACTGAGCGACTTTTCCCATTTTATTGGTGTTTTATCAATGTATTTAACTTAAGTATTGCTACTTTACGTTGCATATTAGGCAATCTACTTGAATATGTGTGTAAATATAATCTTAACAAATCCCAATAGAATTTAATTAAGACTTATTTTATGTTTTTCCAGCGGAAAAAAGACGCAATCCTGCTATGGCAATTTTCTGATCACTTAAAAAATCTTGTTATTTTAAGATTTGGAGAGGCACATATAATGGGATTGTTTGTAGTGGCTAACTAGCTATTTGTTAAAGACCTTTCGTCTTCAAGATTATTGCTTCTTATTTTATTGCAAAATTTTCAGATTTGTTTCCTCTAACCGCACTGCAAAAACTACAATTAATCCCTCAATTATTGTATTAGTCAACATTTTTTCCACCTAATAGAACTTTTTCTTTTTTTCTCAGCGTTCAAAAATCTAAATAGTAGTCTAAATAGTTGAATATTTCGTCATATTTCTAATTCTATGGCTACGACATTAAATAGACTTTCATCATTTGCTTCTAAGAAGAAAAAACGCAAGAATCGCTGACAGTGCAATTAAAATTGAAGATTATTTGAATATTACAAATGCACAATAAATTGTAATACTTCAAAATGAACGAGGCATTAATTAAATTAAACTGTCGTTCGTGTAAGTTGCCGTCGGTAAATTCTAAATATTATCAGCATATCTAATCTTAGTCTTACTTACTTTTGTACAGAAACTTCGAGTAATCACAATCCATATCGCATTGGTGTGAAGCTCCAGGATTAGATGCTACTTAGTGCGGTCGCTCCGATTGGCTAGGATATGGTCTAGATGTGCGGGAAACCGAAAGCTGGAGGAGATCTCTATCTGTGGATGGAGTGCTGTGCGGATTTCGGGTCTTCACAGCACCTTCTTCGGCGAACTTTTCGGATCGCAGAGGTAAACACAAGTGCGGATGTTTATCAGTGAAAAGCGATCCATTTTCAGGACTTAACCGCACTGCACATTTTCCAGAGTCGCGACTTCGATGATATTGTGCGGATTATACGGATTATGTTTATCTTTAGCGATTTACATGACCAATTGTGTCATGAGCCCGGCTTTTTTGTTTTAATTTGCATTTATTTACTCGTCGCATATGTTTCTGTTTCTGTATCGGATCGCAATTGGTCGTTCATTGGCTGGCATTACTGAAACTTAAATCCACTTCCAAATAAGTGTATCGTGCGTTTTTTGTTGTTTTTCCCCTGCAGGTTGAATTATTGTTCTTTTCGGGTTTACTTTCTGGTATTTACACAGTGGTAATGGGAGTCGAGTTTGCACTTGGCCGGTGTTTACCGAATCTGGTCGCTCGAGTCGATTGTTCGGCGGAATCGGAATTGGCTACCATATCTTTGATTTAAAGGCGGTAGTTGGGCTTGTTCTGATATCAGACTGATTCCTTAATAAATGCACTGCAAAAAAAAGGCAACGTAATTATAATAGTAAAGGAGGGGAGCTTGGTTATTATTTGTTTATTTGTATTTATACGTTTCTTTTTTTTTTTTTTTTTGCTGGCCCAACTCGCTTCAGTAGTTTTCCCGAAGACGATGTACGGGTGTTTTTTGTGATTATTTATTTATTTTTTGTTTTTTTTTTGAATGGGGTGCAACAGTTGTGCTGCAATCAGCACAAATAAATCTTTGCGGGTGATTCATAAGCTGTCAAATAAACGCATACAGCACTGCACAGCACAGCAAAAAAAAGTGGAAAAAAAAAAAAAGAAATACAAAAAAATAAAAACACGATGTAGAACAAAATATTGGTATTGGGCAGAATGGCCGAAAAGCGCTCCGAATTACCTGCGCATTAACAATAACGGCGCGAATCGGATAGGGATACTATCCAATCCAACACTATCCAATCCCAATCCACTCCACTCTCTATATGTAAACTTAGCACACACGAACGCAAATTTACACTGGCATACATGAAATGCAATTATTATTTTTTGTTTCCACGGTCTGTTTCAGATCCGGTTGCAGCTTATGCGAAGCTAATTAAACTAAAACTATAGCTACAACTTTGTTTACACAACACACCGCTGGCCGAATGCAACGTCGAATTGTGCTAAAGCGAACCCATTATTTAAGATTTCATTAAGACCGCGACGTTTTTTTTAATTCCTCCAGGGCACATCATCTGATGTTGATGGTTTTTCTCAAACTTTGCGCTTATTTTTACCGGCACACGGCGCAATCTGTTTGGCTTTGGACTGGGTACGAACTTGTACTTGTACGGTACACCGATAGAACAACATATCCGACGGATAGCGACGAACGAACGGAACGGGATGGATTGGCGGATGGCGGATGGTGGATGCGGATGTGGATGGAAATTCGGTGCGAGAAGAAAAAACCGCAATTCGATTATATCTTCGGGCTGGCGTTTGTTTTAATTTTAACTAATGTTAACTAGCTCTCGCAATCGAAATAACACAGACAGACGCAAGCGATGGCATAAACAGAACTACCAATAAGAAATTATCTCAAAATGTATTTCAGGCAAAAAGTAAAACAGTAAAAGCTCTTCTCATTGAGCATTCGCATTCGCACTCGGCTGCTTCCATCGAAAAATTTTTCGAAACTGAAAGCAGAAATATATTTTTCTGGCCATTCCAATTCGACTCGAAACTCTCTCGCTCTCTTCGTCGCTCTCTTTGTGCGCGGTTCCAATCGGAAGCAATTGTGGAACCCAAGAGAGCGTTCATTCTAAGATTTTCTCTTTCAGTTTCATACATTTTTATGTTTTCTCTTCCCTTAAATTATGTTAAAAGCTTGAACACTAAAGCTTCACTTTATTTGTACAGCTGATTCAATGAAGTTGGATTGCCGCCTTTTTCAAACTCCACTAAAAATACATATTTTTGCATATTTGATTGGGATATCTGTTGTTTACAATATATTTAAACTTTTTGTCCAATTAGCGGAAGTTATTTTTAAGTTTAGTGCACTTTTTTATATGCTTTTAATTTAACTTTTAAATCAGACTGTGTCCCTGTTCGGAATATGGTCACACCGGAACAAAAACATAAACAGTCCCTTGAATGCATTCCACTGTGCAGTCAAAAGTAATAAATATTGACACCAAACTATCGCTTAAGCAATGTATCAAATGAGTTTATAAGTTCTTTACATTTTAGTTTATTCTCTTTTAATGGCTCTAAGTGAATATTAAATCCGTGTTTTGGTAGCTCTTTAGTTGGCTTGAATACCCAGCAGTAACTAAAAACCAAAATAAGGAAAGTAATTGAGAGGCTTGGAGGGAAGAACAGCGCATATGCGAGAGTGGTCGAGTGAATGTTTACAGCGCATGAATTAACTTTCGGTGGTTTATCTGAGTACCTCTAGCCCCATGACTAATGCTCAAAGATGGGCTGACTTGGGTGTAATCATTCTCCTCTACAGGTTTATTATCAAACACGGTGCAGTGTTGCAGTTAACTGCTTTGCGTTAAAGCCCAATATAGGCAAGAGCGTCTTTTCCAGCACTGGGTGCATTGAACCTCTAGTCTATTTGATAGGTGAACCAAACTGGTTATATTCTTAGCCGGTGATAAGGGGTTTTCGGATCTGGACAATTCATTTGTATATGACCTTTATATATTTTTATAGAAAAATATATATTTATGTCCAAAACGGTCAAAGAGGGATTATTTAAACTATTATTTTCGTTCGAATTTAAATTAAAATTTGTTGTAAGCTTTATAGGGTTAATCAAATACTTATCGATATCTGAAACTCAAATAGTGGATCCGGCCCACTGTGCGTGCGATACCATTAAGCTCGCTTCAAAGGCAGTGGAATTGTTCTATATGCGAACATCGATAATACTTATCGATATCTAGACTGATCCTCGATATCCATGACAATAATTAATACACATGACTAAATATGCAATAAAAAAAGCCCCAAGTCGACTGATATGCAATAAGGCATTTCACCACGGCACCTGCGCATATAATGGTGGATAGCCTGTGGAACGTCCTTATCTTATCGTGCGAGGTGGACACGACACGAGCACTAATCAGAGAATAGAACAGTTCTAACTCCCAATATTGATAAACAAAGTAGGGGCCAGCCGAGAGATACACGCGCATTTATTGACAGCAAACAGAAGCCAAAGCTACGGACATGTCCGAATCGGGAATCAAGAAGTTGAGCCAGGAGCGGACTCGAGAATGGCTGGCCAGTCAGGAGGACGAGGAACTGGAGTCCATTGCAGAGTCCTCGGTTGTGGACAGCTTGGACTACGATTATACCGAGGAAGAGGATGATACCGATCAAAATACCAGCGAAGAAATCAGCACCATGACACTGGGCACTCAAATCGGTACGTAGTACTTAAGATCAAGTTCCTACATTCAATTATTAAACATTCAATATCAACTCCATATAGCTACCAAAAAGCACTCGATCATTAGCGACACCATAAGGGACCTTATGAACTCGATCAACAGCATTCAGACTTTGGGCAACGTTAATATAAGCAACTCCACGAACGTCCATATCGGCAATGTGACCAATATCAATGGAAATATACAAATCATAGCCGATGGCCTTACCCAAAACAGAAGAGATCGGCGGCACGTTTCGCCACCGAGAGATAGCGCTCCCAAAACTCCGACACATTTCGAAGACGACTATCAGGACGAGTCGGAGGAGAGGGTGCGCTCGGATGTGTTCATCAGGCGCCAGAGTAAGCTATCATTCAGCAGGGGATGCATACACGTTAACCATAGAATACCGATTTCACTTACAGAATTTAAAATACCCAAGGAGCTGTGCGCCATCATTCCACGCTCGTCCTGGCTAGCACAGAAGCCCATGGACGAGCCAATGCCCTTGCAGCTGCCTGTTAAATATGTGGTTATCTGTGAGTAATCGTGTTTGCTGCACGTTTTAACGATTTGTTTGCCAACTGATTATAAATCAAGTTGTCTGTAAAAGTATGACGCAATAATTAAAACATTTTGTACTATTTGATCTGGTCATCATGCTTAGCACTCACTAACCTAAGATTATATCGTGTTTAAAACCTTGATTAACTAATATTGTTCTTCCACGCAGTACACACAGCTACAGAGAGTTCAGAAAAGCGTGCGATTAACGTAAGACTTATCCGTGATATGCAGGTAAGTTGATACAATTACAATTAAATCTTATATGCTGCGAACTATGTAATAATTATATATATATATATTTTAGTGCTTCCACATTGAGTCGCGGGGATGGAATGACATTGCGTACAACTTCCTGGTCGGCTGTGATGGCAACATCTACGAGGGACGCGGCTGGCAAACGGTGGGCGCCCACACCCTGGGTTACAATAGGATCTCGCTGGGGATCAGTTTCATTGGATGCTTCATGAAAGAGCTCCCGACGGCTGACGCCTTGAATATGTGCCGCAATCTGTTGGCCCGCGGCGTTGAGGATGGCCACATATCCACCGACTATAGATTAATTTGTCACTGCCAGTGCAATTCGACGGAGAGTCCTGGCCGGCGATTGTACGAGGAGATACAGACATGGCCCCACTTTTACAATATCGAGGAGGAGGAACAATGAAGGACAAAAGATATGCACCATTTCACATACATGACTTAAATGCACCCGAGTTACGTTTATAATGTTGAACATTAAATCACCTGTTTATATACTTTATACTTTGGTGTAGTTTTAATGCTGTTTCTGAAAGGTGGAAAAACCACAAGATGTTTCGAACCAACATCGCCTACCTGTTTTAACTCACAACTGAAAGAGAGGCAACAATTACACTGCACAAATATGAGCGAGGTAGCACCACATAAATACACACAATAGTAATGCATTTGCTGAAAACAATCTATAATTAAACAAAAATTTGCGTACAGTCAAGTAAACAATTAACAATTAGAAGTGATTTTCTTTAAGCTTTGGCGGAGCAGAATACTTTTCTCTAACGTGAGCGCGGTACTCCTCGTCATCATCGTGGCACTCCTTATAGCACTGAGTGCAAAAGAGTTCCCCACCGCATCCGTGGCATCGGAAGTCGGCGTCTTCGTTACAAATATTACACCAGGGCAATTCTTCGGTGTTGCCGGGCGACTCAGTAGTATTAATTGGACTAAGTTCACTCTCGGAGGTTTCTGGTAAGCGCGATTCTGCGACATACTGGATGGGAATACGAAAATGATGATTTGGCTCAAAAAAACAATGCTAATATATAAATGCGAACCTTTTTCAATATGTTCTGTAGAAGTGTCTCGTCATCCTCTTCGTTGTCAGCGACAGTGTCCTGCATCGAGATCTGGGATCTCGATGGGCCTGCATCGGAATCGACGGGTGTGTCGCGCAGAGCTCGCAAACGTCTCTCAATGTCGGAAATTGAGTCATCCCTCTGCCTGCTGATATTTTGATCCAGTTGGGCTTCGTCCACGAATTGTTCGAGCAAGTCCCTCATCTTCTCCTGATCGTTTCTTTGGTCGGTGGACAGTAGCAGATCTTTCTTATCGTAGCTTTTCGTATGCGGCATCCCAGTGAGATTGGCCAGACGGGCGCGGATCTCGTCATCGGTGGCATCAACTCGTTTATAGTCCTGCATTCGTTTGGTCAACTCACTGTCCAGGTTCTCATCAATATGATCCTTGTGATCCACTTTGGAATGCGGTGACGAACTGGAACTGGGAACCAATGCCTGTGGCAGCTCCTCCACAGGCAGGCTGTCGCTGCAATAAATTGAATTATAGTTTCAGAATCGATTGTCTAATGTGGTGTTCTACTTACTTGAATAGGGCATCGGCGCCCTCTGAACTTTTGGAGGGAGGAGGCAGGTTAATTTTGGTGACTAAGACCCCCGGCAAAGCCTCACAGTCTATAACTTTCTCGGCATCGGCGCTCGCCTGGAGTTTGGATAGCTTGTCGTAGCATATGAGGCACACATTGAGCACTTTTCCTGCGTGACGGGGCACGGGCATTGGTCTCTTCAAGCACTTGGAGCAGAATGAGTAGCCGCAGTTGGGGCATCCATACTACAATTTCGGATTTAACACAATGTTAGTAGGTGATATATGTTGGTTTGCATTCGCTTGATGACACTTGCCTCCTTGCAGAATAGGCCATATTTGCGACCGCATCCAAAGCAGCTCATTGCAACCAGAGTCACCAATGGAACATATAAATTGAAAAAGCTTTAAATTTCGTTTGCTTTGTTTTAAAATAAGTCAGTTCTAATTAGGAATGGTCGCGTGATTTCTGCACACTGGGTGAGCTATCGATTACGACTTTAACGTCTATAGATGCATGGGCATTGTACAAATCAGCTGTTCCTTGTTTTGGTTTAGGCTGATACCAACAATATTATTTAATAATTGAGCTTTGTTGTGACCAGATCGTTGGAACTAGAGATGGTCGATTGAGTCCTGGTATCGATTGTCCATTGCATGTTTTTAGTACTTTATTTTGTGTACAAATCAATCGAGGACTGATTACTTTTCAAAAGATTCATTTAGACCCTTGATTTTTTGCCCAACTCGATAGTTATCGAACGCGAACGTGGACTTTGGTCCGGTGGAGACGGGCTGTTATACAGGCAGCTATTTCCCGATAGGGTAAAGGTCTATCGGCCTCGGTCAGGTATCGTCATTGCAATTGTTTTGAGGTGCTAAGACGTCAATTGATAAATTCCCAATTTTACCGTAACACAACGCACTTGTCCACACAAATAATTTAACAACATTCTCTGATTCGGTTTAACAATAATTAGCACGGCAAGTAAAGGCAAACAGTGAGCGAAAACGAACAATAAAATGAGGGCAAACAAGTCAGGTTTTGCAAACAATACACTTACAATGTATGTAATTTCAAGAAGTTATACTATTTGCTGTGCCCCAAGAAGTCATATATAGTATAATTAAGTTCTTATGCGCTTAAAAGCAATGGCTGGCACTCGATGTGTATTTGAGTAAACATGGGCATATAATTCCCCTTGACTCCAATAGGAAGTGCTCCATAAAAACATCATGTGACATCTTTAACAGCTATACGTACTGTATAAATAAGCATATAATCGCTTCCAATGTACATATGTAACAGGTAGATGGAAACCTTCTCGCTCTATATACACGCGGGTGTTTGTGTGGGTATAGATGTGTACATAAGTACGAACATAGGTTCAGGTACATATGCAGGTCTATCGTCTTGTACCGTCTTGTTTGCCAGCGCAAAACAAACAAAATTGCACTTTTGCTGTTTTATTTATGTGGGTGCAGTCAATGGGAATGTTCGGTGCATTATCCTTGAAGAGCTGGCGGTAAATACGCCCTTTGGGCGGTTTTCGTAGCCATAAACACCACCCCCTCGGGTCGGACAAATGCTGAATGCTGCGGAACTCGGGGGAAACCTACGCTTGAATTATTTAATTAAATTAAGTCATATTCAAGAAAGTACGGACCCTAGTTGTCTAATCTAAGCAATCTAGGCTCTTGTCAATAGGGAGAACACAGACAGAAAATTCGGGTTTCTAAATCATCCAACCTTACGTTGCAGCTTGAACGATTAAAACTTTACCAGCATCCTGGGCAAACCATGGAGGAACCCAAAATAGCAACCACAGCGGAGCTTCCCAGCACATCAACCGGAGCATCGTCGTCATCATCGACTTTGTCCAACAACGTGAGCTACGACAAGATCGCCTGGACTCGGGATATCACAGAACCCTTGGCTGAGGAGTCATCTACAAGTCAATTGCGCCCGCTGGGTACCTCGATTCCAACCGATTCGGCGGCATCGGAACTGAATACGTCCAACACTTCGTATTCCTTTACTGGAGACTATCTATCTGGTGGCAATAAGGCCGATCTGAAGGGTGGCTATCCATCCGGTGGCACCGATACGGACACGAAAGCCAATGAAAAGGACAAGGAGAAGGAACATAACGCAGACGACTCGCTCTACGAGTGCAACATATGCCTGGACACCGCCAAGGATGCTGTGGTCAGCATGTGCGGCCATCTGTTCTGCTGGCCGTGCCTGCATCAGTGGCTCCTGACGCGTCCCAATCGCAAACTCTGTCCCGTTTGCAAGGCTGCCGTTGATAAGGATAAGGTCATACCTCTGTACGGAAGAAATAGTACACACCAGCAAGATCCACGGTAGGTTTGGACCGCTTTCAACATGAGTACCCAACTTATATGTGCTTTGCAGTAACAAAGTTCCACCACGGCCCGCTGGACACCGTACAGAACCAGATCCTGTTCCCGGGTTCCCTGGATTCGGATTCGGCGACGGTTTTCACATGTCCTTCGGCATTGGAGCTTTTCCTTTCGGCTTCATAACATCTACGTTCAACTTTGGCGAACCACGTCCGCCTGGTAGGTTTTACATGTCATCTCAATAATTCCATGATTGACATTAACTAACATTTGCCCATGTATTTAGTTGCTGTTCGGGGAACAAGGCAATACCAGTATGAACAGGCCATGTCTAAGCTCTTTTTGTATCTGGCCCTTGTGTGCATAATGTGGCTGTTCTATGCATAGCAATCTGCGAACGCGTAGAGACATCACCCCGATAAGAAGAACCTATATTCAAATGTGTATGGAAAGCGTCCGAAGTAATCATATAGCAGTATCCTCCAGTTAAATCAACAATATTCTTAAACTCGTTGGGCAATAGTCGTTGGTGTGATTAATTAACATAAATTGTAAGCATTCGGTTATAATTTTAATTTGAGAATTCGCAAAACAGAAGTGGATTGGGTACCCCAAACTATTTCAAAAAGGCCGCGATACCCTACGACTCTCAGCGTAAAAAACTGAAATTTCGAAATCATTGGATCGTAATGATTTATTTAAAATGTAGATGTCAAAAAGTGTAAAAATATATATTTTAAACTCGATAAAACATTAAAAACATTTATTTCAATTCGTTTTCCGTGTAGATTATTATCGATGGGTGATTGGGAGCGATTAAATCAATAGTAATAAAATAAATTATGGGTATAATAGAGGGGCATTTAAAAATTAAGTTTATTGCTTAACTTAAACTACACAACATTCTTTTTAACTTGAAATGGCCATTGCCTTAAGAGCAAAAAAATAAAACACAAAATAAAACTGGTGGCTACTTAAAATATTTTAGCTAAGCTAGGCGTTCGCCGAAACGGATTCCACGAACTGGATGAAACGCTGCCAGCGGGCCGCGAACTAGAGGACGTCTTCAGGTGGAGCTTGGGCTTGGCCGCAATACTTGTGGGACTGGGAAATCCGGATGAAATGCCCGATGAACTGGCCGCCGATAGCGTTGATAATGAGCCCTTCGACGACAATGGCTGCGCGTAAACAAGGTGAATTAGTATTAGTTTGCTTATTATTTACGTATGATTAATAAACAAAATGCACCTTCAAGTAGTTGCGATCCATGGGCGTTATCACTCTCAGCTCGAGTGTGGAGCCGCAGGATTGTATGAGCTGCACTACCTGTTGATGCGAGTACCACTTGACGTCCACGCCGGCTATCTCGACTATGAAGTCACCCTCCTTAATGCCGCCAAGCTGCAAATAATGCCTACATTATACGACGAATCGATGGAAGTGGCAAACACTTACGTCTGCCAATGAATTAATCTCAACGTGGGCAATGATAACCGGAGCATCGCCGCGCACATGGAAGCCGAAGTTCTCAAACTCCTCCTTGTACAGATTGTATCCACCATCGTGCTCCTCGTCATCATCGTTATCCAATGGGCACTTGTTGTTATTGCTGGGCACGCTGTGATACAGGGAGGAACCCTTCTGGAGACGCACACATCTGGGCGCTGTCCAGTGGCGTCTCGCCGAGAATATTGCAATCGGCCCGAGGCGCTTGAAGGGATCCTTAACCTTGTGCGATGTGAAGTCGGGTCCGGTCAGGGATAACGTGAACTTCGAAGATGCTGAGGATATGGATGTATGTACATAATTAAATGAAGACATCGGCTTATCTTGAGTAGGATATGCATGATATATGTACCTTCAACCGATCGCTCTAGAAGATCGCCATCTTCGATATTTTTGGCTGAAGCTTGCAGTCTGAACTTCTCGAGCTCCTCCTGCGATTTGGAGTGCACCTCCTTCATGACTTCAGTCAGCGATGCCTTGTTCTTGAAGATTCAAGTTAAAGGTTAGAATTAGGCTATAGGATATAAGAAGTATATATACCTTTAAGAACCGACACATCCGCTGCAATCGCTGGGCTTCCTCAATGCTGGCCAGCGCCTCCTTTAAGTGGGCCAGTTTGTTGGCAATGGAGGTGGACGCCTCATCGCTGGCCCCATAGTCGGCGGTGGTGATGCGCTCCACCTCCTGGGAATTGCCGATGAAGGATTCCTGGTTCTTTTGACTTGACTTGGATGCCTTCAGCTCGTCCGTCGCATCTATGCTCCGTGCCTTGTAGAAATGTGCGAATGCTGTTGGCGTTTACAATCCCACTTTAGTATGAATATTCCCATTTCGAGGTGATAACCCATTCTACCTTTGTAAAGTTCCGCCTTGACTGGCACTAGACCGGCCCAGCATTCCGGAAGATAGGTGTGCGTATCGTTTGCCTGGATGTTCTTGTGCATCTCATTGTACTCGTGCGATATTTGAGCAGCCTCGCCAGCCAAATCCCGAAACGCCTGGCAATCGTACTGTGTGGTTATATAGATGATACAATTATATAACTGCATACTATACTATATACTATATATGCTGACGGATACTCACGCTCATCGCCTCGATCTGCAGTTGGAGCTTCTCAAAGAGGCATTCTCGCGCCTGGGAAAGCATCAGCGAAACGAGCACGTCCAGGACCTGGGGCTTCAGGTCCATCGATGGCGCATTCGTGAACGTATCGTAGATGTGACGAAAGACCCCGGCGGCCCGTAGAAAACTATCCACGGCCAAGTCGAGACCCCGTTCCGTCGTGCGATCGTGTCGAGCGCCGATCTGCGTATATATGCCGCCCAGATTGAACAGGGTGCAGGCTTTCTCGAACGCGATGGTCCGCTGGCACGAGGGAACTCCCGTGAGCGAGTCGTACCACTCGAAGTACACGCCCAGGTTACGATCCGGCGGAAAGAAGCGACGCTCCACGTAATACAGCGTGTTGTAGTAGCGGAAAAGTAGCGCCACTCCCAGGGCATCTCGTGACGGTGTTTTGGATGCCTATTAGAAGTTGTTCGCATAAGATTAGTTAGATTAAACTCTGATATATGTATGAGGCATTACCTGTCTCGTGTCCGTCATATCTGCTATGGCATCTATGTACATTGAGGGCTCCTCGCTGTAGTGTTCCAGGATGAAGTCGGAGAATGGTTCCATGAAATTGATCTCCTTGGTTTCCTTCAGTCCCAGCGGTATCATGGGCATAATTCCATTGTGACTAGGGATTGTTAGAGGATTATTATTATAATATCATCAAAGGAATGGCTTTAAACTGCCTGCTTCCTTGAAAGTTAGACCTTGTGTATGGGTCTTTCCACACAGTTTCTTATCCCAGGAGCGGGCTTATTGTCTCACCTTTCGCTCTGATAGATTTCCACCGACGAATTCAACTCGGCCAGTTGCTCCTTCAGCAGTTGCAGATTTGAGTTGACAAAGCTTAATTCCAAGGCAACTGTGTCGCGCAGTTTGCGATTCGATGTGGCCTAAATATATATATATATATATACATAAAGATATGCATTTAGTTTTGGCATGGGCATACATATGTAGGTTCAGAGTGATAAGGTAAGTTGAGGTACCCACCTTATATAGATTCTCGGCACCAGCTCGAAGACGGAGTTCCTTATTTATTTCTTTGTTTAATTTGCATCGCCTGTTTTGGAGTTTGCTGCGACAAGTGGCAGCTCGTGGATCTGAACCCTGGAAACAGGATGGTATATGATTATATAGATTATATCTAAATATATATATACGAATTTAAGGCTATATTGTGGAGATATTGGCTTTTATTGGCGGATTCTTGTACGTCATTAGTCATGATAGCGATCCCTTAAAGTTATGACTCAGTGTTCAGAATCAAATATTCCATAACAAAGCTTTTGGGTGATACAATCATTTATGGTGTTTTAGATGATAACAATTACAATTGGAAAATATTAATATTTAACAGTCTACATGATTAATACCACTTGGCATTTTACGCATCGCTGAATGCACAAAAACATAAATAAATAAATACTCACCCGAACAAAACAAAAGGATAACTCATTGAGCTTCTCGTCATCCTCGTTCTCCTCACTTTTCGCCACCCGCGTCGACAATTCGTGCTCCTTTTCATCCATGGTTCAAAGATCCGAAATCCGAAATGATTATGAGCCAAAAGGACTGCCAATAAACACTGGATTACTTTTCAATTTGTGGTTAGATGCACATAGAGTTCTATAGTCGACTTCCGACCTTCAAGACAAGACCAAGATCATGAAAATCCCATGCAGCACTTGTCGCGTTATGAATGGTGTAACTGACTAACTATTATAACACGAGCTGCTCGTTTTTCGTATGTATGCACATGGAGTAGCTAAAGATAGAACCGCATTTCTTCTTCTTCAGCTTTAGGAGGTCAAACTCATCAATCGCCTTAACGGTTTTCGATTCGAGCGAGCCATTTAAGTAGCGCCAAACATCAACATAATATAACCGTCATGGCGCTGCTCCAGGGCAAACTCATCTCGAGATATGGTGAATAAACACATAGGATTGCAATTATTCAATTATTATTATTTAATGCAACACCAGAAACTCCCAAAGTGTCCGAATATTAAAGGGTTGGAGCATAGACGACGACCTAAACATGTCTAGATCATAAAAGTCCGTTCATATCTATAAAAAGTGTGGGCCAAGAACTGGAATTCTGGGACACCGAGATATGAAGCTTGTGATCGAACGGTATTTCTGGGACAGGCCGCTCGAAAACAATAGGAATTAACTGCCATTCGGTTGTCGTTGTCGTTAATTCTTTTTTGTTTCAACTAAACTATACACACATGCAAGCACGTCGGTTGGCTGGAGATTTGGAGATTTCGATGTTGATTTCACGTATTCATGAGATCGCAGAATGCAAAGCATAAACACAGTGTTTTATCGGATCGCTCGCGATCGGAGGGGGAGGAATAGACATAGATATAGATATAGATATATATATATGCACATAGACATAGATATAGATGTAGACAAATATGTGGTTGGCCACTGGTTTCACTATTTTACACTGGCATTCCACAGAGTCCATGGCATATTTATGATAATCCGTGCTTGTTCCACATCATCAGTAGCATACTTTTGTACTACTGCTATGTTATGGCATAATTATTATACACATTATTATACACCACGGCTTACAACTTTATAAGCTCGATGGGCTCCACGAAAAAATAGAAGAAAATAACCGAGAAATACACTTGTTTGCCCACAAATGCTCACCGTATCCACATACTCCACGATCAATATTCAAGATTTTTCAGCACTCGCCCAACGGAATTTCGACTCAATATCAGTCGGGTTCGACTCTTGTCTGCACTACACTTTCCACTATTACCAAAAAAAAAAAATATATATGCAACAGGTTACTGCTCTACCTTTTTGGACAACCGAAGCGCAAGGTACGAGTTTCCGAACCACCGTAAAGTCTCAAACTGGTTATTTACTCGAGCCTAACTATTCAGATCCAGTGTGACCGTCGCACGGCCGTTATAACATACCATACGGTTAGCTGGGACGTTACCGAAATAGTCAACAAGTGGTAACTTTTTTTTTAGCAATCCTAACTTTGAAATAGGACTATAAAGTTATTATCAAATATGTAAGACTACTATAATAATTGCGATAATACAAAATCAAGTTATTAATACATACATATTACCAGACTAAGTAAGAGTTTGAAATGTACTTATATGGACTATCATATATACCTTATGTTCAATTTATGATTTATTATAAATAATATAATTATATAACCTCTTTTACGTTCGAAAAATATTGTTCTGGTCCAATGTAACCGCATTTTACCCACTTTTTGAGATAACTGCGGTATGTTTGCTGATAAATGAAATAAACAATGGAATCTAGAATAAATATGTGCTGCATAAACAATTAAATAATGATAACAAGCATTGCATTGGCAAGTTTCAGCATCATCAGCACTAATAATTGGCAAAATTCCAGGTATTTTTATAATCATATCTATTGGAAGGAATTTAAGATAAGAAAGACTACCTTATAAATTAACAGAAGATTTTATCGACGAACATAACAAAGTTAATAAATTTATATATATGTACTTTGTAAGGCACTCCCTCTAAATTTAACAAAACATTTATATTAAAAATCTTTAAGATACTGAAGAAAGTTTGCGGAAAATTGAGTTAATCAAAGTTTAAAGCAACTCCGAATCGCCAATCCTCTATTTTGCATTAAAAATGCCGCTTTTTTAACAAGTGTAACCTTAGGAAGTGTTTATCTTTATTCATTTAAGGGTAGTACGTCTTCTTGAACCTGTTCTTATTCTTAGGGACGTCTGGTCGGACTGCCCGCGGCACATACTCCTTGTCATGTGTGTCCAGCGTTCGCTGCCAAGGATTGATGTTCAGCTCGAAGAAGCGTCTCTTAGCCTCCATGGCGCGATTTTTGTTATCGATCTTGTATAGCTTCTCCCACAGGTAGATTTCGGGTAACTCCAAGTGTCGCGGTCGGTTTGATGCCAAATATTTGAAGGTCTTATTGATAAAGTCACGCTGTTCGGCGTTCTCATACGCGGAAACGTCGGAGGCAACATACGGCTGCTGCTCCCCAATACTCCGCTGAATCGATGGCGCATTGGCATAGAAGTTGAGCAGGTGCCGCAGTGCGGTATCGTTGAAATCAACGCACTTGCCGCTCGCCGAAATCTCGGCGTAGAGTGGAAGTGGCTTTGTACCGCGACAGAAGTTGACACGGGGATTTTCCGCCACGTTCGTGCCGTGCAGCAGCAGCGTATTAAGCTGATACTCGTAAAAGCTCCATTCCCTGCCGTTCGTGATCACAGTTTGAGTGTTCATGGGATAGGTCAGTTCGTTGTAGGTGTTGAAGCCATTGTAGTTCGCCTGGGCCAAAAGCCAGGCGTATGACGATTTAATCGCCAGCGCATGCAGAGCCTCCAGCTGATCCTGTTCGCCGAATGATTTCGGACGGATCTGCAGGTGTGCACGCGATTGAAATGAGAGCAGGCCGAAGTTATGCTCATTTTCTTTGGGCCAATAGCCTGGCACATTGGTGGCGTGCTGATGCTTGGTGCTGTAGCCGAGGGTTCGCGGGTCGTGCTTAAAACGGGGCAGCTGTTTGCTCAGCTCGAGGTTTTCGCTTTCCTGTTCCGTTTTCCACGGCGACAATTGCTTGCGATGGCGCAGGGCAAGATACGGCGCTCCCGTATACTGAACCAGCCGATCAACGCTATCGTTTGCCATATCCTTTTGCCATTCCCGGCCCTTCTTCGATTTCTGCACGTTCTTGGGAGGATCTACGCCGCCAACCGCCCAGAAGGCTTCGTGGCGTGGATTGTAGTCGACCTCGAGCTCATCCAGGTGCTTGTACTCCTCGCTGAGCGACTGCAGCAGAGCTCTGTTCAGCTGTTCCACAATGATCTGCGTTAGGATGCGCTCACGTTCAACGGGGTTCGATTCGGCAGAGTTGGGTTGCTTTTCCAGGTGCCTACGCTTGGTAATGGAGGAGAATAAATTAATATCAGACGACCCAACTTGTAACTAGGGCCACTCCAACCAATCCGAGTTCTTAGGTGAGTTGGACAAGCGACTGTCCGCAAACTCGCCGGAGAACTTGGTTCGTTGGAAGCGGACCTCGTTGTACCCACTTGTAGTAGTCGTGGGCAAACTCGAGGGCATCGATGACATCCCCGCGAGCCGCCTTGAAAAGACCATCCTCGCTCGGCTGCTGCTGCTCCTGCTCGGAGTCCTGAGCCTGTGCCTTCTTCTCCGTTTCTGATGGCAAATCCTCGAGCACTGTGCGCGTATAATGTTGCGTGAGCGGCAGTGCGTTGTAGGGAATTTTCGAGTCGTTGAAGTCGACCACCTTGAAGCCGTAATAGCGGGGCATATTGATTTTGATCATCTTCTCCTCCACCGTCGGCACCTGCCGGATTTCCTCGTGCCAGTTGGCCGCATCCTTCTGCTTGCGCGCCTTGAAGGACGGATCCTGAATCTCCGGATATACCGGCTCTGCGTCCGTGCTATTGAGCTGCAGCTGCGACTGGCCGGCCAAACAGCGCTTGTACGTCGTTCGCAGCTGGCGAACACGGTTAAGCTTCAACATGCCGTCGAACCTAACGCAAGTTGCGATTAATGTTTTCGAAGAAATAAAATTAACTTCAGTTTCTTTGACAATAACTAGGTTATGTCATTGCTGCAGTGTGACCGCACGCTGAATTCGGAATCGGTTGCGCCAAGATAGCGACGGAAAGTTTTGCGATGCCAGTAAGTGTAATGGTATATTGATATTTATGCAGTTCAATAATAATACATGATAAATCATAGTCCTTTACTATTTAAAAATTTAACTTGCTTAAATCTTAATCTTTATATTTCTGAAATAAATCATCGTAATATTTTTTAAGCTCTCTAAAAAAAGCTAACAAAATAGTCTTGCTTCATTTATATATATTTGATATAATTAAAAAATCCAATAGTAAATAACAATTAAAAGACTTCCCAACGATAACGCATTTGACAATAATACTTTGAATAAAATGCACGTTACAAACAATAACATATGTGACCGTATAACGTTTTCGCTAGCGTATCCCACATCTTATTCAGCTGTTCCAAGTGCAACACTGCTAGGCAACACTTTCCAGCCCTGGAAAAATACCAAACATCTACCATCTCTCTAAAAACGAAAACATAAACGCTTACCAAGAAATAATAGATTTTCTATACTAAATTAAAATAAACTTATAAATCTTTCCAACCGTAATTCCTTGGCAATTTCCACGTACACGAGTGTGGCCAAATAATTCCACGACATTTACGGGTGTTGATGTTAAGGTAACCTAAAACAAAAAAAAAAGAAAAAAAATCTTCGCCATAAAAAAGATTTATTAAAGTAAACACGGTACGGAGCTTTTTATGCTAGCGAAGATCAGTTGAATTGGTTGTCCACGACTGCAACGCTGTCACTGCAAGCCGAGCAGAACGCCCAAGTACCCGGTAAGACTAAGCCGCAGCCGATGCCGCATTCATCCGCATGCTGAAACTGCAACTGAATCGAAATCGAAATAGGAATAGGAATCGAAATCGGAATCTTTAACTGACACTCACTCTTGATCTGCAACTGAATCTGAGCACGCCGACGAAATGAATCCCTGTGTGCTGCCCACCCCATTGCCCGATCTGGATGGCGACAAGCGTTGGCACAGCATACACCGGCGGTTCATCTCCGATTGCCGCGAAAAGGATCCGGATGTGATATTCCTCGGCGACTGCATCTTCGAGACCGTCCAGGACACGGAGGCCTGGAATCAGTACTTTGCGCCGCTGCACTGCCTTAACTTCAGCATTCGCGACGACTGCACCGAGCACGTACTGTGGCGCATCGAAAACGGTGCGCTGGACAATGTGAATCCCAAAATCGTCGTCCTCCATGTGGGCACCAATAACGTGCGTAACAGCGCGGAGGAAGTGGCCGAGGGTGTGCTCGCGAACGTAACGAAAATCCGTCAAAAGCTGCCCAACGCCTACATCGTTTTGCCCGTAAGTAGTTGTGGTATTAGCCAGTCGCAGTAATTCCTCACCATTGCCATCTATCTCTCACTTGCAGTCGCTACTGCCGCGTGGCCAGCAGCCCAATAAGTTGCGCGAAAAGAATGCCCAAATCAACGAGGTGGTCAATGGATTGACCAAGGGCTTGTATCGCGTCCAGACGGTGGCCATTGACAAGGGTTTGGTCCAGAGCGACGGCAGCATCAGTCATCACGATATGTTCGACTATAAGAATCTGACCAATGCTGGAGCGAAAAAGATATTAGAACCACTCTACGATCTGCTTTCTCAAATTCTCAACGAAAACGAACCTGAAAACGATCTCACACCCTCCGAATAAAAGGAACATCCAGCAGCTATCCATTATATATACATACATACACACATACATATACCACAAACAATTCCCAGAATATAACTTAAAACAAGAAATGTATTTTTTGAAATCTCAAAAGCAATAGAGCTGCGAGACTAACTCACAATTAAGCATACATTTTTCGTATCGAATAGTAAACCATCGCATATACCATTGCATAATGATATTATTTTACATTGTATTTATAAGATAAAAACCAAAATGACTGTCTCATTGGGTAAACTATAAGTTATCTTCAAGCATCAGACATTCATGGATTTTCGCTTGCATTCGTCCCTTTTAACCATTTCCGTTTGAGCACCCACAAATTAAGTTGTGTTTGTTTATAACATTGACAGTATTCTATATGTTTTATTACTATTTTATGCATTGACAATAAGAAGTAAAGTTGAATGCAAACCGTGGGAGACGTTTGATAAGTGTACAAGTGGTTGATTTTTTTGAAAGAGGTCAAATCTTCAAATAGGAAGTATGCGAACTTGGAGTAATAAAAAGAAAAAAGAGTAAAAAACAGTAGGCTCCGCAGGATCTGGTCTTGAATTTTCTTCAATAGTGCTCTGTATTACATTTAGAGCGTACACCAAATATACAAAATATTTCCAAAAAGGTCGAAAACGGTTCAATTCTCAAAAAATATACACAATGCTGCGCATTCCTGGAATGCCCCTTCTTCCGGGGACTCTCTTCCGCGATGTAAGTACTTCGGATCGAACATCAAATGGGATTAGATATGCATCTATGCGAGTAACAGGTATCCAAGGGACATTACCCCAAACCGCAATCGCTGGCCAATGTCCAAGGTCTGAGCATGCTGAGTGATCGCCAGCAACCGCCTCCTGCGGAATCGGGCGGCGTTACGGTGGACATAAGCTGTCCCCCCGTTGGGGCATCCTCCATATATCCGCCACGTTCGGGTCCCCGGATGCCTCCATGGCTGGCGTACGACAAGAAGGTGTTGTGCTTCCATGCCTACTTCAAGCAGACCCTTCAGGAGGTCTACCATGCGCCCTATCTGGTGCGCAAGGTCAAGATCTACTACTATCTGGAGGATGGTACCTTGGAGATCTACGAGCCCCGGGTGGACAACTCGGGAATTGTGCAGGGATGTGTGGTTCACAGGCAGCGGGTCCAGAAGGCGCCGCCGTGCGACAATGAGTTCATGTCCCTCATCGATCTGAACGTGGATCAGACTGTTCAGATATTTGATCGCCAGTATCATATCACCGATTGTGATCCGTTCACAAGGAGCTTCTTGAACAAACGCGGCATAACCGTTCCCGATCCGGTCAAATCGCCATGGTAAACGATAATTGAAGCGCGGAAATTACCCATTTATAATGTCCATTCTCACAGCGATCCCACCGAGGAGCAACGCAAGCGTGAAAACCAACCGCGATCTGGTAATTTAATACCGAAGAACCATCCGTTTGCCCAGTTCCTCAAGTACGATAGGCAAATACTCAAGTTTCAGGCGTACTGGGACGATAGAACCGAGTTTGGAGACGTGCGGAAGCTGGAGGTGTGCTACTACCTCTCCGACGATACCATCGAGATCAAGGAGCAGCACATTCGCAACTCAGGTCGCGACGGCCCAACCGTTTTTCTCAAACGCGGTCG
This sequence comes from Drosophila simulans, assembly GCF_016746395.2. Taxonomy (NCBI): domain Eukaryota; kingdom Metazoa; phylum Arthropoda; class Insecta; order Diptera; family Drosophilidae; genus Drosophila; species Drosophila simulans. Next base: position 15,252,828 of record NC_052525.2, on the reverse strand, counting down.
CTTAGCGCGAGTAAGTAAATATAAGTATAGATGGTACCTGGTACTCACCATTACGACTTACGATACGATATTAGCAAAGTAAATTGGGATGTTGGAGCCCAGATCCCAAGATGTTTAAGCCAGATTTACACATCTTCTTGGGATTCCCTGCTATTGAAATTTGTAGTTTCGTATCTCCTGATATTTGAAATCTCCCAATTTCCTTATAAACCTGTAGTTATATTTAAGAGTGTAGGTAATTCACCTTATTAGCAGTGCAAAACTGTAATTTTGACCAAATTATATCGTATTCCTGTCATAATATCGTATTTTTGCCATATTTATACATATTTTTAGAGAAAAACTATCAGCTTGCCAGCTATTTGGCCAAGTTATGATGGTAAATCCGTTCGAAAAAATCATATTTTATGATAAATACCATATTTCTGTTTGTTAGGAGTTCGAAGGACTCCAGCTGCCAGGACAGATGACCCCGATGACGCTACTGAACGTCCTGGGCACCAATATGCGCAACGTGCGCTATTGCGTGGATCCGCTGAACACCGGAAACAAGGAGATCCATTACTATAGGGAAAAGGATCTCCAGATAGGCAGTGTGATAAACGTGTATGGCCGTGCGGTGGTGATAACCGAACTGGATCCCTTCACCCAGAACTATTACCGCCAGCGATATGGCATACAGGACTTTACCCCACTGCCGATCCCCGCCAGATCCGATGATTGTGCTGACCATAGATCGGAACGACAATTGCCACCGTACAATGGATGGGGCAGCTACGAGGATTCGGTGGGCAATTGCATATCGGTGGAGCCGAAGCCGCCAAAGTCCGATTTCAAAAAGTTCATCAAATACGATCGTTATGTGCTCCGCTTTGGCGCCAAAATGCTCTCGACCATCAAGGCGAACTGCGAGCGAATCTTTGTGATTAGCTACTATCTGTGCGATGATACGCTGCAAATCCAGGAGATTGCGGTGCGCAACTCCGGATTCCTTGGTGGCGAGTTCATGAAGCGCACACGCTTGGAGTTGCCTGGCCAGGAGAGGTTCTCCTGCAAGCAGCCGCAGTACTATATGCCATGGAACTTCTTTGTCGGATCGACTATGTCGCTGAAGGACTTCATCTTTCACATTGTCTCGGCGGATGAGTACACGCTCGTGTACATGGAGCACCATCCGGACACCTTTCCCCATGCAAATGTGGGTGTGATCATGGAGAAGGTGAAGAGTGCCCTGCAGAATCGCATGGCGGAGTTTGTGGGATCGTGCGTTCCGGACTGTACGGATCTTGAGAAGAAGCGTGATGTCTTTGTGTCCTTCGAGAGTTTCAAGGGCGCCCTGATCAGCATCATGGGTAACCAGATCAGTGATCACGAGATCATCAGCCTCTGCCGGCACTTTTCGGCGGAGAAGAGTCAGCCAAATGCCTGCGATCGATCCACGGTGCGGGCGGCGGCTCATCTCGAGCTGAAGAGAACCCTGTGGAATGCTCGGGATGATCTGATGGAGCACTTCCATCACATCAATCCGACCAACCAGCCATTCCTTCCCGAGGTTAAGGTGAGATCGGCACTGCGGGGCTGTCGCTTGCCATTCTCCCTGGAACTGATCGACAATATACTCTCGATTCTGAATCGCAACGAGTGCGACGACATCGAGGTGTGCGACCTGATGAACTTCATCGACGTATCCTGCGGCAAGGGCTGCGACATGCTGCCCGTGAACCACGCCTTCGAGCTCTGCCCCAAGATCCCCTTCCTGAACAAGGGTCGTGTGGTGAACTTCACCTGCTTCCTGAGGGAGATCAATCTGCCCCTCAACTTGCCAGCCGGCGGCGAGAAGAACAACGATGCAATTGCCGAGGGTGGCAGGATAATGCCACCATCGGCCATGCCCGATACCGATGCCCACAAGATGCATGAGGAGGACGCACAGCACGTGGCTTGATTGAGACACGAATCCTGCAGAGCACACACACATTTTGTTCCAAATTATTTGTTGTAATTCCTAACTTTCTCTTGAATCTTCAAAAAATATATTTTGAAAAATCGATTTTCTTAACTAGGGGATTGGAAAAAGGCAAAAATGGAATGTATAGAATCTTGCTAATTTTAAATAACAATAATCTGCATTAGCAAAACTTAGTATATTTCGTACTTATATAGATAGTTTTTAAGTTAGAATTAAAAAAAAAATATGCTTTTCATGCTGCATTGTTTCGAATGTTGCTTTGGTTTATTTTACCAATGGTGTTATAATTGATTTATATATCTAATATAAACTGATATTTTGGGATCCATGAACCAAGATCATTGAACATTATTTACGATATCCACATATGCTACTATGGCAACCATTGTATATTGTATCCGCTATTGGAAAACACGACTAATTCCGATTGACTGGGCAATTCAGTACCAACTCGCGATCTTGGCAGGATTTCGTCTCCCGATCGAACCACTGATTCCGTGGGCAATTATGGCGCTTGACCCGATTCTTATGGCACATATAGAAACGACGGCAATGTTTGGGATCTGTCAAGTACTCGCCATCGTTTATTCCACGGCAATCGCGCTGGGATCTCAGCACATCGATTCTGTTGCTGAGTGGATACGGAGTAACATGTAACATGGAATGGCCATCATCTGCATCCTCGGCATCGAGCATAAGTTTCGATTTCTTGGTGGTCACTGCCGGTGTCACTGTCGTCGTCGGTGGACAAGTGGTGGTTTGTGTTGCTGTCGCGGTGGCCTCCTCCTTGGCCTTTCCATCGGGCACCAAGGTGACGTTGGCTTTGACATCACCCAGCACAGCACCGCCGCGATCCCCG